>NC_064620.1:489202108-489827108 GCF_023898315.1 Schistocerca nitens
AGTTTAGGCTTATCAGTTTTGCCCACGGAACTCGTAATAATACAGTTTGGTCATTTTCTTTTATTGTTGTCCGTCTTGCTGTGGGCTCCGTTTGGTTACGGAAGATTCCTCCTTACGTTATTAACAGTCGTGAGACACTTCGTACCATAAAATCGCACTATAAGATGCCATTGTTGCCCTTTTGTAGCCACATGTCGTGTATTCAAGGAAATGTCTACTTGAAAATTACTACAGAATAAAAGTGGCCAATAGCTGTCCGAATAAACACTGTTTTATGAATATAAATAGACTTGGCGTAAATAATACCATATTCCAAAAAATTAATTTAATTTTGTATGTTTGATAATAGGTATGGCGCACATTGAAACAAGATAGCCCTTGTAAACAAAACCTTTTGAATGAATTATGTTAAACTTGTACTTTTGGTTCCTCAATTCCTCTGAGATTTATCCGAGACATAACCTACGATCTTCTGAAGCAACTGCTCTGTGTTGTATGTTGCTGAGCTTTCCCCATACAATTCTTCTCAGCTGCAGACTGCATCATATTGCGAAATGATGTATCAATAATCCAGCCACTGTTTGCAAGTGTCCTTTTTCAAGGTATGAAACGGAAAACAGTTTTGCATAAACTGACTCAGACTATAGAAGTCTATGTACATAAAACATTAAACCAGTGTACTATGTACTCAGTGTGACGAATTGTCAGTAGTCTGAAGCACTCATTAGACATGTGGTGCATTCTCTGATCCACTCGCCACAGCATTATGACCAGCAGTGCCCTTTTTAAATTCAAGGTCAATAAATAATTTTCATTCTCCTCCCCCAAGAAAATTAAGCCAAAAATCCAACTTGTCGATTTCATGAACAACAGGATGAATTAAACTGGCTACAGTCCACACCAGGAGTTTGGACCCAGAGTTCCTTTGTCTTAGGTGAATGGTAATGAGTCAGAGCAATATATTCATACAATGACATTCTTGAAAACAACAGAGATTGACCACTTCCTATCATTGTTGCTAACACTTTTTGAAAACATTCAGAAAATTCGAAATACTGTCACGTAGAAGAAAGTGTAATTAGATGAATGACGAACACTAACTTCTCTTAACTAAGGTTTATTCAGCAGTTGCACATACAAGGGCTCGGAGCGAACTGCATCCCGCCAAAACACGTACGGTATATATACAGTTACAGAACGTTCCAGTACAATTATTCTTGACATTTGTGGATACTTCTTTAATATACTCGAACCGAATAAAGAAATTAAAATTTTACAGTTCAGGGGAATTTTTGAATTCACGATCCTCCACGCAACAGTCTGGTATCATTACCACTACACCACGATTACTGTGCTACTCAGCTTCTTCTGCCACATTGCTCCCTCCTTAAGAGTACAGCTTATAAATGTTACGTCCTCCTAGTCCGGGAACGAGTCATCGGTCCTGCATACTCCGACTCCCGATGACTGGTGTTCGCCCTGGCGGTGGTCTTCTTAGAACTTCCTTTGCCGCTTTGCTCTTCGTCATCTTTCCGCTTGTTGCCTGTTGCTGGAGCTTCGCATTTACCCTGGATTGCAGGATCCTTACAGAGCTTCATTTGAAGGACGTGGACCGTATCTCAGATCTTCCGTCGTCTTGTATCGGGGTCAAAATCTTCAACTTCATAAGTAGCGTCAGACAACTGTCTTACTACCTTATAAGGCCCAAAGTGGCGCCTGAGGAGCTTCTCAGAGAGACCAACCTTCCGAACAGAAGTGAAGATCCAGACGAGGTCACCAGGCTGGTAGACAACTGGGCTGTGGCTCGCGTCATACCTTAGGCGATCGTTTTCTTGAGACTGCAGCGTGAGAAATCGAGCTAACTGCCGAGCTTCCTCAGCTCTGGTTAACACCTGGCCGATGTAGTCGTCGTCCACAGTCATCAGGATGTAATGGAAACACAGTGTCCATCGTCGTAGTCGCCACATGCCGATGCACCAGGAAAAATGGCGTAAATCCTGTGGTGTCTTGTCGGCGGTGTTGTAGGCAAACATCACGAAAGGTAGCAGCGCATCCCAGCCGATCTGCTTGACATTGACGAACATTGATAGCATGTCGGCCAAGGTCTTATTAAGGCATTCAGTAAGCCCGTTAGTTTGCGGATGGTAGACATTCGTTTATCTCTGTCACAAGATTCTATTGAAAAACTTTCTCTCACTCCTTGGGGTACCGTGTCTTAATACAATGTCTTCCACGATGAATTTGGCTACCTCGAGTGCTTCGGCTGTTTTCACGGCTCTTGTAATGGCATAGCGTGTCGTATAATCAGTGAAAACAATAATCCATCTACTGCCACTAGTATACGTTGGAAATCGTCCGAGGAGGTCAGTCCCAACACGCTGGAAAGGCGTTTCGGCTGGTGGAATTGGTATGAGTCGGCCACGTGGTTTCTGAGGAACTCTCGACAGTGCGACACATAGTTACGAACACTCCTAAATAAATCTGGCCTAAATGTCTTTTCGGATCCTAGCGTATGTCTTAATAAATCCTAAATGTCCGACCTCAGGTGTGTCATGGACTTCCTGTAGAACATCTAAGCGCATGTGTTTAGGAATCACTCTTTCTTGCAAAGTGATCCTTTAACTACCTTAAATTGTCCTTTCACATCCTCTCACCGATTTAAGGCAAGCATAATTTGAGATATCATAGAGTTCTTCTTCTGCTCAGCAGAAAGATCCTGGAGTGCAGCGAGACAGTCACTGCCTTCATCAAAGTCTTGATGGTCTTGGACAGGGTTTCTTGAAAGACAGTCGGAATCTTGGTGTTTTCTTCCACTTTTGTACAATATGGTAATGTCATACTCTGGAAGACGTAGTGCCCACCTGGCGATGACTGTTGGATCCTTAAGACCTGTCAACCAACAAACTGAATGATGGTCTGTAACTGTCAAAATCTGCACATAGCCCAGATCACAACAAGGCATTCTCTTTCTGTAGTTGAGTAGTTTCTCTCGCCTTTTGTAAGTGTCCTTGAAGCATAGGCTATTACCGTCTGTTTTCCATCCGAAATGTGCTCCAGAACAGCACCGATTGCGTACTCACAGGCATCTGTGTGTAGTTCTGTAGATGCTCTCTCATCATACAGACCAAGTACAGGGTCAGTCGTCAGAGCTTTTCGCAGATAAATTTAGCATCAGCTTTTAACAACTCTTGGAGTGGCCTGGCTTTGATGCAAAGGTCTTTGATAAAACGACGGTAATAAGAATATAATCCGAGGAAGCTTCTCACATCTCTATTACTTTTAGGAATGGGAAATTCCGTTATAGATTTCACCTTTTCTTGGTCTGGCCGCACACCTTCATTTGACCCAAGGTGTCCAAGTATTTTGATCTCTTTTGCTCCCAGTAGACACTTTCTTGGAATAAGTTTCAGTCCGCCTTGTTGCAGACACTTAAGAACGACCTTCAGTCTTTTTACGTGTTCATCTAAATAACAAAGACACATCGTCCACTACAGGTGACTTAGAAGATAATCCATCATCTGTTAAAAAGTTGCTGGTGCATTACACAAACCAAACGGCATTATCTTAAACTCATACAGGCCCTCAGGCGTGATGAATGCGGTTTCCTCACGATCAGCCTCATCTACTTCAATTTGCCAGTATCCCGAATATATGTCCATAGTTGAGAAAATCTTAGCCCCCTTCAGACAATATAGTGTATCGTCAATTCGTGGAAGGGGGTAAACATCCTTTAGTTATCTTATTAAGCTTCATGTAATCAACACAAAAGCGCCAACTGCCATCCTTCTTCCTGACGACAATCACTGTTGACGACCATGCGCTCTGTGAATGCTGAATGATGTCATTCTTCATCATTTTCTCTATCTGGTCGCGAATTATTCGACGTTCCGTTGTTGACACATGGTATGCTCTCTGGCTTATTGGCTGACGGTCTCCAGTGCTAATCCGGTGCGTCACCGTCAATTTGTCTAATTTGCTCTTCACCTGTGGATTGAATCATTCCGAGAACTCTTGAAGAATGGCAAGTAGCTTCTTCTGTTATTCCTTAGTGAGATCTGCTGATAGTCGAGCTAGAAGATCTTGTCTCATAGTGGTAATCCCAATTTCGCCCACAGACTCGGCATGGGAGGTTTCTATGAGGCTCAGCTGTTTGCCAATTAATTGGTCAGCATTTGCTACGCACATGCGTCTTGGATCTGCGGTTCTCGGCGACAGTTACCTATTCACAATTCACCGAATCCGTTCTTAAACGAGACGACAGAGGCTGGGATGACCATGCTATTCCTCAGTGGTATGCTTCTCTTACTTTCCACTACAAGATACATGGATCGATGCTTGGCTTCACACATGACAATTACCTCTCCCTCGCTGACTGCAGGAATGATCACTTCATCCAGTACACATAGTCTAGACAGACTTGGATGCGCATCTTCCTGTCCCAAGTATCTCATCTCGTCTAGGATAATCTTCCAGCGACCACAATCTATAATTGCCTGAGAAGCTTTCAAAAAGTCCCATCCGAGAATGACGTCATGGCTACACTCTTGTAGGACGATTAATTCTAAGGGCTGTGTACGGCCTGTTATACCAACACGACTGATAAATCTTCCTGTAGGTTTTATGTATTTCCCCTTAGCCACCTTCAGCAATGATATTTTGCTGTCGACGAATACGTTTTCTGCAGCTGGTGACGGTACTTCTCCGAAATGACTGAATAAGAGCTTAGGCTGGTCTGCCGTCCATGAGGATATCGACGTAGTCTCCTATCATTTTTGTGGTGATCGACGGCGGAGGATTTGTCTCTTCGGCGGCCTCACCTCCAGGGAAGGACGCACCCTTTAGCCTTCCAGGTTGCGGCGGCTAGGTGATCGGCTGGAACTTCTAAACGGCGATGGAGATCTTGATCGGCGTGTTGGGAAGCGTCCTCTCCAGCGGGTAGCGTGCGGCGATGGTGACGTACGTCGTCCTGCTTTCTTCTGGCGCGGGCGTCATCAAATATCCGCCGCCTTTCTCGACAATAGCGCACCACATGTCCCGGTCGTCCGCAGTGGAAACATACTGGAAACATCCAGCCGTCAGTCTTCCTTGGTGCCCAAACAACTTCCTCATGCCCCACTGTAGGAACGTAATTTCGCCTGGGTCTCTACTTTTTCACCGTTTTAAAGGGAAATGAGGGACGAGAGATTGCATTCAATGATTGTTCCACTTCCTCCCTTATGACCTCTTAAGTGTCTCCGATTTTTGCTCGACATGTAATCCAAGCGTCTTCTGAACTTCTTCTCTCACTATCTGAGGAACACTTGTGAAGTCAGTTCCTTCCTCCATCACAGACACCGATACGACGTTTGGAAGCCGTTCAAACTTCTTGCGTGTAATTCTTTTTTGATACATTGTCTCGATAAACTGGCACCATTTTATGAAGTCTTCTGCTGTCGAAACCTCCTTCAGGAGTAGGTCTTGATACATGTCCTCAGCAAGACCCTTCATGAGATGTGCAACCTTATCTTCCTCCTTCATTCTAGGATCCACTATTTTACACAGCTCTAAGACGTCTTGAATGTAGGCTTCTCTTGTTTCTCCTGGACTCTGTGCCATGCACTTTGATTCATCTTCAGCCTTGCACTTCTGTCGTTGTGTGTCACCGAAATACGTGCGCAGTTCCATCTGGAATACTCCCCAGCTTGTGAACTTCTCCTCGTTGTTCTCATACCATTTCTTGGCAGTGCCCTCCAAGTAGAAAAATACGTTAGCGAAACACAGGGTGTCATCCCATTTGTTAAATTTGGCTATACGCTCATATACCTCCAGCCACTTGTTTGGATCTTGGCCATAGTCACCATAGAACCCGGAAGAATGTCTCATGTCAAGGCACGTAGTTACTGTCATCATAACCTCCTCTTATCCTTCTGTCTCCGATAGATTGCGATCTGTTGAATATGGCTCGGACTCGGGTTTCTCGCCACGTAAACGGAGGCTCTGTCGTGGCCTGATGGGAACCACTGTGCGCTATCATAAGTTCCAATACCCGGGAGTACCACTAGATTAATGTCACGTAGAAGAAGGTGTAATTAGACGAATGACGAACACTAACGTCACGTAACGAAGGTTTATTCAGCACTTCTACATAGAAGAGCATAGAGCGAACTGCCTCCGGCCAGAACACATACGTATATATAAAGTTACAGAACATTCCAGTACAATGATTCTTGACATTTGAGGCTACTTCTAGAATGTACTCGAACTGAATATAGATATTTAAACTGTACAGTCCAGGTGAATTTTGAACACATGACCCTCCATGCAAAAGTCTAGTATCATAACCATTACACCATGGTGACTGTGCTACTCAGCTTCTTCTGCAATAATATTGCTGTACTCACCAAACCCACCTTAACATCAATTCACACTGAAATGACTTTTGACCACTCTCATTCATTTACTTGTGCCTCTCCTCACCAGTTTCAGCTACATTAGGTCACAGAAACGAAGTGTAAATACGTATTTCATAGCAGAATTAGGTTTCTTGGTGTCTGTTAAAATGTAGCAGCCATATTTGAGTCAAATATAGTAGATTTATATACTGCCATTTCTAGTGCACTTTTCACAAAGTTTGAAAAATCGTAAAATGTCACTAAATATCAATAAAAGTAAAAAAAAGCAAAACAGCAAAAAGCAAAAAGGACTCTATCAAAATATCAGAAGTTTACTAAAAAACTGCATCATACATGCACTAATAAAGTTACCCATTTTCACCTTAATCTTCATAAGACTTCACCAATTTTTTGGGAATACTTTGATAACTTTTTCGAATATTTTCACTATTACCAATTTTTTTCACCACCCTCTTTGAAATTGTTTTTAATAGCCATTCATGCACCTCTCATCTTTCAAACATTTCAAGGAAACATTTTCAAACATCACGATAAAAGAAAAATTGTGAGACGGTATAAAAATTTAAGCTAAACTTCTATCTAAGGAAATTCATTGTAATGTCAACGTTTCTTTCTTTGTTTGTATATTAGTTTAATATTTCCATCTTCAAAAAACTAAAAATCCTATCAAATTTTTAGATTCAAACTTCTGTTTGGCAAAACAATTTTAAATTCATCATTCAGCTCCATACAAACTTTTCTCCTAATTCAATTAAAGTAAACACATCCAGTAATGCTGAATAAAATATCTTATCCTATATCATTTATTTTCTTACAGAATTTGCAGAAATACTGGAATATAAATGGACAGTTAATTTTGTAGCGCGCTCTTCAGCAATAATGGATAATGAACTTACTAGCTCACTTTTAAACTCAAATGGAAAATAATTTTTTTAACTCCTTTACAACTCAACTGAACGGTATATTTTTAGCTTGCTTTTAACCTGAAATGGAAATAAATTTTGTAGCTCACTTCTCAGCTCAAACTGATAACCAGAAATGGACAAAAGAAATCATGAGGCAACATATGAAGAATAAAAAATGGATAGTCACAAATTACAACATGAGGAAATATTGATGTAAAACCATTATTTATTGAAGAATCTGGATAATATGCTCTTATTTTATCATAAAAAATCTACAAGGAAAAAAAATTTAAAAATGGGCTGTGAAAGATGTCTAAAGATCCAAAAAATAATAAGAATAAATTTTCAACAACTTTTATATGGTCATGGTTATAAAATATTCAGGAAGAGGCCAATATTTAATTTAATCAAAGAAATAATTGGAGGTATGTTCAAATCAAATTTTTAATGTAAAGGTTCACATAAACATAGACTTTCAGCATAAAAATATATTGGACAATTATGTTTATATTGAACACTTGTGTTTTTACTAAACATTTATGCTGATGTTGAAAACAACTGTTTATATCAATCACTTACGATTATTTTGAAAGCAGAATAACTTATGGATTTAAAGATTTCTCTAATTATTTCTTTGGTTAAATTAAATGTTTGCCTACTTACACTTATTTTATAACCACTGTCATATAACAGTAGTTGAAAATCCCTTTTGTTTATCTTTGTTATGATATGTTGAGTAACATCTTTTAGTGCTCGTATTATTCCCTCCTTTTAAGAAGCTGAACATAATTTATTTTATATTTGGTGAGAATTTCGAGGCTGAATTACGTGGCCATTAAAACCAAACTCCTGGCGAACAAGCCATCAAGGCCCAACAGTACCGACCAGCCGACATGTCATCCTCAGCCCACAGGTGTCACTACATGTGGGCATGAAGGTGCATCTGGTGAACACAATGCTCTCCCAGCTGCATTGTAGTTTATGTGATTGGAATTATGTAGTACTTGGAATATACAATATTTGAAAGCTAAAATGTCATCTGTAATTAAGTTATTTCTTTTTCAAACAATCGAAATGAAATATTATTAAACCATATAGCTAATCTTTTTCGATAGTTATTAATCATAACGAATTAAAACATGTTTAGTGTATTTGTTGATTCAAGTTGGGCACTGTAAATTAAAAAAATATATACACTCCTGGAAATTGAAATAAGAACACCGTGAATTCATTGTCCCAGGAAGGGGAAACTTTATTGACACATTCCTGGGGTCAGATACATCACATGATCACACTGACAGAACCACAGGCACATAGACACAGGCAACAGAGCATGCACAATGTCGGCACTAGTACAGTGTATATCCACCTTCCGCAGCAATGCAGGCTGCTATTCTCCCACGGAGACGATCGTAGAGATGCTGGATGTAGTCCTGTGGAATGGCTTGCCGTGCCATTTCCACCTGGCGCCTCAGTTGGACCAGTGTTCGTGCTGGACGTGCAGACCGCGTGAGACGACGCTTCATCCAGTCCCAAACATGCTCAATGGGGGACAGATCCGGAGATCTTGCTGGCCAGGGTAGTTGACTTACACCTTCTAGAGCACGTTGGGTGGCACGGGATACATGCGGACGTGCATTGTCCTGTTGGAACAGCAAGTTCCCTTGCCGGTCTAGGAATGGTAGAACGATGGGTTCGATGACGGTTTGGATGTACCGTGCACTATTCAGTGTACCCTCGACGATCACCAGTGGTGTACGGCCAGTGTAGGAGATCGCTCCCCACACCATGATGCCGGGTGTTGGCCCTGTGTGCCTCGGTCGTATGCAGTCCTGATTGTGGCGCTCACCTGCACGGCGCCAAACACGCATACGACCATCATTGGCACCTAGGCAGAAGCGACTCTCATCGCTGAAGACGACACGTCTCCATTCGTCCGTCCATTCACGCCTGTCGCGACACCACTGGAGGCGGGCTGCATGATGTTGGGGCGTGAGCGGAAGACGGCCTAACGGTGTGCGGGACGGTAGCCCAGCTTCATGGAGACGGTTGCGAATGGTCCTCGCCGATACCCCAGGAGCAACAGTGTCCCTAATTTTCTGGGAAGTGGCGGTGCGGTCCCCTACGGCACTGCGTAGGATCCTACGGTCTTGGCGTGCATCCGTGCGTCGCTGCAGTCCGGTACCAGGTCGACGGGCACGTGCACCTTCCGCCGACCACTGGCGACAACATCGATGTACTGTGGAGACCTCACGCCCCACATGTTGAGCAATTCGGCGGTACGTCCACCCGGCCTCCCGCATGCCCACTATACGCCCTCGCTCAAAGTCCGTCAACTGCACATACGGTTCACGTCCACGCTGTCGCGGCATGCTACCAGTGTTAAAGACTGCAATGGAGCTCCGTATGCCACGGCAAACTGGCTGACACTGACGGCGGCGATGCATAAATGCTGCGCAGCTAGCGCCATTCGACGGCCAACACCGCGGTTCCTGGTGTGTCCGCTGTGCCGTGCGTGTGATCATTGCTTGTACAGCCCTCTCGCAGTGTCCGGAGCAAGTATGGTGGGTCTGACACACCGGTGTCAATGTGTTCTTTTTCCATTTCCAGGTGTGTATTTATATGTTCTTAATGATTACAATTTTTGTGTACTTTTCCTGAATTTTTTTTCATACTCTGTAGCTTGTTGATCTTTCCCTTTCCATGACTTACATTTAGTATCTTTCCTGTTCTAATTTAAAACCACACTAGTTAGATAACTTTTAAATTTTTTCTGCTCCTTTTTAGACAATAAAATAAGAGAATATAAGTCTCACTTGTAAACAGGTATAAATGATTTTCATTTCCTTTGAATTCGGCAGATTGAAGGAACTTAAATTCTGTAGGGTTTACCTTCAGATGATAAAATTTAACTATGTAAAATCGATGTAAAAGTTTCAACATACTTTTCATTGTTTTATAGTCAATCACATTTTTCATTGTTTTACATTCATCATTCCTCAGTTTTTATTGATTTTACTTATTTACCTTTTATTTACCATATTGTTACATTTTAATTCGTTTAATATCATTTACCTTCACTTTTTATTGATTTATGTTCATGTACCATGATTTACCTTCAACTTTTATTTAAATATCTTCATTTATTATTGCTTTTTTATTGATTTATATTCATGTTTCGTTGATTTACCTTCATTTTCCTCCATTTCTCTTAATTTACCAATCTTTTTCTTTACATTAATTGACTTTAATATGCCTTCACTTTCTATTGAAGTATGTTCATTTAGCATGATTTTCTTTCATTTTATTGATTTATCTTCATTTACCACGATTTAATTTCATTATTTCTACATTTAATTAAAATGTGTTTGATATGTCTGATATAATCTCTTTTATTTTGGATACAGCTTCTGGGGTTACATATTTACTGCCTGGAATAATATATAAAAAGCGAAAATATCTTCTGTGGTTAAGACATTATTCTCTTCACGCAATGGAACCCAAACATCTTTTAATCACATACCCAATTTTAATTCATAAATGTATCTAATGGTTTAGATGCATTTTATGCTAATTTATTTTAATGTCTTCGGAGGATACTTCGAAATCGACTTAAAAACCATAATGAATGAAATATAAAATCTCCACATTTTTAACACCTCTTTTGCTCAAAAAATGAAGCCAAATATCTTAGAACCTCATTTCTAATATATTTTTGTTACTAAACTCAAACATGTGTGATCATCGGGATTTATTTTGCTATCTTTACAGAACAGTTTGATTACCATGTAATATTAGTAAACAACATAGAATATCATTTGTAATTATGACATTTTTCTAATCATATACCTAATTGTAACTGATAACTGCTTTGATTGATAAAATAAAAAATACCTAATAACTTCAGTTCACTTTCTGTATATTTAATTTGTATCATGATAACATTTTCATTCTCAGAAGCAATAATGTATTCTGTAGATTTATCTATACTCTATTCTATATAATTTTTAAATGTTAATTTTAGACTATAAAATAAGAGAATTGTAATCCTGATTCATCAACGAATAATGATTTTTCATCAATTTTTCAGGTGGACATAATTAGTGACTACATAGAAATTTGTCATGTTTGTCTATAGGTTTTACAAGAATAGCTCTAGTATGTTATAATCCAATATCTGTGCTGCATTTTTAGCATTCAATAAATGATTTGTCAGTAATTAATAATAATATGTGTTTGTTATTGTTGATGATATTAATAAGTGACTCCATATATATATATATATATATATATATATATATATATATATATATATATATATATATATATGAAATTTTAACTTCTTTTGCTTTACTCTCTACATCATAAAATTAAACTATAAAAAAAACTTCTTTGATGTGTATCCATTTTTGGTTTAAATATACTCATTTAACATCATATACCTCCAATTGTTACAGATTTACATTTATTTACCTTCATTGACATTTTTATTTGTGTTTAATTACCACCAATTACCCCAATTTTTGTAGCGAATAACTGTTATTTACTTTGATTCAACTTCATTTTTCTTGATGTGTGTTCATTTGCCATCATTTGACACCATTTTTATTTATATACATTAATTTTGATGATTTTAATGATTTTCGTCTATTTATTACTGTTACATTCATTTATTATTGGCATTCACTTATTATGATTTATCATTAATTTATGTACATTTTTCTTTGATTTTTATTATTCACCTGCATTTAGCATCATTGTTCTCTGATTCATAAGTATTTTCTTTGATTTACATTTCTTCATCTTTATTTACCCTCATTTCTCTATAATTTACATTCATTGTTAATCATTTATCATCATTTCTCATTAATTTGTATATATTTATCCATGACTTATATTTATTCAACTTAATTTACCACCTTTCTCATTAATTTATATTCATTTTTCTTCACTTAATATCATTTCATACTAATTTAAAATCATTTAACTTTGACATTTATTCATCTCCACTTACCATCATTAATTTCTATCCTTTTTAGATGATAAAATATAAGAATGTATGCCTGATTTGCGAATTAATTTAAATGATTTTACATTACTTTCCAAGCTCTTTAATTTTAAGAGGTTTACACTTTCAAAAATATTTTTATTTCTTAGTATTTGATAATCTTCTTAATTTGTCGATTCTCATGAAACTGATTGAGTTATTCTATAGTTTTTTCAAAAGGTTCTGAATTCTTCACAAAATTGCATGAGGAGCATATTCTGAAGCATTCATTGTTGTTCACTATAACATTTGTTTTTGTATATAATATTCCAGTCAGTTATCATTTCAGTCAGGGTCAATGTTGTTTAAATTTTTTGTGTTACTAATTTTTAAACATAATATCTAGAAATACGATCATTACTCACTCACATCTTGCAAACTGATTATAATTTATCTTATTTTCACATATTCTCTTCTATGTTTTCTTCATGTGAGATTTAGTACAATTTCTAAAAACTCATATGATATGCATTACTCTGTATTTCACTGTTATAATTGCTTTTAGTTGCATAATATCTATTAAGTTGTTACTTATTCGCACATATTTCACCAACTGATCTTATTTTGCTTACCTGTTTCTAGTGTTCATACACTTGCTTTAACAAGGTATATTTAGCACTTTGTTATTTTCTGTTATGTGTTGTCCAAATTGTTTATCATTTGATATATATGAATTATAAAAAGTTTTATTATTACTGCACAATTTTCATGTTTGATGGGAATAGTTATTTACAGCAATATACCTTCATTTTTCATTGTTTAGCCCATTTTTTTATTCATTTACCTTTATTTACATCCGTTTATTTATATACATTTTTCATTCATCTACCACAATATTTGATTTATTCATATCTAATTTTCACTTATTTCCCTCAATTTAATTAAGTTTCCTCTAATTTTGTAAAATTTTCATTTGTTTTCCTAAGTTTTTTGATCATTAACATACATTTTTATTCATTTGCCACAATCCTTCTTTCATTGACCTAAATTTCTTGTTCATTTATTCGATTTTTTTATTCATTTATCTTCATTTTCCATTCATTTATCTCAAGTATTTCATTTGTTTTTGGCAATTTTAAATTCATTTGCCTTCTTCTTTCATTTATATATCTTAACTTACCTGAGCTTTTCTTCATTTATCTCCATCTTTTATTTGTGTACATCACCTTTTATTAATCTGTCTGTATTTGTCATTTATTTATCTAAGTTGCTTACTAATTTTCCTAAACTTTTTATTCATTTAGATTCATTTTTCATTCATTCACCGAATGTTTTACTAATTTCTGTTCATTTACATTTGATGTCTTTTTTTGGTCTTCAAATGTGTTATTCTCATTTGTTAAAAGAATTTACTCTCCACTCATGTTTTTTGTATTAATATACATTAGTAGAAGAAATTTTTTGGTGCACCATTTATGTTAGTGTTTGTTGCCCATATTTGTTGTCCACTTCTGCTGTCAACTTTTTTGTCACATGATATTTTTTGTCTACTTTTTGCTGTCTATGTATTGACACACAATATTGTCACACATTTTTTGTTTCCTTTGGTGGTGAAAAGTGAGCTACAAAATGTATTGTCCTTTTGAGTTAAAAAGCGAGCTGGATAATTTACTATCTACTTGGGCTGAAAAGTGAGCTACAAAAGTTATTGTCCAAGTGAGCTAAGAATTTGTTGTCCATTTGAGTTCCAATAATTCTTTACACTGTTTGCGCAAAGCATTGAGCTAGATATTTCCTGTAACACTATTAGGTGTGGTTATTGAAAATATGGAGATTAAATGTATATGTAGCTCAGTAATGATTGTAAAACTATTTTGTTGAACAAACATTCAAAACTAACATAAAATGCGACTTCAAATCTTTTGAAGATGAGTATATTAAACTCAGGTATAAAGGACGAAAAACACAGTGCCTGCATAAATTTCATGATTTAGAACTTTTAGTTTAAAGTTATAAGTTTTTACAGTTTTTTACTTTATTCTTGAAATTTTACGATTTTCAGTTGACATTTTTCGTACATGATCATTAAAAAACAGTTTGAATGAAGGTGGCGAAAAAACTTGAGATATAGTCAAAGTATTCGACAAAATGGTGAAATATGATGAAAAATAATGAAAAACAAGTATTTTGATGACCATTTTTGTTTGTTGTGATTCTATGATATTCTGACTTTTTTGGTGTTACTTTGCTGGCTTTTCTTATTATTTTTGAGAAATTATTTGATATTTTACCTTTTTTTAAGAAAATTATGCTATAATTGTCAACATATATGTACTAAGTATTCTTTGTACAACTAGTTCTGCCATTTTGCAAAATGCAAGGACCACTTTAAAAATCCTGTATGCTGTATATTTATGCTTGTAATTTGTGTTTAATTCTACGAAATTATTTTACAAGCTTTAATAGTAGTTCCACTGTTCTCAGTAACAAGTTTTTGAAAGAGTTATATTCCAGTTAGGAGGCCATCTTTAGTGTTGTATCTGATTACTTGTGTCAGTGCAACAGAAACCTCTGCAATGGTATGAAAACGTTTCACTTGGAGCGGTTCCTTCAGTTCTGGAACAAATCAGAGTCTGATGGACTGTTGTGAGGACTATAGTGTCGATGGTAAAATATTTCTCATCCAGTATTGTCCAAAAGTTTACATCGTGGTTCGGCAATATGTGGTCATGCGTTATAGTGCAGAATGAGCACTCAACCTATGAAAGTGTCAGACATTCTGTGGCATAAATTCATCTTGAAAAACATGTCGCTAAAGTCCGTGTATTATCGCTTTGTTACAGTGTGTTCGCTGGAGTATACAACCTGTTGCTATCACTCTACTCTTGTCAAAAGCCATAAACATAACCAAATTGCCTTGGAATGCTTTAGATGGCATTTTTTGGCTGAAGAGAGACAGGAAATTTCCAGTGGGAGGAGAACAGAGATTTCAATTTCACTAAAAATCTCGAATCCATTATGACAATAGAAGCGCAGTGTGTCGCAGTTTGTGGCCATCTTCGCCTTGGGCTGTGTTCAATATTCGTCCAACCTTTGTAGAAATGGGAGCTACACTGTGATACTGTGGTTCGAACCACAACATTATACCAATGAACTTGAATTACAATGTTGTGAATTTTGATAAGTGTTTTTCCACACAGACATTCAGTGAGACCACTGGTGAATACATGAGGTTTGACCTGAGTTATTTCTTCCTTCCATTTCAAATCAGAGTTTCTCAGTAAAACATAAATTATCATGACATTATCATAACACATATTGGCAGTTGAACGTCTGGCTTATGTATCGTGTGCAGGCATCGTCTCACTGTTACACATGTGCATGCATTGTTTGAGGAGAATCAAAATGGCACTCGTAGAATAAATGAAGCACTTTACAAAATTAGAACGATTGGGAAATGTCTCCCAAAAGTATCTACTTAAAGATGTTCTGTGGTGATTTCAGGATTGCTCTTAGTTTTTCGTGTCTGTTATATTTCCAAAGTTATGAAGAGTTTAATATTATGATTAATATTTTATAAGTACTGATTCTCCAGATATGTTTGGGTTACTTTTGTATGCATGAAGCGTAATGATCTACCATCAAGTATTAGCAGAATAACTGTTACTTTTAAAACCAGTCTTTTAATTGAATTGCAGCATTTCGTTATAACTAGTTTGTTTAATATATGATACACTGTTAGAGAAATGACTAAGACCCTAATAGATCCCATTATGCTATTCAGATCTTTAGTTGGTACAAATCCTCAATTCATGGTACTGAAATCTGGACAAACCAGCTGCAACTGTAAAATTCCATTTTGGAAAGGGAATAAAGCGCAGGAGTTGCTTAATCCATAATCTTTTATTTGGTACAAGACCAGTTTCGGAAAGTTACAGTTCCATCAGTTGGTGAAAATTGCAGTAATAAAAACATTATGTTACACGTGAAAAGGAAAGGATACTCAAGTCTGAAATATCAGGTAAGGAACTATTGTGGTTGTCCTCAATCCAGTTTGATGCAGCTCTCCATGCTACTCCGTCCTGTGTGAGCCTCTTCATGTCTTTGTAAGTACTGCAACCCCAATCTTTCTGATTATTGTATTAATCCTCTGGCTCCCTCTACAATTTTTACCTTCCACTCTTCTGTCCAATACTAAACTGGTGATCAATTGATGTTTCAGGAAGTGTGCTATCAACTAATTCCTTCTCTTGGACAAGTTGTGCAACAGCGTTCTTGTCTCTCCAGTTTCATTCAGTATATCCTCATGAGTTATCTGATCGACCAATATAATCTCCAGCATTCTTGAGCAGCACCACATTTCAAAAGCTTCCATTCTCTTTTCATATCGACTTTTTATCGTCCATGTTTCACGTCCATGCATAGGTATACTCCATACATGGCCTAACACTTAATTTACATTCGATTTTAACAAATTTATCTTTTTCAGAAACGCTTTTCTTCCCATTGTCAGTTTACGTTTTATATCCTCTCTACATCGCTCATCATCAGTTATATTGCTGCACAAATAGCAAAAATCATCTACTACTTTAAGGGCCCCATTTCTTAATCTGATTCCCTTAGCATCACCTACTTTAATTCGACTACATTCCGATATCCTTGTTCTGCTTATGACTATGTTCATCTTATATCTTCCTTTCAAGACGTTGTCCGTTCCGTTCAATTGCTCTTTCAAGTCCGTTGTTGTTTCTTACAGAATTACAATATCATTTACAAACCTCAAAGTTTGTATTCCTACTCTTATTCCAAATTTTTCTTTGGTTATCTTTACTGCTCGTTCAGTATACATATTGAACTACATCAGGTATAGTCTGCAACCTTGCGTCGCTCCATTTTCAACCAGTACCTCCGTTTCATGCCACTCGATTCTCATAACTAGTCTGGTTTCTGTATAAGTCCTCGGTTGCCTGTCTTTTATCCCTGCTACTTTCAGAGTTTCAAAGAGAGCATTTCAGTCAACACTGTCAAAAACTTTCTCTAACTCTACAAAAGCTTTAAATGTAACTTTTACTTCCTTAACCTATCTTCTATGATAAGCCCTAGTGTCAGTACAGCCTAGTGTGCTCTGAAATTTCTCTGTAATTCAAACTGATCTTCCCAGAGATCAGCTTCTACCAGTTTTTGCGTTCTTCTGCAAAGTTTTCGTGGTACCATTTTGCAGCCATGACTTATTAAACTGATGGTTTGGTAATTTACACTCCTGTCAGGGGCCAAGTTCTTTGGAATTTGAATTACTACATTCTTCTTGAAGTCTAAGGGTATTTCACTTGTCTCATACATCTTGCACGACAGGTGGAAGAGTTTTGTCATGGCTGGATAGCCCAAAATTATCAATAATTCTGTCAGAATATCGTCTACCACCAGGGATGGTTTCGGTTTAGATCTTTCAAAGATATTCAGATTCTTCTTGCAGTATCACGTTTTCTATCTCATCTTCATCTATGTCCTTTGCCCTTTCTATAAAATTGCTTTCTCCCATGTATAAACACTTAACATACTTCTTCCACCTCCCACCTTTCCCTTCTTTCTTTAGGACTCGTTTACCATCTGAGCCCTTGACATTTGTACAGCTGTTGCTCTTTTCCCTAAAGGGCCCCTAAGCACCAACCATCTTTTCCCGAAGGGCATCTTTAATTTTCCTGTAGGCGGTATCTACCTTTACTCTAGTGAAATATGCTTCTAAATTATGTTTGTCCACTAGCCATTCCTACTTAGCAGTATTGCACTTCCTGTCAATCTCATTTTTTAAACGATTGTTTTCAGTTTGGCCTGCTTCATTTCCTGCATTTTTGAATTTCCTCCAAAGTTAAATTCAGTATCTCTATGTTTACGAAAGCTATCTACCAGGAATTGTCTTTTGACCGATTTTAAACTCTGCTGCTTCCACTATTCCGTCTCTTAAAGCTACCGATTTGTCTTGTATTGTATTCCCTTCGATTTATCTAGTCAATTGTTGCATAATACCCCTTCTCAAGCTCTCAGTAACCTCTGGTTCTTTAAAATTATGCAAATCCCATTTTAATTTCCTACTTCTCTCCAATTTCTTAAATTTCAATCTGCAGCTCATACCCAATAAATTTTGCTCAGAATCCATTTGTGCCCCTGGAAGTTTCTTACAATTTAAAATCTGATTCCTACATATCTGTCTAGCCATTATACTTCCACGTATACAGCCTCGTTTTATGATTTCTAAACCAAGTGTTAGCGATGATTAAATAATGCTCTCTGCAAAATTCTACTAAGAGGCTTCCTCTTTCATTCGTTTCTCTCAGTCCTTATTACCCTACTATTTTTCCTTCTCTTCGTTTTCTTATTACAGAAGCCTCGCGCCAAAGTTATCAGCTATTGGCAGGCCATCGTACGAAATCGAGGAGGTTGTTAATATTTAAGGGGAGTCGTACCACCCGAAATGACAAAATTTGACATTTTTACTTTCATGTGAATTATGAAAATATAGATGTTTATGCTTAATTTGGTGTTTGTTTTATTGAAATATTCAATTGTTTACTATATTAAATAAATATTTGAAAAAATCATGCAATGACATTTCCGTGAATTTTGTTTTCCATCATTTCGCATATTTGCATTTTTCTCTGGAACTATATAGTCTGGAGGGCTGTGGTTTCTTTTGTTTTGTAGAGAACTGTCCATTTATAAGTTGCCTACTACTGGCGCTACTTCGCAATAAACTCTCCCAACTGTACATTTGTTTGTGTTTGACAAAAACAGGTATCTACTAGCCGCGCTTTAGTTTCTGTGTTTCCTGTGATAGTTTTCGTCATGACTAAACCAAAAGGAGTGTTTAAAAAAATACGAAACAAAGGAAACAGATACTACAGAACAAATATAGCAGCAGTAAAAATAAAAAGAATGGTTAGCGCCGAAGGGCGTCATAATTAGGTTGTAAATAGTGACAGTCCTTCTACTCCTCTGAGTGCTTCCAAGAAAAACTGCTGGGTAATGACGTAAAATACAACGCAGCTTCAGACAGTGAAACAAACTGCAATATCATTATTAATCTCCACACACTTATTTCAGCTTTGTGTGAAACAGTGTGTTGTCGTATATGTGGAGGGGAAATTGAAATTTCTGAAAAGCCATCTAAACGCAATGGTCTGCTGTGCACTTTACAAATAATGTGTTTGAACTATAAAAGCGAAAAAACTTTCAAGACTTCAGAAGTAAGTGGAAAGAATGGACTTTTTGATACTAATCTAAGATACTTCTATGGACTTAGATGCATAGGAAAAGGCCATTACGCTGGTAAGGTTCTTTGTGGTTTGCTGAACCTCCACATCCCCCTACTAAATCTACCAAATACAACTCCATAGTAAATGACTACAGCAGCAGAGCAGGATGTAGCAGAAAATGGTAGTTCTGACATAGAAATATCATTCCAGTCAAAGAATTCATGTGTATCTATTACCAGCATCGACAGTGGGAAAGTGTTAGATGTTGATCTATTGACCATGTACTGTCAGGGTTGTAGGTAAGCAGGCAAGAGTACTGAAGAACAAACTAAGCATGAAATGAATTGTCAGAGAAACTATGAAGCAACTAGTGGAGGGATGGAGGTTGCTTCTGCAGTGAAAATGTTCCAACGGTCCCGGCACGACCGTGCTGTTCGCTACATGAGTTTTCTTGGGGATGGAGACTCGCGATCTTACAAGGCAGTGGTGGAGAGTAAACCCTATGGTGATTTGTCAATTACAAAACTAGAGTGCATTAATCATGTGCAAAAGATGGTGGACAGGAGACTACGTAGACTCAAACAGCAGTTGGGAAGTACCAAGTCATTTGATGGTGTAAGTATAACACGTCAACTGACTGATAAACAAATTGGTCAAATTACACAATGTTATGGTATGGCTATTAGAAGTAACAGAGATAACTTAGATGGTATGAAGAGAGCTGTTTGGGAATTATTTTTACAAGCTGCCTACAGATGCTGAATCAATACACAACCTGTGTTCCACTGAATGGTGTAAATACTTGAAGGAAAAGAGGAGGGTAATCCAGACACTTTCTCTCACAAAATTACTATACCAAATACTGTTATGCTTGCCATGAAACCTGTGTTTCAGGATCTTGCCCAACCACAGCTGTTGAAGAAATGTCTCAAGGGCAAAACACAAGATGCAAATGAATCATTTAACAATGTTGTATGGTCAAGGATACCAAAAAATGTGTTTGTTTTAAGGTCAGTCTTTGAACTTGGTGTTTTGGATGCTGTTCTTACTTTTAATGATGGCTATTCTGGAAGGCTTCAGCTTATGGGATATCTTGGCATTCATAAAGGTTACAACACCACTAAAAGTGTGATGGACTTGCACCAACTGCGGATCATGAGGGCAGAGATTGCAACAAACAATATGTCAAAAGAAGCCAGATCCAAGAGAACGAGGGCAGCTATGGGTGAGAAAGATGATGGAGGAGATGAGGACTACCATCCAGGAGGATTCTACCTTATTTTTTATGTATCAGCTGGCTGTATATTACAATTTTTTCTTTAAACGCAATTTTCTCAACACGACATTTTTCAGTATAAAAGCCCCTTTATCTCAGAAACTTCTGAATCTACACCAATGAATTATTTACCACATAGCTTAGATAGTAAAATGATGTTGTAGCTCTACTTTAGTAATAGTTAAAATTCAAGAAATTAAAATTCTGAAAATTTACACCAAGACATTATATTTTTAGGGAATAATCATAACTTTTTTCCAGTTGTTATTTTAAAGTGATTGTAGAGCAATACAGTCACAAAACATGGGAGAACATGTGATAAAAACACCAATTTTATATAATCACTAATTCCTGAGAAAACGGGGCATTTATATAGCCAATTTAACATTGTCGAGATAGGGCGGTACGACTCCCCTTAAGCTTTGAGCCTGAATTTTAATTATTTTAAATTTGGTGATAAAAATTACACGGAGCAACAGGGTCTGGCCATAGATTCATCCCGACCTGCATTTTAGCGAATATTTGTACGTCACATTTCGAGTATGCATTTTTAAGAAGTATCCTTAGGAGACGGCTAATGTGGTACATTGGAAACGCTATGTTGATGACACATCTGTCCTTCAGGAAGCAGAAAGGAAAGGGTGAAAATTTACTTAACGAGCTTAATACAGTCCATGGAAAGATTTATTTCCCAGTTCAGCATCAGATTAAAGGGACCTTGTCACATTTATACTTAAAGACCACCTTAAAAGGTCGCAAGGTAGTGTTTCACATCTATAGAAAAGTCTACTATTGATTTAGTTCAGAATGTAGGAACAAACAACCGGTTTAAATATAAAATTGCTGCCTTCCGGTCGTTCCAAAAAAAGATTAAAAACATTAAAAAATGTTCCTATCACATCAGAGGGATATGAAACTGAGGATTATTATTATGTGACACCCCCGCATTTTTATTGCATTTTACATGTTTCATTACTGTGCTAACTTTTCGTGTCCAGTCACGATATCTATTTGTTTTCTGATTGTTTTATGTCCCTTTCAGTTTTTTTGACTCGTAACATTTGGTTACATGACAACATTGGGCTAGGATGACCTAGGATGATCAAGTAATTTCATTTGTAACTAACACCCAGTTCTCTCTTTTAATTTGTTTTCATTTTGAAATTACAGGCTCATAGTTCTTTGCCTGATATTTCAGACATACGGATCAAATCCCATTCACGTGTAAGAGACCACTTTTATAGCCGGCCGTTGTGGCCGAGTGGTTCTAGACGCCTCAGTCCGGAACCGCACGACTGCTACGGTCGCAGGTTCGAACCCTGCCTCGGGCATGGATGGGTGTGATGTCCTTAGGTTAGTTAGGTTTAAGTAGTTCTAAGTTCTAGGAGACTGTTGACCTCAGATGTTAAGTCCCATAGTGCTCAGAGCCATTTGAAACATTTGAACACTTTTATTATTCCAATTTACACCAGTGGATGGAACTGTAACTGTTTCGAAAGCAGTCGTGTACGCTGTATGCAAACTCTAATAGAATGAAACGCCTAAGAAACTGGTATAGGCATGCGTATTCAAATACGGAGATATGTACAGGGTTATTACAAATGATTGAAGCGATTTCACAGCTCTACAATAACTTTATTATTTGAGATATTTTGACAATGCTTTGCACACACATACAAAAACTCAAAAAGTTTTTTTAGGCATTCACAAATGTTCGATATGTGCTCCTTTAGTGATTCGGCAGACATCAAGCCGATAATCAAGTTCCTCCCACACTCGGCGCAGCATATCCCCATCAATGATTTCGAAAGCATCGTCGATGCGAGCTCGCAGCTCTGGCACGTTTCTTGGTAGAGGAGGTTTAAACACTGAATCTTTCACATAACCCCACAGAAAGAAATCACATGGGGTTAAGTCGGGAGAGCGTGGAGGCCATGACACGAATTGGTGATCATGATCTCCACCACGACCGATCCATCGGTTTTCCAATCTCCTGTTTAAGAAATGCCCAACATCATGATGGAAGTGCGGTGGAGCACCATCCTGTTGAAAGATGACGTCAGCGCTGTCGGTCTCAGTTGTGGCATGAGCCAATTTTCCGCGGGCTATGCGTGAAACTTGCCCGCACGCGTTCAACCGTTTCTTGGCTCACTGCAGGCAGACCCGTTGATTTCCCCTTACAGAGGCATCCAGAAGCTTTAAACTGCGCATACCATCGCCGAATGGAGTTAGCAGTTGGTGGATCTTTGTTGAACTTCGTCCTGAAGTGTCGTTGCACTGTTATGACTGACTGATGTGAGTGCATTTCAAGCACGACATACGCTTTCTCGTCTCCTGTCGCCATTTTGTCTCACTGCGCTCTCGAGCGCTCTGGCGGCAGAAACCTGAAGTGCGGCTTCAGCCGAACAAAACTTTATGAGTTTTTCTACGTATCTGTAGTGTGTCGTGACCACATGTCAATCAATGGAGCTACAGTGCATTTATGAAATCGCTTCAATCTTTTGTAATAGCCCTGTATATAGGCAGAAGACGGCGCTGCCGTCGGCAGCTCCTATAAAAGACAACAAGTGTCTGGCGTAATTGTTAAATCGGTTACTGCTGCTACAATGGATGCTTATCAAGATTTAAGTTAGTTTGAACGTGGTGTGGTTGTCAACACACTAGCGATGGGACACAGCATCTCCGAGGTAGCGATGAAGTGCTGATTTTCCTGTGCGACAAATTCACGAGTTTAAACACTTCCGCTGGCCACCAAACTCCCCAAACATGAACATTGTACAGCATATCTGGCATGCCTTGCAACGTGCTGTTCAGAAGAGATCTCCAACTCCTCGTACTCTTACAGATTTGTGGACAGCCCTGCAGGGTGCAATTCTTTCTTGTACTCCTTCAGATATTAGTTGCGTCCATGTCACGTTGTGTCGTGGCACTTCTGTTTGCTCGTGGGGGCCCCATACTACATTAGGTAGGTGTAACAATTTCTTTGGCTCTTCTGTGTATAAGGGATAATGAATTTAACCGATTTTTTCGGTCTATGGGTCTCTTACAGGAATGCTAAAATAAAATTTCACAAGGTTTTCAAATTGGTTCAAATGGCTCTGAGCACTATGGGACTCAACTGCTGAGGTCATTAGTCCCCTAGAACTTAGAACTAGTTAAACCTAACTAACCTAAGGACATCACCCACATCCATGCCCGAGGCAGGATTCGAACCTGCGACCGTAGCGGTCTCGCGGTTCCAGACTGCAGCGCCAGAACCGCGCGGCCACTTCGGCCGGCTCACAAGGTTTTTGTGGCGTCTATGGAATACGTAAACAATATACAATGTTGTGTTACAAAGATGTCTTTATTTCTGTTTTCCTTTTTTTTTTTTTTTTTTTTTTTTTTTGAGTCATCACTCTTCTGACTGGTTTGATGCGGCCCGCCACGAATTCCTCTCCTGCGCCAACCTCTTCATCTTAGAGTACCACTTGCAATCTACGTCCTCAATTATTTGCTGCATGCACTCCAATGTCTGTCTTATTCTACAATTTTTGCCCTCAGTATTTAACAGTGGAATTACCAATGCACTCTTAATGTTACCACCCGTGGCTTTAATTTCAGCGGAGGTTGTTTCGACTTTCCCATATGCTGAGTCAGTCCTTCCGACAATCATTTCTTTTTCGATTTCTTCTCATCTCTCATGCAGCCATTTCATCTTAGCTTCTCTGCACTTCCTACTTACTTCATTCCTCAGCGACTTGTATTTCTGTATTCCCGAATTTCCCACAACATTTTTGTAGTTTCTTCTTTCATCGATCAACTGAAGTATTTCTTCTGTCACCTCTAGTTTCTTCGCATTTGCCTTCTTTGTACGTATGTTTCTCTTTCCAACTTCTGTGACTGCCCTTCTTAGAGTAGTCGATTTGTGTTCAACTGTACTGGCTGCTGAACTATTCCTTATTGCTGTATCTATAGATTTAGAGATCTTCAAGTGTAACTCGTCATCCTGTTGTACTTCTGTCTACCACTCCTTTGCGTGTTGATTCTTCCTGACATATCTCTTAAACTTTAGCCTACTTTTAATCACTACTATATTGTGATCTGAGTCAGCATCTGCGCCTGGGGTATGGCTTACAATCCAGTTTCTGACTTCAGAATCACTGTCCAACCATGATGTAATCTGAAATCATTCCACGTCACCCGACCCTTTCCAAGTATGCCTCCTCCTTTTATGATTACTGAACAGAGTATTCGCTATTACCAGCTGAAATTTGCTACAGAACTCAATTAGGCATTCTGCTCTTTCATTCATAGTACCAAGCCCATAATCTCCTGTATCCCTTTCTTCCGCTCCTTTCCGTGCAACTGCATTCCAGTTCCCTATGCCGGCCGAAGTGGCCGTGCGGTTAAAGGCGCTGCAGTCTGGAACCGCAAGACCGCTACGGTCGCAGGTTCGAATCCTGCCTCGGGCATGGATGTTTGTGATGTCCTTAGGTTAGTTAGGTTTAACTCGTTCTAAGTTCTAGGGGACTAATAACCTCAGCAGTTGAGTCCCATAGTGCTCAGAGCCAGTTCCCTATGACTTCATCTCCCTTAGGTACTAAATTACCCCTTCAATGCTGTCGTACACTTCCTCTCTCTCTTCATCTTCTGCTTGAGAAGTCGGCATGCACAACTGAAATATCTTTGTCGGTGTTGGTTGAACAACGCCGTCAGTGAAGTATTCACAGAAGCACACTCTCTGCGTTACCTTCCTATTCGTAACGAATCCTGGCCCCTTACGAAATTTTCGCCTTCTGTTCGTATTACCCTATACTCATCTGAACAGAAGTCCTTATCTTCTTTCCACTTCACTTCAATTACCTCTTCTATATCTAGATTGAGACTCTGCATTTTCATTTCCGCTTTTTATTTTTATAGCTTCCCTGCCAAGTTAAAGCTTCTGACGTTCGACAAGACGACTCGTAGCAGGTTCTCCTTTCGTTGGTTATTCAATCTTTTTCCCATGGTCATCTCACCTTTGGCAGTCCCCTCCCGGAGATCCGAATGGGGTACTATTCCGGAATTTTTGGCCAATGGAGAGATCGTCATGACACTTTGTCAGTTACCGACCACATGTCCTGTGGAGAAACGTTTTGTGTCTTTTATGCAGTGGTCTGCGTTGCCTTCTGCTTCTTCATGCCGTTGATCATTTCTGATTCTTCCACCTTTAGGGGCAGTTTCCCGTCCCAAGGACAAGAGAGTGCCCTGAACCTCTGTCCACTCCTCCGCCCTCTTTGAAAAGGCAATGGCAGAATGGGGTGACTCATTGCGACGGAAGCCTTCTGCCGGCAATGCTGATTCAAAATTTAAGCAGTGGCGGGTTTCGAACTCAGGACCGAAGGCGTTAGTATTTCTAATGAAAGAGGCTACTCCTAGACCACGGGCACTATTGAACGTGTTTTGTCTGTAGAAAAGTCGAATTTACGTAATATCGATTTACACTAGTGTCAAAGAATCTGTTGCCAGTTGTTGCGATATCCATTATGAAATTACATCACACAGCTTAGCTTATTCGACGGTACGTTGTTTTCTCAACACTTTTCTCCTTGCACAAGCTTGTACACGCATTATTAAGAAACGTTGCCGAGACTGGTAAGTGTACTGAGCCTTGTAGACGCAATTTGTAGATGGAGGTCTCCGTGTGAAAGTTTTATGGTGTACTGAAGGTACTCTGTGTCGGAATCTTGTTGCATGAGTTTAGCTCTTCTGCAGCAACTCAGGCGCATCCCTGTTTTTATACAGCAGACGTGCCTGTATTTAGATGTTCTGGAAGAGGTAAATGCGTCCCTTAGCGCGCATATAAAGCGTCTGCAATATTCCGGCGGCGCCAGGTATGCTACTCCTACTGCTCCTGTACTTGCAGAAACTACTTGTTGTAGGTGCGGGCGCTACGTATTATAGAACACAGCACACAGCACACTTTACCGGCTCTGCTCAGTATAGCGCGGCCCGTAGCGAGATTCTGCGGAGGTCTCGTTGCGGCACAAGCGTGTAACGGCAAACTGCGTCAAAGTGTTTAGCGCATTCACTAACTCTGCTCCACGAACTCTGCCAGGCAAGACGATGCCCACGAAAGGCCTGTTACGGCGGTTGGTGTAATCAGCAGAGCTATTTCCCCCTCGTTTAATCTTGACGTACAGGTTAAATATTTATAAGATCGGCAATATTACTTTTTCTTGGCCTGTGTTATATGGAAGTTTATGTGTACGTACCGCAACGAGTCACAGTGTTTAGGCATTACTATTTTCACGAAGTACGTTTATTTTGAACACGTTTCGAGGCGGTGGTGTTTATCTTCAGTCATCAAAGAATACAAAACACTCAAATATTTTTTCATTACCGACACTACATTATCTCTTGTTTCTTGTCTTACTGGAGTGTTTCTATGAGGTTTGGATCGTACGCTTCCTGCATGTACATACACTGTGCCTGCGGTGACCTAGTATTTATCTTCATTTTATAGCAATTTTCGTGCTATTTTGACATTAGTAGTACAGGACTTCGTCGTGCCTCTAGTAGTACCATGTGGGTCATGTTTGGCGCGCAGGAGGAAATCACCGTTTTATTCGTATTTATGTAAGTCTGCAGGCTTTCGTGGCCGTTGTCACTGAAGTCAAAATCTTCTGAGTTATTAAGCCGCGTCATGTTTCTTCTAAAATGTTCGTCGTTTCGACCCCTCTGCTGGGATCTTCCCCAGGATCTTTTGGTGTCCACTACTGCTAGAACACTGTCAGAGACGAGTGTCGCGTCCACTTATAATGGGGGAGATTTCTGGCGTTCGTGCTGGAGAAGTGATAGTATTGGTTAACATTCATATGGCTACCATTGGTGGGCCACAGTCTTAGGCTAATATTCCCGCTCTGATGCAGAAGAAGGGGCATTGAAAACTCATCTCCTGTGGATACCATTGGCTGTCCATCGTCATTGGATGGGTATTTAGATGCCACTTCGCACCACCACCCAGCCCACAAACAAGCAGTACTCAACATTAAGTCTTCAAATGCCTTCCGTATCAGCGATGACAACAACTTGGAATCGGAGTTAATTTTTTAAAGAGGACATTGAAGACAAATGTGTATGAGAGTTATTCAAACGACAGGGATTTAAGCGGAATATTTACACCGTTAATAAGAATGACGATGAACCGCCTTCTCACTCCGTCAGGTTACCGTTTTTTAAAGAAAAATGGTATTCAGACATCTTTCTTTAGTCAAAACAAAATAAAAGGCTTTTTCCGACGTAAAACTGATGAATCTGATTACCTCCACAATGCGCGCGTCAATCAGGTGTCATGTCGCTGCAGCAAAGTGTTTATAGGCGAAACGGGAAGAACTGTTAAAGAACGCAATAAGGAACACGAACGGTACATGCGGCTAAAACAAAGTGCAAAATCGGCAGTAGCGGAACAACACGACAACTGTGGCTCTGACATCGATTTTAATATCGTGCGTGTACTGGCTACAGAAACAAACATTTATAGAAGAAAGGTCCGACAAGCGGTTGAAATTTCTAAGAATGCATCTAATTTCAATAGAGAGGAAGGCTATGGGCTTGTGGCAACGTGGCTCCCGTCCATCAAGGAAGTAAATACGCGGCCGCGTTGTGTGAGCGGCATAAACAACGCGCTGCAAGTCACCTCGACGGACAATAATATTATGGGTAAACATTCCCTCTCTATTGCTCTGTCCATTTCGAATCTAGACACTGATGACGAACAACAGATAGCGGTAGCAGGCACTCCAACCAATAACCCTTCTCCTGCATAAGTGAGGAATAGTGCCTGTCTAGCCAATGACGATGGACCGCCAATGGTATCCACAGGAGATGAGCTGCCAACGGCCCTTCTTCTGCATTAGAGCGGGAATATTAGCCTATGCCCACCAATGGTAGCCATATGAATTTTAACCAATACTATCACTTCTCCAGCACGAACGCCAGAAAACTCCCCCTTTATAAGTGGACGCGACACTCGTCTCTGACAGTATTCTAGCAGTAGAGGACACCAAAAGATCCTGAGAAAGATCCCAGCAGAGGGGTCGAAACGTCGAACATTTCAGAAGAAACATGACTCGGCCTAATAACCGAGAAGATTTTAAATTCAATTATTCGTATTTGCTTCATGCTTTGAGTGTCGTCATGTTGGCAATACGTTCAGGAAGACTCTAAAGTGTAACCAAAGCATAATTCGGTCTCTAAGAAGAACAGTGAACTATTAAACACAAATTTTCAGAAATAAACCTTTTTTTTTAATTTTACGGAAGAATTCCTCAGTCTTTCATCAATAATCGCTTAAACCAGTAAGTAAAGCGATGCTACAATTTTTATTTATAAAAAGATTGAAAGAGTCAAAATATAACGTTTATATGTGTACTGACAGTATTTTTACTATTAAAGGTAAATACGGTAAGTACCGAGAATTTGTGAAAGATTCTAAAACGCACCAGGTAAGTAAAATGCTCTCCGTGTTTTCTTGCTTACTGCAATTAAGGAACTGGAACATAAAACCAAAAACTTCAGTCTATCATTGTAAATATTTCGAAACATTTAGGAACATAGAGTTGACAAAATTGTCTAAGCTGGGATGGGCTCACCGTTCAGACACTCGACGAGTATTTTTGCCTGGTAGCTTTTGCAAGCATACATGTTGCACTTGAAGCATACGTTTGATGCTTTCTTCCCCCTTTGTTGTTTGCGGAAAACCTGAGTTTGACAACTTGTCGTATTTCCGTATTGGCCAGCCGCCGTATCGAGTGCCTTCAAGGGGGCATTGGTTCCGCTCTACACTTTTGTTGTGGGCAACAATCTCGTCTGCTACTCTGAGGGTATATTCTTGGCGTAAGATCTCCGTAAATGTTTTCAGCTTAAAAATTGTGTGACCGCTGATCATGACAAGGTCAAGAATATTATAAAAGAGATGCACAGACCTTCGGTGGGTGCCAACTCGGACGTTGTAGTGTCTAGCCGTTTGGTCAACTATATCGAATGCACTCTTAGTTTCGTTATGAAACCTATTTCTGTAGTTTCTTCTCAGTATTGTCAATCACCTGACGTCCAGCATGTATGTTACTCAAAATGGTTCAAATGGCTCTGAGCACTATGGGACTTAACATCTATGGTCATCAGTCCCCTAGAACTTAGAACTACTTAAACCTAACTAACCTAAGGACAGCACACAACACCCAGCCATCACGAGGCAGAGAAAATCCCTGACCCCGCCGGGAATCGAACCCGGGAACCCGGGCGTGGGAAGCGAGAACGCTACCGCACGAACACGAGATGCGGGCTATGTTACTCAAAATAAGGACGTTTCTCCTTTTCCCTGTGAGCAGAGCCTGATTTGTACAAGTCACGATTAGGAGGGACCTCTTTGAATGATCTCCGAAGAGTGCGAACTAATTCTTTTTATTTCAGCTCATCCGCTAGTTTCATTGGGGTGAAGAAGTTGTTGGTAGTGATGTTACGACCACAGGTAAGGAATGGCTGTGCCAACTTCATAATGACATGGTGACGAAGACACTTGCTCCGATCATGTGTTACATGTTTGCCACAGTAAGGGAATCCATTCAGGACGTAGCGCCTGTCAGCATCACACAAACGCTAGTGTTTTACTCGATACTTATCAGGTTTACTCGGCATGTACTGTATGAATGGCTACCTGCACATGTAGCGGTACAGTTGCTGGTCGACAGTCATGTTCTCGTCTGGCATGTAGCAGGCAGTGCAGTTGTCAGTAAATACACTCCTGGAAATTGAAATAAGAACACCGTGAATTCATTGTCCCAGGAAGGGGAAACTTTATTGACACATTCCTGGGGTCAGATACATCACATGATCACACTGACAGAACCACAGGCACATAGACACAGGCAACAGAGCATGCACAATGTCGGCACTAGTACAGTGTATATCCACCTTTCGCAGCAATGCAGGCTGCTATTCTATCATGGAGACGATCGTAGAGATGCTGGATGTAGTCCTCTGGAACGGCTTGCCATGCCATTTCCACCTGGCGCCTCAGTTGGACCAGCGTTCGTGCTGGACGTGCAGACCGCGTGAGACGACGCTTCATCCAGTCCCAAACATGCTCAATGGGGGACAGATCCGGAGATCTTGCTGGCCAGGGTAGTTGACTTACACCTTCTAGAGCACGTTGGGTGGCACGGGATACATGCGGACGTGCATTGTCCTGTTGGAACAGCAAGTTCCCTTGCCGGTCTAGGAATGGTAGAACGATTGGTTCGATGACGGTTTGGATGTACCGTGCACTATTCAGTGTCCCCTCGACGATCACCAGTGGTGTACGGCCAGTGTAGGAGATCGCTCCCCACACCATGATGCCGGGTGTTGGCCCTGTGTGCCTCGGTCGTATGCAGTCCTGATTGTGGCGCTCACCTGCACGGCGCCAAACACGCATACGACCATCATTGGCACCAAGGCAGAAGCAACTCTCATCGCTGAAGACGACACGTCTCCATTCGTCCCTCCATTCACGCCTGTCGCGACACCACTGGAGGCGGGCTCACGATGTTGGGGCGTGAGCGGAAGACGGCCTAACGGTGTGCGGGACCGTAGCCCAGCTTCATGGAGACGGTTGCGAATGGTCCTCGCCGATACCCCAGGAGCAACAGTGTCCCTAATTTGCTGGGAAGTGGCGGTGCGGTCCCCTACGGCACTGCGTAGGATCCTACGGTCTTGGCGTGCATCCGTGCGTCGCTGCTGTCCGGTCCCAGGTCGACGGGCACGTGCACCTTCCGCCGACCACTGGCGACAACATCGATGTACTGTGGAGACCTCACGCCCCACGTGTTGAGCAATTCGGCGGTACGTCCACCCGGCCTCCCGCATGCCCACTATACGCCCTCGCTCAAAGTCCGTCAACTGCAAATACGGTTCACGTCCACGCTGTCGCGGCATGCTACCAGTGTTAAAGACTGCGATGGAGCTCCGTATGCCACGGCAAACTGGCTGACACTGACGGCGGCGGTGCACAAATGCTGCGCAGCTAGCGCCATTCGACGGCCAACACCGCGGTTCCTGGTGTGTCCGCTGTGCCGTGCGTGTGATCATAGCTTGTACAGCCCTCTCGCAGTGTCCGGATCAAGAATGGTGGGTCTGACACACCGGTTTCAATGTGTTCTTTTTTCCATTTCCAGGAGTGTAGATTCAGTTTCCTTACGTTCTCTTTTTGATTACATAGAATTAAACCTAATATGACTGCACATTTTTGCAAATTTGCTCCTTTTGAACGAAAGGAGGTCCACTGTTACTGCTCCACAAATCTTTATATGAAATACATCGAGCGCCATACGCTCCACAAGCGTAGAGTAATCTAGCGAAAGGATCTAATTGTTCTAGGCTTTGGGATCACTCATTATTACCAACTAAGCTGTGAGCTTTTTTTTTCAGTGTACTTCTTTATCAGATTCAGGATCGTGTCCCTGACACATAGCCGCAACACAGAGAGTGGTGCGTCGTCTACATGTCCTTCTGGGTACCGTTCCGACCTTCTGTGTCGGCTGGCTTTATTCGTGCCCGCTTGGGACTGTCCACTACTTCGCCAGGGAGTGGATGCCGCACGGCGTTACCTCTTCCTCGTCCACGATGAGCTGCTGCACCACATATGACATCCAATGTACCGCTACCATGTCCACCTGTCGTCGCTTCATCATCTGCTTCGACCATCACGCCATCGCCGTCTTGTGAGTCGTCAGCAACATCTGGACATCACCACACTGTCAGCTGGAAATTTAATCGTATGACAAAATTCTTTGTAACTGGTGAGAGATAGGGGATGACGGCAAAAAAATGGTTCAAATGGCTCTGAGCACTATGGAATTTAACATCGAGGTCATCAGTCCCCTACAACTTAGAACTACTTAAACCTAAGGACATCACACACATCCCTGCCCGAGGCAGGATTCAAACCTGCGACCGTAGCGGTCGCGCGGTTCCAGACTGAAGCACCTAGAACCGCTCGGCCACTACAGTGACGGGAAAAGACGGGCCATTGTGCAGTTTGACCTAGGCAATTACAATAAGTGATGTTGCGTTCGAGTTTTGAATGAAGATTTATTTATCAGTGGCTTGCCGAGCCCATCAGGTGGCTAACAAATAGTTCCTCCACCCCACCGTTTTGGTCCTTGTCGAAGGCCCCGTCCTGTATTGCACTCATGTTTGGCTCGTCGTTGGGAGGGACGTCTACGCCCCTGCTTGTAATCTGTAAATCCGACACGTAAATGATAAAAGAAAGAAAGCTGTACAGTGCATTGGGCGCTTATTGGTTCAGAAATTTAGAATGGTTCATACCTACGTGTGCAAGAAGTGGGTGATCATCAGATGGACTAGATTCTGCTTGATGCTCATTTTATTTAGATTCACTTGAGTCAACAGTTTCCACTGGAACTGAGTTGTAGTCCGCCGACACATTCGTCTCACTTCTGGTTTCATCACTCGATTGCGTTGGTTAAATGTTCTCCAGATAGTAGAGAATCTAAAACTCTGTAGGGCCACGTCGTCTTGCCAACGTAGCTTCAGTCATGAGGTGTCTGGTGTGCGTTGTCCGTCACGCACATTATTCGCCCCATATTTTTCAATGTCACCAGTGCCAAGTATCTATAGACATTTGACATTTTCTCTGCACAGTTAACAAATTCAGAGAAGCTGTATGCAGTATTCCAAGGAAGAGCAATCACTCACACATCCAACCAAAGTATGGGCCACAACTTGTTCCCTGAAGGCAGACTTGTCAGTATAGATATTCGGCCCCCAAGGTCTCCGGAATTGACACGATGTAATTTTTATTTATGGGGCATAGTAAACGGCAAAGTGTATGCTGACAATCCTCGCACGATACACGATCTCAAACGGAACGTTACTAGAGAAATTAACAATATCACGATTGCGGAAGTACAGGGTGTTTCTGGTAACGTCATCACGCGAAGTCAGCGGTGCCTGGATGCCCAGACCACCACTTCCAGAATCACTTATAAGCAGGTAACTTCATGTTTCTAACGTTATTATTATCTATTATTTTTTAGTTGGTTCATTGTTACTTAAATCTCAGGCGTCAGACGTGCCGGTTTCATGTGGGACACCCTGCATTTGTATTTATGTGGGACACCCTGAATACAGAATATTTACCCAATATGTTAACTGTACAACATCGGTAAGTATGTTATACAAATGAACGTCGACATATTTAGATGCACAAAATTCTTGTATTATGAGTGAACTAATTACTGAATACATAATGTATCTATCAGTTGGTGTCGGTGTAGAACAACACACAATTTTTTTTAACATAGAACTCCGGATAGTATGTACGTTTGCTCTACCAGCTGAAACTGATCGACATACTCGATAAATATGTGCTGCAACTGAGGATATCTGAAGCTGTGCAAAACGAACAAACTATCACTTTTCCCTAAACGCACTGAACAGTGTCTGAATCTGGCCTTAAGAGTTGCGAGGTGCCGGGGCTACCAGCGTATTTAAATCTTCATATATAAATGATGCTCTAAGCAGCCCTCCCCCCTCCTATTTTAACTCCGACTTTTGCTGTTGCACATGAATTAAAAAGAAACGCTATCTGACTGTAATCGACCCTGCAAGTGGAGTAGGAAAGAGTTTGGCACGTGCAATAATTTAATTTGATAAATAAGTTAAATAAAGGAAAGTTTCATTAACGTAGTGAGAAGTGGAAGGGTTGCTCTACCGATTAACAGAATGACAGCTCTGTCCAAAATAACAATATGATTTATTGTGACTAAACTTAAAATAATAAACAAAACACATGAAACATTTACAATAAATTAAATTGGCTCCAATTGGTTACTCAAATAAATGCTGTGAAGGGGAAGCTGTCCCTAAACAAGATTGTGACGTTTATGACGAAGTGGTATGTGGAGCCAATTCCTTGCAACTCAAATCTTAAGAGAAACACACAGCCAACCCAACATTAATTGCTGCTACAGTAGTGAGAACTCAGACAATGAATACCAAAGACCAAAGTTAGAAAAAGACGAACGGGCGCGCTCTGCTGAGCTCTGATTATTGTTGTGTCTAGACAAGACAGCCTAGACACAATGAGAGGAAGCCGAAAGGCACGCGCTTAAACTCACGCAGGCTGGCGTGAGGTCTGAAACAGGATACGTAATGAATGCTATAAAGAAAAGTACGTAGCTTCTGGAATACTTAACTTTAATCCACATTTGTAGAACATCTCTCTTGATGATACATTAATAGAATCTCAATATCAATTGAATACGGCGCCTTGCTAGGTCGTAGCAAATGTAGCTGAAGGCTATGCTAACTATCGTCTCGGCAAATGAGAGCGTATTTGTCAGTGATCCCCTTCTGGCAAAGTCGGCTGTACAACTGGGGCGAGTGCCAGGACGTCTCTCTAGACCTGCCGTGTGGTGGCGCTCGGTCTTCAATTACTGACAGTGGCGACACGCGGGTCCGACGTATACTAATGGACCGCGGCCGATTTAAAAGGCTACCACCTAGCAAGTGTGGTGTCTGGCGGTGACCTCCCCCGCAAATCGGCGAACGGTTGTGTTATAGGGCTTCCGCCCGCCGTGGAGAGGACCCCATGTTGACGTATGCGACGAGGTAGGGAGCCTAACAACAGGCGAGGCTGTGACACCCGCACCCTGCCATTCGGTCCGAGGGGAGCTAGGAAACGCCTGAAAACCTAGTCCAGGGTGCACGCCAACATGCGGTGTATGCGCCTGTAAAGAGACAGGAGGGGCCGGAGATTCGACCTCCATCACGTCGGGGCAGTCGACGGGCGAAGACGACATCCGGTCCGGAGCGGGCAAGAGTTCCACGGCGGAGGACAGCTGGTCACGGGAAGCGATCGGCGGCGCGTGACCCAGGAAGGCGCCCGGCGGCTGCAGCGACGCGTCCACTGCGGGCGGCGCCGGCGGGAGGACCGGCGGCGGCGGCGGCGCGTCGCCATGGGGCAAAATGGAAGGCATCGTCGGTAACACCTGGGGATGAGGCGAGCCAGTAGATGGGTCCCCAGGGCGCTGACCGGACGGCACCGTCGCTGAAAGCAGACGGGGAGCGGCAGAACCCGTGCGACGACAGAGGCGCAGCTGATTGAGATGCCGACGCACCTCACCAGAGGCCCCCAAAACCAGATACATAGCGCGGCCGAGGCAGCGAAGAATGCGCCCTGCGAGCCAACGCCGTGAACCCCGATAGTTGCGATAGTATACAACGTCGCCTGGAGCAAAAGCAGGTGGCTGCCGCTGCACAGGAACCTGATGCGGCGGATGCAGCAAAGACATCAAGGTTCGATGAGGACGACCGTGGAGCAACTCAGCCGGCGAGCGACCATCTCGGGGCGGAGAGCGATACGAAGACAAAAAGAGCAAAAACGCGTCCTCGCGAGAATGCGACGCTTTCAACTTCAACATCTGTGACTTGAAAGTCCGGACCAATCGTTCAGCGGCACCGTTGGATTGAGGCGAGAACGGCGTGGTTGTCAGATGTTGAATACCATTGGCCTTGCAGAATGACTGAAATTCTGCAGACATGAATTGTGGGCCATTGTCGGAAACAATAGTCTGTGGAAGACCTTCAATGCAAAAGATAGCAGATAACGCTTGGAGGGTGGCAGATGACGTCGTGGACGACATCCGGACAACAAAAGGAAAATTACTGAAAGAATCGACCAAAACCAACCATCGAGCATTCCAGAATGGACCAGCAAAATCGATGTGTAAGCGTTGCCAAGGGGAAGTGGCTTTCGGCCATGCAAAGAATTTCCGCGGCGGTGCGGATTGTTGTTAGGCACACGCCATGCAAGAAGAGCACAAATTCGTAATCGCAGCATCGATTCCGAACCAAGTACAGTGCTGACGAGCAAGTTGTTTCGTTCGCACTATACCCCGATGTCCTTGGTGGAGAAGCTGTAAGACAGAGGACTGTAACGAACGTGGGACCACGACCCGGGACTGATCATTATCAGAAAGCAACAGCAAAACACCACGTCGAACAAAAAGTCTCTCCTTGTGAGGAAAAAATCGGCGAACCAACGGATCCTCGATCCGTGATTTTGACAAGGGCCATTGAGTAGCAACAAAACGCAAAACGGTAGCAAGGACAGGGTCAGCAGCTGTGGCTGTAGCGACACGACGAAAATCAATCGGAAACGATTCGACCACGTCATCGGTTTCCGAATCAATGAACATGCAAGCAAGTTCGGAAGAATCGAATGCTCTATCCTCAGCAAAAGGCAAACGGGACAACGCATAGGCATTGCCGTGCTTAACAGTGGACCGAGACAAGATATCGTAGCGGTACTGCGAGAGGAAAAGAGACCAGTGAATGAATTTCTGCGCTGTACATGGAGGTACAGGCTTGTTCGGATGAAAAAGTGACGTCAAAGGTTTGTGGTCTGTGACGATGGTAAAGTGACGACCATACAAGAAATCGTGAAACTTAGTAACACCAAAGACGAGAGCCAAAGCTTCTTTCTCTATCTGTGAATAATTTCTTTGCGCAGACGAGAGCAATTTGGACGCAAAGGCAATAGGGCGATCATGCGATCCATCTTTGTGCGCAAGCACAGCACCGATCCCGAAATCCCATGCATCTACCATCAACAAAAGGGGTTTCTGAGGATCGAATGGCGTAAGGCAAGTATTAGAAAGCAACGCCGATTTCCACTGGCGAAAGGCGCGTTCGCATTCCGTCGTCCAGACGAACGGAACACCTTTACGGCGTAAGCGTTGAAGCGGAGCTGAAATGGAAGAGGCATGCGGGACATATCTGTGGTAATAGTTAAATTTTTCCCAGCACACTCTGTAGCTGCTTCAAATTCTACGGCGAAGGCAAGTCCTGTATGGCACGGAGGTGCTCTGGGCTCGAATGTATGCCTTGTGCATTGATTACATGTCCCAAATATGGTAAGTCACGAGCAAAAAACACACTTTTGTCCTTCCGCAAGCGAAGACCATATTGTCGCAAGACCTGAAATAATGTTCTGAGATTGGCTAAATGTTCTTCTTCTGTCTTTCCGGAGATCACAATATCGTCCAGATATTTTGCGGCAGTAGGGACCGACGCACAAACAGTTTGCAGATATTGCTGAAACAATGCAGGGGCGGATGCACACCCGAATGGCAGTCTTTTGAATCGATACAAACCAAGATGCGTGTTAACCACCAAGACGCGCTTTGATTCTTCGTCCACTGGTATTTGCAAGTACGCATCTGCTAGGTCCAATTCCGAAAAATATTTACCCGGGCACAGTTTCTCAAAAAGATCTTCCGGGCGGGGTAAAGGAAAAGCTGCAATCACTAGTTGTGGATTCACTGTACCTTTGAAGTCCACACAAAGTCTCAGTTTTCCGGAAGGTTTTGGCAAAATTACTAAGGGTGATGCCCAGAGAGAAGCCTGCACACGTTCAATTACACCTTGTGATTCTAAATCGTTTAATGTTCTTGCGACCTCATCACGCAATGCGTGGGGAACATTGCGCGCTCTGAAAAATTTCGGTTGCGCGTTTACTTTCAGTTCCAAATGTGCTTCATAGTCCTTAGCGCAACCAAGGCCTGGTGCAAAAATGTCTGCAAATTCTTCACATAGACGAGAAACACTGGCTGAAGGCACAGTCTGGTTCACTGATAGGACCTGATTGACTATAGACATGTTAAACAAATGAAATAAATCCAAACCAAACAACTTCACAGCAGAAGAAGAACGAAGGACATAAAAAGACACGTTTTGTTTGTCCCTTGTATGTGGCAAGAAGGCTGCACTGTCCTAACACATGGATATTCTGACCTGAATAACTATTTAACGTAACATTTGCGGCACGCAACGGAGGTGTGCCCAGTTATCGGTACGTGTCTTTATTGATCAATGAAACAGCAGCTCCGGTATCTTGCTGGAATGGTATTACGTGGCCAAGAATGTCCAAGTCTACAAAAAGTTTATTGTCCTGCTGACGACAAGAGCGACTGTCTCGTGCAATTTGAACAGACACTGGTACAGAATCACTTGCTAATTGACGTGATTTCCGGCGACGGCGACGCACAGTTTTTCTGGGACGCACACAGTCACTGTTAGAGAGAGTGGCACTGGGCGGAGTGGAATTAACTACATGAATGTCCATGGGCGAAGGTTCACGAGCCTGAGTATTCTTGGTTCGATTCCGGCGCGAAGCAAAGGGCCTGGAATGGTTGTGAGTGTCCGATCTGAGCTTTTTCTGGCAAACACTCTGAACATGTCCTTTTCTATTACAGAAAAAGCAAATACCTTGGCGTGACGGGCAATTTTCACGCGAATGTCTAGTAGCAAAAAAAAAAAAAAATGGTTCAAATGGCTCTGCGCACTATGGGACTCAACTGCTGAGGTCATTAGTCCCCTAGAACTTAGAACTAGTGAAACCTAACCAACCCAAGGACATCACAAACATCCATGCCCGAGGCAGGATTCGAACCTGCGATCATAGCGGTCTTGCGGTTCCAGACTGCAGCGCCTTTAACCGCACGGCCACTTCGGCCGGCTGTGTCTAGTAGCACACCGCGGGCATGATTTCACTGCATTTGCTTGCTGCCGCGAGACACGTGGTTTAGATCTTGGCGGCAGCTGCGCGGACGGGCGCGAGGGCTGTTTACCGTTCCGTGTAGCGCGCCCGGCGGGCCGGTGAACGTGACACACGCCTGGCGAAGTTTCAAATGATTCCTGAGCAAGGTCAAGTGTGTCTTGCCTATCCAATAAGTCTATCACTTGTTGAAGGGAGGGATTGACTAGTTTCAAAATTTGCTGCCGTATACGAACATCCGAAACGTTCTGTGCAATCGCATCATGTACCATAGTATCTGAATAAGGGAGTCCACATGCACACTCAAAAGCACAATCACTTGTACGGCCTTGAAAGTTGCAACCCACTACCAATTAGTTTGACCAGCCGTACGTTTTGTACGAAAGAAAGTATACCTTTTTGCAACTACATTGACTGATCCCTTGAAATATGCATCTAATGCAGACAAAATTTCTTCGTAGGGCAGAGTTGCTACGTCGCGTCGGGGAAACAATTTCACTATTACACGGTACGCCTGGACGCCGACACATGATAATATGTGAGGCTGCCGCTCATTACCTTGAATTCTGTAGGCGGCGAGATGGAATCCAAATTGGCGTGACCACTCCATCCAGCTTACCATTGCCTCATCGAACTGACGAAAAGGTGGTGCAACTGCATGTTGTAGCTGCGGTAGCGGTGGAGCGGCGGCGGCCGCAGCATTTTGCATTGCACGTTGACCCTGGACGAGCTGTCCAAGGGCATCCAATAACGTCTGCGTCTCCTGATTCTGCAAGCGATAAAATTCGGACAGTACATCTGGAGAATGTGGCGAAGCCATGACACAAGTAAATTAGGGCAATACGAACGCTAAATCCTCTTTTGAGACTCGTCGCCAGATATGTTGTGTCTAGACAAGACAGCCTAGACACAATGAGAGGAAGCCGAATGGCACGCGCTTAAACTCACGCAGGCTGGCGTGAGGTCTGAAACAGGATATGTAATGAATGCTATAAAGAAAAGTACGTAGCTTCTGGAATACTTAACTTTAATCCACATTTGTAGAACATCTCTCTTGATGATACATTAATAGAATCTCAATATCAATTGAATACGGCGCCTTGCTAGGTCATAGCAAATGTAGCTGAAGGCTATGCTAACTATCGTCTCGGCAAACGAGAGCGTATTTGTCAGTGATCCCCTTCTGGCAAAGTCGGCTGTACAACTGGGGCGAGTGCCAGGACGTCTCTCTAGACCTGCTGTGTGGTGGCGCCCTGTCTGCAGTTACTGACAGTGGCGACACGCGGGTCCGACGTATACTAATGGACCGCGGCCGATTTAAAAGGCTACCACCTAGCAAGTGTGGTGTCTGGCGGTGACACCACAATTATCACCTAGGAAAATCCCTAATCTGCCGGTGCTGCGGGCATACATTACCATGCTGTCTTCTTAACTGCAAGGACACGATCTGGCATACCGGAAGCGATGGCTGGTTGCTTCGACGTCCAGTCGTGGTGATGATAATGTCACTAGTATAGTCCGCAACAAATTATCCTGGTTTGGTTGTTCCAGACTAAAGACTTCCTATCAATACAAATACTCCTCCAAGGGAGACGAAGAAGGCCCGCCACACAATCACTGACGGTACAGTGATTGATTTTAACAAGCGAAGTCACATAGTAACTCCGATACAGTCAACTTTAGCCAGAACTGCCCAAGACAGTCAACATAGGCCGCTTGTATGCAGAACGCCCAATTGCCAACTGTACTTGGAAAGTTACGCTGAAGTTGAAACTTCAGCAACTTCGTTAAACAGTTACGATCAAATAAAAGTACATTATACAGCCAACGGAAGGCAGGCTGTCCAGAGCAGCGAGAGCTTAGTCTTGTAACCCACTCCGACCGAAAGGCGAGAGCCAACCTTCTCAAGAGCACCCACACAAGCTGAACACAAAACATTCCCGCCCCCACGACAGTGGCCGTGGTTAAACGTTCCAATCAGCAACTCAAAAACCAGAGGAAAGTTCCACTCTATTGCCGAAGCACTACCTTTCCACCAATGGAGATTCTTGGCGCCAATTTTTGCACCGATTTTGCTACGTCACGGAGCTATGCCCTGAGCAAGGCCATCACAGTTATGATTTTGCAGAAAACGCGGGAATTTGCCCGCCAAGACTGCCTGGGAACACAAGTGTTTCCCATGCCTCGCTGGTAGTCCGCCAGAAACGGTTTTCACTAAGTTTCTGCGAATTAACGGAATCTCTAGCCCAGCCACTCCGTCAGGCCCCTGTGGGAGTGTCGCCGCCGCTCTTATGACAATGTCGGCGTCTGGAAAGCATTCACTCTACTCCCTCACACCCGTCGGCTTAACCCTTTCAAGATCAGCAGAGACCGCCTGTCACCGGACCACCTGGGTGACGAGAGACGCTGCATGTGAAGGAATAGCGACTTTTCACTGCATGCAATTAGAGAGGAAGATCGAATTACTCAGAGAAATATGAGATGGGGCTCATGCCACCTCTCAGAGTAACATGGCAAGGTAAAGATAGCTCTTTAGAGCAGTGCATGCCTATCCTGATTAAGATCATATGCAACAAGATTAGCTGCAAGAAAACACACTACTTTTGCATAAATAATATTCGCTGGGTGCAGTGCAAATAAGGCAAGCGTCTTTAAATTATTCACTAATAATCGGATCACGCAACCTGCATTACGTACTTACTAACCTTTGAGTAGGCAAGTGGGATGCATGTGAAGGCTCAAAACAGAATAACATGAAAACTGTCATGATTTTGTAAATATTAACCATTAGCGACTAACATGAACGGAATTACAAAATATGAACATGCCAACACCGAGGATAATTTTTGTTAACAATAAATGTAATTTTGACTTAAAGCAGAAAGATCACCACGTGAAGAGTTCTGACAAAGCTTCCTCTTGCATTCGGCACTTTAAAAAGAGAGGATTAAAGAGTGATGTGCTGATTTCCTGAGTTCATACATACGATGTATTGGTAAAACCGACAATGTTCTGAAAGTGAAAAACGCAGGTTACGTTGTTGAAAATGGTTAAACTGAAAACGCTTCCTAAACACGACATTCCATCTCCTATAATATTAGTGCATGCAAATGCAAAACCAGATATTACGTCATTCGACATATTACAAGCTCCAGCAACTTCATTCCGAAACAAAACCCCCACAGCAGAATAAGCACGTCAACTCATTCGGTTCTACCAGAGCCAGAGAGGGAAGTGCTAGATAGCGCGGCCTAGCCACGTGACAACAATATAAACTTGGCATTCAGAGAGTGTTCTCTACAAATATGCACAGGAAATACGCGCTTTGTTTCAAGTATTACAAACGAAACTGCTACTTCTCATAATATAGAAACTTTACACCGTTCGAGAGGAAGTATTTAGATCTTTTATCCTGGATAACACAGAAGGAACACACTTTAGGAATATACACTAAGGTGATAAAGTCATGGGGTACCTCATAATAACTCGTCGAACCTCCTTTGCCCGGCGTAGTGCAGCATCTCATCGTGGCATGGACAAGAAGTCGTTGGAAGTACCTTGAAGAAATATTGAGCCATGATGCTGCTGCTAAAGCCGTTCATAGCTGCGGAAGTACCGCCGATGCTGGGTGTTATGCATGGACTAAAATCTCGGTTATGTCACAACTGTTCGATGGAGTGCATTTTGGACGATTTGGGTCGCCAAATCATTCGCTCGAATTGTTCACGATGTTTTTCATAACAGTTATGAACAATCATTGCCCGGTGACATGGCGCATTTGTCTTCCATAAAAATGAAGTCCATGAATGGCTACATATGGTTTCCAAGTAGCCCAACATATTTCCAGTCAATGATCGACTCAGCTGGACCAGAGAGCACAGCCTATTCCATGCAGACACAGCCCACATCATTATGGACCCACTACCAGGTTGCACAGTGCCTTGATGACAACAGTGCCTGTGCCACACTTGAACCCTACCATCAGCTCTTACCAACTGAAATCGGGACTCATCTGACCAGGCCACGGTTTTCCAGTCGTCTAGGTTCCAACTGATAATGGTCAAGAAACCAGGTGAGGCCCTGCAGGCGACGTTCTACATCTACATCTACATTTATACTCCACAAGCTACCCAACGGTGTGTGGCGGAGGGCACTTTACGTGCCACTGTCATTACCTCCCTTTTCTGTTCCGATCGCGTATGATTCGCGGGAAGAACGACTGCCGGAAAGCCTCCGTGCGCGCTCGAATCTCTCTAATTTTACTTTCGTGATCTCCTCAGGAGGTACAAGTAGGGGGAAGCAATATATTCGATAACTCATCCAGAAACGCACCGTCTCGAGACCTGGCCAGCAAGCTACACCGCGATGCAGAGCGCCTCTCTTGCAGAGTCCGCCACTTGAGTTTGTTAAACATCTCCGTAACGCTATCACGGTTACCAAAAAACCATGTGACGAAACGCGCCGCTCTTCTTTTAATCTTCTCTATCTCCTCCGTCAACCTGATCTGGTACGGATCCCACACTGATGAGCAGTACTCAAGTATAGGTCGAACGAGTGTTTTGTAAGCCACCTCCTTTGTTGATGGACTACATTTTCTAAGGACTCTCCCAATGAATCTCAACTTGGCACCCGCCTTACCAACAATTAATTTTATATGATCATTCCGATTCAAATCGTTCCACACGCATACTCCCAGGTATTTTACAGAAGTAACTGCTACCAGTGTTTGTTCCGCTATCATATAATCATACAATAAAGGATCCTTCTTTCCATGTTTTCGCAATACGTTACATTGGTCTATGTTAAGGGTCAGTTGCCACTCCCTGCACCAAGTGCCTATCCGCTGCAGATCTTCCTGCATTTCGCTACAACTTTCTAAAGCTGTAACTTCTCTGTATACTACAGCATCATCCGCGAAAAGCCGCATGCAACTTCCGACACTATCTACTAGGTCATTTATATATATTGTGAAAAGCAATGGTCCCATAACACTCCCCTGTGGCACGCCAGAGGTTACTTTAACGTCTGTAGACGTCTCTCCATTGCTAATAACATGCTGTTAACAAAGCTCCTCGCGTGGATCGTCTGCTGCCATAGCCCTTTAACGTCAAATTTCGTCTCACTGTCCTAACGGAAACGTTCGTCGTACATCCCACGTTGATTTCTGCGGTTCTTTCAGACAGTGTTGCTTATCTGTTAACACTGACATCTCTACATCTATGCCACTGCCCTTGCACGTTCAGTGAAGGGCATCGGCCACAGCATGTTCCGTGCTGAGAGATAATGCCTGTAATTTGATGTTGTCGGTACACTCCTGACACAGTGGATCTCGGAATATTGAATTTCCTAACGATTTAGGAAATGGAATGTCTCATATTTCTAACTTCAACTACCATTCCGCTTCAGAGTCAGTTAATTTTCATCGTGCGACCATGTTGTTGTTGTTGTTGTTGTTGTCTTCAGACCTCAGACTGGTTTGATGCAGCTCTCCATGGTACCCTATCCTGTGCAAGCTTCTTCATCTCCCAGTACTTACTGCAATACATCCTTCTGAATATGCTTAGTGTATTCATCTCTTGGTCTCCCTCTACGATTTTTACCCTCCACGCTGCCCTCCAATGCTAAATTTGTGATCCCTTGATGCCTCACAACATGTCCTACCAACCGGTCCCTTCTTCTTGTAAAGTTGTGCCACAAACTCCTCTTCTCCCCAATTCTATTCAATACATCCTCATTAGTTATGTGGTCTACCCATCTAATCTTCAGCATTCTTCTGTAGCACCACATTTCGAAAGCTTCTATTCTCTTCTTGTCCAAACTCTTTATCGTCCATGGTTCACTTCCATACAAGGCTACACTCCGTACAAATACTTTCAGAAACGACTTCCTGACACTTAAATCTATACTCGATGTTAACAAATTTCTCTTCTTCAGAAACGCTTTCCTTGCCATTGCCAGTCTACATTTTATATCTTCTCTACTTCGATCATCATCAGTTATTTTGCTCCCTAAATAGCAAAACTCCTTTACTACTTTAAGTGTCTCATTTCCTAATCTAATTCCCTCAGCATCACCTGATTTAATTCGACTACCTTCCATTATTCTCGTCTTCCTTTTGTTGATGTTTATCTTATATCCTCCTTTCAAGACACTGTCCATTCCGATCAATTGCTCTTCCAGGTCCTTTGCTGTCTCTGACAGAATGACAATGTCATCGGCGAACCTCAAAGTTTTTAGTTCTTCTCCGTGGATTTTAATACTTACTCCGAATTTTTCTTTTGTTTCCTTTACTGCTTGCTTAATATACAGATTGAAAAAAATCGGGGAGAGGCTACAACCCTGTCTCACTCCCTTCCGAACCACTGCTTCCCTTTCATGCCACTCGACTCTTTTAACGGCCATCTGGGGTCTTTTAAAATTGTAAATAGCCTTTCGCTCCATGTATTTTACCCCTGCTACCTTTAGAATTTGAAAGAGAGTATTTCAGTCAACATTGTCAAAAGCTTTCTCTTAGTCTATAAATGCTAGAAATGTAGGTTTGCCTTTCCTTAATCTTTCTTCTAAGATAAGTCATGAGGTCAGTATTGCCTCACGTGTTCCAATACTTCTTTTTTTTTTGTCATCAGTGTACTGACTGGTTTGATGCGGCCCGCCACGAATTCCTTTCCTGTGCTAACCTCATCATCTCAGAGTTACACTTGCAACCTACGTCCTCAATTATTTGCTTGACGTATTCCAATCTCTGTCTTCCTCTACAGTTTCTGCCCTCTACAGCTCCCTCTATAGTTGAATTCTTTTATCTTGGCGGCTCGCGCATGCCCGCCCAGACGCGGAAGATTGCTGCGTTGCCAGTTGCACACGACGCACGCGCCAAGAGAAACAGCGCCATAGTACAGTATAGTTCGCAAGCTTACGTTTAGTGGGGAGCGCGCAGTTTATGAAGTAAAGCCACCACGGCCGCATTAACCCTTTCGCAGCTACAGAGACGTGCTCCCCGCATTCCGCGCTGTGCGCGATTTTGTCACTGCACTGATCGCCTGTGCTGACACATGGTGTTTCCGACTGCTTTGACACACTTATCATTCGATTCCACAACAACTATTTGGCCCAAAAATTAGATTTTTACACATCTTCTTGACTGATACCTTCCCCCCACTTCCTTTGACTGACTGAAGTGCTTTAAAATAAAGCCAAACGCGCCCGGTGTAAATAAAACTTTTATTACAGTCGCGAAAGACGGAATATTTCTCAATATTACATACGATCCCTATGTGGTACCAAAATTAAATGAGATATTGTTATACAGTAAATTTTATATGAAATTTAGGTACCTTGTCCACATTTCATTCTCAACATTGTGGCAACTAAAATCGACCATACGGAAAGTATACGCTATGGAATTTTACCTCTGCAAACTCTTCAAAATTTCGTGCAATGATTTACTACATTTAATGCTGCACAATAACTGGGTTGAACATCGAAACAAAATTAAGTCATTTATGGGGGGAAGGTATCAGTCATGAAGATGTGTAAAAATCTAATTTTTGGGCCAAATAGTTTTTGTGAAATCGAATGATAAGTGTGTCAAAGCAGTGTTTGTCTGCACAGGCGAGCAGTGCAGTGATGACAAAATAGCGCACAGCGCGGAATGTGGGGAGCATGTGACTGCAGCAGCGAAAGGGTTAATGAAGAGACAAAGCACTAGAAATTTCAAAAACTGCATTCAAACGAATAAAATTCGTGAAGTAAGACACTTCGATATTGTTTTAAAATAAAAAAAATATTTAGGATCGCAAAAGGATTGAACTCGTTACCTGTCGCCTTCTAATCCAACGCCTTAACCATTACGCTAACGCAGCTCGTCCAGCAATATCTCTCCATAAGGACTGTTACACGTCACGCAAAATTCTGACAAACACTGTTGGTATGCCTATGAATTACTCGCACTTCGTCGAAGTTCAATAGGAAATAAACAATTACCGCTGTTCTTTATTGCGAAAAAGCGTTTCGTGAAATTGATACAAACACCTTTCCTTGCTATCGCCTGAATTAAGAGTCTTATTGCTTGTTTGGTTTAATTAATTAATAGAAAATGAAGCAATTGGCATAAAGAATGGCTTTTCCAAACTTTCAAAAAACAAAGTCTGCTATCAAGACATTGCTTTTGTTCTATTACTTTATTTATGACTGAACGTTTCTAAAACTGAAGACTCTCGTCCGTGCTCTGTACTACAGTCGAGATCTGGCAACGTCGTTCTCTGTTCATTGGCTGACTGTATGTTTTGACGTCAGATGCGCAGAACGAACCTAAACTCGGCCGCCAAGATATATGACGCGCACTTTAGTACCATGGAAGTCATTCCCTCATGTCTTAGCAGATGTCCTATCATCCTGTCCCTTCTCCTTATCAGTGTTTTCCACATATTCCTTTCCTCTCTGATTCTGCGTAGAACCTCCTCATTCCTTACCTTATCAGTCCACCCAATTTTCAACATTCGTCTATAGCACCACATCTCAAATGCTTCGATTCTCTTCTGTTCCGGTTTTCCCACAGTCCATTTTTCACTCCAGACGTACATCCTCAGTAATTTCTTCCTCAAATTAAGGCCGGTATTTGATAGTAGTAGACTTCTCTTGGCCAGGAATGCCTTTTTTGCCATAGCGAGTCCGCTTTTGATGTCTTCCTTGCTCCGTCCGTCATTGGTTATTTTACTGCCTAGGTAGCAGAATTCCTTAACTTCATTGACTTCGTGACCATCAATAATGATGTTAAGTTTCTTGCTGTTCTCATTTCTACTACTTCCCATTACCTTCGTCTTTCTCCATTTTACTCTCAAACCATACTGTGTACTCATTAGACTGTTCATTCCGTTCAGCAGATCATTTAATTCTTCTTCACTTTCACTCGGGATAGCAATGTCATCAGCGAATCGTATCATTGATATCCTATCACCTTGTATTTTAATTCCACTCCTGAACCTTTCTTTTATTTCCATCATTGCTTCCTCGATGTACAGATTGAAGAGTAGGGGCGAAAGGCTACAGCCTTGTCTTACACCCTTCTTAATACGAGCACTTCGTTCTTGATCGTCCACTGTTATTATTCCCTCTTGGTTGTTGTACATATTGTATATGACCAGACTCTCCTTATAGTTTACCCCTACTTTTTTCAGAATCTCGAACAGCTTGCACCATTTTATATTGTCGAACGCTTTCTCCAGGTCGACAAATCCTATGAAAGTGTCTTGATATTTCTTTAGCCTTGCTTCCATTATAAGCCGTAACGTCAGAATTGTCTCTCTCGTCCCTTTACTTTTCCTAAAGCCAAACTGATCGTCACCTAGCGCATTCTCAATTTTTTTTCCATTCTTCTGTATATTTTTCTTGTAAGCAGCTCCGATGCATGAACTGTTAAGCTGATTGTGCGATAATTCTCGAACTTCTCAGCTCTTGCCGTCTTCGGAATTGTGTGGATGATGCTTTTCCGAAAGTCGGATGCTATGTCGCCAGACTCATATATTCTACACACCAACGTGAATAGTCGTTTTGTTGCCACTTCCCCCAATGATTTTAGAAATTCTGATGGAATGTTATCTATCCCTTCTGCTTTATTTGACCGTAAGTCCTCCAAAGCTCTTTTAAATTCCGATTCTAATACTGGATCACCTACCTCTTCTAAATCGACTCCTGTTTCTTCTTCTATCACATCAGACAAATCTTCACCCTCGTAGAGGCTTTCAATGTATTCTTTCCACCTATCTGCTCTCTCCTCTGCATTTAACAGTGGAATTCCCGTTGCACTCTTAATGTTACCACCGTTGCTTTTAATGTCACCAAAGGTTGTTTTGACTTTCCTGTATGCTGAGTCTGTCCTTCCGACAATCATATCTTTTTCGATGTCTTCACATTTTTCCTGCAGCCATTTTGTCTTAGCTTCCCTGCACTTCCTATTTATTTCATTCATCAGCGACTTGTATTTCTGTATTCCTGATTTTCCCGAAACATGTTTGTACTTCCTCCTTTCATCAATCAACTGAAGTATTTCTTCTGTTACCCATGGTTTCTTCGCAGCTACCTTCTTTGTACCTATGTTTTCCTTCCCAACTTCTGTGATGGCCCTTTTTAGAGATGTCCATTCCTCTTCAACTGTACTGCCTACTGCGCTATTCCTTATTGCTGTATCTACAGCGTTAGAGAACTTCAAACGTATCTCGTCATTCCTTAGTACTTCCGTATCCCACTTCTTTGCGTATTGATTCTTCCTGACTAATGTCTTGAACTTCAGCCTACTCTTCATCACTACTATATTGTGATCTGAGTCTATATCTGCTCCTGGGTACGCCTTACAATCCAGTATCTGATTTCGGAATCTCTGTCTGACCATGATGTAATCTAATTGAAATCTTCCCGTATCTCCCGGCCTTTTCCAAGTATACCTCCTCCTCTTGTGATTCTTGAACAGGGTACTCGCTATTACTAGCTGAAACTTGTTACAGAACTAAATTAGTCTTTCTCCTCTTTCATTCCTCGTCCCAAGCCCATATTCTCCTGTAACCTTTTCTTCTACTCCTTCCCCTACAACTGCATTCCAGTCGCCCATGACTATTAGATTTTCTTCCCCCTTTACATACTGCATTACCCTTTCAATATCCTCATACACTTTCTCTATCTGTTCATCTTCAGCTTGCGACGTCGGCATGTATACCTGAACTATCGTTGTCGGTGTTGGTCTGCTGTCGATTCTGATTAGAACAACCCGGTCACTGAACTGTTCACAGTAACACACCCTCTGCCCTACCTTCCCATTCATAACGAATCCTACACCTGTTATACCATTTTCTGCTGCTGTTGATATTACCCGATACTCATCTGACCAGAAATCCTTGTCTTCCTTCCACTTCACTTCACTACTATATCTAGATTGAGCCTTTGCATTTCCCTTTTCAGATTTTCTAGTTTCTCTACCAAGTTCAAGCTTCTGACATTCCACGCCCCTACTCGTAGAACATTATCCTTTCGTTGATTATTCAATCTTTTTCTCATGGCAACCTCCCCGTTGGCAGTCCCCTCCCGGAGATCTGAATGGGGGACTATTCCGGAATCTTTTGCCAATGGAGAGATCATCATGACACTTCTTCAATTACAGGCCACATGTCCTGTGGATACACGTTACGTGTCTTTAATGCAGTGGTTTCCATTGCCTTCTGCATCCTCATGTCGTTGATCATTGCTGCTTCTTTCGCCTTTAGGGGCAATTTCCCACCCCTAGGACAAGAGAGTGCCCTGAACCTCTATCAGCTCCTCCGCCCTCTTTGACAAGGCCGTTGGCAGATTGAGGCTAACTTCTTATGCCGGAAATCTTCGGCCGCCAATGAGGATTATTTATCAAAACTTAGGCAGTGGCGGGGATCGAACCCGGGACCGAAGACATTTGTCCTCTAGCCATCCCTGCTTAGCCATTTTGAACTTCCCGTCAATCTCATTTTTTAGACGTTTGTATTCCTTTTTGCCTGCTTCATTTACTGCATTCTTATATTTTCTCCTCTCATCAATTAAATTCAATATTTATTCTGTTACCCAAGGATTTCTACTAGCCCTCGTCTTTTTACCTACTTGATCGTCTGCTGCCTTCACTACTTCATCCCTCAGAGCTACCCATTCTTCTTCTACTGTACTTCTCTCCCCCATTCCTGTCAATTGTTCCCTTATGCTCTCCCTGAAAATCTGTACAACCTCCGGTTTAGTCAGTTTATCCAGGTCCCATCTCCTTAAATTCCCACCTTTTTGCAGTTTCTTCAGTTTTAATCTACACTTCATAAACAATAGTTTGTGGGCAGAGTCCACATCTGCCCCTGGAAATGTCTTACAGTTTAAAACCTGGTTCCTAAATCTCTGTCGTACCATTATATAACCTATCTGATATCTTCCAGTATCTCCAGGATTATTTCATGTACACAAGCTTCTTTTACAATTCTTGAACCAAATGTTAACTACGATTAAGTTATGCTCTGAGCAAAATTCTACCAGACGGCTTCCTCTTTCATTTCTTACCCTCAATCCATATTCACCTACTATGTTTCCTTCTCTCCATTTTCCTACTCTCGAATTCCAGTCACCCACGACTATTAAATTTTCGTCTCCCTTCACTACCTGAATAATTTCTTTTACCTCATCATACATTTCATCAATTTCCTCATCATCTGCTGAGCTAGTTGGCATATAAACTTGTACTGTTGTAGTAGGCGTGGGCTTTGTGTCTATCTTGGCCACAATAATGCGCTCACTATTTTTTATTCATTATTAAACCTACTCCTGCATTACCCCTATTTGATTTTGTATTTATAACCCTCCATTCACCTGACCAAAAGTCTTGTTCCTCCTGCCACCGAACTTCACTAATTCACACTATATCTAACTTTAACCTATCCATTTCCCTTTTAAAATTTTCTAACCTACCTGCTAGATTAAAGGTTATGACATTCCACGCTACGATCCGTAGAACGCCAGTTTTCTTTCTCCTGATAACGACGTCCTCTTGAGTAGTCCCCGCCCGGAGATCCGAATGGGGGACTATTTTACCTCCGGAATATTTTACCCAAGAGGACGCCATCATCATTTATCCATACAATAAAGCTGCATGCCCTCGGGAAAAATTACGGCCGTAGTTGCCCATTGCTTTCAGCCGTTCGCAGTACCAGCACAGCAAGGCCGTTTTGGTTAGTGTAACAAGGCCAGATCAATCAATCATCCAGACTGTTGCCCCTGCAACTACTGAAAAGGCTGCCGCCCCTCTTCAGGAACCACATGTTTGTCTGGCCTCTCAACAGATACCCCTCCGTTGTGGTTGCACCTACTGTACGTCCATCTGTATCGCTGAGGCACGGAAGTCTCCCCACCAACGGCAAGGATCATGGTTCATGGGGGGGGGGGGGGGGGGGCGTGCGGCCATAATCACCTTAAAAACCTTGCCACATGAATGACCTGAAAACAAACGAAGCTCCATTAATGCACTGCCCTTTTATACCTAGTGTACACGATTCTACCACCATCTGTATAAGTGGTTTTCGCTGTGCCATGACTTTTGCCACCTAGGCCCATAGGAATGTATCAAAGCCCCACTTCTCTTTTTAATCTACTGGATCAGTTTAAATCAAACTTAGTAAACGTATTACTTAGTGTCTGGAAACTAGCGCTGTATATGTAATAACGACCTACCTACGAAACGCGTGAGGTGAGGGTGAGAAAGACGTGTAGCCCACAATGTGCAAATACCCAGACTTTGAGAATCAGATGACTTAGTCATCTGCTACAAACTTGACACATAACCTCAGGCTAGTACGAAACATTTTCTTCCTGAAGAACCCCCCCCCCCCCCCCCACACACACACACACACAAGATGATGAAGGGAAAACACTTTATCACTCACTTCCACTATTCATGGTATCAACCTGTCGTACTGGCATGACGTTTCATTTCTTGGTTCAAATGGTTCAAATGGCTCTGAGCACTATGGGACTCAACTGCTGAGGTCATTAGTCCCCTAGAACTTAGAACTAGTTAAACCTAACTAACCTAAGGACATCACAAACAACCATGCCCGAGGCGGGATTCGAACCTGCGACCGTAGCGGTCCTGCGGTTCCAGACTGCAGCGCCTTTAACCGCACGGCCACTTCGGCCGGCGTTTCATTTCTTCTTTAAGGCTATCTCTATTCGCGATACATTTGCAGACAGAATTTACATACGTCACTGAATAAACGTGCAATATTGTATAACTGTACTTCAGGTGATAATACGTCATAAAGATAGAGTTGAGTGAAATCGAAACTGCAGAGCAAAATTCACAACAGATACAGTCAACACACAGTAAGTGACCAAAAGTGTCCGGACTCCCCCAAAAATATATGCTTTTCATATTAGGTGCATTGTGCCTCGACCTACTGCCAAGTATTCCATATCAGCGACCTCAGCAGTTGTTAACATAGTGAGGGTGCAGAATGGGGCGCTCCGCGGAACTCACGGGCTTCGAACGAAGTCAGGTGATGGGGTGTTACTTGTGTCGTACGCCTATACGCGAGATTTCCACATTCCTAAACATCGCTAGGTCCACTGTTCCCGATGTGATAGTGAAGTAGAAAGGTGAAGGGACACGTACAGCACAAAAGCGTACAGGCCGACCTCGTCTGTTGACTGATAGAGACCGCTGACAGTTGAAGAGGGTCGTTATGTGTAACAGGCTGACATCTACCCAGACCATCACACAAGAATACCAAACTGCATCAGGATCCACTGCAAGTACTGTGACAGTTAGGCGGGAGGTTAGCAAACTTGGATTTCATGGTCGAGCGGCTGCTAATAAGCCACACATCATGCTGCTAAATGCCTAACGACGCCTAGCTTGGTGTAAGGAGCGTAAACATTGGACGATTGAACAGTGGAAAAAACGTTGTGTGGAGTGACGAATCACGATACACAATGTGGCAATCCGATGGCAGATTGTGGGAATGGCGAATGCCCGGTGAACCTCATCTGCCAGCATGTGTAGTGCCAACAGTGAAACTAGGAGGCGGTGGTGGTATCGTGTGGTCGTGTTATTCATGAACGGGGCTTGCACCCTTTGTTGTTTTGCGTGGCACTATCGCATCACAGGCCTACATTGAGGTGTTAAGCACCCTCTTGCCTCGCACTGCTGAAGAGCAATTCGGGGATGGCGATTGCATCTTTCAACACAATCGAGCACCCCTTCATAATGCACGGCCTGTGGCGGAGTGATTAGACGACATTAACATTCCTGTAATGGACTGACTTGCACAGAGACCTGACCTGAATCATGTAGAACACCTTTGGGATGTTTTAAAACGCCGACTTCGTGCCAAGCCTCGCCGACCGACATCGATACCTCTCCTTAGCACTCCGTGAAGAAAGGGCTGCCCTCCCCAAGAACCCTTCAAGCACCTGATCGAGCGTATGCCTGTGAGAGTGGAAGCTGTAATCAAGGCTAAGGGTAGGCAAACACCATATTCAATTCCACCATTAGCCATGGAGGGCGCCGTGAACTTGTCAGCAAGGTGTCCGAATACTTTTGATCACATAGTGTATGTGTACAAATATGTGTGAAATCTACAGATGTTATAAAAGTCTATGTATATGTGTATGTTCCACATATCCTCCTAAAACAATAGATCAATTTGAATCACAGTTGGTACACATATCACTTACTGGCTAGAAAGGAACCTCTATCTACCTACATCTGAAAGGGGTGGGGAGCAATCAGGTTGGTATTCCTGGCCGTAGCCGTGTCCGGAGACGTCACGGACAGCGCTGTGATACGAACCTGACTGTCGCCCGATATACAGCACAACAACCAGTAGTGATGATGTGGGATGCCACTTCTTTTCATTCCAGAACCCTCTTGGTTGGCCTCCGATGTACCCTCACAGCACAGCGGTACGTCGACGATATTCTTCACCTCATTTTGCTCCTCTTCATGGGAAGCAATCCTGGGCTTACATTTCAGCAAGATTACGTTCGCTCGCACATGGTGAGAGTATCTTATGCTTGTCTTCGCGCTCCCCAAACCCTAGCTTGGCCAGCTAGACCGCTGTATCTCTCCCCAATTGCGAACGTTTGGAACATTATGGTTAGAGGCTTCATAGAAGTTGCGGATTTTGACGAATTATCGCGCCAGTTGGTCTGAATTTGGCATGATATCCCTCAGAAGGACATAAAACAGCTCTGTCGATCAGTGCCAATACTAATAACTGCTCTCGGATGTGGATCAACGTTTTACTGACTGCTCAGTTTCTGAAGCTCTTTCTCTTGGACGAATCATCAACTGTTTCTGAAATTGTAATCACTTGTTTGTACATCCCATCTAGCGATTTCCGTACTTGTCGGATAGATCCTTTGCACTCCGTCGTTTTTCGTTTTTTTTGTTTGTTTTATTTTAGCGTGTAGGTATTGTTTCTTAAGCCAAGTAGAAAGTTCATTTGCTATAAGTTTAATTATAGATTGATATTAACTAATATTCCAATTTAATAGCATTAATGACAGGAATATCTGACGATAGCCGATATCTCTATGTTCACTCGTAATTTAAATAGCATAGTCCTATCACAGTGCAATTTACAACAACAACACCTATTTAGGAAAGAAAATGAATTTGCTGACCGTCGGCGACGAGGTCATAGACAAACTGCAATACCTTAAGCTACGGCGAACGCGATAGAGATGGGTTTTTGTTTTATTAAAAACGAAAAACTCACTTTAGCTGGATGTGTTTTGAGGAAAACTTATTTGAATGTGGATTTGATGCTTTTTCTGAACATTTCAATACCAGATTTAGAAATAACTCAAGCTACTGGATTTGCAAAGACTGAAGGTGTCACACCTCCAATATCATCCTGACCATTCACTTGACTGCTTGTTCACTTTTTATCTACTACTTATTCCTCTCCTAACGTTGCTGTTTCCACTCTACTGAGTCACTTATCTGATCCATTCACTCCCCCGAGCAATTTATTCTGGGTATAGAGGGGGCATGGTGGTCAAGGCACTAGAATCGCGTCACTGTCAGACCATCCAAAAGTGCGCTTTTGACATGTCCCTTAAGGGGACCACATCCTGCCTATCTAACCCATGTGAATTTAGGCAAGTATTTGACCCATTTCTGAACAAACTATTTTATGCAGGACCTTAATATTTTTACTGTATTTTACATGATGCTAATAGAGTCAACTGTACTAAAATCTACTTTATCTATTTCGTAGTTTTAAGAAATATTTTTTTTAAATTTATTACCCGAAATATTAAGTTTTTCCCGCAGAAAATATTTTTTGTGAACTTCCTAATGGGGGAATATTAATGAATGTAGTACCAGAGGTGGCTTTTTATGTTATGCAGAGTCTCTGAAAATTTCATTCATTTATGTATGATAGTTTCTGACATAATGGGGCATATGAACTGAAATTTTAGTTACTTACATTTAATTAAAACTGTCCTGCTGTATATGATTGCCCTTCTATGGCCTGTAGCAGGTCTTCCAGCTTATTTTTCACCTTCCTGGACGCTTGTCTTGCTTTCTTGGCCATATTAGATGCAGATCTGTCTGCATCGGCTATCCTCATTTTATCGCAATGTTGCAGACCAGTGATCATATTTTCACCAGGATTAATTTCCAGCTTTTTCAGTACCCAACACTTTCCAATATTACCACAATTGAATGTAATAACAGCATCACGAACTCCTAGTTTCATTGTATGCATGCCTACAAATACAGTTTTAGGAAGGCGATTCCAAATTGTGCTGTTGAAACATTCATTTGGATTCTGTGTCTGCCCATGCAGACATTTCCTTAGAAGGTCAGGATGAGCCAAGTCACTGAAAATAGGTTTAATTGCTGTAATAAAAGCTGCAGGAAGAGAATGCTGGAGAGAATAAGATTCTCCAGTTGCCTGAGCACTATTGTTTTTGCACGACGAATTTTCTCCTGATGCACACAATCCACGACATGGCTTATCATCAGTAGAGGACTAAATGGAAGAATTTGGCCCAAACATCTCTCTCCACTGCCTCCAGATTTTCTTTATTTATGCTAATTTCCTTCCCACAGTATACCTGTAAGTTTTCTATTTCAGTTTTAGTTAACCAACCCTGTCCGGTCAACAATTTTCCATCTTCTAATTGTACTCCATGAACTTCCATACCACCCCTTACTTGTTCCTCTAGAATCAGCCACACAGTTGTGTTCTTTACGGTCATTCACTTTACAACATTTACAATATTTAGACATTATCTCCACATCTAACACTTTACCGGTGTCTGCACTCGTGGCAGTCACTACTCCATTCAGAGAAGTATGTCCTCTTTTCTGTCAACTTCCATCAAGTGCAACTGCAATATCCGAACATCCGTCATTTTCTTCCACTGCTTCCCTAGCAGCCAGTTTCATGCTTTCCTCACTGACCTCACATACAGTTTTCTCTAATATTGCAGTCAGTTTTTCAACTTTATTTGGTGGCTGATATTAGTTCATCACTGAACAAATATGTTCTCCCTGCAGCCATGCCCTTGCCAATGAATCGTAAGGCATAAACATCTGATAATATTCTCAAATTTATAATAATGTTACTGAACCCAAGTCACTTACAGTAAATTCATTGTAGCTCTCTTGAAATGGTGAGAGCGTCTTTGATGATGCACCTGTTGAAGAAATACAATTAGAAACAACGTTGCCAGGCGACATAACCTCTTGTACAGAAAGCTTTCTAAATTTGTTTCCTCTAAATTTTCGTTTCTTGAAAATGCCGTTACGTTTCGTCATCTTCAATAAACACAACTAAACACACGTAAACAAGCACTGCAAACGTAAGTAAACAACTACTCGCAATCACACTTGAACAAAGCTAACCGCGTGTTCGAAAACATTTTGTTTACAAACAGCAGAAACAAAAGAATACCGACTGTTGCATTCCAAGGCTAGCCAACACACTCGGGAGGAAAAAAAATCCCTAACGTGCAATGTAGGGGGTATAAAGATCCAAAATATATGCAAAAAAGTGGGTGACAGAAAAGTGGGCGTGGCACATAAGCACACGTGGTAGGAAAATTTTCAGAAAAATCCTTTTCAGAGTACTTAAATAAAACCTTAATCTATCGAAATAAGATGAAAACCGAAAATCGATTTTTTTTTACCTGAACCACGGTGTTGTCCCCTTAAGTCCACTGCTGCGACCTTGTGCTGCATCTTAAGCAACTGGACGTTCATAGAACGCCAAACACTCAACCTGAGGAAAGGTGATAGTCACTAAATGAGAATAAAAAGCCGCAATTAACGCTCTGATCTCGAAACCGAGCGTGCGCTGGGCCTAGGATTCTGTTTTGTTGCACAAATAACATGACATGTCTACTAGTTACAAAATCTCATTTCCTTATCCATAATTCTCAGCACCACCTGACTTGACACGTCTACACTTGAAAATCCTTTAATATCTAAGGCATAATTTACTATTTATCTCGTGTATTAAGGCATTTCATTCGGTGACAATTCTTCGCAACACAGAAGTTGCTATAGGTGTTTTTTTTTTTTTTTCACACCGTTGATCAAGTTTCGTATATCATTCGCCTATCACGACGTTAGAGGTTTTGTCTTCTGTCTGCACTTATTCAGGCATCAGCAACGGTACGAGTAGAACACAGTTCTAACCTTCCTCATAAATTACGTATTATAGGCCTCATACACGAGGTAGTCGGAAATATTCTTAACGCTTGTAAGGCTGTCAACGGCTAGATTACGCTGAGAAATAATTGTTAAGAAAAACTCGATACGTTGCTTTGTTTCCGATTTAAGTAGCATTGATGTTAGCCAATCATGCCATTGCGCGCTCTAACTAAGCGGCCCGCCAGAGACGGATGTCGCCGAATTTGTCCTTCGTTTGGTTTACTTAAGTCGAACAGGAGAGCTACACAAATTTTAGCCTTGGGACGGTGGTAAGGATCGAATCGGAGCCGAAGATTGAAACGTCTCGTGCGCAGTCATCTACGCTATGGGAACAAGTGACACTGATTGTATCTGGCTTTCTGCAACGGCTTGATTGGTTAACTTCAATGCTAAATTAACTCAGAAGTGGCGAAACGTGTCGAATTTCTCAGCACAATCTACCCTGAAACACCTTTACAAGCCTTCCGTTCTATTTCAGATCACAACGTGCGTATATCACACTGTTGTACGATGCTAAGCCAATTGATTAAAAATCAAGGTAAATTTACGTGTACGCATTCCTCCTTTGCATCTTATTGTTAGTCACGTGGACTATACTCATTGTTTATTAACGATCCCACTGATAAACAATATTCTTATTATTGTAGTGTCCCGCTTATGCTTGCCAGGTGTCAGGCTTCAACTGGATATGTTGGTCTCTTTTCGATCGTGTCCGACCAAGTATATACAAGTCTGTCCTGTGCGCTTTTGTTATGCTTTTTTCGATGAAGCAGAGAACGCACAACAAAGGCCCGATGCTAGTGACGTAAGTGCAAGGAACAAGTATGAGGTGTAGTAAGGGGATATTACTAAACAATGCTGTTCTTGTGTTTTTCTTCGCAGGCCGAACGAGAATAACACACTGCGTCACAATCAGCTAATAGGCAAAGAAGAATGTGCCGATCTGTCGATGCCAACCCACCATGTCCATACGGGGCAGCGACAGCTTATTTTACATCACAAGATAATGAAGAGTTTTCTTATGAATTATTAAAACTGACATAATGTTACTTTGAAATTCCAGGCTATAAAGCAAACGTCGAAATGGTGTTCCCTTTCATAACCGTCCAATGGACAAACGGACGCAAAACATTGGAAACAGACACACTCGCAAAGACTATATAGCTGTGTAGTTTAACACTGTACTGTCAAGAGTAGTATGGACTAATTTCCAAGAGAAAGTGGATTCCAATGACAAACATTAATACTTTACTATTTTTGATACTTCCTTTTGCTGTATAATTTCAAATTATACCCTTAAGAGTTGCACGAAACGATTTCCAATAAAAAGTGGGTTCCAGTGACAAATATTAATACTTATCTGCATATTACCGCTATTTCCTTGCAAGTCTAATTAAAATGAGCAAAGGAATTGAATATCTTCTCGTTTTCCGTCCCAGAAGATTAGATAATTGCTTATTTTGTTTAAAGCAAAACTTAAGATTCCTTTTGACTATCTTAGGAAGAAGTAATTAAGAATACAGAGCACTGAGTTGTTATTATAATTGCCAAACTGCATTTTACAGACTGATTTTTAGTTTAAGAACATTTAAGGCACATTTCGCAAATAGCTGACTGTAAATGAAAATTAATAACGATTGAAAATATCCAGTTGACTCTATTTCTTTTTAAAATAGGTAGTCCACCTTTTACGGCAATGTGTCTGGCCTGTTCAATTTTTGGACTTGGCAACCCTAATCCTGCGAGTTCCTGACTTAAGGAATATATTGTGGATCTTATTTATAATACAAGGTAGAAATCACTGAAATCAGGTCCCGATACACCTCGTAACACAAATTCACAAATTTCCTACTGCCACGCTATGTGTGCCTACCGCACAGGAGATGTATAATTTAGAAGACTGATGGCATATTCGCGAAGGCAGCGAAATTTAGCAACCGCAGAGAGTCCTCGGCAAAGCGGCTAACGACGCAACCTGATTGCCCGGAGAGTTGTATTCCCCCACGCAATTTATGCACCTAAGCTACCGGAATGAGTCCAAACTGCAAATTAAAGCAGCCTAAACGTATTAAGAGGCCGTCTTCCGGAGGCGCAAATCTCCCCCACCGTTAGGCCGTATCAGGGGCTCCAAGGCGGGCGGGCTGCGAGGTTTCAATGTGCTGTCTACGGTCTAGTGTCTCCCACGCGACAGTCGCAGCAACCACTGTACTCGGCCGTACTAATATTGGCAAGTAGCCCACACATAGCAGTGGGTTGTTGATAGTGGTATGTTTTTAAGCGGATCGGAATCGATAGAGGTTCAAGTAAACATGGGATAATTGTAAACATCTCCTACGGGGCTGTTATTGTTGACAACGTATATGTGTGAATGGCATTTACCCCATTTGACTTTACAAACCATCATGATTTCGGCTCAAAGCCGTTATCAAGTACAACAATATTCGGTATAAGTAGAGTCTGTTAAGTGAAGTCTAATTAAAAGTGAAATGTATTTGTGCTTGATGTTAGCTTAAGGCCGAAATCATGGCGTAACATGAAATAAAATAGTTTGTACCATCAAATGCCGGAAGTATCACACAGTGTTACATGACAGTGGTCCAAAGATATGAAAAGAATATCAATGGTTGTAAGTGGTCTCTGTCCCCCTTCTCTCCTTCCCATTTATCCCTTGGAACCATGAACCCTGCGTGCATCTACGACACGTATAACCGTACCATAGTTGGAACGACAACTGAGGGGTATCAATGAGGAGGCCAGACAAACATGTGGTTCGTTGAGGAAGGAAAGGCACACAGCAGTCAGTGGCTATCCCGTTAGCTTTTGTTGTTCTTGAAAATCTAGATTTCGGCTATAAACTGCCATCTTCAGTGCTAAAATACAAGGAAAAATCATAGAATCAAAATTAATTTAACTTACACAAAACAATAAGTAAACACCATGTTATCCAATAGCATCAGTCCACTCTGATAAAATATAATTTTCGTTGTATCTCAACAGACTCACGGCAGTTCATGTCACAATATTTCCTTGCAGGTGTATAGGCGTTTCTTTACCACAAGTACAACAGCCTTACATTACGGCATATAGTGCACGAGACGCCCTTTATGTTACGAATTAACTGACAGAGCTTGTTTCAATAGAGTAATTTAAAAAGCTTATATAATATGTAAAATTAAAAAGCATATTTGCCTATCACTTTGAGACATTCAAGAAATGCCATATTATAACTTACTTTCTCGTATGCTATTGGTGAAGCTATCCATCAAAACCTATCCAAATGATTATTAATAGGTTCACATAACTATCTCATACAAGTTATTATACCACTTTGGAAATAAAGTTTAACAAATTAAAATGATTTTAATGAAAACCATCTTGATAAAATACAATTGCATTCCTAACTGAAATTCGAAAGGAGCTAAAACCTAGTGATTATTTGATCCACTAAATATTTAATATAAAAGAAATAAAGTTTTACAAACAATTTTATGAAGATCTCTTAACATCATAGTAAAAAAATGAAGATCAAAATAACAAGGCTCATGTAACCAAGCACAATTAATAAAACATACAAACGCCCTCTATTGAAGTAAAACTTCATATGTAAACGTATAGTGTAGTTTGCAATTGCTTTACTCTGTTTGCAGATGGACGATAAATCAAACTGGCATTATATCTATCCTTTAGGCTAAAATTCAATAGTGATTTACTTGTTTGGTGGTAGAATAGATATAGGATTGGACATTACCAACAAGATTGAAGGCAAAATGATCCTCTGATAATAATGAATTATGTTCTCACGTACATTCATGCCAAGTGTTGTCTTCTTAAAGGCAGGCTGAAATTTACATCTCAGTTCCTTCCTGGGTTGGGACGGCTCTTGTCACAAAACAGGAGATCGTCAAAGAGCTTTCAGAATCTGCAACTATTCACAAATACCTTGTCATTGAGCAGGTAGACGGCGAAAGATCTCAGATGGCAGTATATCTCCAAGTCCTCTACAAGGTCAAGGAATCTGCTTTTCTGAGCCTTGTGCAGTAACCTGGCAATCGACCTCAGAAGGGGTATGGTGTGTCCACTCTCAACCAGGTGGGCAGCAAAATTTGATCTCTCAACTATATTTCCCCTGTCCAAAGCTATGTGCTCACGAAACGTGATCTCAAGTCCTCCACCTGTCGCTCGCACGTAACAGGCGTCGCAGTCTGGACACTCTTTTCTGTACCAACCTGATTCATTATGTATATTCCTTTTATCAAACCCATTAGCCAAAATATGCCCAAGGCTGTTCGTCGTTCAGAAGGAAAGCTGATGCTATTTTTTGCTAAAGGTGCCATAGTACGGCAAGCAAATGCATTTGCTATCAGAATCTTCCATTATGTTGTACCTACAACTTCTCTTACGTTTTGTTAACTTCTTACAATCTTTTGTAAACTTTGCCTACGTAATTACGTGGGTAGCTATTCCGCCTGGCTATGTTTTGTGTAGTACCTAATTCTTTTTCTTGTTCAGCTGTAGAGAGGGGGAGCTGAAGAAGGCAGAAATAGAGAAATAAAAGAATGCATTCTTATGATGATCTGGATGATTTTAATGGATATCAATAATAATATCAGTGTAAGTACTTATTCTAAAATTCCGAATTCATGCTTACCATTATCATTCCTGATGTTTAACTCCAAGTAGCTAATGGAACCATTGGTTTCCACTTCGCAGGTAAACTTCATTTTTTTATGTAGTCCATTGAACCTGTCGACGATTGAATAAATTACGTCTTCTTTGTCATTAACCAGCAGCCGCGTGTCGTCAACGAACCTAAAGTAATACACTACCCTTACTGCTATATCTGAATTTCCTTTGAAAAATTTGTTTTCAAGCTAGTTGATAAATATGTCGGCCAGTAAGCCGGATACGGAAATTCCAATGTTAAGCCCATCATTTTGAAGACTCATCTCTGCATTAAACTCAAAGTAATTGTACTTTAAGACTAGCGACAACAAATCAGTAAGTACGTTAATCTCATCTTTCGACAACCTGTACTAATCGCACAAATTTTCCTTAATCATTCCAATAGTACTGGAAACCGGTACATTCCCATGAAGATGTATTACATCTATAGATACAAATTTTATACCGTCTCCCATTTGTGTAATTAGTAACTATTTTTGGTTGAAAATTTCCTACTGAAGTGCTAATGTTTCCTTCAGAAATTAAAACATTCCCTAGTGACTTTACTAAACAGACCGTCACTTCCATCGACCACTGATCTTACCGGCAACGAATCATTGCGAACCTTAATCTGCGTCTTAAGTGTACGAGTGTGCGGGTTCGTTACTTTTGAGTTGTTGTAGTTCTCTGGGCGAAAACATTTCTTTACAAGTTTTTAGCTTCTCATTCAGCTTTTAGGAGGTTTTGCTGTTAGATCTATTCTTGTGATATTGTTTTCATCAAAAAACTTTTCAGTCTTAGGGGCGTATTCACCCCTCCCCACTATTACCAGCGAGTACCTTTATCTGACCTCGCAACAACATCTTCATCATTAAGCTTCTTGTTAATATTGCCTACCATTATTTCTTCTTCAATAGAGGTAGTTGTACTGGACTCACGTGTAATGATTTTGTTTAGTGCTACAACAATCTTACTCTGCTCAAGTTTTGAAAGATTTAAAGTATCAATTGATTAGAGAGTATTGCCTATCCTTCCTTGTAGTCTATGGTCACTGTGCACCATGTTTCCTGATGGAATCAAAGTTGGTTATGTGGTTCATTAATAGGTGTAGTAGCTTTTCAGTACTTGCTGGGGTACCGGTCTAGAGACTGATCTGTAAATGTAACATTAGCCAACATGGCATTGCTATGTTGGTACTGAGAACAGCGGAAAGCAGGGGAAAGCTGTAGCCGTTATAATTTTCGATCTCATACAACCACAGTGTATGATGATAGCATCATCCTAGGAAAACTATACCTGATGTAAAATAGTCATCAATTCATATGTCCGTGTGTGGACAGATCAGGTTACCATCAGGAGGAACAAAATTGGCTTTCTATGGGTCGGAGCACGGAGTACTGAGCCAATCGGTTATTTAAAAACGAGAATGGAAATTTGGAAGTAAGATATAGGGAGATTTACTGAAGTGCAGTGACAGGAAGAACAAGCATTCTCGACATTTCAGTATATGGTATCGTCACATATTGGAATATGTGTAGTTTGTGGTAGGTGTAATGACGAATAACAAAATAGGAATGTGGCTAAGCTACTGCGGATATCACAGTCAGCGCTTTATAGCAGCTGAGATAAACACGGAGCCAAAACATATCGCAGTAGAACAAATTTATACACCTATTGTTCCGCAGTTGGTGAAGAGATGGGGAGAATATATGAGTGGGAAAAAGAAATTGTTGAAGCAATTAAAGGAGGCGAAAATTTAATTATGATGAATGACTGTAATTCGACAGAAGGGAAAGGACGAGATGGGGAAATAGTAATAGAGTATGGTTTGTTGGAAAGGAATGAAAGAGGCAGACATCTGGTTGTATTTTCATAGAGCATGTTTTAATCATATCTGTACCTTGGTTTTAGAACTACATAGGAAGTTTTAAACTTGAAATACAACTGCAGACACTGGAAGGTTTGAAATAGTTTATGTAATGCCAAAATAGGGATTTAGAAACCAGACTTTAAACTACAAAACATTTCCAAGCCGCAGTGAGGACGCTCACCTCAATTTATTGGTAATGCGCAGCAGATTAACTTAAGAAATTGCGGCAAGATAGCAAAGTAAGGAGATGAGGCCTGTACACGTTGAAAAAATCAGAGGTTGTTGACAGTTCCATAGCGACCACTGGGACACAACGGAAAAAAATGGCAAGAAACACACGGAAAACAATTGAGTAGCCTTGAGAGATGAAATAGTGAAGCCAAAAAGGATAAAATAAGAAAAATAGCAGGCTATAGTAGAATTAGATATTGAATGTAACTGACGAAAGGACAAAAAAGAAATGCAGCAGACATAGCAGATAAAAGTGAATACACACGTCATGAAATGAGATTCATAGGGAGTGTAAACAAACGAATTAGAAATGGCTAGTAGAATTCGAGTACTCAATACATTGCTTGACTTCCGGAAACCTACCCGTTCAGAACTTTAGCAACAAACCATGCCTTGATGCACAGCTCCTCTCTTGTAGCATCTGCATCTCCTTGACGATTTCATAGTTATCAAACGAAGCTTTGAGGGAACGGGTTGCTCTTCTTTGGATCTCACTGATTTATTCTGTCGGTCGACTCTAATAAGGGTGTCACCTTGACGAGCAATACTCTATCGAGCGAACGAGGCTTGATCTCCTGAAAATTCCTCCAGTCAATCTCTAGTATTTGCCTTTCACACCAGTAGTTTTGTGGGTTTATACTTCAAATTACACCATAAGCACGCAGCTTGGTTTTTATTGATTGCACAGTAATAACATATTAACAAGTCTTTCCGCGTATTTATGAGAAATTGCATACCTTCATTATAACAGTGACAACTCGGAATTCCAATGGCAAACGCCTTCCTGCATTTTTTTTACAGTTTTCTAGCGTTACGACGTGTTAAGGGTTGATAAAATACAGAAACCAGCTCACATCGTCTTGTCTTTTAGTTAGCGAGGTAGCTGCGCTGTCTCAGGTGCCTTGTCACAGTCCATGCGACTTACCCTGTCAGAGATTCGAGTTCTCCATCAGGCATGGATATGTTTGTTGTGTATCTAACCAAAATTGTATCCTTTCATGCTGTGAAAGTATCAGTGATAAGATTGTTCTAAATTAATTATTCAGCAAACTTGCATCTGACTGCATCTGTGAACTTGTTTCTTGCACTCCTCCATTTTGCCACAAATGCAACATGTATTTGACACACCAAAAAAATTTAAAAGAATAATGGCATTAAGATGGTACTGGAAAATTAACTTTTGGCTCTGATGTTTACTTGGAACTTTCATTGATGGGTAACTACTCTACTACTCATTTTCATATTCAATTTAAGCAAAGGATTTGGATTATGATTCAGGCTCTTAGATTGAAAGACATTGTTGATCTCAATATATATATATATATATATATATATATATATATATATATATATATATATATATATATAGTTAAAATTTTAAGTCATACACAAAACCTACTATAGCATGAAACATTCTTATAAAAATTTTATCAAACGCTTACTGTGTCAAACCTTGGACATACAAATCCTAACTCTGAATATTATCTAACAAAACCAATTTGAAATCATTATATATCTTCTCTCATTTACGTGCAATGGTTTGGTCTGAGGCAGCGAGCGCGACCTACCTTACAGCTGTCACCACACGTCTGTTTCCTCCGGGCACCTAACTGCGACTCCTCGGTTTTTTACTGCCCACGCCTGGCTCTCTTAACCATCAAAGATCCTCCTACTCGAAGATATTATACTCGTTCAACCTTGTGGTTGGCTACTACCGACAATTTTCTGGAGCTATCCTGATCAGACCTTAGCACATACCTTTCATAACTGGCTGGTCCACTGGACCAGAATTTTGTGGGGGGATCTGTGCAGATACAATACAAAACATGTCTAGCATTCCAATTAAAAGAGTATTAAACAGGAATAAAATTCACCAATAGAAACATATCATGTGAAGTAAAATGCATAATATCATTAGAATGTCAAATGACAGTGAATCAAAGAAAATAAAAATGTACAAAACAAACACATAAATTTAGGGCAAAGACATCAGACATTACATTATTAAGAGAAGTGTATCAAAATTTAAAAAACAGAGGAAAACAATGTGAAGTAAAATCGATAAGGTATTTAGATTTTGAATTGTCTCATATAACATCAAAAGTTGCAATACAAAAATGTAGAATGTGGGGTAAAATACAGAATATACTTAAATTTCTAAAGAGAAATATATCAAATAATATTAAAAGTTACAAAATAGTATAAAAGGCATAAAGACTCTATATAGAAGCATAGTAATGTGGGGTAAAATACCTCAAATACCATCAAATTTATCAAACAGAAATGTATAACGTGAGGTAAAATAAATAAAATAGTTAAATATCCACTAGAAGTTTACAGCAAATATACATAAATGTCTCATAGAGAACTCTTAATGCCAGTAAAATAATTCAATAAGATACTTTAAGTAGTAGTAGCTTTAAATATAAAATATGTGTCACATCAGGTGACAGCTGATATTGACTTTCAGTTACAATTGTTATCTTGTAGTAGAACTACAGTACCCGGCACGTTTCATTGACAATAGTAAATGAAGAATACATGTCACTTTAGGTGACAGTTTACATAGAGTCTAATCGTTAACTGTAGTAAAATGTGGGGCCTCAGATGATGAAACACATTGAGCTACAAATAATGCCAATTGTACAATACCTGTCACATCAGGTGATAGAACACACTGACTTTAATAGTGACCATTAGTACAATAAAACTGAAGAAGAATGGGCATCAGGTGATGGGACACACTTAGCCATGGTGGTATCGATTGTAAAGTACATGTCAGATGACAACATACACTGGCATTCAGTTACAATTATGATATTCTATCAATCATTGAACACATATTATGTCAGGTGGTAGCTCACACCGACGTACGACGTACCCTTAAAGTAATTATTTTTAATTTGTTATAGGACACATTTTACGTGAGAAGGTAGCTCACACTGACTTTCGTTATATTCTCATAGACTCAGACCAGTTATTATGTCAGGTGACAGTTCAGTCAGTCAGTGTATATATATATATATATATATATATATATATATATATATATATATATATATATATATATATATATATGTGTGTGTATGTGTGTGTGTGTTGTTGTTGTTGTTGTGGTCTTCAGTCCTGAGACTGGTTTGATGCAGCTCTCCATGCTACTCTATCCTATGCAAGCTTCTTCATCTCCCAGTACCTACTGCAACCTACATCCTTCTGAATCTGCTTAGTGTATTCATCTCTTGGTCTCCCTCTACGATTTTTACCCTCCACGCTGCCCTCCAATGCTAAATTTGTGATCCCTTGATGCCTCAAAACATGTCCTACCAACCGATCCCTTCTTCTAGTCAAGTTGTGCCACAAACTTCTCTTCTCCCCAATCCTATTCAATACCTCCTCATTAGTTACGTGATCTACCCACCTTATCTTCAGCATTCTTCTGTAGCACCACATTTCGAAAGCTTCTATTCTCTTCTTGTCCAAACTGGTTATCGTCCAAGTTTCACTTCCATACATGGCTACACTCCATACAAATACTTTCAGAAACGACTTCCTGACACTTAAATCTATACTTGATGTTAACAAATTTCTCTTCTTCAGAAACGATTTCCTTGCCATCGCCAGTCTACATTTTATATCCTCTCTACTTCGACCATCATCAGTTATTTTACTCCCTAAATAGCAAAACTCCTTTACTACTTTAAGTGTCTCATTTCCTAATCTAATCCCCTCAGCATCACCCGATTTAATCTGACTACATTCCATTATCCTCGTTTTGCTTTTGTTGATGTTCATCTTATATCCTCCTTTCAAGACACTGTCAATTCCGTTCAACTGCTCTTCCAAGTCCTTTGCTGTCTCTGACAGAATGACAATGTCATCGGCGAACCTCAAAGTTTTTACTTCTTTTCCATGGATTTTAATACCTACTCCGAATTTTTCTTTTGTTTCCTTTACTGCTTGCTCAATATACAGATCGAATAACATCGGGGAGAGGCTACAACCCTGTCTCACTCCTTTCCCAACCACTGCTTCTCTTTCATGCCCCTCGACTCTTATAACTGCCATCTGGTTTCTGTACAAATTGTAAATAGCCTTTCGCTCCCTGTATTTTACCCCTGCCACCTTCAGAATTTGAAAGAGAGTATTCCAGTTAACGTTGTCAAAAGCTTTCTCTAAGTCTACAAATGCTAGAAACGTAGGTTTGCCTTTTCTTAATCTTTCTTCTAAGATAAGTCGTAAGGTTAGTATTGCCTCACGTGTTCCAACATTTCTACGGAATCCAAACTGATCTTCCCCGAGGTCCGCTTCTATCAGTTTTTCCATTCGTCTGTAAAGAATCCACGTTAGTATTTTGCAGCTGTGACTTATTAAACTGATAGTTCGGTAATTTTCACATCTGTCAACACCTGCTTTCTTTGGGATTGGAATTATTATATTCTTCTTGAAGTCTGAGGGAATTTCGCCTGTCTCATACATCTTTCTCACCAGATGGTAGAGTTTTGTCAGGACTGGCTCTCCCAAGGCTGTCAGTAGTTCTAATGGAATGTTGTCTACTCCCGGGGCCTTGTTTCGACTTAAGTCTTTCAGTGCTCTGTCAAACTCTTCACGCAGTATCTTATCTCCCATTTCATCTTCATCTACATCCTCTTCCATTTCCATAATACTGTCCTCAAGTACATCGCCCTTGTATAAACCCTCTATATACTCCTTCCACCCTTCTGCCTTCCCTTCTTTGCTTAGAACTGGGTTGCCATCTGAGCTCTTGATATTCATACAAATGGTTCTCTTCTCTCCAAAGGTCTCTTTTATTTTCCTGTAGGCAGTATCTATCTTACCCCTAGTGAGACAAGCCTCTACATCCTTACATTTGTCCTCTAGCAAACCCTGCTTAGCCATTTTGCACTTCCTGTCGATCTCATTTTTGAGACCTTTGTATTCCCTTTTGCCTGCTTCATTTACTGCATTTTTATATTTTCTCCTTTCATCAATTAAATTCAATATTTCTTCTGTTACCCAAGGATTTCTATTAGCCCTCGTCTTTTTACCTACTTGATCCTCTGCTGCCTTCACTACTTCATCCCTCAGAGCTACCCATTCTTCTTCTACTGTATTTCTTTCCCCCATTCCTGTCAATTGTTCCCTTATGCTCTCCCTGAAACTCTCTACAACCTCTGGTTCTTTCAGTTTATCCAGGTCCCATCTCCTTAAATTCCCACCTTTTTGCAGTTTCTTCAGTTTCAATCTGCAGTTCATAACCAATAGATTGTGGTCAGAATCCACATCTGCCCCTGGAAATGTCTTACAATTTAAAACCTGGTTCCTAAATCTCTGTCTTACCATTATATAAACTATCTGATACCTATTAGTATCTCCAGGATTCTTCCAGGTATACAACCTTCTTTTATGATTCTTGAACCAAGTGTTAGCTATGATTAAGTTATGCTCTGTGCAAAATTCTACAAGGCGGCTTCCTCTTTCATTTCTTCCCCCCACTCCATATTCACCTACTATGTTTCCTTCTCTCCCTTTTCCTACTGACGAATTCCAGTCACCCATGACTATTAAATTTTCGTCTCCCTTCACTACCTGAATAATTTCTTTTATCTCGTCATACATTTCATCAATTTCTTCATCATCTGCAGAGCTAGTTGGCATATAAACTTGTACTACTGTAGTAGGCATGGGCTTTGTGTCTATCTTGGCCACAATAATGCGTTCACTATGCTGTTTGTAGTAGCTAACCCGCACTCCTATTTTTTTTATTCATTATTAAACCTACTCCTGCATTACCCCTATTTGATTTTGTATTTATAACCCTGTAATCACCTGACCAAAAGTCTTGTTCCTCCTGCCACCGAACTTCACTAATTCCCACTATATCTAACTTTAACCTATCCATTTCCCTTTTTAAATTTTCTAACCTACCTGCCCGATTAAGGGATCTGACATTCCACGCTCCGATCCGTAGAATGCTAGTTTTCTTTCTCCTGATAACGACGTCCTCTTGAGTAGTCCCCGCCCGGAGATCCGAATGGGGGACTATTTTACCTCCGGAATATTTTACCCAAGAGGACGCCATCATCATTTAATCATACAGTATAGCTGCATGTCCTCGGGAAAAATTACGGCTGTAGTTTCCCCTTGCTTTCAGCCGTTCGCAGTACCAGCACAGCAAGGCCGTTTTGGTTAATGTTACAAGGCCAGATCAGTCAATCATCCAGACTGTTGCCCCTGCAACTACTGAAAAGGCTGCTGCCCCTCTTCAGGAACCACATGTTTGTCTGGCTTCTCAACAGATACCCCTCCGTTGTGGTTGCATCTACGGTACGGCCATCTGTATCGCTGAGGCACGCAAGCCTCCCCACCAACGGCAAGTTCCATGGTTCATGGGGGAAGAGATATATATATATATATATATATATATATATATATATATATATATATAGTATTAATGATTACAATAACCTACACAATCGCAGTATTCATTTAAGAACCTCACATACTTGATGCTGTAGTGAAATCGTCATAAAGACTCTGTTTAGAAGTAATTCATAGTCATATATATAATATTAATGATTAGAATAACGTGCACAATCCCAGTATTCATTTTAGTGTTAACTTTACATAAGTATTGACAGGTAATGCAGGAACTAGTTCTATACAACCTTCTTAAGTAAGAGTTTTGATAAAGTCTGAATAAGTATTTCAACTTCACAGTATAATTGTTATTTATTTTCAGTACACTTACTAAAAAAGTTGTTAACCTATCAGAGGGCAGTCACACAGATATGTTAGAAAAATAAGAAAAATATTCAGAATAGATAGAAGAGTAGACTGAGAACTCAGAAAGGAAGAATGAGTTCTACAGAGCTCAAGGATATGGGGCACCAACGCCACATGGTGTGTCAGTTAAAGAATAACCAACCCTCTACACCAACAGATTTTTTTTTGTGCAGACCACAAGGATAATCTGTTACCAAGTGTTGAAATAATGTCAATAATGGAAATTACTTGTGAGAAAAAGAGCAAACAAATTTACTTAAATAAATGATAGACAGAGACAATAAATACGATAGTAATTGCTGTAGCTGAAAATGATGGTACTTATGGTACACCAAAAACATAACTGTCATGGAAACAAAACACAATTATGTTATTTTAATGTAGAATGAAAATACTATCACACTTAAGGAACAGGCTTTAGGAATGGACAAAACGCTGAGCTCAGCCAAGGAGAGGTACTGTCATGTCTCGGAAAATAATAATGTGACAAATCAAAAGTGTACATAAATAGAACCATATACATATAGTAAGTGGCAACATAATTAGCGTCACAAAGTACAAAGGCAAAAGCATTGTTTAAAAGATCCATAATCAGTCTAGCATAAACAAAAAATAATAAGGACTCAGAGAAAGTACAGAAATAACTGTAACAAAAGGTAACATGTTAACATCAGATAATAAAGCAAAAATAGAATGCCAACACAAAACAAAACTTTTAACTAAAAGCATAGACCATAACATTATCTTAATCCAGAAATATGTAACACTACCAGAAAATAAAAGTATAGAGACACATAAAGCAAATCATAGCACAAGTGATAATGGATGATTATATCTTTACTTGAAAACACGTGAAAAGAGAAAAGGCAACATAGAAGGTAGCACAGAGATATCATAAAAGGTAAGAATTATGATACTTGTGGTGCTGTAGGTATAAGAAAATGATTAAAGAATGCTTGTAGTATGTCATGATGTAAGTCCTGAGTGGATCCTCAATAATGAGTCTGAAAACAATCCCAACTGGACTCTAGTAATCCCAAGTCATGATATTATTTCATTAATGGCATCTGAAACATAGTTGAAAATTAATAAACAGTATACAATTGGACACAATGTGTTAAGTTTCCCGAGAAAAGTATTTGCTTATTATAAAAAGCAAAGGGTCAGAAACGAAAGTTACTTGTTACATTGTTAAATAGTTGATATTTCTCCTTAAAAGCTGTGGAGAAAATTAATTGTTAAATAGTATTAAAGTTAAATATGAAACTCGTCAGAAAATCACCATCAACATTTCTGGAAAATGTAGAACAACATCGCTCACACTTCATGTTGCTATCGTCGTAACTTCAGCACACAGTGTTTGCTAATCATCACTTGTAGTATCCAAAATTCCGAAGTCCCGAAAAAGGAACTTAAATTTAACAATATCTCATTCTGCTCATAGGTTTCAAATATCATCTTGAAAACTCGTATGAACACACCCTTTCTTCAAATATCTTAAAAGCATCAAAATGCGACCTGGCGCATATATAGCAAACTGAAGTTGTTATGGCAAAAGATGTTGGCTGGATCAGTACTGTCGGTGTCTAAAGTGCGTGACAAAGCGTCAGCAACGACATTTTGAGGTCCTGGTACATACACAATGGAGAAGGAGAATTCTTGTAACAAGAGAGCCCATCTCGTAAACCATCATGAGATAGTTTAGCGGACATCAAAAATTCTAGTGCTCTATGATCTGTGTATACTGTGGTGTGTCTAGCAAAAAGAAAAGGTCTAAATTTGGAAAGTGCCCATACAACAGCCAGAGCTTCTAATTCCGTGATGGAATAGTTTCTTTCTGAAGAAGATAATACTCGACTAGCAAATGCGATGTTTTTTTGTACCTTAGTTTCACCTTCAATGAACTCTTGAAAGAGATGAACTCCAAGGGCTGTTTTTGAGGAGTCTGTTGAAATGCAAAAATCAGTAGTAAGATCGGGGTGAGATAACAGGGGTGCACCTATAAGAGACTGTTTTAGTGTCTCAAATTCCTTTTGAGCAGTGTTACCCCAAATCCAGAGAGAATTTTTTCCTGTCAATTTACATAAAGTTGGCGTATCTAATGCTTTGCAACTAATAAAGCTGCGAAAAAAGTTTATCATTCCAAGAAAACTGCGAAGTTGCTTTTTAGTGCGAGGAACTTGAATGTCAAGGATTGCTTTTAGATTATCAGGGTCCGGTTGAATTCCGGATGATGAAATAAGGTGTCCTAAAAATTTGATTTGGGCTTGTTCAAAATGAGACTTTTCTAAATTTACTGTAACACCGAAGCTAGAAAACGAGTGAAGAATTTGAGACAATATTCCATCAAGCTGTTGCCAGGAAGAAACGGCAATGATAATATCGTCCACGTAAGTGGTAATCTTGCCTTTCAAATGAGGTGGCAACACAGTATTTAGTCCACGGATAAAGGCTGCAGATGAGATTGTTAAGCCAAAGGGGAGTCTGCAAAATTGGTAGCACTGACCAAAAAAGAGAAAAGCTGAGTATTTGCGGCAGTTGGGGTGTAATTCTATTTGGTAAAAACTTGACCGAAGATCTAAGGAGGAAAAAATAGATACGCCGTGATTGGATTTCCTGTTTGACTTTGTCACGGTGAACTAGCGGTATCGGGTAAGGTGGAACAGCAAAAGGGGTAGGGGATTTTACTTGAAGTTCATAGCAAAAATCTTTAATTGTGCCTGTGATAAACATTGGTTGTAGTTCATTTTTTTCCAGCAGAAGGTCCTCTCGTATATCGCCACAACGGATAACGTGTGATGTAAAATTTTCAGAAGAATCATGGCGCCGCTCGCGCTGCAGCGAGCACGGGGTAGGCAGAGCAGTTAGTTGCTATTGTTGGTGTTCTGTTTCACGCTGATGATCTCCATTATTCCGTGGATTTGGTGGACGACCTTCTACTAACTTTACTGCTCTACCTGATGAATTATTGAAATCAGGTCGGGAATCAGGTTAATGAAATGGTACTCGTCTGTCATTGCCGTAATTCTGTTGGTTGTCATTGGTTTGTCTCTGGTTATGACTTCGATAATTATCATTACGATTTGAAAAATTCTGTTGACTGTACTGATGAGTGGGTTGGCGATCAAAGGTTTGTCGTCGTTGGTAGTAATCATTGGTTCCGTATGGTTGATGGCGGTTCTGATGCCACATTTGGTTTCTTTGTACCAAAGAAGTGTTGGAATTATTCCGCTGATTCTCCCAGTTTCTGTGGTTGTTACTGTACCGCCGATTATTTTGTGGGGTATTGCCATACTGACCATTGCGGAATGACATTGATGGAAGGGGATGATGATTTTGATTCCTGGATGGGTAGGCATTCACAACATTTTGCTGATACTGGGGTTGTGGAAGAAAGCGTCCTGCATTTCCATATTGAGGTCTATTATTCGGAAACCGCCTGCCGTTATTACGGAGACCGTAGTCTCTATTCTTTTGTGATTCCGGGAAAGTGTTGACTAGATCATGGATTGTGTATTTCATCCAGTTCAAGAAGCTGTAAAACATAACGAAAAGTGTTCAAGTTTTCTGTGCTATTTCCTATCAACAACGGAACTCTCAATGATGTAGGTAATTTTGAAATACAAAGCTGAATAAGAGTGGAAGGGCTGTAAGGTTCAGTTAAATGTTGATTCTGTTGAATCATGTGGTCAAAATATTGTGTCAAAGTGCCAAATTGTGAATTATAAAAGGGTGGCATATTTAGCAACTGATCTTTTACCGCACGCGGTGAAGTAGGATTCCAGTAAGCATCAAGAAATTGTTGTTGGAATGACTGGAAAGACAAACATTTCCGTGCAATGTATCTCATTCGTGTTGCAGGTTCACCCTCCAAGAAACTGCAGACAAGTTCTAATTGATGTGCCAATGGCCAATTTGGAGGAAAAGGGAATGTAAATTGCTGAATCCAATCAAGAGGATGTAAATCATTCGAGTCATTCCGGAAGGTATTAAATTTCTTGATTGACAGGAAGTGTTTGTAATCGACATTGCCTTGGCGTGGAAAAGAGGGAGCATCATGGGGCAAAGGAAAATTGTCTGGGGAGGTACTGCTTTGTACAGGGTAATTTCGTGCTAATGGAGCCTGTGAAGTTAAGAATGGGGGCTGTTGTTGCTGGTATTCAAACGGATTTTCCTGCTGTTCTGGGACAAAATTACGAGGCGTACTGTCGTCCTGTAATTGTTGCTGAATGTCGGAAAGTTTACTATGAACTGAGTTGAGTTCTCGTTTTGGTTGTTCATTAATTGTAATTTGTTTACTCTTAAATTTAGCCAGAGCTTGGTATTCAGTTGTCTCTGCCAAGGAAACTGGGGTTGCCTGATCTAATTCATTTTCTGCATGAGTTTCCAAAGCGCCTACTCTTTCCGTTATGTTTTCTAATTGTGAGAGGAATTGCCCACCCTGTTCACTGACCTTTGTTTTGAGTGACGTCAGATGTCAGGGATTCGGTACATGATTCTAAGGCCTGTATGGGCTCAGAATGAGCAGCGGAAGTTTTTTGCAACTTTTCAATAGATTCTGGTGGAAGTACTGCATTGATTCTGTCCCTAAGGTCAGTAACGTCGCGCTTATGCGTTTCAATGATATCCTGTAATTTATTGTCAGTTATTTCTTTAAATGTGTCGATGGTTTGTGTTAATTTCTGAATGCTACCGGTGAGGTATTGGTCACGTTTTGCGTTCTGTTCATTACGCTTTGCATCACGTTCGCTCCGTAGTCGAAAAAAAACAATCTAATTTATCTTCAGCTAGAGCTGGGGATGTCGCCTCGGGATTTGGGTGTTGCAACTCATATTGCCGGGGAGGGTTGCTGAAAACTGTTTGAGGATTCTCAGATGAAACGATTTCTCTGTCTGTGGAAGAATACTGCAAGAGAAATTGGTTGTCGGAATCAACCACATGCCTTTGTGAAGGTTGAATTAACACGAACGAGTCATGGGAAACTGTTTCTAATTGGCTTACTGTGTTCTGAGAACCCGAAGGCAGAAGAGGAACCGATGCGGAATTTTGTGGCTCTGTGGCGTCATTACTTGCCGCGGCATTGTTATCAAATTCCTGATCACTTTGCGAAGTAGGAGGGTTATCTGACAAAGCTAAGTCATTGTCCGGTCGTTGTTGCATACGCGATTTTGAGGAACTGCGTAATTGCACTTTATCACCCTGTCGATTTGTTTTGGACATCTTGAGGGAGACAATATGGCGGACAGAATCTCAAAATGGTCGTAATTCACAAGACGATATTTTGTACACAAAAGGTAAAATATTTAGAATAGACACATAAAATCAGTATAAGCAGAGCAGAGCAAATATATTTATTCACAAGCGTAGCAGCAAACTCAATATTACGCAACTAGCGATGCAGCGCACATCTGAAACAGTGCTGTTGAAAAGAATGGTCGGAAACAAAGTCCACAGTTACAGAAAATGTATCCAAGGACGTCACCACAGAGGATGTCGCAAAGTGAAAGTATCTAACCAAAATTGTATCCTTTTATTTTGTGAAAGTATCTGTGATAAGATTGTTCTAAATTAATTATTCAGCAAACCTGCATCTGACCGCGTCTGTGAACTTGTTTCTTGCACTCCTCCATTTTGCCAGGAATGCAACATGTATTTGACTCAACAATAAAATTTAAGAGAATAATGGCACTAAGATGGTACTGGAAAATTAACTTTTGGCCCTGATGTTTACTTGGTTCTTTCATTGGTGGGTAACTGTACTTTACTACTCATTTTCATATTCAATTTAAGCAAAGGATTTGGATTATGATTCAGGCTCTGAGATTGAAACACATTGTTGATCTATATATATATATATATATATATATATATATATATATATATATATATATATATATATATATATATATATAAAATTTTAAGTCATACACAAAACCTACCGTAGCACGAAACATTCTTACAAAAATTTTACCAAACGCTTACTGTGTCAAACCTTGGGCGTACAAATCCTAACTCTGAATATTATCTAAAAAAACCAATTTGAAATCATTATACGTCTTCTCTCATTTACGTGCTAAGGTTTGGTCTGGGGCAGCGAGCGTGACCTACCTTACAGCAGGAGAGCTTCTGTAAAGTTTGGAAGATAGGAGACGAGATACTGGCAGAAGTAAAGCTGTGAGGACCGGGCGTGAGTCGTGCTTCGGTAGCTCAGATGGTAGAGCACTTGCCCGCGAAAGGCAAAGGTCCGGAGTTCGAGTCTCGGTCGGACACACAGTTTTAATCTGCCAGGAAGTTTCATATCAGTGCACACTCCGCTGCAGAGCGAAAATCTCATTCTGGAAACATCCCCCAGGCTGTGGCTAAGCCATGTCTCCGTAGTGTCCTTTCTTTCAGGAGTGCCAGTTCTGCAAGGTTCGCAGGAGAGCTTCTGTAAGTTTGGAAGGTAGGAGACGAGATACTGGCAGAAGTAAAGCTGTGAGGACCGGACGTGAGTCATGCTTCGGTAGCTCAGATGGTAGAGCACTTGCCCGCGAAAGGCAAAGGTCCCGAGTTGAATCTCGGTCGGACACACAGTTTTAATCTACCAGGAAGTTTCATACCAGCGCACACCCCGCTGCAGAGTGAAAATCTCATTCTGGATACCTTACAGCTATCACCACACGTCTGCTTCCTCTGGGCACCTAGCTGCGACTCCTCGGTTTTTTACTGCCCGCCCCCAGCTCTCTTAACCATCAAAGAACCTCCTACTCGAAGATATTATACTCGTTCAAACTTGCGGTTGGCAACTATCGACTACTTTCTGGAGCTATCCTGATCAGACCTTAGCACATACCTTTCAGTTGTCCATAGCATAGGTTAGTTTGAGTTAGGTTACGTAGTGTGTAGGCCCAGGGACCGATGACCTCAGCAGTTTGGTCCCATAAGACCTTACCACAAATTTCCAGCACACTCTGGATTTCGGATGAAGTCCATTTCTATTTTAATGGATTTGATAATAAACAAAAATTAGGTTACTGCACACAGTAAAATCCTACTCGGCTGCACCAATTTCCACAGCATGGGATCTAAGTAATAGTGTGGAGTTGCTATGTTTTCATCTGGCATAATAGGCACATAATATTTTGAGGACGAGAATGACCCTGGGACTAAAATCACATCGAATGTGTGGCAATGTTCGAAATCTCTGTGGTGAAAACATTAGAGACATTTCCACCATTGACAAAGTCTGGCTTCTAGAAAGACAGATAAACGTCACATTCAGCGACCATATAATTTCGAGAAATGGTAACTCTCCATGGCTTTCCAGATCCCCTGATCCGTCAGCATGCGATTTCTTCTTGTGCAGTAACCTTGAAAACAAAGTATATTGTTGATGACCTTTTACAATAGAAGAACTGAAAGGTAAGTTCCTAAAACCAGTTACTGAAATACCTCCCATGAACAATTTATCTGAGAGGCTGAAGGAATGTTTGAGCAGAAATGGAGCTCATCTGCAAGTTCTCATGTCCACGAAATAAATTTAGTTAATGTATTTTTATATAGCATGTCTGTTACTATTAATGACATAAGTAAGTTAATTAATTTTTTCCAATTCCTATATCTCTTGATCATCTTCTCCAGCAATACTCCAAGGCGAAAAATCAGCAAGGCAATGGGAGAGTCAAATTTTCCGAGTTCGAATAGCTAGCGATGCCAAACCACGTGGAAGCATCAACAGGCGTCAGATGGGAAACGTAAACATTTCAACAGTGTTACTTGGTCAGCAACCTCGACACTTTTGATGGAGACTGTGATAGAGTTCGCAGAAAATCGTTAGAACAGTGCGGACCGAACTGCCTTCTTAACTTTATATAAGAAACACTAGGTAGGTGTAAGAAACACTAGGTAGGACGCAGCATCGCCTAGCGGTTGTTAGATTAAGCAGTAAAGACAGTGGAACAAATTCGCTAGCCAAATGTAGCGAAACTGAAGACTACTGACGACCCGAGAAAAGCTGAACCGGTTCGCTCATTACGAATGACGTAATAGATCGGATCCTATCCCAAATGACAGAAATACTCCACTCAAACTAGCCTAGGGCACAGTCTCAGTAGGCTGTAAGGCGGTCATGTTATTCACACTCGATTCTCTAGTCATGATAAAGTGAGACAGTTCTAGGGTTGGTCTTAGACTTGCTGCCTTACGAGAAGATCAGTAGCCCGTATCCAAGCATAATGACGTCCTGCATCCAGTTCTGAAGGCTGCGCTGCAAGCAGCACTGATCAGAGGCAGAAGCTGCTCAAGACGCCAGCGTCGCACTAGTCTGACGGTCTTCAGCATTCACTACATCACGGCATCCGACATCGCAATCCGCCAGAGGGGAAAACGTCAGCTGAGATCTGAAATGGCATGTGTACCAAATAAACAGGTCCCCGGCCTGTACTCTAAGAAAGACTAGGTGTCTCCGGCCAAGTCGTGGGCGACCCCTACAAATTCTTCATTTATTGAACGTTAGGATTATCTTCGTCAGAAAATGCAACTCCAGATGCCACACATCCTTTTTCTGGAATTCAGCTATCTCTGATACGAAGCTGACACCCAGTCTGGAACTCTGAAATCGGCGGCTAAACAAAATCGCTTAACCCCGGGTTCGGAGGCTGAATGAATGACGGAAGCGAACCAAGAAGTTATGAATTATCACGAACAGCTCGTGTGCATTTCTGCAATCACAACGATTTATATATTTATATGAGCTTATTGTGTAGTACAAGGCCTATTCAAATCACTTGTATTTTTCTTGAAATAGACGCAATCTTCGGCAGAACAGGCCAGTACCTCAAATCACAGTAAAGACTTAAATGCGAAGGTACATCGCCATGGAATTACTTACAAATCAAACAGCTATGTGTAGCGACGGTAGGAGGACAGTGCATGGAAGCTGTGGATAGCCTAAAGGCGATCCGTTTTTCGGGACAGGGCGGCAGATAATTTCGTGCCGAGACGTAAGAAGGGGGAGTCGCCGGTGCTCATTAATCTTCTTTGCAGGACAATGGGCTGTTCGTTACCACCTGTTGCGGCCGTTCTTTGGGAGTGGCTGGTACACATTAAATCTGAAAGCAGCGCCTGGCCGGCTCTGGCCGTCCAAATAGGCTCCCAAGGATCCGCTTTTTATCGGCCACTCGCTTTTTGCCTTAGCCTGCTGCTGAATTACGCCATGTCGGCAGGAGGACAAAATCTCGGGGAGCGAGTATTCTCGCGGGGCCGCATTCAAACACAGCTGAAAGATATACGAGGGTGGTTGAGTAAGTAAATTAACAAGAGATCTCACGGTTCTATACACATCCCCTCTCTATTAAATTCCATATCTAGATGTAAGAAGGGATCTAAGCTTTTTCACACTGCTAATAGACAGACGTAGCTGTACGGTTGCTCTATAAAACATGGTGTGAAAAGAGAGGTAGTGGTGAATATATGGTCAGCGATTGAAGTGTGAAGTTTGATGAGGATTTTACGATTATAGAAAATGTCCGCAGCTGCAATTCGTCGATAACTAGTAGGTGTTTGCGGAGCGAGTAGAGACTTACGAAATCAGCTGTGGTTTTGGTACAAGGAATGTCGTAAAGGCAGAATAGATGCGAGGCAGGAAAAAAGAAAAGCCCGAGCACATCCACCACCGGTAAAAACATGTGCTGTGTCGAAGGATTGATGGAAGGTAATCGTTACATTCATGTGAGGCAGGTAAGACACGAGCTCAGCATTTCCACTGGCTGTTTAGCAGAAGATATCGTGCAGAATCCGCTAGACTACAAGACGATGGGTTCTCGACGGATACCGCAACATTTTCCAAACGAAAATAAAGCCAGAGTAAAGGGTTGCCTCTGCAGCACTTAATTAGGTATCAGACGGAGGATGCTGCATCATTGCCACGTATCGTGATAGGGGATGAAACGTGGTAGCATCGTATAAGACCTGACACGAAGAGAACGTCACAGTCATTGAAACACTTCGACTGCAGCCCAGAAGGAGTTTTGATAAAGAGTATCCGTGGTAACAGGGGACAGTGTGACAGGGAATGAAACGTAGTTGCAACGTATAGGACCTGACACGAGGAGAACGTCACAGTCTTTGAAACACTTCAACTGCAACCCAGAAGGAATTATGATAAAGTGTATCCGTGACGAAAATTTCTGCCACAGTATGCTGGGACTAGCAGGTAGTACTTGAGGTTGACTTACCTGCGCAGAGACCGTGAGTGCTTCTAGTTCTCGTCCCAATCTCGAAGCATCGCAGAAGCCGATTCGGAGGAACCTCGTGGAAGTGCCCTAAAAAGTATTGTGTTGTTCAAAAAAGCCCGACCTCAGACAACCACTTTTACCCGTGATCTGATCCGGCGTTTCCGATGGACTGTATTAGGGGCACCCTCCATACACCTGACTTTCAGAAGGATGTTAAGTGACTCCTGAATCTGGACTAAGACACCTTTTGTACCGGTTTCCATTGACTGGTTTTCCGCTTGAATAAATATTTAGGCAATCTAAGTGACTACTGTTTCCCGAGTTAACCTTTTCTCGCAGAAGCTACGCAACCTTACTTTTTGAAACTTCCTCGTACTTTGTGCCATCGTATTCCCAAAGCATAAAGTTGATGTTATGAGAAGGATAATGTGACTTACCACAGGAGTTCTCTTCCTGCAATCGTGCACTTAACTTAACGTATTGCTGAGTTTCTGCATGTACGCAATGGTACCGTCGTTGGCATAAAATAAATTTTTGTACAATCTGCAGTTTACTCAACAGGTTCGGGTTCTGATTTTCCCACTGGGGTAGGCCAGAGTGACACTCCATTTGTAAACCGAAATACAGGATTTTTTTCAATAAAATAACAAAGAAATTACAAAACTGGCTTTATACATTCATCGCACACCCTTAAGACTGTCTTACGTGTTTTTTAAGTAAAAAACTTGCACCCAGAGGACACTACGCGACTTGGATGAAAGGTCTTAGCAGAGTGCGAGTGCGGTTGGTGGGAGCTCTGAACGCCAAATTTTCAACCTAGAACAAGATTACAAAAATTACTCTGAAACTGATATTACTGTCTAATGTAGTGCGTAGAGATACTTTAAAAAATGGTGTCACCCGAAGTAATCGTCAAGTTCAAAAATAGTTCATATTGCTCTAAGCACTATGGAGCTTGACATCTGAGGTCATCAGTCCCCTAGACTTAGAACTACTTAAACCTAACTAACCTAAGGACATCACACACATCCATGCACGAGGGGGGGATTCGAGCGTGCGACCGAAGCAGCCGCGCGGTTCCAGACTGAAGCGCCCAGAACCGGTCGCCCACAGCGGCCGGCTAAACGTCAAGTGTTTCCGACAAAAAATAGTATAAAAACATGCACTAAAAACCGAAATTAAAATGTATCACAAAAGTTCTACTTATTACAATACAAAAAAGCCGACTTACAAGTTACAGAAGGGTTGTTAGCTGCCAATTCGCCAAACGTCCCTGCTCGACCATCAGGGACTTTCATGAAATGTTGTGTGAACATTCGTAGATATCCTCAATAAACACTGGGAAATTTAATGTTCTTTGAAGCAGTACTGGCAGAGATATAGTCACTTGTTTGACTCTACGCGCAGAATGAGCGTTAATTTCAGCCCACTTTGAGCTGTTATATGCCTGACAGTATTTTGTTGAAGTGAATGATATTTGCTATCCTCCTCAACTTTATACATTCTCTTGCGTCCAGCCCAAATTTTAGACAAGCCGCCCGAAAGAAATCAGCGTCCGAAAAAATTCCAGTATTTGGCTGTATATATATTGATTTCCTCGGAATTATAACTCTACGCAGTGGCCCATAATACTGTGACTAGACCAGATAATGCGTCCCTGCCTGGTTCCGGATCGGGCCATTTACACTCTGTCCAGTCACCTTGATGTGGCCACCAGTCAGAAGGGTGAATTACCACCTTTTGCAGCGAGAGATGTGCAGGAATAGAGCCACTGAGCTACTGTAGGGTACCGACAGAAATGTGCATCCATGGCGACTCCTGCGTAGCGGCCAGCTGCGCTAGGTTTCTCCGTTGAGGACTCATGGCGCGAACAGAACAATCGAGGATGTCCCACAGCTTCCCGATTGAATTTAAACTCGGAGATTTTGGTGGCTAAGGGAGTGCGATAAATTCATCTTGTTGCTCTTCAAACCACGAAAGTATGCTGCAGTGACTTGCAGCTAGACATCATCGTAACGAAGGGTCAAAATGGCTCAAATCGCTCTGAGCACTATGGGACTTAACATCTGAGGTCATCACCCCCTAGAACTTAGAACTACTTAATCCTAACTAACCTAAGGACATCACACACATCAATGACAGCGGCAGGATTCTGACCTGCAACCTTAGCGGTCGCGCGGGTCCAGACTGAAGCGCCTAGAACTGCTCGGCCACTTCGGCCGGCCGTAACGAACGAAAACGAACTCCATGTGGGGATCGACATGGTCCCCAAGGATAGATGAGTAAATTTTTTGACCCATTGTGCCTTCCAGAATGGCGATATCACCCAGGGAATGCCACAAAACATTCCCCATGCATTAACACTCCTTCCTGGTTTGTTTCAGACGTTTAACGCTATTCATGCCGACGGCCATTTGTCCGATGGAGCATAGAATGTGATTCATATGAAAATGCCTCCTGCCACCCACAGTGTCCTGGAAATTCCAGTCTTCATCACCGATGAAAAGCAGTCCGCATGGTTGTGTGAACCAGAAGCCAGCTGCGGAGGTCCATTTGCAGCAGTGTTCGCTGAAATGTTCATACGGGGAACAGTTCCACGACGGTACAACTGTACATATCTCCATAGCCGTCCTTCACCCCCGTCGTCTATGGTCAGAGCTGCGCCACACTTGCCTCGGTGACGGTCTCGTTTATCGCCATTTTGCTATGCACAGTTAACTTATGCACGGGTAGAACGCGAACTGTTTACAAATTTAGCCGCTTAGCAAATGCTTCCACCACTGGCCAGAAAGCTAAAGTTGAAAGTAGGCTGTTTAGGTTTTCTTATTGGTAACGCCACGTAGCGCTTTGTATGAAAATCACTGGCTGTGCTGTGTGCAGTCTGTGGCTGCTTTGCATTGTTGTAATACTCACCATTGTAGCGTTGGGCAGCTGGATGTTAACAGCGCGTAGCGTTGCGCAGTTGGAGGTGAGCCGCCAGCAGTGGTGGATGTGGGGAGAGAGATGGCGGAGTTTTGAAATTTGTAAGACTGGATGTCAATTATGACTATTAAGGTAAATACACTGTTTGTTCTCTATCAAAATCTTTCATTTGCTAACTATGCCTATCAGTAGTTAGTGCCTTCAGTAGTTTGAATCTTTTATTTAGCTGGCAGTAGCGGCGCTCGCTGTATTGCAGTAGTTCAAGTAACGAAGATTTTTGGTGAGGTAAGTGATTTGTGAAAGGTATAGGTTAATGTTAGTCAGGGCCATTCTTTTGTAGGGATTTTTGAAAGTCAGACTGTGTTGCGCTAAAAATATTGTGTATCAGTTTAAGCACAGTCTTGTATAATTTTTCATAAGGGGACGTTTCATATGTCGACCCTTAGCCGAGGATACCTCACTGGAATCTTCTGATTTTTCTTGTAGTTTGTGTAATTAGTGTAGCTTTTGTTTATTGCTAGCACGTAATTATAGAGAGAATTTCCTTTGTAGTTTTTCATTGTTGTACACAGTTGTTGCATGAATGTAGATTTGCACCAAGTATTTCGCAGCTGCACTTGCAATTAACTAGATATTATTTTCAATGCTATGTTAATGTGTTTTGTTATTTTGCTCTTCAAATTGTGCTTTTCTGTGTTGTCGTGTGAAATATTGTGACAATAATGGCGTGTGAAAAACGTAATACTAGGCTTCAAAGTAAAACTGAGAAATTACAGTGAAGACGAAAGCAGTGTGTTAGCGCCGCAGAGTAATGAATTAACTAATGTTCAAAGTAGTACTTGGTAATGATGCATAGGGAAATGGAGCGGGCTGCAAAAATGGTGTAGGCAGTGAAACAATTAGTGAACAGGGAAGCATTATCGATCAATCGGTCGGCAACAGCTCGCCTCAGGAATCCGAAATGACAGAACACAATATTGCAAATTCTGTAGACTCAGGTTTTGGGTCCTCACCATTTTCTCAAATGAGTCAAGACACATTTTCTGCTTGTCAAAATGTGAATGTTGCCGGTGAAAATGCACTGCCAAAAAGCATAGAGGAACACATTCGAGACACTAATACATTATTATTGCAATTAATGCAGCAAATGAAACAAAATCAGAGACAAAGACAGCAACAGTTACACACAATGGAACAAAATCTTCAAAAGTTAGATTCAATGGAACAACACCAGAGACAAACACAGCAACAGCTTCAAAAGTTAGACTCATTGGAACCAACTCTTGAACAGACACGTGAAGATTTAACTACTGAGTTACATAAAATCGAATCGAAATGTCAAAAAGTCTGTAACGACGTAAAAACACAAATTTGTGAGCATTTCCAACCTATTTTTTCGCGTCATGAAAATGCATTACAGAATCACGAAGCAGCCATAAAAGAACTGCAAACTATTGTTCATGAAAATCGTGACACCTTGCAAGCTGTAATTGACTCAGTTGCATCTAGCGATTCGGTTACGCAACTTGCAAAAACTCAGGAAAACTTAAAAGACACAGTAGATACGATTTCAACACAAAAGGACACTTTGAGACTTGGTTCAGAAAAACACACAGAGGAAATAATTTCACTATCGGATGAAGTAGCCGAACTTTCAGATCAGTTCACTAACTTATCTACAAAGGTAGATGATGATATGAATGACACAAGACCTGTAGGCTTCACTGACACTGAAGAGTATGAACAAATTAGAAAATTCAAACAAAATCAAAATCAAATCAATACACTGTACAAAAGAGAAATCCGGGAGGTACAAGATCAGTTGGCACAAGTAATACAAGAATTACATATTACAGAGGACACTCGCTCTCCGGTACGGGAAGAGGGACATAGAAATATGGAGCAGCCACAAAATAATAACACAGGAAACTTCGGAAATTATGAAAGAAATTGGCAAGGCGCAATGAATTTTGAGATGGAACCGCCGAAACGAAGTAACAATGAGCGATGTGCGACTCGCCGACACGATGATTTTGACTATAAGCTGTTCATTACTACACGTAAATTGAAAAAATTTAAGAATTCTGACAACGACATTCATCCACAAGCATGGCTCCATCAATTCTCTCATTGTTTTCCTCCCAACTGGTCGTTAGAACACAGATTAGAATTTATGTGTGGCTACTTAGAGAATGAACCAGCTGTAAGAATGCGATCGGTCATTCACGATTGTCACAGTGAAGGAGAATTTTATCATGCCTTCCTCTCAGCATATTGGTCTCAAGCTACACAAGACCGAGTAAGACATAGCATCATAATGATGAAACGTTTCGAACAATCTAAATTTTCCAGTCTTGGGAAATATTTTGAAGACAGGTTGCACAAGAATCAGTACCTGTGACACCCATACAGCCCCTCAGAACTCATCCGCATTTGCTTAATCAAATTACCTGAAATTCCTGTAACACTGATATATATGTTATTTCGATTCTTTTGAAAAGCCTGTATTACTACAAATGTTATCTGTATTGTTATGTTCTTTAATGATGTATTTTGTACCTTTGTAACTGTATTCTTATGTTATAAAATTGCAGTTGACACCAGTTCATCAAATTAAGTAACTTGTAAGTTCCATTTCACTGCACACCTTTCTGTTGGTCATAGTATATGGACAATATGTGAGAATTAGGGACTGTTAGTGTTTGCACGTGTGTTAATAATTCAGCAAGGGACTGGATAACAGCATTGCTGGTTCTAAGGACAATTTCAAAAACTTTGTGAGTGCACAAGTGGTGGTTATGGACTTGCTATATTGTCCGCAAGACTCTTCGATGGTGATCGTGCACCTGCATAGTTGCAAAAGATGGCTGCTGGCCGTGTCTACAAGTACTACAGTTGGTCTGCATCTTTGATGACCCACCAATACCATTATTTCTACAAGGACTGCAGTGGGTCTGCATCTCTGGTGGCCCACCAATACCGTAATCTCTACCAGGACTACAGTGGGTCTGCTCTGTGATGACCTACCTACCAATATTCTTCAAAACGTCGAATGACTCTGCTGTGGGTTTGCTCTGTTGTGGCCCATTACCTGTCAGCATGTCAAGAGTCAGCACTGTCTTTCCGTTGGAAGGACAACACTACTTCTTCAAAACTGCATGGAAATCCACTACTTCCGTGTGCATTGTCTTTTACTGCTCAGACATTGAGAAAGAAAACTACAATTTTACTGTGATGAATGATCAGGACTCTCTTTATGGACTGTGAGAAAATTTTAGCTTTTGACCAACATTGTATCAATAAGTGTGTGCCTTTGATTTCTTTCTTATTGTAATTATGAAAATTTTTATCAAATCATTATTGGCCACTGCCAAAAACAATTCGTAAAATTTCTTGTTGGGAGCATGGGGGCTATGTAAGTAGGCTGTTTAGGTTTTCTTATTGGTAACGCCACGTAGCGCTCTGTATGAAAATCACTGGCTGTGCTGTGTGCAGTCTGTGGCTGCTTTACATTGTTGTAATACTCGCCATTGTAGCGTTGGGCAGCTGGATGTTAACAGCGCGTAGCGTTGCGCAGTTGGAGGTGAGCCGCCAGCAGTGGTGGATGTGGGGAGAGAGATGGCGGAGTTTTGAAATTTGTATGACTGGATGTCAATTATGACTATTAAGGTAAATACATTGTTTGTTCTCTATCAAAATCTTTCATTTGCTAACTATGCCTATCAGTAGTTAGTGCCTTCAGTAGTTTGAATCTTTTATTTAGCTGGCAGTAGTGGCGCTCGCTGTATTGCACTAGTTCGAGTAACGAAGATTTTTGGTGAGGTAAGTGATTTGTGAAAGGTATAGGTTAATGTTAGTCAGGGCCATTCTTTTGTAGGGATTTTTGAAAGTCAGATTGCGTTGCGCTAAAAATATTGTGTATCAGTTTAAGCACAGTCTCGTATAATTGTTCAAAGGGGACGTTTCAAAGTTTGGACGTCAGATAAATCGCTTCGTTTCTGCAGTACGTCAAAGACTGCACTGCTTTTCCGCATCCTCCCAACACGCTGCATATCCCCTCAACTGTAGTGCTGTCAGGACGTGAATGTATGCATATAACTACAACCCCGTGACACGCACACCACGTGTGCGGCCGCCACGTGATCCACACTGACTCCTAGCGTAGTGCATGCTGTGTCAGTGTGACTGAATTAGTGCAAACGGACGACGATGCTCACAGTGGAGCAGTGGGTGTTCGCTGTGAAGAGCTGCTTGACAACAAAATCATTGAAACAGTGTAGTCCGTTGTTTGCCGAGAAGTTTCATGGTGTCAAAGTGCCAGCAAAGAGTGCCATGCAACGCTTAGTCCGAAAAAGCGTCACATAGAATCTACTTCGAAAAAGTCAAAAAACATTCCGAAACGGGTCCCCACACCAGAAAAAGTCCTACAAAATCAACCTGATGCATCTCGGTAGAGATCTTAATACCACGTCGATCATGCGGACGCATAGTCCACCTGGACTTACACATGATTCCTTACCAAGCGGCTGTTGTTCATGCATTAAAACCACAGATGCCCCTCAGCGCCTGCAGTTTTCTGAGTGGCTGTTCACTGGCATAACACTAAATGACTTAAACATTGATCAGTCCTTTATGTCTGATGAAGCCTGGTTACATCTGACTGGTGACGTCAACTCACAGAACCACAGGTTCTGGGCAGCGGAGAATCCGCATAATTTGCGCGAAACACCGCTGGATGATGAGAAAGTTGCGGTTTGGTGTGCAGTGTCTTCACGCCCCATTATTGGTCCCATTTTCTTGCATCAGATGCTGACTTCGGCAGTTACATTGCCTATATTTTGAAACCATTTCTGGCAGCATCAACGGAAGAAGAAAAGACCTACAGCTACTTCCAACGGGATGGAGCAATTACGTCTGCAGCAGGTCGAACCTTGCAGCACATTTACACAATCTTCATGCCTGACAGAGCTGTTAGCAGATGTCAGTCTGGTCGCGGCCCTAACTGGCCTGCCATGTCACCAGATCTGTCAGTATGCTATTAATTTGTTCGGGGAGCTTTCATGTCTAAGGTATATCGTAACAACCCTCATAGTCCTCAAGGACTGCAGCAGAATTATTTAGCACGAAATTGCAGCAGTTCTAGCAGACCATCTTCAATCCGACTTCAGCAGCTTGCTGACCAGGGCCCAAAAGTGTAAAAAGATGAATGGTGGTCACTTCAGCATCTGCTATAGTCAGGTTAGTACTGTATTTCCTTTCCTCTCTTGTGTTTCTTTGTGCCAGGCGATAGCAGCGTCACCTGGCGTGGAATTACTGCTAGTCAGACACACGCATGGTGCATGTAGTATCAGCTGTCCATGTGTAAAATGGGGAAGGCACACAATCTCCCTGAGTTTGAGTGAGGGCAGATTGAGGTGGTCTGGAGGCTTGGCAAGAGCATTACGGAAAATGCACGATTTGTTGGGTTTTCAAGGAGTGCTGTGGTGAGTGTCTTCAAACCGTGGTGAAACCAGGTGGGAACCATATCTGGACGTCGTGGTGTTGGGCATTACATAAATCGGACGTCGTAGGCTGGGCAGAATTGTGAAAGAGGAAAGGCGGCGAACTGTCATGGAACTAACATCATACTTGAATGCTGGGAAGAGTACAAGTGTGTGTGAAAACACAGTGCACCGACCACTCCAAACAATAAGCCTTCACAACCGAAGACCCATGCGTGTGCCAATGGTAACATCACGACATCAGCAACTACAACTGAAATGCGCACGTGACCATCGGCACTGGACGTTGGTGCAGTGGTAGAGCGCTGCATGGCATGATGAATCCCGATACCTTTTTTATCATGCCCATGGGAGGGTGCCAATACGTCGTCTTTCAGGGGCACAGTCCCTTGACACATATATTGCAGGATGGAGACAAGCTGGCGGCGACTCCATTATGCTCTGAGGAACAGGTGTAGAGTAGTGATGTCAGATAAAATATCCTATACTGCACCAAATGCAAAATTAATCTTGCCCTCTGCAGGAAGCATGGTGGCAGGTAGTTAAAACCCGGGTTTAGGGGCCGTACATGCTCCAGCACATGCCGACTCCAGCACATGCTGCATATGGATCCTGAATGGTCTTGTAGCTCGTGGACAATTGGAGAAAAGACGTTCCAGGGATGTATGGGCAACAGTTTTGTATGAAGGTGAAGCAACAGTATGGTATGAAGACGAAATCGGAGCTTCGAGGTACTTAACATGGATAACACACCATGAGTTGCCGCCGGATGGTGACTGGCACTTCCTCAGCCTCAGTCCAGAGGCTAGGTAGAGGGCTGGTCCTCTAAGAACAAGTGGCCAACCTAATGCCCTCATGGTGGACAGCGTCAATAATCTTCTAGTAGGAAGGCTTCACTGACCAGTACACTTTGCATCCGTAGTCTAAATGGTTCGAAAGGCTCTGAACACTATGGGACTTAACATATGAGGTCATCAGTCCACTAGAACTTAGAACTACTTAAACCTAACTAACCTAAGAACATCACACACATCCATGCCCGAGGTAGTACCTGCGACCGTAGCGGTCGCGCGGCTCCTGACTGTAGCGCCTAGAACCGTTCGGCCACTCCGGCCGGCCGAGCGAAGGGTCAATGTGGAGGCTGGTCGTGTGGCCGCTCCTTCAGCAAGGACCGAGCAGGCACATGGAGGAAGGGGTTTATTAGTGATTGGGAGCTCCATCGTTAGGCGGGTGATGGAGCCCCTTAGGGAAATAGCGGAGAGGTCGGGGAAGAAGCCCAGTGTTCACTCTGTCTGCTTGCCGGGGGGTCTCATCCGAGATGTGGAGGAGGCCCTGCCGGCGGCGATAGAGAGCACTGGGTGCACCCGACTGCAAATTGTTGCTCGTGTAGGCACCAATGACTCCTGCCGTCTGGGTTCAGACGTCATCCTCAGTTCATACAGGCGGTTCGCGCAGTTGGTGAAGACGGAAAGCCTCGCTCGCGGGGTGGATTGAAGAGCCTAGAACCGCTCGGCCACAAGGCCAGCTCCATAGTCTAACTGCGAATGCACGAAAGCCTTGTACGACTGGAACAGACGCGTCATGTGTGCTCCCTAACACCTGTGGCTATGGCACTTTAAGGTATTCAGTGGGTTCTTGGTTCCGGTTTTGACGTGTTCCGTGGTGATATGCCTCACCGACTGAACACTGTACTCTAAATACGAAAAATGTCATGTGTCAAACAGAGCTAGAAAGATCAACAAGCAGCAGTGGAAGTGGCCAGACCACAAAAACTAAAATCTATTATGAAAGCAAAATCTGGTAAACAAAATTGTTTAAATGATATCTGGCCTCTTCCAATGACTTACTGCTCCAACAAAAAGGCTTGGATGACAAAAAAATTGTTCCATAAGTGGCTGTTGAGCCTTGACAAGAGAAGTAAGTATGGAAAATAAGTCTGTTTAAAATGCCTCTTTATTATGTGAAACTTTATTTCCTCCATATGAACATCTCTTTGAATCTGCGGCCACTTTATCAGGGAATAATTAAAATTTTTAAAACTGCAAGAAAATTTTGAGGTTGGTATTCTATATCATTGGAGGTGGCTAGAGGACCACAACAACAGTTTTAAAAGCGATGATTAATACACATTAAATTTCGTGTGGAATTCTTAACTGGGAAAACCCACTAAGTAGGTTCATTCGCCGGTCCAAGAAGGCCGCCGAGTATAACGTCCGGAACCAGTGGACGAATAACCATCAATAATGCCAAATGCCCTAACTTCATCGGTCACTGAAGAGATGTTTGTAATTTAATTCGGGGCTTTGGCGCAAAGACTGGTGATCTTTCCCTTACTCAGCAATACTGGTAATGAAAATTTGGTTCACCACCAGGATTCAAACTGGCTTACCTCCGAGTTGAGCGCCATTGCACAGGACTCGGGTACAGAGACGGGTAAAACGATGGTTATGGTTGATAAAGGAAGGAAGAATTGTATCCTGACGATTCATCAAGGTTTCACAGAATCAACTGCAACTGCTAATGGACTCTGCTTTATATATCTGGGGCCCTTTGCCTGACTTAGGAGATCAGTTGACATTCGATGATTTTGTATATTTTGACGATCATGTGGAAAACTCCAGTACTCACACGATATTTTGTTCCTTACAGTTGACAAGAACGAATGTGATGACGAAAATAATAATGAACGAAAAACGATGCCAATTGCATTTGTGACTATAAAACATATAAACTCGTATTGCAAACATTGCACTATTTCGTTCTTGTAATGGATATGGACATGATCTACATGGTGTTTCAAAATAATATTTTATTTCACAACACTACATTCCACGTGAGAAATGATGCAGTTTAACTTACATATCAAAACTACAAGTTTATCTTAGAACCTGTAGGGTGACTAACCTGCCCATACCTATGAGTTTTATGCAACCCGCAACACCTTCTAATATCACATGCATATTCTCTCACTTGCAACATGCAAACCATTTATCCTACAGAAATTTAATGCAGTTCAATTTTGTACAGGGATGAGCTTCCACTAGTGGTCGCAGTTTTCGAATTATTCAAGAAAACGTACAAAAGTGAACTTCAGACGCGTTTTTCTTCAATACCTCGAAAACCCTAGCCCACAGCGAAAACGTATGTGTCAATGGAACAAAGAATAAACGTGGCGATCCACTGAGCATTGGAAGCAATGAGGTCTTCTTAGGTTGCTGGAGGGATTTGGCACCATATCTGCACACACAAGTCACCTAATTGTAAATTTGTAGCCTTTCCCGGGATAGTAAGTGTTGAAAGTACCTTAGGATTTGCTGCTGGATGCTAAAATCAACTCGATACAATATTTTTGGGATCCAAATGCTCGCCATCTTCAGGAGAACGCTGCTTCTGCTGCTGAGTACCGCTGAGAACTGAAGTTCTCAGCATGGCTCAGCAGCAGAAGCAACGTTCTCTTGAAGATGGCGCACAGATGGACCGCCGAATTGTTGAATTGAGTTGATTTTAGGACCCGGAGCTTGTGAAGTTCTCCGTGGGACTCAGCAGGAGAAGCAGCGTTCTCCCGGAGATGATGAACAGATGGATCGCCGAAATGTTGAATCAAGATGATTTTAGTATCCGGCAGCAAACCTGAAGTAACTGAAGTCGCCTCATCCCCATAAATTCCGGGAAGTGGGGCGTTGAGCTCTGATGGTACGTTCAGTCACATCTCAGATGTGTTCGATCGAGATCAGATCTGGCGAGTTGGGGGGCCAGCAAATCAACTGGAACTCACCACTGTGTTTCTCGAATCACAGCACACACTCCTGGCCTTGTGACATGGCGCATTATCTTGTCTAGTAACGCCACTGCTGTCGGGAAAAATGAACGTCATGAAGGGGTGTGCACGGTCTGCAACCAGTGTACGATACTCCCTGGACGTGACTTGCACGAGCTCCACTGGACCTACAGATGCCCACCTACAGGAGAGATAGCTCTCCTCCTTATGTTTTAAATTTTTTATTTTACCGTATTTTAGCTGAGCACTTGTCCTTTAGATGGGTCGAAACAGGGGGGACTCCGTCGGTTGTTCGGTTGTTTTCCCTGATCGAATCCGACTGCCTTGCGTTGCGGAATTATGCGATGTTGAGGGACTGGAGCGGATGAGACGTACTTGAAGTGCTAAATTCTCCTCTGTTCCGACTCTCTAAGTGCCATTTACTCACCATAACGCTTGAACTCAGCAAATAACGTAGTCTAAGGTATCCAGGACACACTCCCCCTACTGAAACGTCTGGGGAAGGAGGTGTCTTTCTGCTGGATACCAAGGCACATGGGTTTTGTGGGGAACGAAAGGGCAGATGTAGTAGACAAGGAGGTGTTTCGTGATCCTCAGTTACTTACGTGTGCCATTCACCCTGCATGCTCTCCTCTCGCTGTTGACGTACAGGATCGTACGTCAATGAGAAGACGAGCTGCTGAATGTGACAGGTAATAAGCTGCATCTACGAAAACGTACTACGCAGCTGTCGCGTACTTCCTCCCGGCCACGGAGCGGTCCTCCTTACTCGTTTTCGCATAGACCATAATCCTCTGACATGATTTCTTGCTCCGCCGCGACTACCCTTCAGTGTGCGCCACATATTACCAGACTGAGTATCATTTTCAGACCGAAGAGCAGTGACAGATTTGCTGGCAGATCTGCCCTCCATTTCAAGCGACACTGAAAAGAATTTGATTAGAATTTTCAGTTCTTTATCTGTCTAACTTGTTTCAGCAAGTTTTAGGGAGACGTTCTTAATGCGTTCTTTTTTATAAATTGTCAGCCAGAAAAATTTCCCCGTGCCTTTCCTTTAGATCTTCTGTGGTATTATTATGTTTTAATTCCATGTATAGCACAGTCCACGCTTCTCCGTTGCATTAAGGCCTATGATATAGAGCGGTTGTGTGCGTCATTGCGAGTGAGGTAGGAATGATTGGATGAATGTCATAATACAGATTTCCCCCTTACTGTGTCATAACAATTTCAGTCATTTTATACACATCTGTTTATTTAATATGTGTTATGGCGCTGACAACCTCGGCGTTGAGCGCCTGTAAGCTCCAAAGACACTTACCCACTCACTCACTCACTCACTCACACACATACACACACAGGAGTGCTGAAATAATTCTTGCTACTTCAGGACTGCACCTTCTACAAGTATTTGCTACTGTTTGCATGATACTTTAACTGAGAAAAGTTAATCGTATTTCCATGGTCTCAGTAATTTAGCAGTGCTGCTATTTACAGTTTGTACAGAAACCAGATGGCAGTTATAAGATTCGAGGGGCATGAAAGGGAAGCAGTGGTTGGGAAAGGAGTGAGACAGGGTTGTAGCCTCTCCCCGATGTTATTCAATCTGTATAGTGAGCAAGCAGTAAAGGAAACAAAAGAAAAATTCGGAGTAGGTATTAAAATTCATGGAGAAGAAGTAAAAACTTTGAGGTTCGCCGATGACATTGTAATTCTGTCAGAGACAGCAAAGGACTTGGAAGAGCAGTTGAACGGAATGGATAGTGTCTTGAAAGAAGGATATAAGATGAACATCAGCAAAAGCAAAACGAGGATAATGGAATGTAGTCAAATTAAATCGGGTGATGCTGAGGGGATTAGATTAGGAAATGAGACACTTAAAGTAGTAAAGGAGTTTTGCTATTTAGGGAGTAAAATAACTGATGATGGTCGAAGTAGAGGGGATATAAAATGTAGACGCAATGGCAAGGAAATCGTTTCTGAAGAAGAGAAATTTGTTAACATCGAGTATAGATTTAAGTGTCAGGAAGTCGTTTCTGAAAGTATTTGTATGGAGTGTAGCCATGTATGGAAGTGAAACATGGACGATAACTAGTATGGACAAGAAGAGAATAGAAGCTTTCGAAATGTGGTGCTACAGAAGAATGCTGCAGATAAGGTGGGTAGATCACGTAACTAATGAGGAGGTATTGAATAGGATTGGGGAGAAGAGAAGTTTGTGGCACAACTTGACTAGAAGAAGGGATCGTTAGGTAGGACATGTTTTGAGGCATCAAGGGATCACAAATTTAGCATTGGAGGGCAGCGTGGAGGGTAAAAATCGTAGAGGGAGATCAAGAGATGAATACACTAAGCAGACTCAGAAGGATGTAGGTTGCAGTAGGTACTGGGAGATGAAGAAGCTTGCACAGGATAGATTAGCATGGAGAGCTGCATCAAACCAGTCTCAGGACTGAAGACCACAACAACAACAACATGGTTTCCTCAGAGCAGTAAACTCTCCATCTATACTCTACAATATGTGTTACAGTATAAAAGTGAAAGCTGCTGCTGTTATTCATGATAATCACAGAAGAAGAAATGTATGAGAGCAGGTATCTCACATGAACGTCTTCTTGCAGCAGAAACAAATGACGATAGCGTATTCATTGCTTAGAAAAAAATCGAACACAACAAGAGAGGTAGACATATTACGGACTACTGAATCTCAATAGAATTGCCCATAGGGGGATGGAAATTTCTTTCAATTTTCTAGGATCGTGTTCTGATTTCCCTTCAATGACTAGAGCGGAATCGCTTTTATTAACCCGAATTGCTTCTGGTGAGTTTATACGAGACTGAACTATTCTGTAGACAAATGAACCCGAAAATGCAAGCAAGCAGTGTTTTATCTTTTCTTTTTTCTCTCGAATATATTCTTTAGGATTCCTCTTATTTGTTGATTTCAAAATATGTGAATGTTCACACCCCCTGCCATTTCCCAGTACGGTTACCTTTTACTCTACGAAGTGTGTATATAAAATGCCTTGGCTATCAGATGGTTAATCCGCGCTGTCATCAGCATGAACATGTTCAACTACATGCGTTGCTCTAACCCCTGAGGCTATGCGCTTCCTGAACTGCTTTTACTATTGTTACGTTTCTCTGTCGATACAGTAACAATACCATCATGAATTGCGTTGGGTCAAGGAAAATGTGGTATTAACGGAAACGATGGCACATCAAGTAATTGGTCACAGATCGTCTTCAATCGACACGTTCTTTCTCTTTTGTCTTATAACGATGGGGAAACGAATGATTCGAATCTGATAATTCGTGTGTGCGTTATTTTTTTGGAATAAAACGGATGTTTCAGCTAAATCCCATCCTAAATTGATAAAGAAACTTATTAACTTGTGTCAGGAATGGAGGAAACTACAGCAAATGTAAGGAAAGTCAAATAATATTTTCGATGCCGTGAAGAAGAGTTTTAAAAGAAATTGTTAATTTATTTGATACTGCACCTGTCAATGCTCTACGAACTATCAGAATAAAAGAAGGGAACATCAGCTTACTGTAACAAAGAGTTCCACAAACAGTGCGATATTTTGCAGAAGAAGATACAACTTTCACCGAAATAGAAGACAGGACGGTGAATAAGAAAGCAGAATAACGGCAAAATGCAAAAGAAATATCAAATAAGCACTCAGTTTTTCACCTGTGATGCACAGCTTATTGTCCATATGATTCAGAGAACCTTCCAGCTGAGATGAAAGAAGTGTGAAAAAGATTTTCATTGAAAGGAGGTGAAAAAGATTTATGGCTCAAAAACTAGTGGCTGTGTGTTAGAATCTCTGTACGCTTCAGGCTGCAGCAGAAGCGCTCGGTCACAACTCTGATATACTTTCTATGAATAAATCTATTCCTCGAATCTGGAAGGAGATGAGGAAGGAGGAAGAGGTAGTTTTTAAGTTTCCATCCGATACTGATATTCCTATGGTGTAGAATATTCGCTTTAATGACAAATTATGCTCCATATTGGAAGTTAGTGAATTAATGGAAAAAAGGATTCCAATAGTGGGGTCTTTGCGGACGAGAGCAACTAATTCACGTTGAAAAATTTGAAGGTTATTCTCGTAGAAAGGTAGTGCAAGTGGTGTGGTCTGCCTTAACACAGCTGACACTAGTGAAGATGTAAAATTCTCTGCAGCGGTACGACTGCTTCGAGCAGTTTCGTTTTACTGATCCATAAATATCTCTTCTTTGCGAAAATAATTGCCGGGGAAGTATAGTATTTTCCTTGCCGTAGTTTATTTGTGAACTATTTTTGCAAAACGCCTTTCAAAGTAAGATATTGAAAACTGCTAAAATTTCATGTACTGCTTTACACACACTCGAGAGAAACCTGGAAAATTTGTATCATTAAAGTTTATTGTGTTAAGAAGAATGTCAGAACGCATTTTAACGCTTCAGAAATTGAAGACATGCTTGGAATTAACGCCAATGGGCTAAAAAAGGGCTCTTCAGAAGTGAATCTCTAAACTGAAAGCGTTGTCTGTTACTTTTCTCGGAGGATATACCAACAAGAAATTAAAACTGAGACCTTATTATGCAATGTATTGAGCATGAGGAATGGCAAGAGCCATTTAGAACCGGAAAATGTTTCTATTTCAATCAGACATAAAACTATGCGTGGAAGACGAGAATGAATTAAGTGCAGTTTCAGAGTACGTCCCAATGGAAACCATGGCTCCCAAGTGATGCAGCTGTTTCAATACTCAACCAACAACTAATGTTCTTCAAATAACTGAAAATGTTGCAAATGAAAAACACAGTGCTGTCTACAGCAGCTCTGGAGAAATTTTGGTGCTGATGGCCTTTGAACTTATTAGAGTGAATGCGGCTACTGGTAACCGTTTAATATCGGTTGAAAATCGCTTATTCACTCATCTGCAGATAAATAAAATTTTTATTCATGATTATAATTATATGTGGATGATTCCGGTTTCTGGAATGGGGTGGCCAAAGTAACTAATTCAATTGCTTTATGTAACGCCTCTTTTTCTGTTATGATGAGTCCGATGCTGGTTTAATGCAGTTCTCATCGATAATCATGTGGTAGCGGTGTACGTCTTCAGAAAATATAACGTCTGTAATTTTCCTTTGGAAAGCAGGATCAGGCCATTCGATCATCCAGACTATTCCCCATGTACAGGGATTGAACAAAAATATGGAACCACCAGAAACACAACATATTACTATACGTAATAAGGTATAGGGAACGCGCTGGCATTACCATACCTAATGCGATATAGGAAACCAACTGGCATTCGAAATCCACTCGTCTCGGAATGCATAGATAGAGGTTCTGTACGACTTTCAAGGAATCTTATACCATTCTTCCTACAAAATATTAGCAAGTTCATGTAGCAATGATGGAGGTGGAAGGTTCAATTATTGAGATCTGGTGACTATGGCGGACAGACGAGATGCTCAAAAAAACCACTCCTGGAAGGCGAGAACTGTGCGAATAGGGGCACTGTCGACTTGGAACATAGCATCACCTTTTACCACGGGATGGACCAGATCAGCCAAAAAGGTCACAAGCCATTGGCATTAATGAAACCATGCAGACTAACCATGGGGCTCATGGAGTACCATGACACGGTTGCCTAAAGCATCACACAACCCCCACCATGTTTCACTCATGGAATTCAAACTCGGCCATAAATTGGAAACTGTGTGCAATAAGACTCACCCGAATAAATAAATTACTGTTTTCCTTTGTCCATAGCCCAGGTTCAATTACTTCAGAATAACATTTTAACGTTTTCCTGTTATGGACATTGAAATTGATGAGCGGTTTTGACATTTGTCGCTGTGGCCGAGTGGTTCTCGGCGCTACAGTCCGGAACCGCACTGTTGCTGCGGTCGCAGAGTCGAATCCTGCTTCGGACATGGATTTGTGTGATGTCCTTAGGTTGGTTAGGTTTTAGTAGTTCTAAGTCTAGGGGACTGATGACCTCAGATGTTAAGTCCTTAGAGCCATTTGAACAATTTGAATTTGAAATTCTAGCTCTCCCTGCAATTCTCTGCTTACGGAAGTCCCTGCGAGTTATTTTGGTGCTGACAGAGTGACATTCAGTTCAGCAGTCTTTTTCCGCTGTCGTCCTCTTATTTTGCATCACAGTCCTCTTCAACACACACTTTCTTCCGCGTTGTGACTTGGCAGATGATGTACCCTGTATTGGATATAAACTTGAAAGGCGTCCGCATTTTCCGGACCTCCCATGAGCTTCATAATTACGATACAGAATAAAATCCCCAGAAAATAACTCTATATTGTTAACAGGAAGCATTTGTAATAATCTCATGTACCAAATAACAAAACAATATCTACCATTATAACGACAGGGGTATGCGTAAATGAGATAAGTGAACGCAGTTTGGAGATGGGCTGTGCACGTGGCTAATGCCATTGGGAAATCCCAATTAACATTAACAAAAGAAGGCCCAGCTGCAGCGCAGAAAGAAATAAGGAGAGAACAATATAATACCTTTTAAATAAACACGGCCGAGACCATGGGTAAGTGGCTAGACAGCTTTAACAAGGCTAGCAGCGACCCGGCAAGAAAAATAAAAATTCACAAATAACAAGAAAGTGGTTGGCTGAATCCATACTGTGTGACATAGAAGAGACATGGTGGGGAGAGTCACGTCATATAAAAGTATTTTTGAGAACTAAAGCAACAGAGCTCTCTCGTCTCGCAGCGGGCCACACCTATGTGTGGAAAAACAGTGAAGACCTAGAGATCTTTACGTCTGCGAAGTGAGGGCGGTACGCTTCACGTATCATGGTGACAGATGTAAAGCGGTAGTTCATATTGCTGCGGGAAATTTTGCGGACAGAGCATTGTGCACGTCGCTCCATCCCTTAGTGAGTGTGCAATAGCCATTATTTCGATTAGGGAAAATTTAACATTGTACGGAACGCAGGGAAGTTGGGACTGAGTGACTCAGTCAAGGCCAGAGTGGGGAATTAGCGCTTCAGATCCGGCATGGAGACAACGTCGCCGCAATTCCCGATTTGTAATGTACCAACGCGCTTTAGGCGACATTAAATGTTGAGTCGAGAGTCTGCTGACTCCAACCTGCGTTCGCTCTGAATATAGAATTTCAAGAGTTGAATACTAACATAGCCTGCCGCGGTGGCCGTGCGGTTCTAGGCGTTGCAGTCCGGAACCGCGAGACTGCTACGGTCCCAGGTTCGAATCCGGCCTCGGGCATGGATGTGTGTGATGTCCTTAGGTTAGTTAGGTTTAAGTAGTTCTAAGTTCTAGGGGACTGATGACCTAAGATGTTAAGTCCCATAGTGCTCAGAGCCATTTCAACCAATACTAACATACCCTCCATTGAGTATATGAGAGTTTGGTTAGTTTAAAAGATAAAATGTCATTCTCCTCCAACTTAGTCCACTGAACAGCTGCGACAACATAGATGTAAATTTCACTGATGAAGATTTTATTGTTTTGCTAGTTATAACATTCTCATATATAGAGATAAAGATTTAATAATCGCATATTCAATGTCTAAATGTTAGTTATTTTGTTGATAGTTGAAAGTAATAAAACTTGCTTGTTATGTATCACAGCGATAAATGTAGAATGGAAAAGGGACAGGTTGTGTTGTCATTTTAGAAAAAATCCCAAACTCTGATTTATATCAGTTTGTTGTTTCCCACCCTGCGCTTGAGAAGACATTAAGATATGTTATACACTTGTGCGCAACACAAAATAGCTTTACACACGAACACTTTACACAAAATTACACCTTACAAACTTCCGATACGCTGCCTCTTGGGACATTCCTTTGGTTATGAAAATATCCACTCAGTTATCTCACGTTCGAATTCACTTAGCTCCGAGATAATTCACCCACAACTATGCAGAACACTGTTCTGAACACGGCTGACATTTACAACATATCGAGTACATTGTACAGGTGTCGTTCATGGTCAAATAGAACTTCGCGAGCTGCATACTTGGCTAGCATCTGCATTTACGTTCAGGCTCGCATTCCCTGTTGTGTTACCATATTTTTGTACAACCCCTGAAGTACTGAAATTCTTTAGGAATCATATTATATTCTGGCATCTACAACCATACTCCTTCGACGTGTTTCTACCTACTATCTCGCTATATGTAATATTCAGGAACACAAACCTTTTCACCACACTTGCGCAGCACAGCTATAATTTAGACTGTTTGCGAACCTTTACGTTTTCATAAATTGGACTGCTTGATTAGTAGCAGAACTAAAGTTCGTTGGTCGTATTTGATTCAAACTATGACCATTGCCACAATCTATATGACATCGTTTAATTCATGCATGTACAATTAATTAATGGGCAAATATTGAATTATAACAGTTCATGTCAAGTATCGCTGTACGTTAGGAATTTGTTACGAGCGCTGTTCGGAACTAAGGTCCGTGCGGTCGCGAAATGGAAACCACAGTGATGATCAAAAATGTTTCATTTGTAAAAGTTAGCTACAACTTCCAGCTAGTTCTCTACAAATTTGCCTCGCCGACTAAGACGCCTGTCGCAGCTGGTACCAACTTCCCAATACCGTCGTCATAGCTGTAGCTGCCCATGCTTTCTGCCAAAATGTTGTCTTCATAGCCAGCGATTCATGTCAGCTGCGATGAATGAGGGAACCAGAACTACCACTGTCTGTCTCTGTATCCACGCTGTCCAGCGCGATGTCACGCCATTTTCAACGTATCGCCGGTTCCCAGACCGCTAAACTCATCACGTGTCCATTGTTTACATCATATCGTAAAGCAATAAATTGTTCAATACATAAAGAAAACTGGTATTCAAGCTGTGCGGCTGTTTTGATGCCTTTTTAGCCTAGGAATCATGACAATAAGTGCGATAGGAAACCAACAGGGTTTTATAGCTCTTAAAATGGTCTGGCATTTTACGTGACTGATTTTAATTATGTTACAAGTTCTTCATTTCAGGGGCCTTAACGTTCACAAATCGATCAGTACTTTTCCGACACATTTCACGTGGAAATGTTAGATCGCTTTACTAACTCACTGTTTGCTAATGTATGGACTGTTTCTTGTCCTGAAAAAGACGAGTTTAAATCCATTGAAACCATGGTTAAGATTAATTTAAAACCACAATTTATTGCTACTGGTTCGCTGTCTTATTCACCTACTATTCTGTAGCCATTGCTGATGTGCAGCCACGTTCAAGAAATCTTAAAGAGACTGCCAGAGTATGTCACACAGCAAGAAACGGGAGACTGGAAGTGAGTGACGACACTTTTGATACCGTACGTATAAAATTTCTGCGCAGTCTTCGGAAATCGATTCTTCGTGTTTCCTGAGAAACAGTCATACCTCCGAGCTCTGCAGCGAAGATTCTTCACAAGTGGCTGCATTTCCATGCATAGGAAGTACATCTCCTGCAAGGTCTGTAGTCAGATGATAAACCCAGAAATGATGAGTTTGCTAGAAAAGTGGTGGAACGAAGTGATTTAGACAATAATTATCGAGTCTCTCGGAGAAGAGATAGGTATATTTCCGGATCTGAGGGCCGGAGAACCCACATATCTTGGTACGGCAGGTAACGGACACTCCGAAAGTGAATGTATGATATGGCGTAATGCGCAATAGATTTATTGGACCGTTGTTTTCTTATGTCGCTGCGCCAACCACTAGGGCAACAGTATACTGAAGATGTTGGAACCTTATATTGCTCTCAGTTACATGAATTTCACCCATGGATAGTGTTTCAGCAAGGTGCTGCGCTGCCACGCTGGAAACTGTTTATTTCCCAGCTCTTGGATGAAACCTTTGTGGGCAGATGGATCAGTAGCGATGATCCAACATCACGGCCACCACATTTACCAGAGATAATCCCCTCTTGAATACGTTAAGGATAAAGTGCTCGTTTCACCAGTTCCTCATGTACGAACTCCTGCAGTATGAGTAAGAGATGATGTAGAGGCGGTGACACAAGAGACGGAGAGAAATGGTCACGTAGACGTTTTACATGCAACAAACGGAGCTCATGTATCCGTAAGAAATTCTGTGAGTTAAACTACAATTTGCAACAAAAATCGAAGCTGTATTTAGCATAGTTTCTTAGTGATATGATACGCGCCGCTATCCTTTGATCTTGTTTAGAGCGCGCGCTATAATCGATTATAGTTCGCTGTTCTGGTGCGGGTGGCGCTCCGGTGGGGATTTGCTATTACGTCGCTGGCGTGTGTTTGCGGTGGCCGGCGGAAAGCTACAAGGTAGCCGGTTTCCGGGTGTTGCACGGAAGGCGAAGTTCGCTCTGCCTCACCTGCTGGTGACTAGCGCTTAAGTTGTTGTGCCTCGCAATATGAGCAGAGTGGTCTGGGGCGGAGGCGACTGGCCGCTGTGCTGGCCATGCGGTGGTGATTAATTAGAGTCGGCGTACTTGTTCTGCCTGCCTGTCTGATGTGGAGGTCCAGTGAGTTCCTGTGATACTCTGGCCCGGAGACAACTAGTTGCTGAATTTTGGAGTCGTCTGCCAGGTTAGGGTGTGGGCTCGGTTGGCTCGTCAGATTTTCTCCTGGAAGCTCCAGCAGCGGTTTCTGAACTTCATTCTGATGTGGGACGGCGTTGTTGGAAGTTTTTGCTGTGTGTGTGTGTGTGTGTGTGTGTGTGTGTGTGTGTGTGTGTGTCTGTGTGTCTGTGTGGCACGTTACGATATTTGTTGGTACTAATTTATTTGCTCAACTGGAGTATCTTTTGGTTATCCCGCTGAGTGGGTCGTTGCCCACCCGGTCTGCTCAGCGTTACCTTTGGTGGTGCCTGTTTGTTCCATTTTGAAGGAAGTGACGTAGGTGGTTCCTGTTACCTGCCCGAAGTTGCGTTCATGTATGGTATATTTGGCATTTGATGTGTTAGGTCAAGTCTGCATAAGAGAGGCGGTTTTGGACAGTATATTCATAGTGAATTACTGCTGCTTTGTATATGTGGTCTTCTGGGACCTGAACAACACGATCTCGTCAATGTGGTTTGTGTAACAGCATTTAGTGGTATGTTCTGTATTTTTTCTCACTGTGTTATTATTAACTTGGTGGAATAGTTGCGTTTGGTGTCGTTAAGGCACTTCTAACACTGCGGTTTGACTATTCATGTATTATGTGCGCTTGGCTTTTATTGTTTTGTCTTAAGAAGCGAGAATTGTTTATCAAGATTTATGTGAGTTGGCTTCCGGCACCTGTTAAGAGCGACAGAGTTAACGGCGCCGTGGTTATCATGTGCTGTCCGGATATTATATTGTTATTTGATTTTTGAATTTTATCTTGTGTTGATATTATCTGTCATGTGTTACAGAACGCAGCCAAGGTGCGTAAGAGATGGGAACTTCTGGGAGGCATGTCGGGGAGCTCTCAGCGGTTTATTTCGGGGACCGTTTCTAGTGGGAAAGCTCCGATTTGCTGAGGGCTCGCTCGTCTGAGATTGGGTTGGGAGTTGCCCTTGCCCTTTAGTTGTTTCAAATTATTATTTTGTTATTACATTTATTGGTTGTGTGTTGTGCTTCTTTGATTTTATGGTGCCAAGTTGCCATTATTATTTTTTTTAATTTTATTACTGCTCTTAATGTTTTCCGACTTTATGGTGCCAAGTGTCATTATCATTCTTAAAGGTCTTTGTAAATCATCTTAGGTTGTATTGCCAAGTTAACTTATTATTGGATTTTGTCTCTTGGGTAAACTCTAAAAGCACTATCGTAAAAGGTTCTTTGATTTTATGGTGGCAAGCCGCCGTTATTGCTTTTAAAGCTCATTCTTTTAAACATTTGTTAAGTTCTGTAAGTTATATGAATTTGTTGTTATGTAAAAGAATTTAGTATTGGCAATTTAATAAATTGTGTACAGAGTCTGGGTGGAAATCCTTGGATAGTTGTCCTATAAGAATTCACATTCCACTTAGAAATAAATTTTTGTAATCATGGAACGACTTTCACTGTTGTGGCGTTCTCTCAAGCACCGAGAAATTTCAGGTAAAATGTCTTTCGCTAGCGCCTCCGCACAGCAACATTAACGATGACAGTACCAGCGGTTTGTCACAGACAAAAGTGATGCCTTCCTGTCTGCACATTCATCCCCATGGAGCGTACCACATACGTGCCCTGTCATTTCGTCTACTGGACGACACAACGGTTGGCCGGAGTGAAGTGGAATCAGCTCGCAATGTCGCGCTGTCGCCCCTGACAAGCAGGTATTGAGTGTCAGGAAATGTAATTGCTCCCGAGGCAATCTCTGCTCCCAACAGCTCCAGCAGTGTCACTGTTCTGACAGGCCGATGGTGACTCGTATTTTTCCGTTTCTCCTCCGGCAGGCCGTTGAAAGGGACGCCAGAGCCGGCCAGTCAGCGAGCGCACAGTATCTGGCGGTTCCTCCTTTCCCCATTCTACCACCGTAGCCGGCAACCGGTGCTGCCGACACAGCCGCCTCGGCTTCCCTCAGACAGACAGACAGACAGGCGTCTGCGGGGAGAGCTTCTGATGCACTGCTGCGCTCCGTAAGCGGAATTATGCAAATGTTGCCCGCAATTGCCACGCTGCCTCGCCCGCTACGTACGGTGCCCGTGCCAGCTCTACGGCGACCTCACGAGCTGCCTGATGCGGCCCCCGCTTGAAGTTAACTTGCCTGGATTCGCTGCTCCATTTAAGCAGACTTATTGAATTAACAGCTGTACCAGCCCGGTCGACAGCATTTGGGAGTTTCGTGTAGAATTTCAGTTAAGGTGTGCTACCTAAGGTACTCTGCTATCATGTGACTGAATTTCCCTCGCCCTTCAACGTAGAACAATTTCGTATTCGTAGGCGAAAATTACACAAACGCTATTTACTTAACAGTATGTATTGTCATGAATATCTTTTCGACTCATTACGTCATCGTGCATTAGTAAGTGATTAACCCCTTAAAGCGGTGCCGATTCTGCACGAAGATATCGGCTCCTCTGGCTTGTGATTCTGTCTCCCGAGTGTTTTGGGTGCTCCTAAAGCAAATTCCTGTTTGTATCCCTGTTCAAGAAACTCGCCCGAGAAGCTACCATTCTTGTCTAAATTTACATCTACATTTATACTCCGCAAGCCACCCAACGGTGTGTGGCGGAGGGCACTTTACGTGCCACTGTCACTACCTCCCTTTCATGTTCCAGTCGTGTATGGTTCGCGGGAAGAACGACTGCCGGAAAGCCTCCGTGCGCGCTCGAATCTCTCTGATTTTACATTCGTGATCTCCTCGGGAGGTATAAGTAGGGGGAAGCAATATATTCGATAACTCATCCAGAAACGCTCCGTCTCGAGACCTAGCCATCAAGCTACACCGCGATGCAGAGCGCCTCTCTTGCAGAGTCTGCCACTTGAGTTTGCTAAACATCTCCGTAACGCTATCACGCTTACCATATAACCCTGTGACGAAACGCGCCGCTCTTCTTTGGATCTTCTCTATCTCCTCCGTCAACCCGACCTGGTACGGATCCCACACTGATGAGCAATACTCAAGTATAGGTCGAACGAGTGTTTTGTATGCCACCTCCTTTGTTGATTGACTACATTTTCTAAGGACTCTCCCAATGAATCTCAACCTGGCACACGCCTTACCAACAATTAGTTTTATATGATCATTCCACTTCAAATCGCTCCGTACGCATACTCCCAGATATTTTACAGAAGTAACTGCTACCAGTGTTTGTTCCGCTATCATATAATCATACAACAAACGATCCTTCTTTCAATGTACTCGCAATACATTACATTTGTCTATGTTAAGGGTCAGTTGCCACTCTCTGCACCAAGTGCCTATCCGCTGCAGATCTTCCTGCATTTCGCTGCAATTTTCTAATACTACAACTTCTCTGTATACTACAGCATCATCCGTGAAAAGCCGCATGCAACTTCCGACACTATCTACTAAGTCATTTACATATATTGTGAAAATTTTCTGGACAATTACATACACATACAGAGGTAAGTACAGTTTTATAGTACACTCTAAGACAAAAAAGTGGCACATCACGTAGGAATTAATAGAATGGGTCGGAAATCGGTAAATGTGATCTGCATGTACAAACAAATACAAATAAATTTCAGAAAAGTTACATGAATTATTCAACACAAAGATCTTCTCAGACTGAAAAAGTCAACAACACGTTGGTCCGCCTCTGACCATTATGCAAGCAGTGCTTGTTAGCACTGATGACAGACCTGTTAGATGTCCTCCTGAGGGATCCTTTAACGAAATCTGGCCGATTGGTGCCTTAGACCGTCAGATACCATGCTGGATGGATGGCCCTGCCCACAATGCTCCAGACATTCTCAATTGGGGAGAGATCACATATATTGCTGGATGAGGTAGGGTTTGGCAAGCACAAAAACAAGCAGTAGAAAGTCTCACGGTCTGCAGGCGGGCATTATATTGCTGAAATATAAGCCCTGGATGGCTTGCCATGATGGACATCAGTACAGAGCGTAGAATATAGTCGATGTACCACTGGGCTGTAAGGTTGCCGCAGGTACCACCTAAAGTGGTCCTGCTATGAAATAAAATAGCACCATCACTCCTAGTTGTCAGGCTGTATGGAGGGCGATAGGTTGGTTTTCCACAACTATCTGAGGCATGACCAGACAAGTCTTCGGCCTGAAATTTCAAGGACTGATTATCGTCACTGATGAGCCCAATGTCGAATTGAGCCCAGATCAGCAGTGAAGTCGCGTTTGGAAACTCCCGAGACAGTGGTGAGATATCAACCTGACTTCACCAACCATGCAGCGCGATACCCAGGAGTGACGGTCTGTGGCTCCATTTCATTTCATAGCAAGACCTCTTTGGTTGTCATCTGCGGCGCCGATATAGCACATCAGTACATTGATGATATCCCATAAGCCGGCTGGAGTGGCCGAGCGGCTCTAGGCGCTTCAGTCTGGAACCGCGCAACCGCTACGGTCGCAGGTTCGAATCCTGCCTCGGGCATGGATGTGTGTAATGTCCTTAGGTTAGTTAGGTTTAAGTAGTTCTAAGTTCTACGGGACTGAAGACCTCAGAACCATTTTCATATCCCATAACCTATTTTTTTTCATATAATCCATTATGGAGTCGAGGTAGCAGTTGTCGTTATACTGATTATCACTGCTAGCATTCAACCGCGATTCTTATATATATTTTAACAACGCGTTTCAAGAGACAATGCTCTCATCATCAGGTTGTAAAATCTATGTCATGAATTAAACGGACTAAAAAGACCAAATATCATCACCAATAGTGGGGAAGTCCATAGAGTAAAACAGAATTAAAAGTATATTGGACTGTGAGTCCTCGTCTTACATTGAAGTTGTTGACACAAGTCAATGGCCGTCCCATAGCTACCGAATATGCTGTCGACTGCGCCGGCTCTGGAGCTGTTGTGGACAGTCCACAACAGCTCCCGAGCCGGCGCAGTCGACAGCATATTCGGTAGCTATGGGACGGCCATTGACTTGTGTCAACAACTTCAATGTAAGACGAGGACTCACAGTCCAATATACTTTTAATTCTGTTTTACTCTATGGACTTCCCCACTATTGGTGATGATATTTGGTCTTTTTAGTCCGTTTAATTCATGACATAGATTTTACAACCTGATGATGAGAGCATTGTCTCTTGAAACGCGTTGTTAAAATATATATAAGAATCGCGGTTGAATGCTAGCAGTGATAATCCCCATAACCTATATTGATGTCACTCATGGCAAGCCACTCTGGGCTTATATTTCAACAATATAATGCCCGCCCACACCAGACAGGAGTTTCTACTGATTGTCTTCGTGCTTGCCAACACTACCTCAGCCAAGAAGGTCACCGAATCTCTTTTAAGTTGAGAACGTTCAGTGCGTTATGTGCAGGGCCCTCCAGCCAGTTCGGGATTTTGACTATCTAACGCGCCATTGGGACAGAATGTGGCACAATATCCCTTAGGAAGACATCCAACAATCCCATCTTCGTACATCCATATTCAAACTGGATGAAGGTGAGACACAGCTGGTATAATTTTTATTAAAATGAAATTGCTCCAGCTGTACTTTAGATTTTTTATTTACTTCGCTACTAGTTTCAGAGTTGCGTCAACGCCATCTTCAGGCCCGTACACTTTGATGAAATCAGTTGTGTGTGGCTCCACGTGGAGCACGTGTTGATTTCACTGCGGACTTCTAGACTGAGTCAAACACAACTGATTTCATCAAAGACTACGGGCCTGAAGATGGCATTGACGCAACGCCGAAACTAGTAGCGAAGTAAATAAAAGATCTTAAGTACAGCTGGAGGAATTTCATTTTAGTAATAAAAAAACCAACACCATCAGTCAATGCCAAGCCGAATCCGTGTTTGCATAAGGGACGAAGTGGACCAACGCGTTTCTGGTCTGCACAGTTTGTGAAGCTCTTTCTCTTGTTTAAATTAGAATGAACAGTCAAGATCGCAACAAGATTTGTTTATTGACAGGTTTCGGCTTAAGTAAAAGCCGTCTTCAGAATTTGTAGTCCCCTATGGGTGGCGCTGGCGGCTCCTCGATTGTCTCGTGATACCACGATCGTACACTAGAGACAACCGAGGAGCCGCCAGCGCCAGCCATAGGGGGCCACAAATTCTGAAGACGGCTTTTACTTAAGTCGAAACCTGTCAATAAACAAATCTTGTTGCGATGTTCACTATTCATTCTAACTTAAATATAGCATCAGGTCGCTGTTCTACATTAGACTGTGTTGTCTACATATATGAACTCCTTGTCTTGAATAAATCATCAAATTTTTTTGAAACTGTAATCATTTTCTGGCCATATATGTGCATGACATCTACCGATTCCGTCCCATTCCGACAACTCCTTCATGATGCGTCGTTTTTGTCTTAGTGTGTGTGTGTGTATGAGATGTGATGTAAATCACATTTGGATGTAATAAACAGACTGCGCGATCAGATTGATTCGAAAATACTGTTTGTGTAAAATAAGTATAATTAAGGGTTTGTGTATCTTCGTGGGAGTTTACAAGAGATGAAACAAGTGAAATGAAAGCCAATATTTCCGTCGATTGGTAGCACCAGAACGCGTCAGTGACCAATTGTATTCATTATTTGCGTATATAGACGGTGCAGTCACATTAATGTGATCACCGACCATGTACAACGTCAGCGTGCAATAACCACGGTCCGACGGCAGGTGTCAGCAGTACAAGTAAGAGTATATGCAGGGTGTCGGAGGGGGGCGGAGGGTGGTAGTGGTGGGGGGCGGGGGTGGGGTAGTGAGCGGTAAATTCAAATGGCTCTAAGCACTATGGGATTTGACATCTGAGGTCACCAGTCCCCTAGAGTTAGAACTACTTAAACCTAACTAACCTAAGGATATCACAAACGTCCATGCCCGAGGCAGGATTTGAACCTGTGACTGTAGCAGCAGAGCGGTTCCAGACTGAAGCGCCTAGAACCTCTCGGCCGCAACGGCCGGCGCGAGCGGGAAATAGTGCAGATGTTAAACTTCGTGGCAGATTAAAACTGTGTGCCGGACCGAGACTCGAACTAGGGACCTTTGCCTTTCGCAGGCAAGTGCTCTACCAACTGAGATACCCAAGTACGAGTCACACCCCGTCCTCACAGCTTTACGTTTGCCAGTAGCTCGTCTCCTACCTTCCAAACTTTACAGAAACACTCCTGCGATCCTTGCAGAACTAGCACTCCTGAAAGAAAGGATATTGCAGAGACATGGCTTAGCCACAGCCTGGGGGATGTTTCCAGAATGAGATTTTCACTCTGCAGCGGAGTGGCAGAAGTAAAGCTGTGCGGACGGGGCGTGAGTCGTTCTTGCGTAGCCCGTGAAGGGCAAAGGTCACGAGTTCGAGTCTCGGTCCGGCACACAGTTTTAATCTGCTAGAAAGTTTCATATCAGAGCACACTCCGCTGCACAGTGGAAATCTCATTCCAGTGCAGATGTTGTTGTAATGTGCAAATGCAAAGATTTATCTCACATCCAAACCAGCATGAACATTAACTTTTGGACCAAGGTGTGGAAGCATATCCAAACTGTAAACTGTTCTCTTGCCACCTTGGTTAAAGTATAACGAGCATGGCAAAATGGCTCTGTTCAAGGCAACTTTGGTGCACCACGGGCCTTAGATGACAGCGGTGAACAAAGGTTGCGGAGATGTGTACAGGCGAACGAACTTGCAGTTGTTCTGCAGCTAATTTCAAGATGAACCAAGGGATACCAACAGTTTGACCTCAATGACCGTTCAGCGAACGTTGGTGGATATAGGCCTCTGCAGCAGTGGCCTGGTTCCTGCACCCATGCTTGCTACTGTTCAGTGGCGTCCTTACACGAAAAGTCTGTTGACGGCAGTAGAATCGTTCTGCAGTCAGGTTCAAATGCCGGTTCTCTACATTTCTCAGTAGTGTTCCTCGAAAAGTACATCGTCTTTCCTCCAGGGATTCGCATTTGATTTCCGAAGCATTTCCGTAATAATTACGTGTTGTCAAAACCTACCTGTGATAAATATAGCAGCACGCCTCTGAAAGGCTTCGATGTCTTCCTTTAATCCAACTTTTGGCGGAACACAAACACTCGAGCAATACTCAAGAATAGGTCGTACTAGTGTGCTATATACGGTCTCCCTTGCAAGTAAACCATACTTTCCAGAAATTCTCCCTGGCCGGAGTGGCCGAGCGGCTCTAGGCGCTACAGTCTGGAACCGCGTAACCGCTACAGTCGCAGGTTCGAATCCTGCCTCGGGCATGGATGTGTGTGATGTCCTTAGGTTAGTTAGGTTTAAGTAGTTCTACGTTCTAGGGGACAGATGATATTAGAAGTTAAGTCCCATAGTGCACTGAGCCATTTGATCCATTTGATTCAGAAATTTTCCCAATAAACCGAAGTCGACCGTTCGCCTTTCGTACCACACTCATCACATTCCCGCTCCATTTCATATCGCTTTACATCGCTAAACACAGGTATTTAAACGATGTGACAGAGTCAAGATACACAGTTCTGCCATTCATCACATCAAACAGAAATGTAGTCTACGTATATTGTATCCTCCTACAGCCATCAACTGCGACGTCTTACAGCATCATCCGCAAACAACCACAGATTGCTACCCCACCAGTCCGTCAGATAGTAAATGTGTGTAGAAAATAATAGCGGTCCTGTCACACTTTCTTGGGGCACTGCTCACGAAGTTTTGCCATCGAGGACGACATATTGGGTTCTGTTACTAAATAACTCTTGGAGCAACTCATACATCTGGGAACCCATTCGACATGCTCGTACGTTCGTTAACAGCCTGCCGCGTTTCACGGTGTCAAATCCTTTTCGGAAATCTAGAACTAGGGAATCTGCCTGTTGCCCTTCGTCCATAGATCATGTGAGAAAAGGGCAAGTAGAGTTGCGCTCGAGCGATGCTTTCTGAAACAGTGCTGATTCGTGGACAGAAGCTTTTCGGGCTCAAGGAAATATTTTATATTCGAAGTCAGAATATGTTCAAGAATTCTGCGGCATGTAGATGGGAAAGGTATAGGTCTGTTATTTTCCAGGTCCTTTCTTTTGCTCTTCTTATGTACAGGAGTTACCTGCACTATTTTCGAGTCGCTAGGAACTTCACGCTGAGCGAGAGATTCGTGATAAACGCACCCTTCGTAACGGGCCAGTGGCGCAGAGTACTCTTTATAGATCCGAATTGGGATTCCATCTGGACCTGGCGACTTATTTCTTTCCAACTCTTTCACCTGTTTCTCTACTCAGAGGGTGCTCATTACTGTATCGTCCACAAGGGACCCCGTGCGATGGTCAAGCGACGGTACCTTTGTGCGATTCGCCTGCGTAGTCGATTTCTTAAACGCGAAGTTTAAAACACATGCTTTGGCTTGGTATCTCCTAGTGTCACACCAGACTGTTCAACGAGTGACTGGATGGAAACCTCAGACACACTAAGCGATTTTACATAGGACGAGAATTTTCTCGGGTTCTCGGCCAGACTGTGGTGGTTGTACAATTCGCGTATCGGCCTTTTTTACAGACACATAAATCTCTACTAAAAATTTGCCATGTCCGCGTCTCCACGTGGTCGATGTCTTATTTCGCAATTGCCAGTGTTAGTGGTAGTGGGTGGCCGGATCATTACGACTTCCACCCGTGGCGGAATTCTGTATAGCACCTGTCTGCGTCTAATGTTACCTCTTGTGCAAATGTGAGAATTTTTACTAAAAGCTTGTAAATCGTGTAACTCAGGAGAGACCTGGGTACCAGCCAGGTATTCACGTAGTCGGATGCGCGAAGCAGCCTGAAAAATACATCCAGACTGTCCAGCGCACCGTCCCTCGTCGTTAATCCACCGGATGGATTCTGTCTGGGGTCAGTGGGGCTCCCTGTTTCCCGGAAGCCGAAGCTTAAACGCACTCGACTTTCTGGACTAATCTCTCATTCATAGCATGGATATTCACGAAAAATCATTTTGTAACCTGTAATGAGTGTTACCGATGCTTTTTTTTTTTTTTTTTTTGAATCATCGGTTCCTCGGTCTTTTGTCTTCTGATAGGTCTGATACAGCCCGCCACAAATTCCTGTCCTGTGCCGACCTCTTCATCTCAGAGTAGCACTTGCAACCTACGTCCTCAATTATTTGCTGCATGTATTCCAATCTCTGTCTTCCTCTACTGTTTTCGCGCTCTACAGCTCCCTCTAGTACCTTGGAAGTCATTCCCTGATGTCTTAACAGATGCCCTATCATCCTGTCCCTTCTCCTCGTCAGTGTTTTCCACATATTCCTGTCCTCTTCGACTCTGCGGAGTACCTCCTCATTCCTTACCTTATCAGTCTACCAGAGTTTCAACATTTGCCTATAGCACCGTATCTCAGATGCTTCGATTTTTCTTTGTTCCGGTTTTCCCGCAGTCCATGTTTCACTGCCATACAATGCTGGGCTCAAAATGTAAATTTTGAAAAATTTCTTCCTCATATTAAGGCCTATATTTCATACTGCAGACTTGTCTTGGATAGTAATGCCTTTATTGCCAGTGCTAGTCTGCTTTTCATGTCCTCCTTCCTCCGTCCGTTGTAGAGTACATAAATTCATATCTAAGATATGTTATACTTATTTTATATAACTTGGTACATCGTATAGATGCGACAATAGGCATATGAGAAACTGAACACTTGCAACACTTCGTTTGGTGAAAGCTTTTTACTTAGTATTTTGATGACACTTGACAGCTTTTTCAGCTTTAAAAATAAAAAGCACATGATGGTATGCTTTTTTAAATAATTATCTACAGTGCAATATATTATTATTCGTCAAACTATCAGTACCTAGCCATTCTCTTTGTTAGAGACAAAAGAACGTTACACTTAATGCAGACGAATACTGTCTGTCCTCAACTATTTGGTCATTACTACTCAGGCATTTGTCTGTAACCTGAGGCTACCGCATCAGCTGTGGTAGGGGCAACTGGAACCGGTTCTGTGGGACCCTTATGCTTCTTGCTTAGAAGTTCTGTCTCTATACGGCCTGCACGCCTATACCGCTTTAATATTTGTCATGCCTTTTCCCTGCTTGAAGAGTGGTTCTGCTTTTCTGGATTTGGATTCGTGTAGATCATTTGTCTATTACGAGGAGTTTCGAAAATCTCACTGTTACTCTCCACAGGTGGCACACCAGCTTTAAAATCTCCATTTGCCGGCCGGAGTGGCCGTGCGGTTCTAGGCACTACAGTCTGGAACCGACCGACCGCTACGGTCGCAGGTTCGAATCCTGCCTCGGGCATGGATGTGTGTGATGTCCTTAGGTTCGTTAGGTTTAATTAGTTCTAAGTTCTAGGCGACTGATGACCTCAGAAGTTAAGTCGCATAGTGCTCAGAGCAATTTGAACCAAAATCTCCATTTGCATTTAGTGGAGCATAAAATGTTGGGGATTCATGGTTAATAAAACGGAAGTTTCAGAGTATTAGCAGTACATCAGAATTTCCACGTCGCAATAAAAGTTAAATGTTATCAGTCAAAATTCAAATGATTCAAATGGGCCTGAGCACTATGGGGCTTAACATCTGAGGTCATCAGTCTCCTAGAACTTAGAACTACTTAAACCTAACTAACTTAAGGATATCACACACAAACGTTCTCCAGACAATGACACTGCATCTTGAGTGTCCTTTCAAACGATTCGAGCCGCACACGCATCAAAACAGAACCAGCTTCTGAATCAGACCTAATATTGACATGTATGTTTTCGGGTTTGTAGTTATTGCTGTTACATTGGCTTCAGGTTACGTGTATTTCTCAAGGAGACGAGTTTACACCCGCCGAAACCATGGTCCGTACCTTTCGTAGCCGTATGTGTCCACAGCGCCACATTCCCCTCTGTGTATCAGTTCTCCTTGTGAAGCAGCATCTATGGCGGTGCATGGAGGCGGCAGTGGTGACAGCGGTGGCGGCGGAACGCGGAGGAAGACAGTACGACAAGGGAAAGCAAACAGCTGGGTACGGCGGACCATGACAACCAAAGGTCCGGACTACCAGCGGCAGCTACACTACTGGCCATTAAACTTGCTACACCAGGAAGAAATGCAGATGATAAACGGGTATTCATTGGACAAATATATTAAACTAGAACTGACATGTGATTACATTTTCACGCAGTTTGGGTGCATAGATCCTGAAAAATCAGTATCCAGATCAACGACCTCTGGCCGTAATAACGGCCTTGATACTCCTGGGCATTGAGTCAAACAGAGCTTGGATGGCGTGTACAGGTACAGCTGCCCATGCACCTTCAACAAGATACCACAGTTCGACAAGAGTAGTGACTGGCGTATTGTGACGAGCCAGTTGATCGGCCACCATTGACCAGACGTTTTCTATTGGTGAGAGATTTGGAGAACGTGCTGACCAGGGCAGCAGTCCTACATTTTCCGTAACCAGAAAGGCCCGTACAGGACCTGCAACATGCGGTCGTGCATTATCCTGCTGAAATGTAGGGTTTCGCAGGGATCAAATGAAGGGTAGAACCACGGGTCATAACACATCTGAAGTGTAACGTCCACTGTTCAAAGTGCCGTCAATGCGAACAAGAGGTGACCGAGACGTGTAACCAATGGCGCCCCATACCATCACGTCGCGTGATATGCCAGTATGGCGATGACGAATACACGCTTCCAATGTGCGTTCACCGCAATGTCGCCAAACATGGATACGACCATCATGGTGCATCCGAAAAAATGACGTTTTTTCCATTCGTGCACCCAGGTTCGTCGTTGAGTACACCATCGTAGGCGCTCCCGTCTGTGATGCAGTGCAAGGGTAACCGCAGCCATAGTTTCTCTGAGCCGATAGTCCATGCTGCTGCAAACGTCGTCGAACTGTTTGTGCAGATAGTTGTTGTCTTGCTAACGTTCCCATCTGTTGACGCAGGGATCGAGACGTGGCTGCACGATCCGTTACAGCCATGTGGATAAGATGCCTGTCATCTCGACTGCTAGTGATACGAGACCGTTGGGATCCAGCACGGCGTTCCGTATTACCCTCCTTAACCCACTGATTCCATATTCTGCTAACAGTCATTGGATCTCGACCAACGCGAGCAGCAATGTGCGATACGATAAAGCGCAATCGCTATAGGCTACAATCCGACCTTTATCAAAGTCGGAAACGTGATGGTACGCATTTCTCCTCCTTACACTAGGCATCACAACAACGTTTCACCAGGCAACGCCGGTAAACTTTCCTTTTGTGTATGAGAAATCGGTTGGAAACTTTCCTCATGTCAGCACGTTGTAGGTGTCGCCACCGGCGCCAACCTTGTGCGAATGCTCTGTAAAGCTAATCATTTGTATATCACAGCATCGTCTTCCTGTCGGTTAAATTTCGCGTCTGTAGCACGTCATCTTCGTGGTGTAGCAATTTTAATGGCCAGTAGTGTATATTTCTCGGGTGCTTGTGTTGGTCATGGGCTTAGAGTTGCTCACCTGATGCAATTTTTCTGGAGACGGCGTCCTGGTCTTTGAATTCCATTCGTCTTGACGTCTGTTGGTTTGTAATTAGGGCGATTCAATGCTGGATACTTAATGCTGCCCTGACAATATTCAACTTGCCTTCGCCTTTTGCACTTTCATGCACAGTGGTCGTACTACCAGACCTTCTGGCTTTGCCTGGTCTTAGTGGCTTCCTGAAGGGCTGAATATAATATGATCACTGATGGAGCTTTGATATTTTTAATTAATTGTGTATTTGTGCCTTTTAGTGCCTCCCTAAGGGTGGTTTTCTGCGTTACTTTTTGCAATTAGGTCAGTTAAGCCCAGTTATTTGACTAATGTTATTTTCGTTTCATTCTATTGGTGATTATCTGGTGGGTTGCCCTGTTTCGTTTAAACATTGGTGTCCGTCCCTTTTTAAATAATTGAATTGTTAACTGAACTTAAATTTAAAAAATTTTGTGGTGTAACTTGGTCTGAGTCTTCTTATGGATGGCTCCGTGAAATTCTGATTTAAATTAAGTATGTGGTTAGCCATATGAACACCTGAATCTAAAATCAATTAAATTATTTGCAGTTGCCTTTTTATTTGTTTGATTTGAGAGGGAGTGGATTTAAACATTGCATGTCTAATATGTATGCAAATTTTGATATAGATGTTCTTGTTTAAAATGTTGCATAAGCAGCTAATGGGCGAGGGAATCTGTGTAATTCTAGTTCTGTAGAGGTAAGCTCGTTCCTTCTTGCCTTATTGCAATATACGCCAGTAAATGGCTTGGTGGCCTGACAGTTATCGGCTGTATTTCCCGTTGAGCCTCAGATCATAATTCTGACTAGCCATTTGATTAAAGCTTGAGGCTGCCTTTAATTCTCGTGTTTTCTTTTCTTGTGTAGAGATCTTTGTTACTAGAGTTGCTACTCATTCGTATGTTCTTCTAAGGATTTCATCTATAATTGTTAAACGACTTCCTTGGCCCTAACTTATTTAGTGCCTTTTGTTAACAGCACTAGCTTGCCTCAGCTTACGACCTACTTCTCTACTCCCCACAGGCCAGAGGACTTGGTGATGTTACGTCCCACCATATTGTCGTGGCGCGGGAGGTTGTTCTAACCGCAGTAATTCAGGCCACCTGTTGGAAAGAGCGTCTTAAGTACTCTTGTGTATATTACACCCTGTATTCTTATTCAAAATTTTACGCTTTCCCCCGCAACATCTTGCTTATTACAGTTTTAGATTTAAGTAACAGTACTGCACGAACTTTCTCTCAACCATCAGGTTGGATCCCAACTGCCTCGTATTACTAGCAGTCGAGATGACAGGCATCTTATCCGCATGGCTGTAACGGATCGTGCAGCCACGTCTCGAGCCCTGCGTCAACGGATGGGGACGTCTGCAAGACGACAACCATCTGCACGAACAGTTCGACGACGTTTGCAGCAGCATTGGACTATCAGCTCGGAGAGCGTGGCTGCAGTTACCCTTGTCGCTGCATCACAGACAGGAGCGCCTGCGATGGTGTACTCAACGACGAACCTGGGTGCACGAATGGGAAAACGTCATTTTTTCGGATGAATCGAGGTTCTGTTTACAGCATCATGATGGTCGCATCCGTGTTTGGCGACATCGCGGTGAACGCACATTGGAAGTGTGTATTCCTCAACGCCATACTGGCATATCACCCAGCGTGATGGTATGGGGTGCCATTGGTTACACGTCTCGGTCACCTCTTGTTCACACTGACAGCACTTTGAACGGTGGACGTTACATTTCAGATGTGTTACGACCCGTGGCTCTACCCTCCATTCGATCCCTGCGAAACCCTACATTTCAGCAGGATAACGTACGACCGCATGTTGCTGGTCCTGTACGGGCCTTTCTGGATACAGAAAATGTTCGATTGCTGCCCTGGCCAGCACATTTTCCAGATCTCTCACCAATTGAAAACGTCTGATCAATGGTGGCCGAGCAACTGGCTCGTCACAATAGGCTAGTCACTACTCCTGATGAACTGTGGTATCGTGTTCAAGCTTCATGGGCAGCTGTACCTGTACACGCCATCCAAGCTCTGTTTGACGCAATCCCCAGGCGTATCAAGGCCGTTATTACGGCCAGAGGTGGTGGTTCTGGGTACTGATTTCTCAGGAACTATGCACCCAAATTGCGTGAAAATGTAATCACATGTCAGTTCTAGTATAATATATTTGTCCAATGAATTCCCGTTTATCATCTGCATTTCTTTTTGGTGTAGCAATTTTAATGGCCAGTAGTGTATATAAAATATATATATATATATATATATATATATATATATATATATATATATATATATATATATATAAAGGGGGCAGGGAATATTCTGCTCTAGCAATACATTCTCTTCCGTTCTTGGTATAAGGAACTGTTAACCCTACTTGAAATAACTTGCCGTCTTTTACAAAATTACCGCTTATGAAATTACTAATTGTAATATAAATTATAGATGTTCTGCGATTAGCAACATTGCTTGCTCGAGTGCAAATTGGTTGTAGGAATAGGTCCCGAGGCCTCGTTTTGACCATTTTCTTAATGTGAAATGCTACTATTCTTTATTGTGTGTATCTCGCTCTTATACATTTTTGACGTATTTGCTCTTCGTTAATTGTTTCTTAAGAGGGAGTCTGACGATTACTGTATTTAATATTATTTGAAGAAATGTAATCAAACGACAAATGACACTACCACTCTGGTGTTCCCAGTCGCGCTTCCTTATCCTTCCATCCTGTATGAAGGGGTTAACCGACTTTGGTTGCAACTGGTTGGCTGCTTAGGCCTTTATTTCAGGAAGAAATTGCTGGTAACGTATGATTGGAGCACAGAACTGTATGGTTGTGAACCGTGAATAGTGGAAAACCGGAAAAGAAGAGAATCGAAGCATTTGAGATGTGGTGCTGAAGGAGAATGTTGAAAGTCAGATGGACTGGCGGGGTAAAGAGTGAGGAGATTCTCCGCAGAATAGGTGAAGAAAGGAGCATATGAAAAACATTGGCAAGAAGAACAGACAAGACGATAGGACACGTTTTACAGCTTTACCGATTAACCTCTATAGTACTAGAAGGAACTGTAGAGTGTAAAACTTGTAGATGAAGACAAAGACTGGAATACGTGTAGTAAGTAATTGAGGACGTAGGGTGCATTTGCTCCTCTGAAATAAAGAGGTTGGCGAAGGAGAGAAATTAATGGAGGAACGTATCGAACAAGTCAGAAGCCTGATGACTCAAAAATAGAAAAAAAATTTAAAAAAAAGTACAGCGGACCGCGAGTTATATTGCCTCAAGACATATAGAAAGTTTCTAACTGTAAAATTTGCTTTATTGTGCTATAAATTTCATACAAGGTTACATCTCTTTGTGTGTAGATTACGCCAGCATTTCAAGTTTTTAATTTGTTCAGCAAGTATGAGGGTCACTCCAAAAGAAATGCACACTATTTGTATTAAAATCCATCTTTTACTATACATGTTTGAAAGTTTTACTGTGTGTAGATACATCCCTTAGGAACAATATTTTAATTTCTCCACACAATTTCCATCCGTCTCAACTGCCTTACGTCATCTTGGAATCAGCGCCTGTATACCCGCACGGTAAAATTCTGGACCAACCTGTTGGAGCCACTGTTTGGCAGCGTGTACAGGGGAGTCATCATCTTCAAACCTTGCTCCACGAAGAGAGTCTTTCAGTTTCCCAAAGAGATGATAGTCACATGGCGCCAAGGTCAGGACTGTAAGGCGGCTGTTTCAGTGTTGTCCATCCGAATTTTCTGATCGCTTCCATGGTTTTTTGACTGACACGTGTCCTTGCATTGTCGTGCAACAGCAAAACATCCTGCTTTTGCCGATGTGGTCGAACACGACTCAGTCGAGCTTGAAGTTTCTTCAGTGTAGTCGCATATGCATCAGAATTTATGGTGGTTCCACTTGGCATGATGTTCACAAGCAAGAGTCCTTCGGAATCGAAAAACACCGTAGCCATAACTTTTCCAGCAGAAGGTTTGGTTTTGATTTTTTTTTCTTGCGTGAATTTGCATGATGCCACTCCATTGATTGCCTCATCGTCTCTGGTGAAAAATGATGGAGCCGTGTTTCATCATCTGTCACAATTCTTCCACGAAATTCATCTCCACCATTCTCGTACTGTTCCATAAGTTCACTGCATACCGTTTCTCTTGTTTCTTTGTGAGCCACTGTTAACATCCTGATAACCCACCTGGCACAAACATTTTTCAACGCCAACACTTTCAGTATTCTGCAAACTCTTCCTCCCCCTATCCCAATGTAGCGTGGCAATTCGTTCACTGTGATGCGTCTGCCAGCAGTCACCAATTCTTTAACTCTCTGCACACTGTCTGGAGTGTGTCTCCGCACTACGAGTGCAGTACGAGGCCTGCTGCTGCGAGGCCAATCCTCAATATTGCCGTGCCCGCTTTCATCACGTAACCTGCTTGCCCACCGACTAACTGTGCTGCGATCGCCAGCAGCGTATCCATACACCGTTTTCAACAACTGTCTCGTTTTCACACCACAGGAATTCTATGACAGCACGTTGCTTCTGACGAACTTTAAGTGTAGCAGCCATCTTGAAGACATGCTGTGACGGCGCCACTCACGGGAACAGGTTGAACTAAGCCTGAAAACAAGCGGGAGGAATGTATCTACACACTGCAAAACTTTCATACATGCAGAATGAAAACCTTATTGTTGTGTACATAGTTCCGCGTAGTCAGCGCGTACACAACTTTCCCACTAGAGCGCGCCCCGCTAAGCACAACAGCACAGGCGCAGCTCTCGTCCTCTCCGCACTACGAGATGGCGCTGTCTTAGAGACGGACCAAATTCTGCTTCCGCCGATCCGCGTATTAATATTTAATGCAGCCAATGAGATTGCTGCTAACGTAGAACCGTTCCTCCTCGCGGATCACACTCGCGCAGTGATACCTGAACGCGTGAGGTATTATAACGAGTGTACAGACCTCCGATTAGTCAGTCTGCATTTGTCTGCACCAGTCTGCATTAGTCTGTACCAGTCTGCACTAGTTCTGCATTTGTCTGTACCAGTCTATAGTCAAGTTTCAGTCTGCGCCTAATAAGATTACCGTATTCCTGTACATAGCCATGAAGATAAATGAATGGACATTTTTTCAAGTATCAGAGATATATGAGAATAAGATTAACGTACCAATACCAAAGGAACTTCAGATTGTCAGTTGTAAACAGCATCCAGAATCAAGTTACGTAATATCTATGATTTTTATTATTTTAATAAATGTGTGTGAAAATTAATCAAGTTCTAAGCGTGTAAGTGGCATTTCTATCGTCTGACCTAACGGCAGAAGATAAACACGCCACGATAAGACCACGAGACATATTGCTGACACTCGCCTACTTCGCTAGAGCGACAAGTCAAATAATCTGATGGTGTGTGTACCGAAGGTCTTACAGTACGCACACCATACTTATTTTTACAAAAATAATGTGCATTTCTTTTGGAGTGACCCTCGTATATGAAATACTGGAAATCAAATTTTTGTTGCCGCTGGAAGCCGTTAGATGCGCAACCTGTAACGATCGCCGCGTGGACGTAGCCGTTTCGTAATATGGAATACGAGGGAAAGAACTGAGAGTAACAGACACACTGAGCCATATGCTTTGTTTGATAAAGTAACAGGTGCCGTGCACAACCAGATTCTGAGCAACGAATTAGCCAGGCTTCTTTGGTAAGTGCTCGTAAGTTATACGTCGAGACAATACTTAATTCGGTGATCCCGTACATTTAGAAGTTCAACAGCGGAGGTGCGTGACAGAGCCCGTTGTTGCAGGAACCGTCTCGTTAACGAGTTGGCAGCGATGCGGCGTACGTATGAGGAAGTTGGCGCTTCCAGTTTGCTCGGCGCGCCCTCCGCAGAGACACACGAGCTGCTCGGGAGGAGGAAGTCGCGCGGTCTTAGCGACGCTTCGGACAAGTTCCGCCAGGCAGCACTGTACTGCGGTGCGCTGCGCAGGTCGGCTCTGGACAAGTTTTAATTATCGCGGCCGCAGCTCGCGGCGACGCGTCTGCCCGTCACGGTGCGGAACCGCCAGAGCTAGGCGCGCACAGCAAGTGGCGACGAGTTAATTGAAACAAGGCGCCCCGGGCGCTACCGCCCTCCCCACACACTCCCTTTCAGTAAAACAAGCGACTGCGCACTGCGGGCTGCCAGCCCGCGCTTCTAGCCGCCTGCGTACACAGTGGCAGCAGCGCAAAGGTCAGCAGGCGCTTCCTCTGCCCTCTGAAACAGTATTATTACCTTCCAGTCGCAGCTACTCCATTTATCTAACATTTTCGGTGTCCTACAAACCTTTACATCAACAGTGCCGCAGGTGAAGTGTGGTAGTCATTTCTTCACTAGTAGATTTTTGACGACAATATAGCAATTCTCCCAGAGGCGGAAAAAGGACGTGGGCGAGTAATCCGGAATATACGATTTTTAAAAGAGTTCAGCAGACGAAATGTGGTGTGCATACTGTAAGACCTTCAATACACACACCATCAGATTATTTGACTTGTCGCTCTAAAGAAGTAGGCGAGTGTCAGCAATATGTCTCGTGGTCTTATCATGGCGTGTTTATCTTCTTCCGTTAGGTCAGACGATAGAAATGCCACTCGCAAGCTTAGAGTAGCAGATTGACGGTGACCAACTTTAAACATGATTAATTTTCACACACATTTATTAAAATAATAACAAGCATAATAATTACTTAACTTGGTTCTGGATGCTATTTACAATTGACAATCTGAAGTTCCTTTGGTATTGGTACGTTAATCTTATTCTCATATATATCTCTGATACTTGACAAAAGTGTGTATACATTTACCTTCATGGCTATGTACAGGAATATGGTAATCTTACTAGGCGCAGACTGAAACTTGACTATAGACTGGTACAGACTAATGTAGAAATAGTACAGAATGGTACAGACTAATGCAGACTGGTACCAGATGGTGCAGACAAATGCAGACTGGTACAGACTGGTGCAGACAAATGCAGACTGACTAATCGGAAGTCTCTACACTCATTATAATACCTCACACGTTCATGTATGCGAATGATCCACGAGGAGAAAAGGTTCTATGTTAGCAGCAATCTCATTGGCTGTGTTACATATTAATGTGTGGATCGGCGGAAGCAGAATTTGGTCCGTCTCTATGGCAGCGCCATCACGTAGGGCGGAGACGGACGAGCGCTGCGCCTGCGCTGTTGTGCTAAGCGGGGCGCGCTCTAGTGGCAAAGTTGTGTACGCGGAACTATGTACACAACACAAACATCATCAAAAGTATGAAAAAGATGGTGGAGTTAGTCGAAATACAAACAGGCAGTACTAGGTTATAAAGTAAGATACGAAAAGTAGTTGACGAGATTTAATACGGTAAAAGGAGATGCTGATATAATAAAAGTAGAAGCAAAAAAATAAAAAAAAATTAAAATAAAAAAACTTGTATTATCAAGGAAAGCGTTTCTGAAAAATAGAAATTTGTTAACGTCCATTATAAACTTCAGTTACTCGGTCGCTATTTAGAAAATAAGGTCAGGCCAGTTGAGAGGTGGAAACCGGAATGAGAATCAAAAACTGCAACAGTTTGCTACACATACCAGCCTCTTCTCTACAAAGTCGGGTCTCCTACTTCTACGTCTGTCATAGCGTTGTACCGACTTCCCGCCGGCCGGAGTGGCCGAGAGGTTCTAGGCTCTACAGTCTGGAACCGCGCGACCACTACGGTCGCAGGTTCGAATCCTGCCTCGGTCATGGATGTGTGTGATGTCCTTAGGTTAGTTAGGTTTAAGTAGTTCTAAGTTCTAGGGGAGTGATGACCTCAGAAGTTACCGAGCGAGGTGGCGCCGTGGTTAGCACACTGGACTCGCATTCGGGAGGACGACGGTTCAATCCCGTCTCCGGCCGTCCTGATTTAGGTTTTCCGTGATTTCCCTAAATCGCTTCAGGCAAATGCCAGGATGGTTCCTGTGAAAGGGCACGGCCGATTTCCTTCCCCATCCTTTCCTCACCCGAGCTTGCGCTCCGTCTCTAATGACCTCGTTGTCGACGGGACGTTAAACACTAATCTCCTCCTCCTCCACCTCAGAAGTTAAGTCCCATATTGATCAGAACCATTTGAACCATTTTGAACCACCTTTCCAACACACTCATCATAGCGGGCAGCCGCCTGTGGTTACCGCCACTTCTCTACGCTTCTCTTCTCTCTCTTCTCTGCAATTCGTTATCTGTACCAAAACGTTGTCTTTGTAGCCAATAGCGCATGTGAGCAGCCGGCCGCGGTGGCCGTGCGGTTCTAGGCGCTTCAGTCCGGAACCGCGCTGCTGCTACGGTCGCAGGTTCGAATCCTGCTTCGGGTACGGATGTGTGTGACGTCCTTAGGTTAGTTAGGTTTAAGTAGTTCTAAGTCCAGGGGACTGATGACCTCAGATGTTAAGTCCCTTAGAGCTCAGAGCCATTTGAACGATTTTTTTTTTTTTTTTTTGCATGTGAGCAGAGACTAACATCAGAGGATGTATGGTGGGTGAGAATTCTTCCGGGTTGTATGGCCGTGGTCCACGGAACTCTTCAATCCCTGACGTTTCGTCGAAGGCTACGTTGGACATCTTCAGAGGTGCTGCTGGTTGTGATGAGTCTTGCACAATCAGGAGCACCTCCAAAGATGTCCAACGTAGCCTTGGACGAAACGTCAGGGATTGAAGAGTTCCCTGGACCACGGCCGTACAACTCGGAAGAATTCTCAGCAGCTGAATCATCCGGCCGTGAAAGCCTTCATTGTATGTATGTTGGGTGACCAAACACATCCCATCAGAAAAGCTGCAGCGGCATCCTCGTTGCCCCTGCACTGGGCGACGGAGAACTGTTGTGAAGAATGAAATGCATGACAGGTATGTTATGTGGGGTTGCATGAAACCAAGCGAAATCTCGCAGTGGGCACCCCTACTTGGAGGGACCCACTATTGTGCTAGGCATCTATAAGTACTCGCTGTGTGCTCAGACACTGCCCAATACATCTGTGCAAAGCTTTACCGGATTTTCACCATCGTTTCCATTTTGCGTCCTATGCGACCTTACTTTCCGAATAGCGCCCGTACATAGTCTTTTACAAAAGTATTTTCTTGGTTTGTAGCACGTGCGATAGCCATAGAGACAAGAAAAAAACACAAACAGTTACACCCAAACGGAATTCTTCCGCAAGAAAAATAAAGATTAGATGGGTAGATCGAGAAACTAATGAAGAGGTACAGAATCGAGATGCAGAGACCAGACAGTTAAGGCAGCACTGAAAGAAGGCGCAACTTGATGCAATACGTTCTACAATATGAATGAGCAGTTAATTTCGTATAATTTCGTAGCTGCCGAGTGGGTGTGGGAGGACGGGGCAACAGCCTGTGTTCTGTTGGAAGGGGGGAAATATAAACATTTTAGGGCGAGACCAATGCTTCAGTATAGTAATCAGTTTCAAACGGATGTAGCGTACACCTATTATGAACATATGAAACTCATGGCAAGATTAATTAGTGTAGAAAGCTGCATAAAAGAGAATTTGGTGTCAGAGAGAAGTCTGTGCAGAATAGTCAGAGGAAGTGAAATCTCTCAGACGTGCAGAAAGTTATCGAGTTCTTTACAGGTTTTTGGCGTTAAGGTAGAAAGAACGGATGTGCTTCCCATTCCTCAATGATTTAACACTTCCATGATGACGAAAGAAACTGCCCTGATATTCACCGGAATAGGGAATCTAAAAACAGGAACATTATTTTAACAACAAAACGGTTCCAAGTACGGATGTAATCAATGCTTCTGCATGCCATTAGCGAGATCTGTAAGAAATTTTGACCTCGGATATTCATTCGAGTGCTACTGTGATCGTCTGTCGATTCTACAGTATAAGACGTTCCTGATCAGCAGACTCTGTGCACTAAGGAAGGAAGCTATGAATACCTGAAACTGCAAATTCAGGAGAATATTAACACAAATGTTACAATAATGAACTAACGACTGAAGTTAGTGTTCACCTGGTATATTTCTCGCCAAAAAGTGGAATCTGTTTGTCTATATCCCGCTCTACGCGCTTTATTACAGTTTGTCACCGGGAGGAGCACAACAAAATGAGAACGTAATATAAAATCAAACTCACGTAAACAACGTCCTCCGCAATTTTCACAACATGACATCATATAATATATGTCGGCAACGTCAGATTTACGTAGCTTACAGCCGGCCGGAGTGGCCGAGCGGTTCTAGGCGCTACAGTCGGGAACCGCGCGACCGCTACGGTCGCAGGTTCCAATCCTGCCTCGGGCATGGATGTGTGTGATGTCTTTAGGTTAGTTAGGTTTAAGTAGTTCTAAGTTCTAGGGGACTGATGACCTCATAAGTAAAGTCCCATAGTGCTCAGAGCCATTTTTGAACGTAGCTTACAATTTACGGTACCAGTACCTCACGTACTAGACTAGGATTTCTTCCGAGTCTAAATTGGATCACTCAATAATATTTTTGGCCTTATTTCAAAACCGTAAGTTAAGTGATAGGGTACTTTCTACTGTAGGAACTCCACAGGGCAATGTGCTCCTGTGACTTGATGATTAGAATAATAAGAGGTTATGGTATACAGTTTTATTTTTGCTTGGTCTGTAAATGAGTGTCAGTCCATAAAGCGTCACGTAAGGGTCATATTTCGTCTTTTATGAAACGAATTTGTGTGTTGATCACCGAGTGAATTTATGATGTAACGGGGCGAAACATTTTTTTATATGAAATGTAGTGGATTATTTATAGATCGACAGTTGCCCTAAGTGTTGCTTTTTGTGAATGTTTAGAGTATTAATTATAATCCGAAGTACGTTGATTAGGATGATTTCCAGTCGTTTCTGGTAAGTTTAGTCATCCCTGGCCACTCTTCCGAATTATATGATGGCCTGGAGTACTGGGATGAACTCCAGTGTCAGTTTTGTATCGTCAAAGAACGGGTACAAGTAATCAAACATGCTGCAGCACTTGTTGATTACGTTACTATATGTGACGCTCAAGTCGATCTGTTGTCTGAAGTAAGACCAGGACCACTGAGTCACACCAAGACCGTCCCCGCAATTGCGAATAGGCCGATGCGGTGTTTGAGTTCGTAGTAAACACAAATGCTTGGGTATTGTTAGGATTGTTCTTCACTTTCCGTATCGTGAACCACCGGATGAATTTGTCCAAATATCTCTGAAGATGCGGAACAACAAAACTTGGGCTGTGGCGACACATAAATAGTGCAACGCCGTCCATCAGCAAGGCGATTCCTCCTCTCCCTTATCCCCCTGCCCACGCTCCACGCTCCACCTGCTTGGGTATGTCATTTGTGTAAATACAGTACAGCAAGGATTCCAGAAACAAACCTTGTTTGACCTTAGCCACAGCTGGTTTAATGCTGCTGCAATTAATCCCGTTATTGACAAAGAGTCGCCTCTGCTTCAGGAACGAATCAATCACCAACACCACACTTAGTACTTCATTGCGTCAAAAATATATATATAAGTTAGCTGCTACTTTGTGTACTACGAGAGCAGGCTTTATGGCAACGCCAATCTGGAAAATGCGCCCCAGTCAGCGATAAGCATTCGCACCGGACTGTGTGACAGGGCCTACAAGAATAAAATGACCAGATGTCTCATTAAAATTACAAGGCAGCAACGAGGCGCATATTACTTTTTTATTTATTTACTTTTTTTTACTCGTCAGGCGCAAGTATTTACAGAAATTTAGTAGCCATGATCCACACGTTGAATGTATTTGTGTACTGGAAGTGTGGCCCTTGGCTAATAAATTTCTTAAAATACTAGCTCTGTCAATTGAAACATGTTCAAATGGTTCATATGGCTCTGAACACTATGGGACTTAACATCTGAGGTCATCAGTCCCCTAGACTTACAACTACTTAAACCTAACTAACCTAAAGGACATCACACACATTCATGCCCGAGGCACGATTCGAACCTGCGACCGTAGCAGCCGCGCGGTTCCGGACTGAAGCACCTAGAACCTCTCGGTCATAGCGGCCGGATATGAATTTTCTTCTGATAAGGTTTCCTAAGGAGAGGATCGACTGTTGAGGGAAGATGGACAAAGTTATCACTCTTAGTCAAGCAAGCCAATTATTTTCCTGAACGCCCTATGAACGTGGTACAAGACTCCGAGTTAAGAAAATTTTATGTCGAGACCAAGGTATTTACTGTATAGTGGTTCTACATGTCACGACATATTAATATGAATTTGGTGATGCAATAACACGATTAAAAACAAGTAATTTCTATGAATTAATCTGCAGTGCGTTAAGCTTACAAAAGCAATAAAACGCATAACATAGAATTATTCCCGAAATAATTGATTGATCCAACGTTGACATTAGCATTTCCTCATACGACCATCCCTAATGCCTATAAACAACATGTCACCTCCTTAACTTGTAGTTCAAGATTCTATGAAAGTTACGAATTTACCCTTACAACACAAACACTATCAATCAGAAATGCATGAAACTTTATGCAAGTTATGTTGTTGCCTCTGCAACTGAAATACTTTACAAAATCATTTTTAAGCAATTTACTATTTATTCGTGGTTAACAATTACTATGGTGACAAAGAAAGCTAGATGCTTTCGACATGAAATCAGTTGAAAATAATGATGATATGAAACAACTCGCACCACTGCGTCGCTTCTGGAGAAATGAATTACATCCGTAATACAAAGCCATGAAATGAATTCACTGCAGACAACTGAGAAATGTTGTACCTGCTATGTGCAGGGTGACAATTAGTGAACTATACGAAAAGAAACTAAATTAGTTACAACTACGGTGTGTACACACTTTACTCAACATGTAAAACAAACTACGGCGTGCACACTCCACTGCTTATTCAACATGTGAACATCATTACAGATATTCGGATTTAGGTTATGACGTGTTCAATACGCCTGCCATCATTGGAGATGTTGTGACGCAAACGAATAGCGAAATTTTGCATAGCCCATGGAAGTTTCGGAACGTTGATGTTGTCGATGACCTCCTGAATGGCTGTTCTATGCTCAGCAATCGTTTTAGCGTCATTGGTGTACACCTTGTCTTTAACATAGCCCCAAAAAAGGAGTCGCATGTCTTCACATTCGGAGAATCTGGCGCCCAATCGAGGCCCATGCCACTAGGCTTTGTGTAACCCAACGTGCTCCTCCAGGACATCACTCTCCTTCTTCGATGGGGTCGAGCTCCGTCTTGCATCAACCACATCTTGTCGAAATCAGCGTCACTTCGGATAATAGGGTTGAAATCATCTTCCAAGACGTTCACGTACCGTTCGGTAGTCACGGTGCCATCAAGAAATATCACACCGATTATTCTGCGACTGGACAGTGCACACCACACAGTCACCCGTCACAGGTGAAGAGGCTTCACTATCGCCAAATGCTGTTTCTCAGTCCCCCAGATGCGCCAATTTTTCTTATTGACGAACTGATCCAAATAAAAGTGGGCTTCGTTTCTAAACCAAACCATACTAATTCCCATCATGCCACGCTGCCAACCGTGCACTTTGAACGTCGTAACGGAAACCGTTCAGAAGTTGTGACGATTTTATTTCACATAGCTCAGCAATTGTTCAAAATGGTTCAAAAGGCTCTGAGCACTATGGGACTTAACTGCTGAGGTCATCAGTCCCCTAGAACTTAGAACTACTTAAACCTAACTAACCTAAGGACATCACACATCCATGACCGAGGCAGGATTTGAACCTGCGACCGTAGCGGTCACATGGTTCCAGACTGTAGAGCCTAGAACCGCTCGGCCACACCGGCCGGCAATAATTGTCACCCTGTAAATAATATGTCGTCATAATTCAGCATATCTGCTAGACAGTGACTCAGACCTATTCATGTCATTGCATATTCACTGATTTCATTTTCATTAGTATACTCACTGTATTTCATTGCATTTAATTCAGTCAGTATCGGTGTGTATTCCTTGCGCCTTAAGACAGGCAAACTAACCTCCATAAACCGTTATCAGGACACATAATGTAAATTTGTTTGCCTATCTCAAAGATTACAGAATATATTCCTGGCTAGTTTTGTTTTGCCCAGCCTCTCCGTCCATTATGGCAGAGTAAGGTACGGTACTCCACCGACTCCTAACCCAAAATGGTGCCAATCCCACATATGTGCTGTTTGCCTTTCAGGGTATAAGGTCGTGACCCACGAAAATATTGTGTTCCCAACGTTTCCTCCCGAACAGCGCTGGACTCCTTCCACTCAGTCCTGCCAGAGTCTGAAAGCGTCATATATACTACAGAAAAAGGAGCGTGGGCGGAGTTGCACGTATTAGGCTGAGATGGTACTCTAAAGCAGACTTTCGAGAAAAACGGCTACTCGGAGAAAGAAGTAAACAGATTTCTACGACGAAAGAACGGAACTCCAAAGGACAAGCATGGGAAACAACGACGGAAGAACACAGTTCCCCTCCCTTTTTATTAAGAAAGTAACTGGTCAGGTCGGAAAGATTTTACAGAAACACGATACTAGATAGCTTGTTTTCAGATGTGACGGCACGTCACATAAATGGAAATTTGGAGAAAAGGAAAAAAAGGTTTTTGCTTGTGTCACGTGTGAATTATAAATCATTTCAAGACTGTGTACGTGTGCGAGATGTATAAGAAAGATTAAAAAAGTTAAATAATACCACCAAAAATCACAAAAGGCGATGTGATATAAAAAAAAGAACATTCTTTTTATCTGTGTAATGAAAATGAACATGACCAGAGACTATTGCTTAATTGAAAGAGCTCATGTTTTTGTTTCGTCTAGACGTAGGCCGCCATTGTAGCGCTGGATAATAATTAATGTAAGTTTTTCTGTATTTTTTGCAAAATATAATAGAAAATGTTATTAGAAGGTGTGTATTATTGACTTAGTTGTCACCTCTCATTATCGCAATCATTAATTCTCATTAACCAAGTTTTTACGGAACTTCGTAGTGCAGGGACCTCATCTCCCCTAGCAGGATTTAGTCGGCCATTACGCTGAATGTATTATTTAATTATAATTTCATGTCATAATGTTAAATGTAAATGTGAGAGATTTCTCTACATTGACCTTACAATAGTTTCAAAGTTAACAGAGTAAAAATAGATTTCGTTTATTAATATTTAGAATACTGAAAAAGTTCAGTACGTTTCGGCCGATGAGATTCTCTCCAGTTTTGCCTTGCAAATAATGAACAAGAAATATTGAAAATCATTACATTCAGCAATATCTCAGTTAATCTTTGTGACATTTGGTGCATAAATAACCAGTAGCCCCTGAGACATATATTAATAATTACAGTTTGCGTAAGAATACGGATATTTTCTTTTCTAAATAGCAGCGCTCATGCAAACTATTTATTAGAAGGCGATGAGTCGCGCGCTGTGTTTAAAAAATATTATATCGTACTTCGGGGCAGCTGATGTCCGTACGAGTTTTATCGCGGTATAAGTTAATTAAAAGTGTCATGCTAGCCCACAATAATTAAAGATACACCTACCAAAATCAAAAAATATATAATTATAAAAAATAAATATATAATTATCCCGTGGTAAGGACACCCACACACATATACACTCACACCGTGATGAGTGGCACCCAAGATCGTGGGGCGTGAATTTTTATGTACCAACATTATACACAGAAATATTGAGTACATAAAATTAACTGAGGTATAGTCGCATTTATCAGAAAATTTTAGAAAAACATTAGTAAATATTTATATGTATGGAATGATGTGTATGATGCTATAACTAATACCATACATGTAACATTGTTCCATGTACCCAATATAAAAACTTTCACCTGTACGAGACGACCTGAAGCTAAATCAAGACATACAATTGTCTCAACCGAGATATACTCAGCAGCAAGCAATACTAAGTATTAAAGGTAAGGGTGTAAATGCATGGGCTTCTGGGCTGGAACCGAAAAGAGGAAGGAATCCGGGGGCCATGCACTGTGATGACTTTCTTGGCACAAATTTGTCATAATTGTGTAGATAAAGTTCTTTTGCCACAGTGAGAATTTGGTCAGATTCATTTACAACAACTTAGTTCTAGTGAGTGAATCAGTGATACAATTTGCTAGACAGCGGTTTGTATTTGAAATAGAGGTCACACAATCAGCTGTGTGTATTTCAGATAAACTCAAGTGTAATTAACAATAGGTTCACTTGCGTGTGTACTGGCGAAAACAATATTTCTGTAGAGATAGATTTTTTGCAGTACACAAGAAGTATTGAAAGGATTACGTCATAAAGTGAGTGTAAAAGGATAGGTGATAGCTTCATTTGTAGTAATTAGTAAGATTTCATTAGATTATTTCAGAATTTTTGAGTGTGTCTTGTATATTTTGTGTGTTTCTTTTGCGTGACATTTTGGGGGAAACAGACTTCATTTTATATTTGTGTCCAGTTAGTGAGTGTAAATTTATGCAAACATGGTCCGGACACGGAAGGACAAACTATTAGAGAGCGAGAATATCTCTGGGTATGATTGCAGATATTAATCTACAGGAATTTCCAGTAAAGAATCCACTCGAAATGTCAGTCTCTCAAATTCCTGGACAGGAAGGTGAGCAGCCTGTGACAGATAACGTATCAAGCAATGCTGACGATCAGGCTCAGATGAGCAGAGAAGTTTACTCAGCTGCTGGGACAGGGAAAGATGATGCTACTGCATCAACAGCTAACGTTATGCAACTACCTGCGCCAACAGCTGATTTCTTGACTACACTTATGGCACAATTAGATCTCGGAGAGAAGCAAGGTGAAGAGAAAGAAAGGCAAGAGCGCGTCATTCGCAAGCAGGCGTTAATTTCACAAGTCAAAGATATTTTAGCTGCAGATAGTGACGTTCAGTTTCTGGAAAAAATGAATAACATGTTTGAACTACGGGACAAAGAAAGGCAAGAGCCGTAATTCGTAAGCAGGCGTTAATTTCAGAAGTTAAAGACATTTAACAGCAGATAGTGACGCTCAGCTCTGGAGAAAATGAATAGCATGTTTGAACTACGTGACAAGGTGGTAGGGTCATGTTTGTCACAGGATATCGATAAGGTAAAACAAGTCTCGGAATTAATAGAACAACAGCAACACACAACGCAGCAGCTGCAGTAGGGCAATGTCCCCGACGAATTACGAGGTGTGGCTAGAAAAAAACCGGACTAGTACTGGTGAAACAATAAAACGAATGCAATAAGGCTGAAAGTCGCGTGGCTGTCACGTGACTCTCGCTCCGCCTACTGCTCGAGTTTCATCTGCCTCCTGCACTCAGTCTGCCCGTGGCGTCTGTTTTAAGTAGTTGACGTTTTGTCTGTGCGTCGGAAAATGTTGAGTGTACAGAAAGAACAGCGTGTTAACATCAAATTTTGTTTCAAACTAGGAAAATCTGCAAGTGAAACGTTTGTAATGTTACAACAAGTGTACGGCGATGATTGTTTATCGCGAACACAAGTGTTTGGGTGGTTTAAACGATTTAAAGATGGCCGCGAAGACACCAGTGATGACACTCGCACTGGCAAACCATTGTCAGCAAAAACTGATGGAAACATTGAAAAAATCGGTAAACTTGTTCGACAAGATCGTCGTTTAACAATCAGAGCAGTGTCTGAGTTAACAGGAGTTGACAAGGAAAGTGTTAGGCAGATTCTTCATGAAAGTTTCAACATGAACAAAGTGTGTTCAAAAATGGTTCCGAAGTGTATCACAATTGAACAGAAGGAACGCCGAAGAATGATTTGTTCTGACATCCTGGAAAACATTGAAAGTGATCCCACCTTCTTACAAAATGTTATTACTTGCGATGAATCGTGGTGTTTTACTTACGATCCCGAAACTAAACGCCAATCGATGCATTGGAAAACTCCTGGTTCTCCACGACAAAAAAAGCACGAATGTCAAAATCGAAATTCAAGGCAATGATGATTGTTTTTTTTTTTTGACATCAAAGGGATTGTGCACATTGATTGGGTACCAGAGGGACAAACAGTGAATCAGCATTACTACATTAGCGTCCTGGCTACCCTACGTGAGCGAGTACGGAGAAAAGGGAACGATTTGTGGAGAAAAAAGTCATGGATCCGTCACCAAGACAATGCCCCAGCTCACAGTGCGTTGTCAGTGAAGACGTTTTTGGCAAAACACAACATTCCCATCTTAGATCATCCACCCTACTCACCTGATTTGGCCCCCTGTGACTTTTTTCTTTTCCCTAAAGTCAAGTCAGCTTTGAAAGGAACTAGATTTGAGACTGTTGAAGCAGTAAAAGAAAAAGCGACGGAAGTAATGTATGGACTTACCGAAAATGATCTGCAGCATTGCTATGAACAGTGGAAAATTCGTATGGAGCGGTGTAGAGACCGAGGAGGAGAGTACATTGAAGGAGATAACATGAAATTGTAAATAATTGTAAATAAATGTTTTTTCCAGCATCAGTCCGGTTTTTTTCTAGCCGCACCTCGTATACAGGTATTGTCGCTGCAAACGAGGCCGGAATGCTACCAAACGTAGCACAAGTAAAACATGGAGAATCGTTAATCAAACACCGGCAATTTCAAACATTTAACGATGAAAAGAAAAGCGTACATCCCGTGATTTTCGTAAAGAGTTTTCGAAACGTGTTACCTGTGTGGTGGACTGAACAAAAAATTCAGTTCGTGGTTTCATTTATTACGGGTGTCGCGGCACCGTGGGCGATGGAGTTCGCGGAACAGTGTCCGACGTTCTCGGAATTTGAAAGCAAATTCCTAGCCATGTCTGCTCTAGGTCTGTAGAGGAGAGGCTACGTAAACAGGTGTACAAGCCTGAACTCTTAAACCCTCGCTGTGGTAACCTAAGGAAATACTTTGAACGATACTTGAACAAGACGAGGTATTGGGATGTACCAATGCCCACAAGACATGTTTTACGAATACTAAAAGGCAAATTACCAATAGCGATTAGGGAAAAATTAATGCACGTACCTGATACCGACCTGGAACTGTTCATGGCAACAACAGATTCTTTGGACATAATACATGATGAAGCCGGAACCGTGCGACTGCTACGGTCGCAGGTTCGAATCCTGCCTCGGGCATGGATGTGTGTGATGTCCTTAGGTTAGTTAGGTTTAAGTAGTTCTAAGTTCTAGGGAACTGATGACCACAGCAGTTGAGTCCCATAGTGCTCAGAGCCATGATGAAGCCCGGCAGAGTGAGCAAGGGAACTCAAATAACGGTCAATGTAATAATAAAGCATGAAATCAGGGCAATGATAGACCTCGTAAAAATGATTATGGCAAAAACAACGAATATTCGCATGGAGAGAACCGCCATAAGAAAGCGAACTCATTGAATAACGGGCCGACTGCGAATAACAACTGGAGTAGCAATGGTTATAATGCAACCAGTATGCCAGCATGAACCAGTCTCCACCAAAAGGGGGGGGGGGGAGACAATTATAACCGAAAGAGACGGAGCGAAGAGGGAGGAAACTCTAACTTCGTAAACAAAAATATGAGAACAAACAATGAGCAGTGGCAACGGACAGGGCCAGCGAATTGGCAGGCACGAGTCATGCCAACACGTTATGTGCCTGTCAGTCATATTAACGTTATTCCGATGCCACCGCCATCACTTCAACCACCGAACAGTCAGCCACATGTGTATGTCTCGCATGGTACATCGCAAACTGTGACTGACGGGGTGAGAATCACAGGCGTGACTGACCAAGCATCGGCAGGGTGCGACAGACCGTCAAACTCTGTCCGACCTCTATAAGCCCTTCCCAGACGGTCGGCAAAGTTAAAGAGGGGGGCAGGCAGAATGTGGGTGTGCATTTACTCCGTTATAATGACGGATGCGATATGAGGGAAGAATTAACAGTTGATCCGCGATCGGCGGAACAACATGAGGTAGAACACGTACAGGCTGCATTCAGAGCAAAAATAAATGGCATAGAAGTGACAGTAATCCTTGGTACAGGGGCGAGTACCTCTGGCATATGTTGTTGTTGTTGTTCTAGTCTTCACTCCTGAGACTGGTTTGATGCAGCTCTCCATGCTACTCTATCCTGTGCAAGCTTCTTCATCTCCCAGTACCTACTGCAACCTACATCCTTCTGAATCTGCTTAGTGTATTCAACTCTTGGTCTCCCTCTACGATTTTTACCCTCCACGCTGCCCTCCAATGCTAAATTTCTGATCCCTTGATGTCTCAAAACATGTCCTACCAACCGATCCCTTCTTCTAGTCAAGTTGTGCCACAAACTTCTCTTCACCCCAATCCTATTCAATACCTCCTCATTAGTTACGTGATCTACCCACCTTATCTTCAGCATTCTTCTGTAGCACCACATTTCGAAAGCTTCTATTCTCTTCTTGTCCAAACTGGTTATCGTCCATGTTTCACTTCCATACATGGCTACACTCCATACAAATACTTTCAGAAACGACTTCCTGACACTTAAGTCTGTACTCGATGTCAACAAATTTCTCTTCTTCAGAAACGCTTTCCTTGCCATTGCCTGTCTACATTTTATATCCTCTCTACTTCGACCATCATTAGTTATTTTACTCCCTAAATAGCAAAACTCCTTTACTACTTTAAGTGTCTCATTTCCTAATCTAATCCCCTCAGCATCACCCGATTTAATTTGACTACATTCCATTATCCTCGTTTTGCTTTTGTTGATGTTCATCTTATATCCTCCTTTCAAGACACTGTCCATTCCGTTCAACTGCTCTTCCAAGTCCTTTGCTGTCTCTGACAGAATTACAATGTCATCGGCGAACCTCAAAGTTTTTACTTCTTCTCCATGAATTTTAATACCTACTCCGAATTTTTCTTTTGTTTCCTTTACTGCTTGCTCAATATACAGATTGAATAACATCGGGGAGAGACTCCAACCCTGTCTCACTCCTTTCCCAACCACTGCTTCCCTTTCATGCCCCTCGACTCTTATAACTGCCATCTGGTTTCTGTACAAATTGTAAATAGCCTTTCGCTCCCTGTATTTTACCCCTGCCACCTTCAGAATTTGAAAGAAGTATTCCAGTTAACGTTGTCAAAAGCTTTCTCTAAGTCTACAAATGCTAGAAACGTACCTTTGCCTTTTCGGAATCTTTCTTCTAAGATAAGTCGTAAGGTTAGTATTGCCTCACGTGTTCCAACATTTCTACGGAATCCAAACTGATCTTCCCCGAGGTCCGCTTCTACCAGTTTTTCCATTCGTCTGTAAAGAATTCGCGTTAGTATTTTGCAGCTGTGACTTATTAAACTGATAGTTCGGTAATTTTCACATCTGTCAACACCTGCTTTCTTTGGGATTGGAATTATTATATTCTTCTTGAAATCTGTGGGTATTTCGCCTGTCTCATACATCTTGCTCACCAGATGGTAGAGTTTTGTCATGACTGGCTCTCCCAAGGCCATCAGTAGTTCTAATGGAATGTTGTCTACTCCCGGGGCCTTGTTTCGACTCAGGTCTTTCAGTGCTCTGTCAAACTCTTCACGCAGTATCTTATCTCCCATTTCATCTTCATCTACATCCTCTTCCATTTCCATAATATTGTCCTCAAGTACATCGCCCTTGTATAAACCCTCTATATACTCCTTCCACCTTTCTGCCTTCCCTTCTTTACTTAGAACTGGGTTGCCATCTGAGCTCTTGATATTCATACAGGTCCTTCTCTTATCTCCAAAGGTCTCTTTAATTTTCCTGTAGGCAGTATCTATCTTACCCCTAGTGAGACAAGCCTCTACATGCTTACATTTGTCCTCTAGCCATCCCTGCTTAGCCACTTTGCACTTCCTGTGGATCTCATTTTTGAGACGTTTGTATTCCTTTTTGCCTGCTTCATTTACTGCATTTTTATATTTTCTCCTTTCATCAATTAAATTCAATATATCTTCTGTTACCCAAAGATTTCTATTAGCCCTCGTCTTTTTCCCTACTTGATCCTCTGCTGTCTTCACTACTTCATCCCTCAGAGCCACCCATTCTCCTTCTACTGTATTTCGTTCCCCCATTCCTGTCAATTGTTCCCTTATGCTCTCCCTGAAACTCTCTACAACCTCTGGTTCTTTCAGTTTATCCAGGTCCCATCTCCTTAAATTCCCACCTTTTTGCAGTTTCTTCAGTTTCAATCTGCAGTTCATAACCAATAGATTGTGGTCAGAATCCACATCTGCCCCTGGAAATGTCTTACAATTTAAAACCTGGTTCCTACATCTCTGTCTTACCATTATATAATCTATCTGATACCTTTTAGTATCTCCAGTATTCTTCCAGGTATACAACCTTCTTTTATGATTCTTGAACCAAGTGTTACTATTATTAAGTTATGCTCTGTGCAAAATTCTACAAGGCGGCTTCCTCTTTCATTTCTTCCGCCAAATCCATATTCACCTACTATGTTTCCTTCTCTCCCTTTTCCTACTGACGAATTCCAGTCACCCATGACTATTAAATTTTCGTCTCCCTTCACTACCTGAATAATTTCTTTTATCTCGTCATACATTTCATCTATTTCTTCATCATCTGCAGAGCTAGTTGGCATATAAACTTGTACTACTGTAGTAGGCATGGGCTTTGTGTCTATATTGGCCACAATAATGCGTTCACTATGCTGTTTGTAGTAGCTAACCCGCACTCCTATTTTTTTATTCATTATTAAACCTACTCCTGCATTACCCCTATTTGATTTTGTATTTATAACCCTGTAATCACCTGACCAAAAGTCTTGTTCCTCCTGCCACCGAACTTCACTAATTCCCACTATATCTAACTTTAACCTATCCATTTCCCTTTTTAAATTTTCTAACCTACCTGCCCGATCAAGGGATCTGACATTCCACGCTCCGATCCGTAGAATGCCAGTTTTCTTTCTCCTGATAACGACGTCCTCTTGAGTAGTCCCCGCCCGGAGATCCGAATGGGGGACTATTTTACCTCCGGAATATTTTACCCAAGAGGACGCCATCATCATTTAATCATACAGTAAAGCTGCATGTCCTCTGGCATAGATGAGCAGTTATTTAAATGTATAGATCGCGTAAAGAAGTTACACTTTTGCCAGTGGAAAATTGTAAGGTCGTAGGTGCTCTACGGGGCAGAGTGCAAGTGATAAGGAATCAGGTGCAGGCTGAGATTGCCCATTCCTTGTGGTTAAGAATCTTACAGTGCCTTGCATACTGGGACTTGATGCGCTGCGGGGAAATGAAGGCTAGAATTGACCTCTCCTGGGCCAACTGCACTTTATCCTATCGCAACCGGCAAATTGACCTGGCACTGATAAGGACTCCGGACGCGTATATAAATTACTGCCGGAATGTCCGAGTAACTGCAAGTTATCCAGTGACATTGAAGATCAATGACTGTATCATTAATCAAAATAGTAATGAACAGGTACGTGCTGTCACTCTCAAACAACAAATTGAAGAAAACGTAGCCGAATCATCTTACTTAAGCCTGTCACAACAAACGGACTTAGTATTAAATCAATTTGTAAAAGTGTTCTCAGAGAAACCAGGAATGATTAAGGGATATGAATTTGACATGCAGGTTAAGCCCCATCAAACATTCTGCCGTGCTACCTATACCGTACCGTGGTCTAAAAGGCCGACCGTACGAAAGCTGTAAATACAAAAAATGGTTCAAATGGCTCTGAGCACTATGGGACATAACTGCTGAGGTCATCAGTCCCCTAGAATTTAGACCTACTTAAACCTAACTAACCTAAGGACAGCACACACATCCACGCCCCAGGCAGGATTCGAACCTGCGACCGTAGCGTTCGCGCGGTTCCACACTGTAGCGCCTAGAACCGCTCGGCCACTCCGGCCGGCGGTGTAAATACATAGTTAATTAAGATTTATTTCATGTATGTTTAATTCTGTGTATATGCTTATTATATATGTGGTAGTTTTAAGTATGTGTATGAGCGAGTTGCTTGTGAATGAAGGTCATGCATTTAAATGTGTGCAACCAAATAAAATATTAGTAAATGAAAATGCGTAATGGCACTTAGCACAGATGTGGAAATGAGAGAGAGCATTTTGCATGGTTGTCGGAAACGCATATTAGCAGTGGATCATTGACCGAATGCGAGAAATAGGACTATTTAACCTCTAAACAGGATAATACCTGAAGGTATGACAGATAATTAACATCTGCACAGATTCCAGCTTGGAAGCGTTTGCAGTTGCACCCGTACGAGAAAGGCAACTGCAAACGCAGCAACAATAAAAGCATCAGTGTTGAATGAATATTAAGAACATATGTAAGAAACCTACTGAACTCACGAGTCCAGAAATACCAATTGGTCGACACTTTAAATAAGAGGTGCCAACTAGATCAATCACTTAGTACTGAGTGATAAGACGTATCTGCAAGGAACTCTGATTTGTGTAACGTATGAAATATTATTATGTAAAGTGAGAGCCATATTATTATGTAGCTCAAATAATAGGTGCTAAAATATGTTCCAATTTACAAATGAGACTATCCGGACGCTTAGTTAGTGTAATACAGATAAACTGAATCACCAATTGGAATGTGATGGAAAAAATGAACAGTAAACTGTGCGGTAACACACTGAGTGTTGACTGTATTTAGCAGTGAAAAACTGTTGTTTAAGTACAGTGAACCAAGGTAAAATTAACAGCATACATGGTGGTGCCTTCCGCAAGAAACAATTAGTATATCCCAAATAATGCTGACATCCATAGTGTCGAAAAATGTTTCTGTGGACAAGAGAAACTTCCTATTAACGTAATATTCCCGGTGGACTGTGAATCGACGATAAGGGTAGCGCACAGCGAACTGCGGACCCCGGAGCCGACAAACGCACGCTAGAAGTGACGCAGGCCAAACTTAGTGAAGTGAAAAGTGTCACAGCAAGGTACTCGCATGAACACTCACCGGCATGGGTGTGTGTGTTGTTCTTACCATAAGTTAGTTTAAGTTAGTTTGAAGTAGTGTGTAAGTCTAGAGAACGATGACCTCAGCAGTTTGGTCCCTTAGGAATTCCCACACATTTGAACACTCACCACATTGACAGTGTGTAGTGCTGAGTAGTGATTACTTAGAAAAAAATGAGTAAATCTGAGTAGTGAAATGCGTGAGTTATTTAAAGAACTGGACCTCGTACGTTCGTGCATTATATTAGTGCATGCGAAAACAGTAAACACGAATGACTGCGGAGTGCTGGAAAACTAATAACATTCCTTTCAGCACTTGCGATATGTGTATTTGTCTTGTTTTGCTGATGAACCGATAAGCGGTCGAATATTTGCATGTTACGCGAGGCGAGCGGTCGGCAGATGGTCCTGACTGCACAGCTGATACGCCGCGCCTGTCGACTGATCGTCAGCTGTCTGCGCGGACGTCACAGCGCAGGTCAACGAACTGTCGCTGCGGCAGGCTACCGCAGACGCTTCTGTCGTCGCCAACAACGATCCGCCGACAGCTCAACAATACACAAGCGTCGACGACTCTTACTTACTTCAATGCAATTTCGAAATGTATTTATCGTTGACGACGAATTAATAAACACCGACTACAATGTAAATCTGTAACAGACATAATGTACAAACTGCACAGAAATTAATTACAGTGACTATATATTTCTTGTTGTGATGTATATGTCTACTTGAAGGCACAGACAGACATTTTGCGCAAAGATGACTTAATAGTTCAAGACAAACATACTGTCTACGTAATTTCAATTAACTTCTATTTCTTGTTGTAATATATATCTTTGTTGATTAATTCATTGGACATATTATCAGCATAAACAATATAAAGAGAGACTGAATGTCAACAATCCGAAGGCTCCGCGCGAGGTTTTTGATCCATTTTATCTTACGCCTGTAACCCAAATGGGGGAGCGTAAGCAGATTCGTACCGCGTCGGTAAGATTCCGGATTGTTCACAATCCTGATGAAAAACAGAGTGGGATATGGTACATGAACTCACCTGTAATAGAGAGATCGAAACATATCTAAAACATACGAATGGTTTAGTACGAATATAACCATACATGTAACTATGACTTGAACACAAATGTACCGACCTTAAGCATGCAAACATGAACACTTAAATAATGATGTAAGACGGTAGTGAGACTGTACATAAAGTAGTAAACTACATTACGTTCACCCTAACTAGGGGGCCCCCGTGTGAATTATAAATTATTTCGAGACTATGTACGTGTGCGCAGTGTACAAGAAAGATTAAGTAAGTTACATAATACGACCACAAATCACAAACAGCGATCTGATATAAAAAAGAGAACATTCTTTCTATCTGTGTAATGAAAATGAACATGACCAAAGACTATTGCTTTATTGAAACTGCTCATGTTTTTGTTTCGTCTAGAGGTAGGCCTACATTGTTGCGCTGGATAATAATTAATGTAAGTTTTTCTGTATTTTTGCATCAAATGGCTCTGAGCACTATGGGGCTTAACTTCTCAGGTCATCAGTGCCCTAGAACTTAGAACTACTTAAACCTAACTAGCCTATAGACATCACACACATCCATGCCCGAGGCAGGATTCGAACCTGCGGACGTAGCGGTCGCGCGGTTCCAGACTGTAGCGCATAGAACAGCTCGGCCACTCCGGCCTGCTTACTTAGTTGTCACCTCTCATTATCGCAATCATTAATTCTCATTAATCAAGTTTTTACAGAACTTCGTAATGCAGGGAGCTCATCTCCCCTAGCAGGATTTAGTCGGCCATTACGCTGACTGTATTATTTAATTAAAATTTCATGTCATAATATTGAATGTAAATGTGACAGGTTTCTCTACCTTGATCTTTTAATAGTATCAAAGTTAACAGAGTAAAAATAGATTTCGTTTATTAATATTTAGAATACTGAAAAAGTTCAGTACGTTTCGACTTTGGACGCCTAACGGCCGATGAGATTCTCTCCAGTTTTGCCCTGCAAATAATGAACCAGAAATATTGAAAATCATTGCATTCCGCAATATCTCAGTTAATCTTTGTGACATTTAGTACATAAATAACCAGTAGCCCCTGAGACCCATATTAATAATTGCAGTTTGCGTAAGAATGCGCATATTTTCTTTTCTAAATTGCAGCGCTCACGCAAACTATTTATTAGAAGGCGGTGAGTCGCGCGTTGTGTTTAAAAAATATTATATCGTACGTACTTCGGGGCAGCGATGTCCATACGAGTGTTATCGCGGTATAAGTTAATTAAATGTCTCATGCTAGCCCACAATATTTAAAGACACCCCAACAAAAATCATAAAATATGTAATTATAGAAAAATAAGTATATAATTATCCAGTGATAAGCACCCCCACACACATGTAGAGTTATACCGTGATACAGACAAAAAAAGAAAATAGGTCAAGCACTCCGATCTGTAAAGGATAAAATTGGTTCAAAAGGCTCTGAGCACTATGCGACTTAACTTCTGAGGTCATCAGTCGCCTAGAACTTAGAACTACTTAAACTTAACTAACCTAAGGGTATCACACACATCCATGCCCGAGGCAGGATTCGAACCTGCGACCGTAGCGATCGCTCGGTTCCAGATTGTAGCGCCTAGAAACGCACTGCCACTCCGGCCGGCCTGTAAAGGATAAACACCCTCGTTTGTCAGCATGTGGAATACATAAAATTCCACTTACGTGTGGTAAAGTTTATTTTGGAACAACCAAGAGATAGTAGATAGTGAATACTCGGCTAAAGGAACATAATAGTCTCTGCCGTCTAGGGAAAATAGACAAATCAGCAGCAGCAGAACATGCTCTTCAGTCAGAAAATCACGAAGTGAAGTTTTCTGAAACACGAATTTTATCTACGACGATGAACTATTATCCACGTCCATGTAGAGAAGCCACTGAGATATACAGGCTGAGTCACTAACTACTGCCACCAAAAATAACTCCGAAAGTATGATAGGAGCTGAAAAGTTTGTGGGACAGAAGTTGCATGGGACAACGGTGGTTATAATATGACGTTGGGTTTTTGTTGCTAGTTGGGGTCACTTCAAAGATACGAAGGTAATTTTTTTTGACGCTATTGTTTGCTGCTTATTTTCTGATAGCGGCTATCGAGACGAATCCAGTGATGTGCAACAGTAAGGTCTTTGAAGGTCAACGAAGGTCACAAATGTGGCATGAACGTCTTTTTACGGAAGTTGGTCGAAGTGATGACCATTGGTATCAATGCAGTGCTGCAATCTTCTTATCATGGATTCAGTGGTATTCCTTATCACATCGGTAGTTATCGTAGCACATGGTCTGACAGTTCTCTCTAGCATATCTACAGGTGTAGTTGGAACATGTTTATAAACAATGTCTTTTAGGAATCCCCACAAGAAAAGAATCCAGAGGCATCAAGTCTGGCGAACAAGCCGGCCACGACACATCTCCTCCACGTCCAATCCAACGAATGGGGAATTGTATCTGAAACTCATTTCTAGCCATCAATGAAAAATGTGCCGGACACCCATCGTGCTGATACCACGTTCTGTTCCTTGTTTCTGAAGGTATTTCTTCAAATAACAGACCTAATGTTTCTTGCAGGAATGTGGTGTACTTCCTACCATTAAGATTGCCTTTGATGAAATAGGGACCTAAAATTCTGTCCTCCCGTATCCCACACCATACAATTACCGACCACGGTTTTTGGTGTGCAACTTGCAGCAGCAACATGGATTTCCAGCTTCCCAATTATGCGTGTTATGCAAGTTAACATTTCCATGGTTCGTGAATGTAGTCCCGTCAGTAAATAAAACCAAATTAATAAATGTGTCATTCGTCTGAATCTGAAGTTAAGCCCATCGGCAGAATTCAATGCGATGCATACAATCCGTACCAGTTAATTCTTACTGATATGGTAAGGATGATATTTATGGCGATGCAGAACACGAACAACACTACTCTGGCTCTTACCAGATTCCCTTGCGATTCGACGCGAAATAACACAAGGATCTCGAACCACAGTGGCAAGAGTACCAATTTCCGTTTCCTCGTTAGTAACTTTCCTTTGCCGGATATGTTTACAATGCGTTAAAGATCCAGTTGTTCTCAATTTATCGTACACATATTTAAATTTACGACGTGTAAGGTGAGTACGTTGAGGATATATTTCAGCGTAAAAGTCTGAATTTCGTTGGCATTCTCCGTAAATGAGAAGCATATCGACTTGTGCTTCGAAGGAATACATCATTCACATTCGCTTGATTCGACGATACTAGTCATACCGTTCCTATTAGTGTTTTATTGCGAAACCGTCGAATGGTGTTTACATTTCAATGGCACGTTAGATGGATGCGCCGTATTTAGCGAATATTTACTATTTGCACGATATACAAGAGAGAATTGTCAGAGCACGTGCTTAGATAAGTGCTGAAGTGACAAGGAATACCACTCAAACCATGATAAGAAGACTGCACCACTGCATTGATACCAATGGTCATCACTTCAAACACCTTCTGTAAATGGACGTTAATGCCACTTTTTTTACCTTCGTTGACCTTCAAAGACCTTACTGTTACATACCATTGGATTCGTCTCGATAGCCGCTATCAGCAAATAAATACCAAATTATATCACCCCATTTAAAAAAATAAAGTGGACCTTCATATCTCTGATGAGACCCCGCCTAGCAACAGGAAAACAACGTCTTATTATGGCCCCCGTTGCCTATGCAACATTTGTCCCACAAACTCTTCAGCCACTAGCACACTTCCGGAGTTACTCTAGGTGGCAATAGTGACTCACTCTGTATAAACATAGGAATAGTTTTAATAGGATATAAGAGACCACGAAACTTAGCGACGTATGGACAGTAGCTCTGCAGAGGCGATGATCGATACCTAAGTTTGATCTTTGACAAAGATCATCTCTGCTTTTCACGAATAACTCCGGCCACGCGACTTTTTCTGCAGCATATATATATATATATATATATATATATATATATATATATATATATATATATATATATATATATATATATATATATGTCGCTCTCAGACGTCCGACCCGTAAGACTGCAAGACTCAACGGAAGAGCAACGCCTCTGATGTCCAGCGCAGTTCTGGACGAAACGTTAGGAACAGAAGAGTTTTATGGACCACGATTTCTACCCCGACAGGTTTACCAGCAGCAACATCCTGCCGTGTAGGCTTCATTCTGTAATCCCACATATCCCGTGGGAATACCTCTAGTTGTAGTGTTCACATTCACAGATGGAAATGTCAGTGACAACGAAAGTTTGAGTCAGACCTGTATATGTGCTCAGCCTGGAACCGCGCGACTGCTACGGTCGCAGGTTAGAATCCTGCCTCTGGCATGGATGTGTGCTGTCCTTAGGTTAGCTAGGATTAAGTAGTTCTAAGTTCTAGGGGACTGATGATCTCAGATGTCCCATAGTGCTCAGAGCCATTTCAACCATTTTTTGAGCTTTTCGCGATAAGTGGGAAAACCAGGTTTGAGTCTCAGCGAGGCACAAATTTTCAGCTCTGACGACATATTAATTACACCTCTGAAGATCGTAGATGGGACTCAGTTTATAAATTTCTTAACGGTAGAAAATATACAGGGTTTCTAGTGAATGCGTTACTGAATGAGGCAGTGAATTAGGGTCTGGAAAGACAGAATGTCAAAGTAAAGAAAGGAGTTACAAATGACTGGCTCAAAAAGTTTTGTGGGACAAAGCTATCAGTGCGTTCACAGAAAGTTTATTGCGGGCCAGCATGTTCCCATGGTAGTTCAGACTACGTTGCAGAAATTTCGCTGGGAACCCTTTACGCATCCTCCCTATAGTTGCGATCTCCCCCCACGCGAATTTCCTATTCTTGGTGCGCTGGAAAAAAAAATTCCTGTCTATCGATTTGCTTCTAACAAAAAAGGGTACAGTCATAGTTCCGCAGACAATCGCAACCATTTTACCATCGAGGCACTGCCCGTCTTGTCTCACACTGGGATAAATGAATTAACAGTTATGGAGATAACTTTTCAAATTATAAACAATTTATTTACTTATTTCCACCTGTCTCGCTTTCTTTGATCTCGCCTTATACTTGAGTGATTGCAGAGGGGAATAAATTACAGTTCTTTAGCTAAATAAATAGTTTCATAAACTAAGTTCCTGGTACGTCTGGAAAGAAAATGGTACAAGAAGTATGTATGAGCAATTTTGACTTATGCTAAAGAGGCCTGGCTGTTGAATGCTGTTGCGTTTCTCGTATGAAGAATATTCTTAAAACTATCTGTCCACACACTTCCGATCATGAGCGCTCCTGAAATTATTCATGTCTCTGATTCGGTGAGAACACCCCCAAAAGCTGCGAGATGTAAAATCCCCTTAATGCGGGTAATGGAAATTTACTTTCAGTTGTCTGTACTTAGTCCCTAGATATTCATCTGACCGTTTTAGTATAATGCTCTTCCCCACATGAAATGTAAAGTTCAAGTACTCTCAGAGTACTTATAAAATCCAAAGAGTAAACATCCTTCATTACTTCCTGTATTTATTTTTGAAGTGAAATTAAATGCTGGACTGATAATTGCGTATCAGTCAAATAACACAGCTATCCATTTTCACACAACTTCAAACAACGAATCTGAATAAAAATAAATGCTGTAACGCACATATTGGTTTCAAGAAAATGTAACATTAATCACCTATAGTATTTGCTTGTCTATTCTCAAAATAAATCAGTTTAATTCTATTGAAAACTAAAGCGATAAAAGAGGGCCTGGCGCAACATTAAGTACTTTTTTAGTCAACCAGGTAAAGATATAACAGAACGGCGTTTGACATTAGTTATTTTTATTTCTCGTTCAGCAGCAGTACTGCCCCGACGCCCATGGCAGCCGGAGTACTATCACTTTGCTGTCGCAACGCACACAGTTCTGGCCGGGTATTCACTTCCCAAAGGCTGGAGCTCCCGGATACTGGATGGCGCCGTTATAAATTCCCTTTATACAACACTTTCGTAACAAATTAGCATACTTCTAGAAACTTGCGATTTTCCTTGTGACTTGATCCGTCCAGTCAGCAATAAATATTTCATAGATTTTCCAGTCTTTGTATTTGCAGAATGAATAAAGAAAGTACTAATGGTCGTCAAACGTGAACCGTTACAATACGGAAACGATGTAGACGCTCATCGTGTAATGAAATAATCCATGTTAAGATCACCAGGACATGCAGGAAAACGAAAAAATTGATTAGGGCGATGACTGGGGTCCAAGACCTAATTATGACTGATGAAACTGAAAAGGTAATGGGCGAGATGTGTAACTGGATGGATGGATGATAAACTGATCGACGAAGTTTTTTTAAAGATTCCAAAAGTGAGGAAGGGCCAAGACGACAACTATAAGCGAAGTGGATAAATTACACTAGAAAACGTACAGGAGCGACAAGAATGTGCATAAAATAGGAACGCAAGACATGGGAAAGTCTAATGCATACTTTTTATTATAGTTGGATATCAGTTGGCTTCTCTGAGATGAAGAGGTTGGCATAGGAGAGAAATTCGTGGCGGGCCGCATCAAACGAGTCAGAAGACTGATGACCAAAGAAGAAAAAATTAATTGGCTGTCTGTTTCTCCTGTCTGTTTGTAGCGATGCTATTCCTGCGACGTCCTTTCCACAAACGACTCGGCGATGCTGCTTTCATGTGATTCGGAGAAACGACCGGCAATGGGTGACTAGAAATCATTATATCCGCGTGTCAAGTCAAAGTAGTGCCATACTCAGGGAATGAGCAAAGGGGAAGAGAGACAGGCATCTTGCATCGCCGTTCTCGACTGTGGTGTCACCGCCAGACACCACACTTGCTAGGTGGCAGCTTTAAATCGGCCGCGGTCCATTAGTACATGTCGGACCCGCGTGTCGCCACTGTCAGTGATCGCAGACCGAGCGCCACCACACGGCAGGTCTCGAGAGACGGACTAGCACTCGCCCCAGTTGTACGGACGACGTAGCTAGCGATGCACACTGACGAAGCCTCGCTCATTTTCAGAGCAGATAGAATAGCCTTCAGCTAAGTCAATGGCTACGACCTAGCAAGGCGCCATTAGCATTACATAGCTTGTATCTAAAGAGTCTCACTTGTATCATCAAGAGCGATGTACCACAAGGATGGATTAAAGTTAAGTATTCCAGGAACTACGTACTTTTCTTTATAGCATTCATTACGTATCCTGTTTCAGACCTATCTACTAGCCTGCGTGAGTTAACGCGTGCCTTTCGGCTACTTCCGAGTGGCGTGGCTGTCTTGTTACACCACAACACTCGACAATGTCCTGTTGGAGGTGATTCACTGTTGCCTTCCGCCGATCTCTTGTGATGTGTCTAGTGTTTGTCTGTGCCACGTGGATGGCTGTCATGGGTGCTTCTATAGTGCAGTGTTGTGTTCGTGTTATTATGGATGAAATAAACGGAGAGGGTGAAACCTCGTGCCGAAACATAGCCTTCACTCGAATACCATCAAGGGGACCGCCATTCGATGGACGAACGGCCATCAACTGTGCCACAGGCGCTCACTTCATGCGACACCACTGAGATGTTTGGAATTTAATCAGTTATCTTAGGATAAAGACTGGTGATCACGTAATTTTACATCACCACCTCTCCTCTTATACCAAATGTAGTGAAAATACTCCACCACCATGATTCAAAACAGCGTACGTCCTTGTCAAGCACCGTTGCACAGGCATTATTTTACCACAGAAGCGGGATATCTCTGCATGGGAATGAGATAACTGAGAATCGAGACGGAATTGTTACCACGTTCATCGTCCTGTGTTAAACAAATGCAATCTCACTTCAACTCTCACCATCTTTCAAATAATTGGGAAACTTCTCCAGTGGATGGAACAACACTGTTTTGGATACCTAAGTTGTTTCTCAAAGGTAACTGGAGTGTGTTCATGCTCTTCTGTCCGACATCTTCGTGTCTTCCACTGATTCCTTGCGGTTTCTTCAACATTACTCTTTCACTTCATACATCTCTAGAATCAGCTGTGGCATATTAAGTTGGTGCATAAGTTGATAGCGTTTTTCCAGAAGCTTACGAAGCTCAACAGATACAGGGGTGTTTCAAAAATGACCGGTATATTCGAAACGGCAATAAAAACTAAACGAGCAGCGATAGAAATACACCGTTTGTTGCAATATGCTTGGGACAACAGTACATTTTCAGGCGGACAAACTTTCGAAATTACAGTAGTTACAATTTTCAACAACAGATTGCGCTGCAAGTGATGTGAAAGATATAGAAGACAACGCAGTCTGTGGGTGCGCCATTCTGTACGTCGTCTTTCTGCTGTAAGCGTGTGCTGTTCACAACGTGCAAGTGTGCTGTAGACAACATGGTTTATTCCTTAGAACAGAGGATTTTTCTGGTGTTGGAATTCCACCGCCTAGAACACAGTGTTGTTGCAACAAGACGAAGTTTTCAACGGAGGTTTAATGTAACCAAAGGACCGAAAAGCGATACAATAAAGGATCTGTTTGAAAAATTTCAACGGACTGGGAACGTGACGGATGAACGTGCTGGAAAGGTAGGGCAACCGCGTACGGCAACCACAGAGGGCAACGCGCAGCTAGTGCAGCAGGTGATCCAACAGCGGCCTCGGGTTTCCGTTCGCCGTGTTGCAGCTGCGGTCCAAATGACGCCAACGTCCACGTATCGTCTCATGCGCCAGAGTTTACACCTCTATCCATACAAAATTCAAACGCGGCAACCCCTCATCGCCGCTACCATTGCTGCACGAGAGGCATTCGCTAACGATATAGTGCGGAGGATTGATGACGGCGATATGCATGTGGGCAGCATTTGGTTTACTGACGAAGCTTATTTTTACCTGGACGGCTTCGTCAATAAACAGAACTGGCACATATGGGGAACCGAAAAGCCCCATGTTGCAGTCCCATCGTCCCTGCATCCTCAAAAAGTACTGGTCTGGGCCGCCATTTCTTCCAAAGGAATCATTGGCCCATTTTTCAGATCCGAAACGATTACTGCATCACGCTATCTGGACATTCTTCGTGAATTTGTGGCGGTACAAACTGCCTTAGACGACCTGCGAACACCTCGTGGTTTATGCAAGATGGTGCCCGGCCACATCGCACGGCCGACGTCTTTAATTTCCTGAATGAATATTTCGATGATCGTGTGATTGCTTTGGGCTATCCGAAACATACAGGAGGCGGCGTGGATTGGCCTCCCTATTCGCCAGACATGAACCCCTGTGACTTCTTTCTGTGGGGACACTTGAAAGAACAGGTGTACCGCCAGAATCCAGAAACAATTGAACAGCTGAAGCAGTACATCTCATCTGCATGTGAAGCCATTCCGCCAGACACGTTGTCAAAGGTTTCGGGTAATTTCATTCAGAGACTACGCCATATTATTGCTACGCATGGTGGATGTGTGCAAAATATCGTACTATAGAGTTTCCCAGACCGCAGCGCAATCTGTTGTTGAAAATTGTAACTACTGTAATTTCGAAAGTTTGTCTGCCTGAAAATTTACTGTTGTCCCAAGCATATTGCAACAAACGGTGTATTTCTATCGCTGCTCGTTTAGTTTTCATTGCCGTTTCAAATATACCGGTCATTTTTGAAACACCCTGTACATGTAACAGGGATTTTAGTCATCAATAATATAGTCTACTACACTGTTTACAACGGCTGCCAACGCTGGTGTAACGTTTCGAATCTGCGACCGCAGAAAGTACGTGGTTTTGCGACGAAGAACTCGACGAGCCATTTTCGGAACGCATTTTCATCCGGAAAAGAAGTTCAAAAATGTTCAAATGTGTGTGAAATCTTATGGGACTTAACTGCTAAGGTCATCTGTCCCTATGCTTACACACTACGTAACCTAAATTGTCCTAAGGACAAACACACACATCCATGCCCGAGGGAGGATTCGAACCTCCGCCGGGACCAGCCGCACAGTCCATGGTTGCAGCGCCTTAGAACGATCGGTTAGAAAAGAAGTTCCGTGAAGGTTGTTCGATAGAGAGCGGAAAGGTTTAAAATCTGCGGGCACAAGATCAGGAGTATTGTGGGTGCAGAGTGACTTCGGAACCCAATTCCTGTTTAGCAGGTCCAGCCACAGCGTGCCAAACTTCACGTGTGCAGCGTGTGTGAACCACGGGCGTGCCAGGGTCCGGCCAGTCACTTGGGTTCTTTCGGTCCTTCCCTGATGAACAAGGTACGGCGTGGCATTTCATGCAGCATTGCGATGCGGCACTCTCTCTTTTGGCGGTATGTTTCGAAGCGCCAGCTCCTGCATTTCTCACTGTTTTGTTGTGATTTAAAGGAAGGATGAGGAAAAAGTGGTTGTTGGAAGGGCACACACACACCCAAGTTGGCAATGTAACGCCGTAGTGTAATGAACATATAAGGCGAGTGGTAATTACCATATATTTTCTAAGAGAAACATAAAAATTCTCAGTGTCTGTTATGCTGTCACATAATCGCCAGACACTGTAAATATGCTATAGAGCGGCATTACACCACAATGCACAAAGAATTTCAAGAAGTAGCTAGCGATGAAAGAGAAAACAACTTGGCGGACCTAAAAAGGTGTGTTTCTCAGCGATCCGATCTTAGCGTGAAAATCATTGTGTTTGTGCTGCTTGTATTACTGCTTATATGCTTGTAGAAATTCAGTGAGTTTAGTTCGTTCTATAGTTTGTTGTTTTCAGCTGGCAACCAACTGCAGCGACCCATCATTAAAAGTAAGCTGCAATGTTGTGCTCGAAGCAGCCAGGCGTAATAAACCTTTCAGCGATGGCGAGTTCATTAAAGAGTGCATTGTTGACACAGTGAAACTCGTGACGCAACTGGAATTACAAACGTTTTCCGAAATTAGTTTGTCGTGACAAACAATAATTCGCCGCTTAGCTGTAACGGCAGCGGATGTCTACGGGCAGTTAATTGACAATGCCAGCCACTTCATCGGAGTTTCAATTGTTTTGGGCGAGTCGATGAACGTTTCGAATGTTCAAATGTGTGTGAATTCCTAAGGGACCAAACTGCATAGGTCATCGGTCCCTAGACTTACACACTACTTAAACTAACTCATGCTAAGAACAACACACACACCCAAGCCCGAGGGAGGTCTCGAACCTCCGGCGGGAGGGGCCGCGCAGTCCGTGACAGGGCACCTCAAACCGCGTGGCCACTCAGCGCGGCGTTCAACATTTCGGACAGCGCACAACTTGGGATTTTTGTTCGTGGAGTGGACAGCTATTTGCATGTGACAGAAGAAGTGTTAGATCTGATGACAATGAAAGACACAACGAGAGGAATCGACTTGGTGAGAACGGCTGAAGACGCAGCTGAAGCCGTTGGCCTGAACTAAAACATGCTGGTCTCAGTCAGCACCGACAGAGCGCCAGCGATGCGAGAGGCACAATGCGGACTCGTAGCATTATTGCGCAATAAAATACAACAATGAACAGGCAATTTGTATGGAACTCATTGTTTCGTGCTTCAAGAACTACTTAGTGCTAAATTTGCAGGGATAGAGCACGTCATGAAACTGGTGATCCGAATAGTAAATTATCTAAAGTCATATGGGTTATTACGTCGTCATTTTCTACAGTTTTTGATGTAACTGCAGAAACAGTATGGAGACGTGATAAACTACAGCGAAGTACGTTGATTAAGTCGAGGGGCACGCTTGGAACGATTTTTCGAGTTAAAACCGACTATTGTTCTATTTATGAAAGAAAAAGGAAAACAGGAACAAACATTAAAAGATCCGGAATGGGCTACAGACCTCAAATTTTTTAGTTGACATGAGTGCTCACTTGAACACGGTCAGTAAGATGTTGTAAGGTGAGAAGCAATACCCCCTGTCGTGGGTTCGAGTCCGCCCTCGGGCATGGGTGTGTGTGTCGTCCTTAGCGTAAGTTACACTACTGGCCATTAAAATTGCTACTCCATGAGGATGACGTGCTACAGACGCGAAATATAACCGACGGGAAGAAGATGCTGTGATATGCAAGTGATTAGCTTTTCAGAGCATTGTCCGCAGCTCGTGGTTGTGCGGTAGCGTTCTCGCTTCCCACGCCCGGGTTCCCGGGTTCGATTCCCGGCGGAGTCAGGGATTTTCTCTGCCACGTGATGACTGGGTGTTGTGTGCTGTCCTTAGGTTAGTTAGGTTTAAGTAGTTCTAAGTTCTAGGGGACTGATGGCCATAGATGTTAAGTCCCATAGTGCTCAGACACATTTTCTTTTCAGAGCATTCAAGGTTGGCGCCGGTGGCGACACCTACAATGTGCTGACATGAGGAAAGTTTCCAACTTATTTCTCATATACAATCAGCAGTTGACGCGCTTTGCATGGTGAAACGTTGTTGTGATGCCTCGTGTAAGGAGCAGAAATGCGTACCATCACGTTTCCGACTTTGATACAGGTCGGATTGAAGCCTATCGCGATTGCGGTTTATCGTATCGCGACATTGCTGCTCGCGTTGGTCGAGATCCAATGACTGTTTTCCCGGGTTCGATTCCCGGCGGGGTCAGGGATTTTCCCTGCCTCGTGATGACTGGGTGTTCTGTGCTGTCTTTAGGTTAGTTAGGTTTAAGTAGTTCGAAGTTCTAGGGGACTGATGACCATAGATGTTAAGTCCCATAGTGCTCAGAGCCATTTGAACCATTTGAACCAATGACTGTTAGCAGAATATGGAATCGGAGGGTTCAGGTAATACGGAAAGCCGTGCTGGATCCCAACGGCCTCGTATCACTAGCAGTCGAGATGACAGGCATCTTATCCATATTGCTGTAACGGGCCGTGCAGCCACGTCTCGATCCCTGAGTCAACAGATGGGGACGTTTGCAAGACAACAACTATCTGCACGAACAGTTGGACGACGTTTGCAGCAGCATGGACTATCAGCTCGGAGACCATGGCTGCGGTTATCCTTGACGCTGCATCACAGACAGGAACCCCTGCGATGGTGTGCTCAACGACGAACCTGGGTGCACGAATGGCAAAACGTCATTTTTTGGGATGAATCCAGATTCTGTTTACAGCATCGTGATGGTCGCATCCCTGTTTGGCGACATCGCGGTGAACGCACATTGGAAGCGTGTATTCGCCATACTGGCGTATCACCCTGCATGATGGTATGCGTTGCCATTGGTTACACGTCTCGGTCACCTCTTGTTCGCATTGACGACACTTCGAACAGTGGACGTTACATTTCAGTTGTGTTAAGACCCGTGGCTATAGCCTTCATTCGATCCGTGCGAAACCCTACATTTCAGCAGGATAATGCACGACCACATGTTGCAGGTCCTTTACGGGCCTTTCTGGATTCAGAAAATGTTCGACTGCTGCCCTGGCCAGCACATTCTCCAGATCTCTCACCAGCTGGAAACGTCTGGTCAATGGTGGCCGAGCAACTGGCTCGTCACAATACGCCAGTCACTACTCATGATGAACTGTGGTATCGTGTTGAAGCTGCATGGGCAGCTGTACCTGTACACGCCATCCAGGCTCTGTTTGACTCAATGCCCAAGCGTAACAAGGCCGTTATTGCGTCCAGAGGTGGTTGTTCTGGGTACTGATTTCTCAGGATCTATGCACCCAAATTGCGTGAAAATGTAATGACATATCAGTTCTAGTATAATATATTTGTCGAATGAATACCCGTTTATCATCTGCGTTTCTTCTTGGTGTTGCAATTTTAATGGCCAGTAGTGTAGTTTAAGTTAGATTGAATAGTGTGTAAGCTTAGTGCCGATGACCTCAGCAGTTTGGTCCCATAGGAACTTACCATCATATAGGTTCATTCAGGAAACATTGTATAGCAGGCGCTGAACTAGGAGCGCCTATCACAGGAGAAGCAATATCTGGTTTAATGGCAAAGGCGGATGCATTTAAAATGAAAATTACATTGTGGAACTGACGACGTCTGAAAAAAAAACATCGCCCGTTTCCCCAATCTCTCTGGTATTAACGAAAATGCTCGTTTTGAACAATTCATTTCGGCGCTGGAAGAAGAACAGCTTACATATCGTTTTCAGGACACTGCCAACCTTGCATCCCTTTTTGAGACGTTTTCAAGACCAATCTCCGTATTAGTTGAAAACAGTATAAATGGAACTGATCGACCTACAATGTAAACGCCGATTTAAAGACCATTTCTATTACTTTAAAACTCTCCAGAAGTTCTACGATAGCTGTCCTCAGGAAGAGTTCCCACGTCTCCATAACGAAGCTGCAAAAGTGATATTCATCATTGGATCTACTTATGTTTGTGAAAGATTGTTTTCAGTAATGAAAATAGGCGTCACTGCCACGTGGCAGCCTCAGTGACGACAATCTTATAAAATGCCCACGGCTGTCATTGTGCCGACAGTTAGTACCAGGTAACAAAAGTAATTAGATAATGGTGGGATTTTGTTTTGTTTGAATATTGAGAATTTTAGCCATGGCATTGACGGTAGAGAAGTGATAGGTAATATTTTCTTTCCTTTCACATGTAGTTATAATAGTTTATTCCATTCCTAACGATATGCTGTAGAACTATTTTCTGTCTCTTTTTCTATATCTCAATTGAAATGTAAGAACTTTACATGGAACAATGAGGCTTGTACGATATGACTCGTGTGATGCAACTGCAAACTCAACTTTATTTTATTTGTATTTTTTTAATCTCTCTTGTCCCAAGTCATTAACAGTAAAACACCACTCCTCATGCCACACTGCTTACGTTTTTCTAATTTCCTAATAGATCCCAATTCCATCCCGGGGGTTCGTGGTGGCGACAGGAACGCCATCCGGCCACCCTCTGCAACTAACACTGCCAAATCCATAGTAACAAGGCCGACCCCGCGTTGAAGCGGGACAAAGGCCCAAAGGAAATGATGATGAGGGTAATATGAACCAGAGCCGCTTGCAAGTCGGTCTGTGTTCCATGCAATACTACCCTGCGGTCTAAGCGGAGCGGTTCCAGTGCCCCGCTCAGGCAGCACAGCATGATGGTGGGGGATAACGTGTACGAAGTAGAAAGCGGCCCGCGTGCCACAGTGCCGTCCGCGTGCTGAGTCTTTGGTCGGCTCTGCGCAGTCTTGGCGGGTCGTTGTTCTTGGATTGCGTGTGGAAGACACCTCAGTTGTTGACAATAAATGTCAGCAATGAGGGTTAAGCCTCGGGAATTCGTAGCACGCCACGCCGTCACTGTTCCAGGAGACGCATAACATGTATTGTGGATGCGCGCATGGCTTTGTATGGGGAGTCGCTGCTTTTTTTGGACTCACCTATTTCTTTCTTCTACTTTTGTTAGCACAAAGACAACATTTACCGTCAGCACTATCGATACAGTGTAGGAATGGTCGATGTTGTTGACGAGCCAATTGATGTCGATCAGTCTGAGATGCACGTAAGGCAACCACTGATTTCTGTGATTTTTGGCTCAGGACATGCGGCACCAACACACCCGTTTATTGAAAACTGACAAAATGCCCACATGTAACTAGAAGTAGCAACCGTGAACTACAAAAAATGGCAATCAGTTGAAATGTTCCCTCTACTACTTCAGTTTAACACTACGGGCAGCGGATTTATTTGCGGGACCTTTGCATAAATGCCCTAACTTGAAAGCTATGTCAGTTCTGCTTGGCCCAATGATTGACATTCAAACATATAGTAAAATCATTAAATAAAATTTCTTTTTCAACATACACTCCTGGAAATGGAAAAAAGAACACATTGACACCGGTGTGTCAGACCCACCATACTTGCTCCGGACACTGCGAGAGGGCTGTACAAGCAATGATCACACGCACGGCACAGCGGACACACCAGGAACCGCGGTGTTGGCCGTCGAATGGCGCTAGCTGCGCAGCATTTGTGCACCGCCGCCGTCAGTGTCAGCCAGTTTGCCGTGGCATACGGAGCTCCATCGCAGTCTTTAACACTGGTAGCATGCCGTGACAGCGTGGACGTGAACCGTATGTGCAGTTGACGGACTTTGAGCGAGGGCGTATAGTGAGCATGCGGGAGGCCGGGTGGACGTACCGCCGAATTGCTCAACACGTGGGGCGTGAGGTCTCCACAGTACATCGATGTTGTCGCCAGTGGTCGGCGGAAGGTGCACGTGCCCGTCGACCTGGGACCGGACCGCAGCGACGCACGGATGCACGCCAAGACCGTAGGATCCTACACAGTGCCGTAGGGGACCGCACCGCCACTTTCCAGCAAATTAGGGTCACTGTTGCTCCTGGGGTATCGGCGAGGACCATTCGCAACCGTCTCCATGAAGCTGGGCTACGGTCCCGCACACCGTTAGGCCGTCTTCCGCTCACGCGCCAACATCGTGCAGCCCGCCTCCAGTGGTGTCGCGACAGGCGTGAATGGAGGGACGAATGGAGACGTGTCGTCTTCAGCGATGAGAGTCGCTTCTGCCTTGGTGCCAATGATGGTCGTATGCGTGTTTGGCGCCGTGCAGGTGAGCGCCACAATCAGGACTGCATACGACCGAGGCACACAGGGCCAACACCCGGCATCATGGTGTGGGGAGCGATCTCCTACACTGGCCGTACACCACTGGTGATCGTCGAGGGGACACTGAATAGTGCACGATACATCCAAACCGTCATCGAACCCATCGTTCTACCATTCCTAGACCGGCAAGGGAACTTGCTGTTCCAACAGGACAATGCACGTCCGCATGTATCCCGTGCCACCCAACGTGCTCTAGAAGGTGTAAGTCAACTACCCTGGCCAGCAAGATCTCCGGATCTGTCCCCCATTGAGCATGTTTGGGACTGGATGAAGCGTCGTCTCACGCGGTCTGCACGTCCAGCACGAACGCTGGTCCAACTGAGGCGCCAGGTGGAAATGGCATGGCAAGCCGTTCCACAGGACTACATCCAGCATCTCTACGATCGTCTCCATGGGAGAATAGCAGCCTGCATTGCTGCGAAAGGTGGATATACACTGTACTAGTGCCGACATTGTGCATGCTCTGTTGCCTGTGTCTATGTGCCTGTGGTTCTGTCAGTGTGGTCATGTGATGTATCTGACCCCAGGAATGTGTCAATAAAGTTTCCCCTTCCTGGGACAATGAATTCACGGTGTTCTTATTTCAATTTCCAGGAGTGTATAATAAAATAAAATAGTTAAAGGTTTGTCTACTCTTATAGAAAGGATGTTCCGACTCAAATTAGAATTTTATATAAGAAATTGGTTTATTCATTATCATTTCGGATGATTTTAAGAACAAAAAAATTCCCTTCATTAAACAAATCTTAACGCATCTGATCTTCACACAGCATGAAATTTGCATCAGATTCCACAATGTAAATTAAACGCATCTGACTTCCTTATTAACACTGTAAAATTTAACGCATCTGAGTTTGTCTTTAAATTTATCATTAACGTATCTGACCTTTTTTTTACTAAAACTATAGTCTCCTACAGAATGGTATCTTTTATTACCACAAATGCCCACGTTTTGATCGGAAAAAAGTATATTCCACAGCTATATCCATTAATCAACATGCACACTCAATTACTACACCAACATATGCACAGGAGAAACGTAAGAATCGAGCCGTTAGCAGTTCCGATATTCACCCTTCAGTAACTATCTTTACTCAAAATTATCCCACCGAAAACCAAATTTGTCACATATAAATTCCGCACTTAATTGATCATTCACTTTAATAGCCACTATTGTACTGCTGCCTTCTCCCGACACAAATTCACCCATTGAAATATGAAAACCCTTCCAAAAATTACACATACAAACTACATACACTCAAGTTGGACTACTTACCTTGTTGCAGCCAAAGTTCATGGCTACGTTATCAGTTTACTAATCTCTTTTCCCGCTTTGTAATATTAATTATTCAGAAAATTTCCCCACGTGACTCTACATTCCAATAAACTGAATAAGCAAGCATTATCTTCTCTTGGCTTGCTACAATTCGATACATGCTTACACAGGAGATACCACGTGTCCTTAACAAAGGATCCACGTTACCAAATCTTTCAAGATTGCAGATATGTAAGAAAATTGAAAAATTATAACAGTACTTAATTCCATACGCATATTTCATGTAATAGCTCACTTCCTACTTATGCTATAGGTCCCTAGCATTCGTGCCTCCACTAGTTACAAGATTCTTGATCAGCCCCACGTGGTGAGTGCCAGTTGTAAAACTAAGTAAATTCCCACAGGCACTTAAATATTTCATTTTTCATAATGAACTTGCTTGCTCAACAAATTAAGATTAAATTATTCACCGCGAAATTGTTATAAAACGCCAAAATTGTGAATTACTACCACAAAGCAAAGCAACGTTTCTACATCACCTACTATTGCACATAACCTACCTAAATAAATTTCGTTCCCCCAAAATTTTAATATTACATTACGTCTAGCTGCAAAAAGAGGGTTGTTCACCTAATGTGAAACCATTAATCATAAATATAGCACATTTCCCACACTTAATTAGAGCATAGCTCGACCCATCTCAGATAAGCGTCCTCTCTCGTCCAAATCTTCAGCAGCTGTCCACAACTCGGACCCACGCTACTGTTCCGCTCGCCTGAACGCTCATGGTGGGGGCGGCTCCCAACAACCATCAGTTCAGAATTTCCCCGGTTTAAAGTTGCCGGTCGTACCTCCGTTCTATACAATGGGAATGATCCCGCGCTTTGCCTCCCAAAGACTGAAACGTGTTTTGCAGACTATCCAACCTTCCTATACCTCGCTGCAGCCAAAGGCTGAAGTTGCAGAGTTTCTGTAATCGCTGCCTATCGACTAGTTGTTCCCTGTCGTACACCTACAATCGCTAAATATTGTTCGATCCTTATTCTCTCCACAAACATTCTTCCAGCAATTATTTTCGTACATTCATACTTATTCAATCAATAAAACAGATCGATTCCTCTGGTCAATCTTTTAACTAGGTGTTGGTTTGCAGACACCGACAGTAAGTCTGTGTTAATTAAATTAAATGATATTATTACGATACAAAAAGATATTAATACAATCAAAATCGTGTTCTCTGAAGAACACGACGATCCATTGCATTAAATACTGTTACATTATTAGAAATATAAGTGCGAGTTGCTATTGCCGAAGACAATGGCCACCTCTCACAGTTAATAAAAACTTAGTAACCCCAATACCAACATGCAAATCAGAAACGCTACGAACGTATTCACCAAATGTTCACCAAACAAATACAGTTTATCCCTTACTAACAGTGAGAAACTGAAATTGTTGTGAACTGACAAGACAGCCAGTCCACAGTGACGGGTAACCGAAAGGCACGCGCTTAAACTCACGCAGGCTAGAGAGGTCTGAAACAGGATACGTAATGAATGCTATAAAGAAAAGTACGTAGCTTCTGGAATACTTAACTTTAATCCATCCTTGTTGTACATCGCTCTTGACAATACAAGTGAGACTCTGTAGATACATGCTAATTGCGCCTTGCTAGGTCGTAGCCATGGACTTAGCTGAAGGCTATTCTAACTATCTGCTCTGCAAATGAGCGAGGCTTCGACAGTGTGCATCGCTAGCTACGTCGTCCGTACAACTGGGGCGAGTGCTCGTAAGTCTCTCGAGACCTGCCGTGTGGTGGCGCTCGGTCTGCGATCACTGATAGTGGCGACACGCGGGTCCGACATGTACTAATGGACCGCGGCCGATTTAAAGCTACCACCTAGCAAGTGTGGTGTCTGGCGGTGACACCACAGAAATCATGACAGGTTGAACCAGATTGTTAATACAAATGTTTCTGTGGACCAGCAATGGTGTTGGCCTCCTAATCCTACTAGCAATGTACTGTGGGGTAACTTAAGCAGTTACTAAGTTATGCTGGAACATTGTACGGCCTATAAATGGTGACTTGGACAGACACTGTGCGTGCTTGCTTGTCGGGCCCACGCTTGGACACAAACGTGGCCATCATTGATCCGGACGCGCAATGGAAGAACTGCGGCATGCAAATGCGACGCGTCCGCTAATGGTCCGCGCAATCCGCAAGACCGGCAATTAGCTTAACTATGCGTTTCGGCTTTAATTGCTATCCCTCGCTTGTTTGCCTATTGATGGGGCTGAACAAAGGTGCGGTGTGTTTAATTTGTTTGAGTGCATCCACATACTCGACAAAGGTAAATTCTCTACAGCTCTGTTTTTATGTAGCTACCTCCTGTTTGCACTAGCCGAATATTTAAACGTTTTTTAAACGAGCTAAGTCCACAGTGCTTCAGTACTTATTGGGTGGGCGATAGCTGTACACTTCTCCTTTTGATACGGTCAACATTTAAAAGAAATAATTACTATAGGAACCATTAGTAAAGGTCTTGACACCAACGAAGTAAACGACACATCATCCAAATTTCTTCAAATTCTAGAAAGAATTGACACTGTAATAAAATACATGACGAGGAAAAGATTCAACAGAAGTCATTAAACCATTTTTTGTTTATTTTATTTTACAGAATTCCTAAGGCTTTCCCGGCCTCTGGTTGACCGATTGCCTGTTGGCTTCTGTCTCGGGTTCTTCGACCGACGTTTGTTTGATAATTTTTCTGATGTTTCGCCAGCACGAGTGGCTGGTAATTGTGAAAGCTTCACGTTCCATTGTTGGTTCTGCACTTGAGTCGAGCTCGCGACTGCAGGTGATACGAGTATGTAACTGGCGCGCCGACGTCCAAGCGTTTTTTCCGTGGTCAGTACCGCTACGTTTCTGCTCTTGCTACCTGTTACGGTCGTTTGCTGAAGCACGGGAATCGATGATCATTTCACCTCGAGGCTTTCTTATTTCATGTTGAAGATAATCTCATTTTTGTGCAGCTCTATAGTTCCTCTGAGAAAACGGCTGTGATAGCCCTTCTCTACAGCAAGGACTTCCGTGTCACCGAATTTTACTACACGGTCTGTCTCACGCGACGCGTTACCCGCAACGGCAGGTTTCTCCATTTGCCTCAGCCTGCTATGTCGCTTATTTTCGGCGATCTTGGTGTTAATAGATCCTCCAGTCATTACAGCGTAGGAATTTTCCATTCGTACGTGGTATGCGGTATAATGCCGATATTTCAACTGGGTCCCTTTTCTCGTTTGCCGATGTGGGACATTCTTTGATCTCCTTTTTCGATTTATAAACAGTCTTCGCGCCGTCTTTACAGAATATACTGTCGATTCTGTTCGTTGTGTGACAGAAAGGCAGTACCCGACATTTGTTTTTCCGGTGTGTCACTTCGCCGAGTGTTGTTCTGTATGTAATTAATGGAGCACTCATTGCTCCTCAGAACCATTTCTAGGTTTTGCATCTCACGTTTGTGGTGCTGCCGTTCACACGTTCGTCTTGCTCGCGTGAAGAGGGTATTAATCATGACTCTTTTCTGACTCGACTGGTGATTGCCAGTTTGTGCAGGTATCCGTCCGTGGGTGTCGGTCCTCGATACACGCTGTCTCCCTGGTTTTCACCATCCCTTGTGACCAGCACATCTAGAAAGATTACCTGTTGGTTCTTTCCTACCCCCATGATATCTACACGGATCATTACGCTGCATAAACTGTCAGAACACCACCCGAGCCAGAAAATGTGTATGATTAATACGCTCGTTAGTCGAGCAAGACGAATATGTGAGCTGCCATATCAGAAGCGAAATGCAGTACCTAGAGAAGGTTCTCAGGTGCAATGGGTACTGCACCGGGTACGGCCTGTCTGTCACACATTCCCAGAGCATCGGACGGAGTCGGCCATAAAGTGTGCAAACACGACGTGAAGGCTATTTATAAAGATAACGAGGATCAAAGAGTGTCTTTGATAGGCAAAGGTGAAAAGGGATCCACTTGCAATGTCGGGAATATATCATACAACATGTACATATTGAAAAGTCTATGTTGGGATGAATGGTTGATTATCAGTACCAGGATCACCGAACGTAAGCAGCACTGCAGATTGAGGCGGGTGGAGAAGTAAGCCGTGGCGGAACAAGCGCTGTGTGAGACCGGCCATGTAAGTTCTTCCTTTAGAGAAGGGCTATCACACCCGCTATTCATGGATGGTATAGAAATACACAAACATGACTATAGCTTCAACGAGGAAGAAGAAAGTCTCAAGGTGAACGGATTCTGGATTCCCGTGCTGCAGCAAGCGTCTGTTACGGATAGCAAGGGGAGAACCTTAGCTGTAACGATCACGGAAAATCACTTGGACGTTGGCGCTCCAGGTACATACAATCTCCAGTCCGTCACCAGCAATGGAGAGTAAATCTTTGACAATGCTAGCCACTTGCTTTGGCGAAACGTCCGAAAATTCATCAAATGTCAGCCGAAAAACCCGAGATGGAAGCCAACAGGCGATTTGTTATTGTACTTTATTTGGATATTTCGTTACAATACTTGCCAACTGGTTCTTTTTAGTGAATATATCACTGTAAGATGAATATTACAAGCTTCCCTTTCCATTCTTTTTGGATGCTGCGGGACACTCAGTCATTAGTCTTCTGACTGGTTCTAATCAGTTCGTCATTATTGTGTCTTCTGTATATTAATCTGTTCTTCTCACTTAAACCGACGTCCTCATTATTTATTTGAAAAGTTTTTGATGTTAGATGGTGCTGTGCCACAACCACGCAATACAGTTTAAAAGAGTAACCGCAGTTTGACTTTGTATTACTGTGTATGCATGTTTTGGCTTTTACGTCATTATCAAGTACAACGCTGCAAGTTGTCAGACATTATTACCTCACATCTCTTAAGGCAGTCCAAAGCTGTTAAACAAGACTAACCTCAGTATTTATTGCATATATTCTATCATGTTGTCTTCTCCAAAGTATTTGCCATATACCACATGTAATACATTTGGGCCGGCCGCGGTGGTCTTGCGGTTCTAGGCGCTGCAGTCCGGAACCGCGGGACTGCTGCGGTCGCTGGTTCGAATCCTGCCTTGGGCATGGATGTGTGTGATGTCCTTAGGTTAGTTAGGTTTAAGTAGTTCTAAGTTCTAGGGGACTTATGACCTAAGATGTTAGGTCCCATAGTGCTCAGAGCCATTTGAACAATTTTTTTAATACATTTGGAACTATTCGTCATTATGTTAACACAAGTCCAGCCGCTCTTCCCTTAATCTTTTTAGTGATTTGCTCATCTATCCCTCGACGATTCACTGTGGATTCTTACCGTATCAGTCCACATAATGTTCAGCTTCGTTTTGTTGGACCTCATCTCACTTGATTCAATTTCCTGCTTTTCAGCTTTCCAACAGATCGTTATCCACAGACTATAATGATACCCACAAAAGGAGCATTCTCAAATATTTCTTTCTAAAATGAAGTCCTATATTTATACTACAGGTTTGGTGCTTCAATTGTATTGTATGAAACTGGGGACCTAGAAATGATGGAGAGGCTTCGTCCCTGCCGTAGCCCTCAGTGGTACACAACCCCACAGCAGGGCAGGCTACTCACCCTACCACCACCGCCCCACACCAGTGCGGTTCAGTACTCAGTGGAATCCCCCCCCCCCGGGAAGGCGTCTCACACCAGACGAGCGTAACCCCATAACCCCAATGTTGCAGACCAAACCAACGCTACCCTTTAGGTCACTCTGAAGTAATCGATAAAATAATAAATGTTACTGATATACGAGGTGTGGCTAGTAAAAAAACGGGCTAGTACTGGTGAAACAATAAAACGAATGCAATAAGGCTGAAAGTCGCGCGGCCTGTCACGTGACTCTCGCTCCGCCTACTGCTCGAGTTTCATCTGCCTCCTGCACTCAGTCTGCCCGTGGCGTCTGTTTTAAGTAGTTGACGTTTTGTCTGTGCGTCGGAAAATGTTGAGTGTACAGAAAGAACAGCGTGTTAACATCAAATTTTGTTTCAAACTAGGAAAATCTGCAAGTGAAACGTTTGTAATGTTACAACAAGTGTACGGCGATGATTGTTTATCGCGAACACAAGTGTTTGAGTGGTTTAAACGATTTAAAGATGGCCGCGAAGACACCAGTGATGACACTCGCACTGGCAGACCATTGTCAGCAAAAACTGATGGAAACATTGAAAAAATCGGTAAACTTGTTCGACAAGATCGCCGTTTAACAATCAGAGCAGTGTCTGAGTTAACAGGAGTTGACAAGGAAAGTGTTAGGCAGATTCTTCATGAAAGTTTCAACATGAACAAAGTGTGTTCAAAAATGGTTCCAAAGTGTCTCACAATTGAACAGAAGGAACGCCGAAGAATGATTTGTTCTGACATCCTGGAAAACATTGAAAGTGATCCCACCTTCTTACAAAATGTTATTACTTGCGATGAATCGTGGTTTTTTACTTACGATCCCGAAACTAAACGCCAGTCGATGCATTGGAAAACTCCTGGTTCTCCACGACAAAAAAAAGCACGAATGTCAAAATCGAAATTCAAGGCAATGATGATTGTTTTTTTTTTTGACATCAAAGGGATTGTGCACATTGATTGGGTACCAGAGGGACAAACAGTGAATCAGCATTACTATATTAGCGTCCTGGCTACCCTACGTGAGCGAGTACGGAGAAAACGGAACGATTTGTGGAGAAAAAAGTCATGGGTCCTTCACCAAGACAATGCCCCAGCTCACAGTGCGTTGTCAGTGAAGACGTTTTTGGCAAAACACAACATTCCCATCTTAGATCATCCACCCTACTCACCTGATTTGGCCCCCTGTGACTTTTTTCTTTTCCCTAAAGTCAAGTCAGCTTTGAAAGGAACTAGATTTGATTGAGACTGTTGAAGCGGTAAAAGAAAAAGCGACGGAAGTAATGTATGGACTTACCGAAAATGATCTGCAGCATTGCTATGAACAGTGGAAAATTCGTATGGAGCGGTGAAGAGACCGAGGAGGAGAGTACATTGAAGGAGATAACATGAAATTGTAAATAATTGTAAATAAATTTTTTTTCCAGCATCAGTCCGGTTTTTTTCTAGCCGCACCTCGTACTTACTGAGAATATGTAACAAGACAGTCTTATGAACAAAAACGATATCAGATCCTTTGTAATGGGCATATTTCATTCTCATCCAGCCTAAATTATGAAGCCAATGAAAGTATTGCAGTGGAACACAAAATCAGGTAACTACAACAGAGAAAGCTAGAAAAGATATAAGTTCATAAGTAGGTTCTAAACAGTCGTGTTATGCGAAATAATGTTCAAGTGGCAGCAGACCACTTTAAAAATTATTTTGTAATGAGAGAAGACCGTCTCGCTGGGAAAGATGGTGTTAACGTAGTTGTAAAATGTTTGCTGCCACCAGACAAGTATCCACTCGGACTAAGAGGCAACAAAATCTAATTAATTATGTGGATATGTAAAAACGAATTAGCCACTGTGCAAATAAAATCTTCTCTCAGAACATTTACAGGCCTGCCAACGTATCCACTGATGCATCGTGGACTACAGCTGAGACATGAGCCATGTCAGACAGAACGGCGAGGCTTTAATCAATGTTATCGAAGACAATAAGCTAGTGACAGTACCGACATAGCTCCTAATTTGGTATATTTAACTTTCAGTATAAGTCCTGCAATAGATTAACGTTCTGCACCTTTTGTTTTACTACCTTTCTAATTAGAACACTGAAACAAATTCCGTGGGATCAGATCGTCTTTCAGTAGCGGTCCACATTAAAATAAATGCAATGTAGCGGATGTTAGCATTCCCTACAAAAAGGAGTTTACTATTTTAAAGCAACAATCTCCTCCTTAGCTGAATCTCAAATGCTCTAGAGAAGCTGTATATCCCAGACATGTTTAAAAACCTGTCTCCTGATCCTTCAAGTGAGAAAAGTAAATGTGGGTGTTAACAAATTATTAGAGCAAAAGGAAATTTGTATTAAATTTTGTTCTTCATTGAACAAAGGAACCAGTATAAATAGCATTTGCCATAAAACAAAGGCTTTGGAGAAACAGCCTACTGCTACACACTCTTCGTATCGCAATTGCCCGAACAAAGGAATTTATCGGTACTCCCAATGTTCTACTTCAAAATCGTTCTCCTGTGGCAAATGAATTATCATACCTTCCTTCGTACCTTCTCTAAAAAAAGTAATAAATGCTGCTATTAAATCATCGAGTGGGAGGCGAGGTGGCATTCATTTCATTCGTTATTCTGCACTTGAGAATCTGTCGATGGAAGCGAAAGATAGCCTCCTGTTCATTTTTAATTTATATTGTGTGAAGCAGGACGCAATGGAAACATAGAAGATACAAATTATAATTCCAGTCCTGAAAAGCTGGAAACAGCCAAATATCGACTTCTTGATCATTACCTTTCTTGTCATGGGTAGCAAAAGTGCTGGAGCGAATAGTGGAAAGCACAAGGGGATTGTGCCTCGGAGGCAGTACGGATCTAGGAAAGTTAAAGGGACTGTGGACAGTGTATTCGATTGCTATGGATAGCACCACAGTCTTCCAAACAAAGAAATCGGTCGTCGCGGCTTTTCTTGAAGTTAAGTGGGCTTAAGATCACATACAGATGTCGTTACTCTTGGATGAGTTGATGGAATTCCTTCAAGGATGATACATGGCATCAGTTCTCTTGTCACTCAGAGATGAGTCCACGTCTGAATCAAAGCAAACATGCCCGGACGTTTACATGTCTCCAAGCTCCTCACGGTGCTGTTGTAAGCCTTCCCTTATGTACTTTATATACTCATGATTTACAACAAAAAATCACACTCACCTCAAAACTATTACAAAACGCAGAAAACGCTTGTGTTTATTCAGTTACGGACTCGGATCTTCAGTCTAAAACGAAATTACACACAACCCTACAACACGTTGAAGAATGGCTGTCTGCCAATGAGCTGAAATTTTTGCTGAGTATTTGGTGACCGTATCATATTTTCAAATCGGACGCTGCTTTTACCTGCGGTCACGCCGCATGTAGAAAGTATGCTTTCCATACAATATCTCGTGCTCGATTCTACAGATTGATACATTACTCAAGGCTAATCTGGGTGCCTCACAAACAATATACTGTTAAGAACTGCAAAAGTGGATTAAAAGTAATTCGCTAACTCATCCGTTTGGGCTGGGGACCACTCATTAATAAGGTCCCTTCGAGCCTGTCTTGGAGACGTACGTTCGGAGACTACAAACGCTTGGACATTAGCCGTCATATACTGTCATTCAAGAGAGAGATTTCATGGATAGTTCCGACTATAAAAGTGGCGACTGTATTTACCAATTGCAGATTGCTTCCAACAAAAGAAAAAAAATTCCAGCTGTTTGTACCTGCTTAGAAACTTGGCCTCCTATCTATTCTATAAGATATTCTGTAGAGATACCTGTATTTGAATATGATCTTGACACACTCAGCTACCGTATTCTGGTCTATAATTTTGAAACGACAAGTTCGTTAAAGTACATATATAAATTGCATATTAAATCGTTTCGTTGTAGCTTAGTGGCTTAGTTCTATCAGTATACATACAAATGGGTGTAAAATTCCCCAAGAACCCTATAGCGGATTTGCTTTTTCACGCCTTCATATCCTAGTTTGTGAGGCGTTCAAACTATCTAAAAGCGCTTCAAGTTTTACGGTGGAGGTAGTGGCAATTTTGGAAGCACTTAATTTTGAAAATTCAACTTCCTTCTGAAAGATATTAATATTCCCTGAGTGCCATCAAAAATAGTCTGCTCCCTTGACGAAATAAACAAGCCTCACATACAGAATGTACTACTGGTATACGTTCACAGTAAACGGAGGGGGCAGATAGTCCATCTGCTGCCTGAACATTCCCCCGTAGTTATCTGCTGTAATGAGGAAGCTCACGTATTAGCGGAGCAAGCTGCACCTGTAGGCACTGTTCTAGATCTGAAATCAGAATACAGACAACTTTCATGGTGTCAAGACCCAAAGAAAACACAAGTAGCAAGACACGATGAATGTGTCCCACCAGTATCAAGGTGGATATTGCCGACCTCGTCTGTTGACTGCGAGACCGCCGACGGTTGAAGAGAGTCGTATGTATAGTAGGCAAACATATATCCACACAGTCACACAGGGTTTCCAAACTGCATCAGGATCCACTGCAAGTACTATGAGAGTTAGGTGGAAGGTGAGAAAAACTTGAATTTATGGTCGAGCGGCTGCTCATAAGCCACACATCACGCCGGTAAACGCCAAACGACGCCTCACTTGGTGTAAGGAGCGTAAACATTGGACGATTGAACAGTGGAAAAAGTTGAGTGGAGTGACGAATCACGGTAAACAATGTGACGATCCGATGGCAGGATGTGGATATGGCGAATGCCCGGTGAATGTCATCTGCCGGCGTATGTAGTGCTGTAGTGCCAACAGTAAAATTCGGAGGCGGTGGTGTTATGGTGTGGTCGTATTTTTCATGGAGGGGAGTTGCACACCTTGTTGTTTTGCGTGGAACTATCACAGCACAGACTACATTGATGTTTTAAGCATAATCTTGCTTCCCTCTGTTGAAGAACAATTCGGGAATGGCGATTGTATCTTTTAAAATGATCGAGCACCTGTTCATGATGCGCGGCCTGTGGCGGATTGGTTACACGACAATAACATCCCTGTAATGGATTGGCCGGCACAGAGTCCTGACCCCGAATCCTACAGAACACCCTTTGGGATGTTTGAAAACGCCGACTTTGAGCCAGGCCTCACCGACCGACATCGTTACCTGTCCTCAGTGCAACACTCCGTGAAAAATGGGCTGCCATTCCCCAAAAAAACCTTCCAACACCTGATTGAACGTATGGCTGCGAGAGTGGAAGCTATCATCAAGGCTAAGGATGAGCCAACACCATACTGAATTCCAGCATTACCGATGGAGGGCTCCACGAACTTGTAAGTCATTTTCAGCCAGGTGTCCGGATACTTTTGATCACACAGAGTACATGAAAACGTTCATAGCTCTCCTGCACGCGAGAGTGATTCTGAATTACGAGCTGATGCATACCACACCTTCTTTTCGCCTCTCAAGTATGACTGTGAATGTTCGGAACTTTTGAAGATATTGGTGAGTGTGGGATACCACCTCCCACAATCAGCTTCTTCTATTTTGTTTACTAAAGACTTTCGTCTTTATAAGCTTTCCTCCCATCTGAACAGACCTCGGAAGACCCAACGGTGCCGACCGAGGTCAGCCGATAGGCGTCACTGGATGCGGATATTGAGGGGTATGTGGTCAGCACACCGCCGTCCCGGCCGTTGTCAGTTTTCGTGACCGGAGCCGCTACTCCTCAATTGGCCTCACAAGAGCTGAGCTACTTGCCAACAGCATTCGACAGACGCGGACGGTGACCCATCCAAATGCTAACCAAACTTGACAGTGCTTAACTTCGGTGACATGATGAGAACCGGTTTTACCACAGCGGTAAGGCCGTTGACAAATCTTTATATAGTGATACCTAATTTGCTTAAGAGTGTAGGGAAAATCTGTGGGTTTTAATAATATTCATGTCTTCATTTTTATACACTCCTGGAAATTGAAATAAGAACACCGTGAATTCATTGTCCCAGGAAGGGGAAACTTTATTGACACATTCCTGGGGTCAGATACATCACATGATCACACTGACAGAACCACAGGCACATAGACACAGGCAACAGAGCATGCACAATGTCGGCACTAGTACAGTGTATATCCACCTTTCGCAGCAATGCAGGCTGCTATTCTCCCATGGAGACGATCCTAGAGATGCTGGATGTAGTCCTGTGGAACGGCTTGCCATGCCATTTCCACCTGGCGCCTCAGTTGGACCAGCGTTCGTGCCGGATGTGCAGACCGCGTGAGACGACGCTTCATCCAGTCCCAAACATGCTCAATGGGGGACAGATCCGGAGATCTTGCTGGCCAGGGTAGTTGACTTACACCTTCTAGAGCACGTTGGGTGGCACGGGATACATGCGGACGTGCATTGTCCTGTTGGACCAGCAAGTTCCCTTGCCGGTCTAGGAATGGTAGAACGATGGGTTCGATGACGGTTTGGATGTACCGTGCACTATTCAGTGTCCCCTCGACGATCACCAGTGGTGTACGGCCAGTGTAGGAGATCGCTCCCCACACCATGATGCCGGGCGTTGGCCCTGTGTGCCTCGGTCGTATGCAGTCCTGATTGTGGCGCTCACCTGCACGGCGCCAAACACGCATACGACCATCATTGGCACCAAGGCAGAAGCGACTCTCATCGCTGAAGACGACACGTCTCCATTCGTCCCTCCATTCACGCCTGTCGCGACACCACTGGAGGCGGGCTGCACGATGTTGGGGCGTGAGCGGAAGACGGCCTAACGGTGTGCGGGACCGTAGCCCAGCTTCATGGAGACGGTTGCGAATGGTCCTCGCCGATACCCCAGGAGCAACAGTGTCCCTAATTTGCTGGGAAGTGGCGGTGCGGTCCCCTACGGCACTGCGTAGGATCCTACGGTCTTGGCGTGCATCCGTGCGTCGCTGCGGTCCGGTCCCAGGTCGACGGGCACGTGCACCTTCCGCCGACCACTGGCGACAACATCGATGTACTGTGGAGACCTCACGCCCCACGTGTTGAGCAATTCGGCGGTACGTCCACCCGGCCTCCCGCATGCCCACTATACGCCCTCGCTCAAAGTCCGTCAACTGCACATACGGTTCACGTCCACGCTGTCGCGGCATGCTACCAGTGTTAAAGACAGCGATGGAGCTCCGTATGCCACGGCAAACTGGCTGACACTGACGGCGGCGGTGCACAAATGCTGCGCAGCTAGCGCCATTCGACGGCCAACACCGCGGTTCCTGGTGTGTCCGCTGTGCCGTGCGTGTGATCATTGCTTGTACAGCCCTCTCGCAGTGTCCGGAGCAAGTATGGTGAGTCTGACACACCGGTGTCAATGTGTTCTTTTTTCCATTTCCAGGAGTGTATGTTGCTTACGATTAAGTAATGGCGTGATGCTATAAGACAAAAGCGTCGAATTTCATTCTAGTACTATATGTTAAAAATTAACTGATGTGAATCTGTCGGTGGCTGCGATTTTATATTTTCGAATAATGCATTTTCTCTGTACGGTTAAGAATAAAACGTAAACATATGTTTCAGAATGAAAAATAGAGCACTATCTCTGGCGGCCACTTAGGGATATGGAAATGTGTCACACCGAGATACCAGCCTAAAAGGGGAACACACGAAACACAGATCTCATTCTGTCTCTACCGCTCTTGGGTGTTAGTTTGACAGAATACAGCAGGCATCTATTCGTGGTAACCAGAAGGTTTTGCACAGCCACTGCAAACATCTATGGTGATACAGTATGGACATTTCGAACACTTGATAACATATATGGAATTTTAAGAAAGTGTTTATGGTCACATTCCTTTGATATTACGTTTTTGTTTGGTTGCTGATGTAACTTTGCCAAGAAAGTGCTTATGTTGACATTAAACTCTTAGCGCTTAATAGTCACTTAATAATATCTACATGTCATTTTAACGACACCAGCTGTGGGCTCTCGGTGAAACATTGTAAATTAACTGAATCAATTTTATTATGGTTACAGCAAAACCTAGATTTCGGGTTATAAGCCCATTTTCAAGTACGTTACTGACCCCACACATGATAGAGCAAAGATAACCATAATGATAAGTCAAAGATAAACGTCTGAACTTCTTAACGTATCGATCCTTGGCTTAATGTAAAAGTACTTCAGTGACCATTTTTTGACAAATTACGTATGGAATTAGACAATTCAGCAAATCTTAGGTATGTTTAGTCATGCTTACATGTCATTCGCGACTTAATAGATCAATAAGTTTTGGATATGCATCTTACTTTCGATCTGGTACAAAGAAGAGCAGAACTGTTATAGTCGTTAAATAGTGAGTCAGTTTAAACACTATCATCAGAGAGCGAAATATCCCTGTATAGTTCGGTTATTTTTGAAACTATTGGAAATCACTAGAAAACGAAGCCGGTCGTAATCTCTTACTTCGAGGAACCGTAAGCTTTTCTTTACACCACTTTTGCTTTGTGAGCGATTGAAGACGTCAAAACGAGGTTTTCGGCACATGATATTACACAGATGGACAGCTAATTTTGTTATTTATTGAATACTTCTGTCTCTATGCTAGTCAGCTTTGGAACACAACCTACGACCAGGTTAGAAGTGATGACACTTTCTGCAGGACCTGAGCATCATTTTGCAGGACAAAGCTCAAGCACGTACAGTGCAAGCTGTTACTGATTTGTTTGACTGATGGGGCTGCTAAGTGCTGTACCACCTACTGCACTCCCCTGACTTAAGCCCTCATGACATCAACTCGATTTCTAAGCTGAAGAAAACACTTCACAACATTCGCTTCAGAACTGCTACGAATTCGTCGGCCAATAGACCGCGCCACTCGAACTGTCAACACAAATGGCACTGCTAAGAGTATCCTACGACTTCCACATCGCTGGCAACAGGTTACACACAATGCTGGTGACTACTTTGAAGGTCAGTAAAACTTTGGAACACATATCTATTTTGTTATATTTAGATTAAAGTTCAGTCTTGATCACGTTATGTCTGTTTTAATGAGTAACCGGTTTCGGTTTTTTCTATAAAACCATCATGAGACCCATTGGCTCCTTTGGGTTGGTAGGTGGAGCTCTCCTTGCTGCTGTGCAGTCAACTGATCAGTTGACTGCACAGCAGCAAGGAGAGCTCCACCTACCAACCCAAAGGAGCCAATGGGTCTCATGATGGTTTTATAGAAAAAACCGAAACCGGTTACTCATTAAAACAGACATAACGTGATCAAGACTGAACTTTAATCTAAATATAACAATTAATTGATCACTGTATTCCAAAAATGTTTACCAAAATATCTATTTTGTATGAGCTGTAAATAAACAGTTGTCACTACTAAAGTTCCAACCTCCGTAGTCATCTACTGTATGATATTGGCACTATAAATATCCTCTCAATCTTGCTCCTTGACGAGTTTTAAAAAACTCTCTATTGCCGTCAGATTAACTTTCCTACATAGTTTGTTATTATATGTGACATTTGTTTGAGTACAAAAGACTTTTAGTATTAAAATTTGTGCATCATGGTCTGAAAGGCAATTCACCATTTTACTAACCGAATGCTCATCTACTAATGTCTGCATGCACAAACACACATCAGAAAAAGTTTTGCCTCACCACAGTTCCGAGAGATCCGGAACCTGTACAGAAAATTGGAATAGAGATCAACATAAACATCATTTCCGCCCTCTTTGTTTCTCGTGAAAACCACACATTGCATGTTGTACCACCACACCGCGAACCCTTCAGAGGTGCTGTTCCAGATTGTTGTACACGGAGGTACCTCGAATACCGAGTAGCACGTCCTCTTGCATTGATGCATGCCTGTATTCATCATGGCATACTATCCACAAGGGACTGTTGGTCCAGATTGTCCCACTCCTCAACGGCGATTCTGTGTAGATCCTTTGAGTGGTTGGTGGGTCACGTCTTCCATAAACAGCCATTTTCAGTCTATCCCAGGCATGTTCGATAGGGTTCATGTATAGAGAACATGCTGGATGCTCTAGTCTAGCGATGTCGTTACCCTGAAGGATGTCATTCACAAGATGTGCACGATGGGGCGCGAATTGTCGTCCACGAAGACGAACGCCTCGCCAATATGCTGCTGATGTGGTTGCACTATCCGTCGGAGGATGGCATTCACGTCGGCCCCACATAATTCCACCCCAAAACAGCAGGGAACTTCCACCATGCTGCACTCTCTGAACAGTGTGCCTAAGGCGTACAGCCTGACCCGGTTGCCTCCAAACTAGTCTCCGACGATTTTCTGGTGAAGGCATACGCCACACGCATCAGTGAAGACAACGTGATGCCAATCCTGAGCAGGCCATTCGGCATGTTGTTAGGCCCATCTGTACTGCGCTGCATGGTGTCGCGGTTGCAAAGATGGACCTCGCCATGGACGTCGTGAGTGATGTACTAATAAAAAATATCGGGAGCTTAAATGGCGAAAAACGAAACAATACTCAGTGACAATAAACTTCAGTTGTAAACCGATATTTTTCGGAAGGTCAGCACTATCACTGCGCATATACACGGAGCCGAGGGAGCGTATAGGAGGACTGCTTCCCCGCTCACCACCTCACCCCAACCTCAGTGCTGGTAGCGTGACGAGAGGCGCGAGAACCTGTGCCGTAACCACAACGCCACGAGACCTGGCGCAGTCGCGAGTCGCCACACCCTCGCGTCGCATCAGATCTTGCACGGTCGCACTTGAACCTGTTCAAGTCACAAAAATGTGCCTGCGCTGTGCCGGACTAAACGCGGCATGCGCGTCTCACTTTGCACCTAGCGTAAGAGAGAACTGTCGACGTCTCTGGAAAGATGTACCTTCCTATCACACGGAGGTCTTTGAGGTGACAAGTGAGTTACTCACGGCGCAAGAAAACGCTATTTGGAAGATGTTCCCGCGTGAAGGTGGAAGTGCTTCAATGATTCACTCCTTGAATGTCTGGTTGTTATAGGTTAACGCAGTGTTTAGTGGATTCTTTTGTGTTAGCAGAAGAGCCAACACCGTGTTACGAGTGGAGGCCGAAATGCACGCGTTGTGGCTCATGCAGGCTGGCGTGCTGAGGGAAGAACTATACTGACGTGAGGTCTGGAACAGGGCAAGGAACGAGACGTAATTAGTTTCATACTTAACTGTAATCCATTAATGATGAATGTCGCTCTTGACGGTACATGATTCACAATATTTTCTGTTCAGAATACATTCTTGAAATAATGGTAGTAACTGAATATGGCGCCTTGCTAGGTCATAGCAAATGACGTAGCTGAAGGCAGCTTAGGTTTTTAGTTAGTCATCACTTTATCTTACATACTGACGTGTCCAATGTGTGGGTGGCGGCGGTTCTGTTGCAAGAGCGGAACGGCGAAAGACGTCCTGTGGCGTATGCCTCAAGCGCATCGTCAGCAGCTGAATCTAAATATTCGGTATAACAGCTCGAGGCTTGTAAAAGTTCAGATTTTATCTGGAGCACCCCAAGTTTTGTCTTGAGACATAAAACCAGTCCCTAAGCTGGGTATTGGCTTGCACACTGGGATAGCACATTGGGCGGTTAAAATATCGACGTGTGAGGTTTGTCATAGGATTGGGACAAAATCAAATTGCCGATGCCCGAGGAGTAGAGCGGGGAGCACTAGGTACAGTGCCTCATATTATGAAGGTATTAATCGAAATTCCTTCCTTATATGCAAATCTTAAAGGAGAACAACGATAGGATCCGGAACTTCAGTTGTTCAGACCAAACTGTACGCCGGTGAAGGTTCCCCGATATGCCTTTCAGAAAGGCTGCGTGTGGTATCAGGCACGCGAAGATAAAAGGCTGAAATTTTGTATGCCCAAATGCTTATTGTGTGGAGTGTTCCGTTATTTTAATCAGTCCTTGTGTGCAGGACATCTGGAATTTAATAAGACCCGCCTTAATGTCAGAGAGCAGTTGACGTGGAGGGACATGGACAGGGATATTCATAAGACGGTTGCTGAGTGCGAGCTGTGTAAAGCTGTCAAGGAGGATATTGGGCCCAGGGGAAGGTCCCTGCCACTAGAGAATTTCAGCCAATGGAGAATTTATACATCGATTACCTGGGACTATTGTCTCGTACTCAAAGGGAGAACCGTTTTATATTTGCCACTGTAGATGCCTGTACGTGATTCCTGTGGCTCATTCCAAGTGACAGTCCTACAGTGGCTGCAAGTATCCAGGATTTGCAAGGAATATCTGCCAGTTTTCAGCCTCCAATGATATTAGCGAGCGACAGTGCTCAGGCTTTCACCTGTAAAGAACCTGATCAAGGCATAAAACACATGACGACGACAACGCCTTATTACCGCAACCTTCCTTCACTGGGAGGATTAATGGCAATATTAAGGAGGCCATAATTTTGTATTATTCGGGGTCGCAGAGGAGATGGGATTTATCCCTGCATTGACTGGCCTTGCCTTCAACACCGCCAATCATGAGGTGCACGGGACGACTCCTGGCAGACTGATGTTTTCATTCAGCCCGAATTCATTTTTGGCTGATCTGTGGAAGCTCAATAATCTGTTACCGGAGCAGTTGAGTTCTGAGGCTACCAAGCGTTCGTAGGAGGCACCCAAGAATAACATCAGGATAGCGCATCACCAGAGGAAAGGAAGATATAATAGAGTCAATAGTACAGTAGGACCGAAGGCGGGAAATAGATTTTGAAGAATTTCCGGACGCAAGCTCAAGACAGCCAAGGCATTATCGAAATATTACTGCAGAAGTTCGTGCGATCATTTGTGATTGTAAAATGGCTATCACCAGCGAGCTTCCTACTCACGAATTTAAAATCAGTGGAACGAACTCGGACACATCTCATACAAATTAAAGTAGCTCGTTCAGAAGATGCATATAGGGTGCCGGGTGATGCGCATAAGGATTACTCACCCTCCCCCCAGTTTCTCATTAAGGAGGGGAGGTTGTTCCGTGACCTTCTGCGATGCTCTTGCTTTCATGGAGTTTTCTCTGTCCAAACGATATTCTTTGCGGAGCGCTGGTTGGCGAGAGTTCTCTTGATAACAGGGGCCCGGCGCTCTGCAAGGGAAAATAGATACGGACGTGTGTGCACGGGTCGTTGCAGGGGATCAGTTGGCAGGGGCGTGGTCTACTGTTGTGCCGCACTGATGTTGTCATTGCGGCGCTGGCGAGCGGAACTGGAGTGTGGCCGCAGTGACCGGTAAACATGGCTCTGTTCAAGAGTAGTTCCGCCTCTGCGCTTCGGCGGGACACCCGGAGTTTGGCTTGGCTTGTACATCTGCGGCAGCTCCCTGCATTAGTTTTCTGGTGGTGAGTTATTTGTCTGTAGGATCGTTTCCAAACCGTGATTGCTATGTCAGGCCACTCGGTTTGTTCGAGGGATGTTCTAAATCCCTTGAGTGTTGCGTTGGATCATTGTTGATCTCGAGTGGAGTTAACTGATTTGTGCCCAGGTAGATTTTGGTATCAGTTCTGTCAGTTGTGGTATCAGTTCTGTCAGTTGTGGTCGATAGTCAGTGAACTTGTATCTTATCTGAATGAATTACTAGGCTACTTGCACGATTTTTCAATGCATTCCTTGCCTGCGTGCTGAAGGTTAACTTTCACCTTCAGTTGGATTTTGTTGTGCCATTTTCTGTCTGTAGGAGGTTGTAGCATGTTGAACACCTAGTGCCGTCAAAAGGCGGTATTCTTAGTAGTTAAAACTGTTTACAAGTTTTCGTTCTTTGCAAGGACAAAGTACTGAGCAGCTCTGAATATTACATTTTATGACTGTTAATTCGGTTCATACTGTCTTAATGACAGAATAAACATCAACTGTCGTTGTAGTTTATTACGTAATGCCAAATTTAAGAAACTTTTAGCTCAGTCTTATCTTCATTGGTTTTCTACCTGCATGATCCTGTAATTTACCGTTGTTGTGATTTGCTTAAGTGAATTCGGTATTTGTGTTGGTTTCGTGTGTGTTACAGAAAGTTTTCTCTGTGTACAGCCCGTGCTGGTTGTTGTTTCTGGTTGTGTCTCACGCACGAAATTCAGACGCGAGGCCGATGTTGAACGCCAACTGTCAATTGTATGCTAATTTGTCTTTTTTCAGACTATTAAGTTATGTAACGAGGCCCCGACATTTGTTTTTGTGCTTTGCTCCGTAACCTGCAGAGTCTTTGGTTACTAGTCGGATTGCTCACCTGCCATAGGGGCATTTGCTATTGAGGTAATTTACATTTCAAATGACAATCATTTCGCCTGGGTCAAAATTTGTTCTTTCAACTTATATTAGTAGTTAAGCTTTTTTTATTTAATTTTATTTGTAAAGTTAATTCAGTGTCCTAGTAATACTGGTTTTATTAAAGTAATTGGCCATAAGGCTGTTTGTCTTGCACATCTTCAAGAATTGTTTGCTTAAATGGGTGGTAGTTTTCTTTAAATTTTTGTTTTAATTAATTTTGTATCCATGTGTATACCACCGGTTGCTTGTGATAGTATTATTCTTTAACTATGATGTTATCAATGTCTGCATCTCCGTTTTCACAAATAAATCTTTTTCTTTTACTGTATCCTACCTTATCAGACGCAATTAGTCTTTCTTCTCTCAGTTTCCTACTACCAAGCCCATATTCTGCCGTAACCGTTTCTTCTGTTCCTTCCCCTGTAACTGCATTCCAGTCTCCATGACAATTAGATTTTCATCTCTCTTTACGTTCGGAATTACCTATTTAATAGCATCATACACTTTCTCTATCTGGTCGTATACTGCTTACGAAGTCGTCATGTCTAACTGAACTATTGGTGTAGGTAATGATTTGCTGGAAATTGTTATTAGAACAACCCCATCACTGAACTGTTCACGAATGCTACTCCCGTTATACCACTTAGACCGCTATTGACGTTACTCTACAGTCGTGTGACAAGAAATCCATATCTTCATTTCATTTCAATTCACTAACCCCCACTATACAGGGAGAACATTAATATAACCGAAAAACTGCAGGGATCGATTCTTGACTGGAAATGGAGCAAAAAAGGTCCTACGGACATGTGTCCGGAAATTCTTCGTTGCCACGGTAGATGGCGCTGACGAATGAAAGTTTCTCGGACCACCCGCCGTATGTCTGTAAGCAGCCGAATGGTCCATTATTTATGTCGGAAACAAGCGGAGATGGGGATTGTGTACGCCCTGTCAGATGGAGACGGTCGAGACGAATCACGGCTGTACCAAAATAAGTACTCTCTCGGACACCGAACACATCACACAACATTTCAAGCCCTTTCTGGGCGTTTGTGTTATCATAGGTCCTCTCAGACAGATGAACATACAGGCAGGCGGCGGACTATGTGTAAACCAGATATGGAGGACGTGTTTCTCTGCAGGGTATTAAGACTAATCCTAGTACAGACTCGAGGCAAGGGGCCGGCCAACATAGTGTAATTCAAAGTACGGCTATGTGTATCCTGCATAACAATCGCTACCATCCCCGTCACCTGCAACGAGTGCAGGGATTGCCAGTAGAGGATGTCCATCTAAGGGAAGGATTTTGCCGATGTTTTGGCACCCAGCTATCACAATTACGGGTTTTCTTTCATCAGCCCTCATTAGCGACGAAGAAACGTTTACCAGATCTGACATCATCACATGGAGACAACAATGAACGTTTGTTGTGACATGGGTATGACGCAGCTCTGCACTGTGTTCCGAGGCGATTTGCCGTCGTCACGCGCACATTGCCCATTTCCGGACACACGTTCATAGGTCCTTTTTCCCTCCTTTTCCAGTCAGGAATCCGTCACTGCAGTTTGTCGGTTTTGCTTATGTTGACCCAGAATCTAGACTGAGCCTTAGCGTTTCGCATTTCAGATTTCCTAGCTTCCCTACCACATTAAAACTTCTGACATCCCAAGACCCGATTAGTAGAACGTTATCATTTCGTTGATTATTCAGTCTATTTCACTTGGTTACCTCCATCTTTGCTGTCATCTCCAGGAGATCCGAACGAGGGACTAGTCCGGAACCTTTTGCTAATAGAAAGACCATCATGAGACTTTTTCAATTATCGGCCACGTGTCCTATGGATATGCAGTTACTGTCCTTAATGAAGGGACGTCCATTGTCTCGTGCATGCTGCTGCCTTTGATTATTGTTGATTTTATTGATTGGCGACTCCAAAGAGTGCTGTGTGCAGAATGACCATATCATAAATTAGATGGAAGGTCAGCGTTGGCAGTAATTTTGATGATTTATTAACAGCAAAATCGATTTTCGATCACAAAATGATCATCTTCAGTGCTGGAAGTTAAAAATTTACACATAGCGATCAGTGAATAAGAAACAAAATACCACAAATACACCTGAGCATAAAACCAACTGTTGGTCAGAACATACCTTTAGCGTACAAATTAAAGCTCGCAGGCACTGGTGTCTAGTTATTATCAGTAACAGAAGCTATGAAACGATCACAATAACTGAAGCCGCTGTTTACATTCACCTATACAGTAGACCCCGGTATGACAGGGGCTTAGAACGCCCTTTATGTGACATGGGTCACTTGAAGACTTAACATTACTTTATTTGTCAAGAGATTACCCCAGATAACAAATATGCACTTGCAAATCTTAACTGAATATTTCAAATTTCAAATTGTACATTAAAAATGCATAGCAAAAAGGAAGGGGTAAATGCACATCTTACCAACATACACTGGCGTGATAGTTTGAAAAAAACCTCAAATGACATGCAAGAATAAAAATCGACACGTAAAATTATAAGGTGTAAGATTACAGGACTAGTAAAAAAGAAAAATATACAAGTAAAATGACATCAAATATAACAGTTTGTTATAGCACAGTAACCGCAACCTAGCGTGGGAAGTCAGAGCTGCAAAGTTCTTAATTTACGTAAAATATTACGTTGAAACCAAGAAGTCAAATACGTAACTAGTGGTGATTCTACAATATATGTCACGATTTAACAGGTCAAAATGTCATGAAACACATTATGCTTTATAAAAAATCTTTTAGGGTGCAGACTAACAGTTTTTTATCGTCCCAACGGGACGAATGAGATGTGTGTATCATCATGTCGTTTAATACGATAAAAATAGTCATAGGCTGGTGGGATCAGTATTATGCTTTGGGAGACATTCTCCTGCACTGTGGTAGTAATCGAATGCACTCTGACTGCTGCGAACCACCTGCATCTCTTCATGATTTATGTCTTCCCCGGTTGCGATGTCATCTTTTAGCAGTATAGTTGTCAATGTCTCCTAACCAGAATCGTGCTGTAGTTGTTTGAAGAGCATTATAGATAACTGAAATTGATGTCTCGGCGACCAAAGTCGCCTGATGTAAATCCTGTTGAACCCATGTGGGTTGCTATTGAGCGCCATCATCGCATACGCAAATCAGCGGTCTGTAATTTATGCTTGTTACGTGACCTGAGCGTACAAACCTACTAAGAAACTGTCGGATCCCTGATACGCAGAATCAGTAATTTATCTCGTTCCGAGAATGGACTAATAAGCTATTAAGCAGGTGGCCTTAATGTTTCGACTCATGTGTGTAATTTGCCGAAATTCTTGTTTCGATACGTTGAACTACACACGAAATAAAAGGGATGCTACTACGTCACACGGAAGACGTATGTGTGACTGTGTGTAGGCGGCACTAGAATCATAGTAAATGACTGCAAAATAAATTGCCGAATACTGTCATACACGTTTATTTCTGTTAGTGCAAATCATATACAAAATGCCATTAGGCGCAACAAACACAAAGAGAAACACGTGACTATTATATGAGGCAAGTACTGTAAGCTCGCAAGTACTAATTTATTACGACAATTACTTTTCGCCAGTATGACTGTTTGATTAGTAGTGGGGCTCACATCAGGTGTTTGTATTCGCTTCTAACAATGACTGTATCCCCCAGCCAACACGAACAAGGTTAAAATCTGTCTGTACGAATATTAAATACAACAGTTCATCTCACGTTTCGTGACAGTTCTAGAATCTATTTTCAGATAGCTTTTATACATGTACTATTGAAATTATAATCCTATCTTTCATACATATAAGTTCGTTACAGAGATTATTGTTCCCGCTGTTTGAGAAATTCTGTGTCAGTTACATTCCTCGTAAATCGCTTGTGGTATCACTTGTCCACTCTCCAGTTAACTAACCGTATTAAATCACCTATGATATATCTAAAGCGACCACGCAGTTCACGTCCGTTCTATGGGCCTCGATTCCACACAAGCAATGTCTACCATCCACACTCTGCTTACTGCGGTATAAAGACAACCAACGGCGGAAGAAAGAGTTCACCACCCTTGGAAAAGGTAAGCTGCATACTTATGCTGCCGGTGTTAAATAATTAAAAACAGTGGGCACGGTAACTCTGAAGTTTTTGATGAATCTGAAGACAAAAAAATGCTACGAAAGAAATACGAGAATAACAAACGTAAGGTATACAAAAATTGCAAAGGTTTGATTCATTATTATGACAGTCTGTAAACCCTGAAACGCCAGTATACTTGGATTTCGCTCCTCTGAAACAAGCAGTCACCCCTCCATGCCCTCTCTCCCCTTACGCTTTTTCTTTCTTTTGAAGAAAAGAACTTCCGTCTGACCCACCTGTTTAGCAGCGCATCAGCACAAAGCATAGGACGATAATTTAAGGTACTACCTTCTTGAGGGCAGATGCAATTACTAGAGCAACCCTGTAACACCTGCGCCAGGTTCCCTTTACAGTCAGAATCACAAGAAGGTGTACGCCATAATTTTAAATGTAGCGTCCGTAGCGACATCCCTGGTAGTGGTCTCGAATCTGTAATCAATGCGCTATTGCACAGCGTATAGATAAACAGTATGAGAGTTAAATGTTCGTTTTGTCAGTTGCAGTTTAAAAAGAATGCTAATATCTGAAGCGTCACTTATTAATATTTATCAAAAATTACTTCTGAGGCCCATTAAAGAGCTATTTGGTCCAAACCAGGCAAACGGGGTGTTTCAAAAGGATAATGTTCTGAAACATCGCAATCGTCTCTGTGTAGCGTGGAAATAGGACAATGGGTGTCCACGATGGATTGGCCTGCAGTCTCTCCGGAACCAAATCCGATAGCAAATGTTTGGTCGCATATTAAGAAGGAAAGCCAATAAGTACTTTGAAGCAGCTGTCATATAAAATCAGGACGATATGGAGATCGTTACCGAGATAATATGCAGCAAATCTCGTGAAAACCACACCAAAAAGGTGCCAAGCTATAATCGATAATGGCGGTGGTTGAATTAACTATTATGTAATTGTGCAATTAGTAATAACACTTGTTTTCATGTAAACATATATTTAAAATATTGCCTTTTATTTCATACAGATAACAGCGTACACTTTCTTGTTTAACTGACTATAGGAATACCCAGTAACGCATTCTCCCACAATCGATTCCTTAAGTAATGAATAAAACCGAGAAAAATAACGGTTTGAAATTACGTTTAACTTTTTTGTTGTAAGTGGCTAAGTGTTCTTATTGCCAAACATAGTATGAGTACAGTCTCAGTAATTTGTTCCCCAGTTTAAGAAAAGCTACATTTTGACGCATCTCAGTGTTTGTGACATCGTAGCTCCTGAGTTATATGTCGTTAAATGATACAATTTTGCAGGTACGTACAATAGTCTATTTGGATATCGTGTGCAAAATGTTGCGAATAGCGTTACAAGCGATAAATTAAAATGTCTTACCTGATGACCAGCTTTACTTCATGAGCAACGAAAATGTAGCAAGCGATAAACTTCTTTCGACTTTTTTTTTTTTTTTTGGGGGGGGGGGGGGGGGGGGGCAGGGGTGTCAGCGTGAAAACTCTTCGTAAAGCTCTGAAATTATGTTGAGAGTCGCTAACTGCTCTCATCGTCAAAGTGTAAAAGAATATATACTAGGTAATCTACGACCCATGAGCTATGTTGCCTAACTCTAAACAGTTGATTTATTGTGTTCAACATTTAACATAAGATTACACCTCTTGTGGTGTCACCGCTAGACACCACACTTACTAGGTGGTAACTTAAATCGGCCGCGGTCCTGTAGTACATGTCGGACCCGCGTGTCGCCACTGTGTGATCGCAAACCTAGCGCCACCACATGGCAGGTCTCGAGAGACTGAGGAGACCTCGTCCCCAGTTGTACGGACAACATAGCTAGCGATTGGACGTGCTAAGCCTTGCTCTCATTTGCCGAGAGATAGACAGTAGAATAGCCCTCTGCTAAGTTAACTGGCGACCACCTAGCAAGGCGCCATTTGTATCAGTGCCAATAGCTTACGAGTATGCAGGAGAGATGTATTCCAACAAGAGAATAAAGTTAAGTATTAAAAAGGCTACGTATTTTTCTTTAGTGCATTTATAAGTCTCATGTTCCAGACTTCACGCCCGTCTGCGTTAGCCTTGCGTGCCCTATCGGCTACAGCATTGTGTCTGGGCTGTATGGTCTAGACACAACACCTCTTAACGAGTAGATTATGACAGCATTTTAAATTTTTAAATTTGGTCAATAATCATATGCAATACTCAGAATCATATTTGTGTTGCCGCTGGAAGCCGTTGGATATGCAAGCTGCAACAGGGACTGGGTGACTTTATCTGACTTTATTTGCGCTGGTACACTAACATGTTGACATGCATGGGATCCCAGGTCATTAGACTTACTAAATTGAAGGAATTCTGATGAATGACGGTTAGTTTCAAATGTGACTGTCTCTCCACAGCACTCCATAGCTATTCATGGTGGGAGATACTGTCTCAACCAGACCTCAGAATCGTACATTAGTGAACCACGACTTCCCAAAGAGCCTCAGTGGAATCAACTACTAAAAATAACAGAGCCACCGATTTACTCACGTATTTACAAGTGCTAAAACGGTTAGCCGCCTCAAACTTACATAGGGAGATTGGTTGGTTGGTTCGATTGTGGCGGGGGGGGGGGGGGGGAGGGGGAAGGTGGAGCAGAGAGGACAGTATCACAGACAGTATCATTAGTCCCACAATCCTGGATGGCAGAAGGTAAGGGGGAACAACACCAACAGCACAGTGTTGTCGATGAGGAAGGATATCGATGGGGAAGATTAACTATCAAACAAGCAGGCAGAGGGAATGTTCGTGTGGCAGGAAGGGTACAGAACAGGATGGGGGCGTGAAGAGGGGAGCCCCAGAGGGGCTACAGATGAGTGGGTTCCGGCACTACAACTGGCCCATCTTGATTCCCACATCATACCACGACCTTTACACAGTGGGGTCGACACCATGGTAAGAATACACAAACAGAGAAATAGAAGAAAGAACAGGAGAAGTGAGTGAGAAAGAGCTGATAGCGATGTCATAGAAATCCAGGAGCTGGGATTTCCGAACCGAAATAGGGGGTGGTGGGGGGATTGGATGGTGGATCCATGGGTCACAGAAATCTGAGAATGGTGCCAGCCTGAACTCAGAATGACGGTGGGACGGAAAATGGCGAATAAAAAGCATGATGACAGGTCTGTGCAAAAGTCACTGTTAGCCAAATAGGTACCTCAATGGTTGACCAGGTCCGAGAGGAGCAGTGTGGAAGGGGCAGTCAAGCCGTAAATCCCATGACAATAGTCCAGATGAGATTGAACTAAGGCCCAGTAAAGTTAGAGAAGAGTCAAATGATCTGCTCCACAATAGGTGTGGGCAAGGAAGCAAGGGATATTAGTTTACAGGAACATCCCATCCTCATAAGTCGAATTTGGGGCAACCAAGTGAGCTTATTGTCAAAAAGAAGACCCAAGGAAGGGAACAGAGGGACACCGAGGGAGAGCTCTGCATCAGGATGGACTTCTGTGGAATGACAGAAACGTCCCAGCCGGCCGGTGTGGCCGAGTGATTCTAGGCGCTACAGTCTGGAACAGCGTGACTGCTACTGTCGCAGGTTCGAATCCTGCCTCGGGCATGGATGTGTGAGATGTCCTTAGGTTGCTTAGGTTTAAGTAGTTCTAAGTTCTAGGGGACTTATGACCTCAGATGTTAAGTCCCATAGCGCTCAGCGTGATTTTTTTTAGAAACATCCCAACCATGATTTGAGGCTAGTTAAATGTAAACCATATGAGGGAGTGCACATGGAGGCAGTCAAATGGCATCCTGGAGCTGTCCCTCTGCAAAGGCTACCAAGCGAAAATTAGCCCAGATACAGAAATCATCCACATAGAGAGCAGGGGTTACTGACAGTCTGACAGAGGCCATTAATAGCAATGAGGAACCATTCTGCTGGGTCTGTGGACGCAGAGAACCATGCGATCCTGGAACTCAGAGGAAAGGGACAGGAATGGCGAAGAAAAGTCAGAAAGGGCACACGAAGACCCCACTCAAAGGGTCTAAGTAAGATGTGTCAAGCGGTGTTGTAGGGTTGTAGGCCTTACGAAGTGCAAAGACAACTGTATCAAGAGCTGCGGAAAGATCTTCTGAACTCCAGTTTCCTACTTAAGTAGATGATCAGTTGGAAACCATTCCTCTTAAAAACGGCAATGGTAAGGAGATGAAAGGACCGCAGATTTGAGCAGCCAACAGAGTCGATGAGGCACCATCGATTCAAATAACTTGCAGAGGACGCTGGTAACCATCGAGGAACGACAAATTATTACAATGCTTAATAACAGGAACCACAATACTTTTCCTCCACTGAAAGGGTAAAACACCTTGGAGTCAAATGTGCTTAAAAAGCTGGAGAAGATAACATAATTTTTTGGGTGGACTCCGCCTTCAGCAAAACCCACTGATGATGCGTCAGCTGCAGTGAAACATGTCTATGTCAACAAACAAAACTGTGTTTTGCTAAAGGCGAACCCCCACCCAAAAACATATGTTATTGTTAAACACAGACAAAAGGGCTTCAACCTCAAGATGATTAGCTGGAGAGGATACTGTAATTGTGGAGGCTTGAGTTGCTGCAGCTGTTGGTTATGTATAGAAGTGGTGGCATGGGTTGCATCATAAGAAGAGAAGAGAGTGTAATGATGCAGAGACATACAATATCTTAAAAGCTGCGCCAAAGATAAATTTAGAGGCATGTATATTGTAATCTTTGTAAAGTTCACATTGGACTCTCTTTTGTTTGATACTCCAAGGAGCTAAGGGACATTTTTTTTTCTTCGATGGTTGCCTTGTGGATGATGGACGTGATTTTTGGAGTGTGCGGAAGGGCAGCAATAGGGTTAGTTATTATGGTTTGTGCGACGAGCAGAGCAAGTCTTATTGGGAATAAAAAATAGTGAGAAGTATCGAAGTGTTACGAAAATCATTTAAAGCAACGTAGCATAGTATTGCTTGGTTTCCACCGTCTTCGTGAAGTGAACCGATGCCGACTCATGATGGTACACACGGTCAACAAAGAGAAGGATATCGATGGCGACTAATGCATTAATATTGTGCCAGAAGGACTAATTCTACGTCTAAGGTGAGAACTCTGATTAAATTAAGAAGGACGTGGAACATAAAATATAAACTGTTTTTTATTAATTTCGCCACACTGGCGACCGTGACAGGACAGTGCTGGTGGAACAAAGAGTAAGTGCTTCATTGTGGTACTACAAATGTACTTATACTAATTACTGTTTCTCTGTTACATGACGCACATGGAAAATGACGAATATGGTGAAACAATATTAACTGTATAAACGGATGGCACAATAACCAGAAGGAACAAGGACAAGGATTTACAAACTTAACGTAATCGTGAGTGACGCAGCTCAGCCGTAATTAAGGTAGGAAAGCGCAAACGCATGCAGTGGCTGCACCTGGCTTAGCTCCACTTAAAGCAGAACCTTTTCCTTTAGACATTAAAGTTCTGGTAGTGTTTGTGGCAACACACAATTACACTTTGATAATTACTTTTTTATGTTCAACAATCGCAGAATTAGAAGACGTAGTGCGCCATCTTGTAAATTTCAGACGCGATACAAATAACAATCGCGAGATATTTTTATTAATTCAACTGCGAGAGAGTTTAAAGATTTAGATTCAGTAAAGTACAGATGAAAACAATATCTTCATAATGGAATCGGAGAATTTTAATTTGACAAATGTTCATGGACACGTCACCGATTCTGACAATAGTGACGTAAATGATGACGCAATTAGTTTTTCAGCACAACATAATGTAGAAGTAAATACAATTCAATTGCACTCCACAGGGATTAACAATAACGAACCACTTGCAAATGAAACCTTGTGCACAGTCGATGAAGCATCGATTACCAGATCAGATGAAAATATTTCGCGTGAAATCAGTGAACCTAGCCCGGTTTCGATTCAATCAGACCGTGGCAGAGAAACAATGGCAACAAATAATGACATAAATACAAACATACAAGCTTCGTCAGTTACGCTTGAGGCATTATATAGTCTGATGTCAAACGTGAGCGAGCAATTATCTGATTTAAAGATCAGTCACAACACAGCGAACACAAAACTGGCGAATCTGGAAATCAGCCACAACACAACGAACACAAAACTGGCGAACATGCACAGACATTTCGATCAACGCTTAAATAAACTCACCAATGAAATCGATCAAAAGATCGAAGACAAAGTCATCAAAACCGTCAATAGTGTATACAATGTATTGGCGAATGACCTAGAAAAGAAATTCTCAGATCTTACAAACAAACAGGAACAGGAACTGTCAGAAATAGTAGAAACACACAATCAAACACAAACCGTACAAAAAGAAATACATGAAAACGTACAGGCTATTCAATTAAATTTAACAAGAGTACAGTCCGCATGTGAAGAAATACCTGACCAGGTTAATAAAGTTAACGAAGAAGTCGGTTTTCTGAAACAGGAGACTCGACGTATCAACGCGGACATTATCAAAATAAATGAAACTTTAGAAAACGGTAATGTAAATGAATCAATAACTGACCGGGAAACAAAACTTTTTGAAAAATTAGGTAATGAAATCAAAGTAGCCGAGGACAGAATACGCAAGGAAATTGCTGGTAGACTGAATGTTTCAAATGACTTGCCTACGTCAAGCAGCAGGCAGCGCGACACTTATTCGCCCGTGCCGGATTACGATGTCAATAACGCAGAACATCAGGCGCACAGTCCGGCGTATGTGCACGCACCGGCACAGGCAAACAATGGCTATTCGCCAAACGCGGTGCTGCAACAGGCAGTAGGCGTGTCGCCTTGCATCTCGACGATTCTAGTCGATGAGAGCCTGTTGAAACATAGACAGTTTCCAGTTTTCTCCACAGAATCCAGAAAAACTCATCCAGTCGTATTCGTAAGAGCATTTAAAAATGTCTTACCAAGAAACTGGACTGAGGCACAGAAGATTAGATATGTAGTAGGCTTCACACAAGGCGACGCACTTTTGTGGGCCACAGACATGGCTGAACAGTGCGTCACCTACGAACAATTTGAACGAGCTTTCTTGGAGAAATATTGGTCTGCTGGGGTCCAAGAAAGACTGCGACGTGAGGTATTCAACCCACAACCGTTCAACCTAAAAAACGGCGGGTTGAGAAAGTATTTCGAAAAGTACTTGAATAAGACGCGCTATTGGAACAATCCAATACCGCACGTAGATGTTCTCAAAATTCTGAAAAACAGACTACCCGCGAACTTACGCGAAAAATTGGTAACCATACCGGAGAACGACCTTGAATACTTTCTTTCCGTGCTTGACTCAATTGATCTAATATACGAAGAAGAGACGAGCACAAGTAATCGGAATGAACAATCCGGAACCAATCAAAACAACGGTAACGGATATCATTTTAATGGCAGTGGACAAAACCCACACAGTTGGCATCCGTATGCGACAAGGCCAAATAATGGAACCTGGAATTACGGAAATCGGAGGAATTCGGCGCCACAGAGACGGGAAGACCGAAGGTATAGTACAGATTACGGTCCACGCCGGTATGGAAATGATAGAAATCACGTGAATGATTGGTCAGGCCCGCGTGATGAAAGGCGGCACACACATGAAAATTACAATAGTTACAGTAATAGGAATGACAGACCAAGGAGGAATAGCGACGGCCGGTCGCAAGAAAATGTTGCACGCAGCGGTCCGGAAACTAATTGGCGACAGAATAACCACTCAGTACACTTCGTAGAGGTAACGGACAGTAATGAAGCAACGCCGTTGTCTCCCCCGGTAAACAACAATCGGTCGTAATGAGCTCCCACCGGCCGACCGATTTGACAACAGGGGGCACAAACAAGCACACATTACATCTTGAACAATTATTTTTAAGATATGATCAGGATGCTACCGTAGAAGATGATCTATGTGAAGAAGACGTGAAAGCACCGGACAAGGTAAGTGACCTCGTGCAGGCTGTAATACCAGCAAAGATAGGAACTATAATTACCAACGTAATTTTAGATACAGGCGCATCTACGAATATTATTTCTAACAGTTTATTTAAAGAAGTTTCGAAAGCATTAAAAGTACCAGTGTTGCCAACGGAAAAATGTAAAATCTTGACAGCTGTAGGTAACAAGTCAAAAAGTATTAAGTGGCAGACGCAAATACCTGTTACCATTAGCGATGTCACGATAAACTGTACCTTCTTAATCGTTGACAAATTAATCGTCAATTGTATTTTAGGTATGGAAGTTTTCCGGCAGCATAAAGTAAACATCGACATAGGCAGTGGACTTTGCTATTTCCGAGTGGGCAGTCGTAGTGTGAAGGTCAATCTTGTAAAGTCAACAATAGATCGTAATGGCCAAGTACAGGAACAAGCTGAAGTAAAATTAGTTCACCCACAAGTGTTATTGATAGATATTCCTTTCCCCGAACAATTAGACACGGAAATAATTAACGAACAAGCCGCCCACGAGAAGATAGGAAAATCCACTTGTCTTTCAGAGACTCAACAAAATGAACTAGCAGATCTTATTTATGAATACCGAGACATTTTTAGAAAACAGCCGACAATAATCAAAAATTACGAATACAAAATGGAAGTCTACCCACATAAAACGTACTGCCATAAATCATATGCGATACCATGGGCAAAGAAGGAAGCTGTTCGCAAAGAAATAGATAGAATGGTTCTGTGGAAGGTGATAGAATCTTCACATTCACCGTACTGCAGTCCCATCCTAGCTGTTAGCAAACCTGACGGATCAGTCAGATTAGTACTTGATGCGAGGGAAATTAATAAGATCATCGTACCAATACGCACTAGGCCGGAGAACTTAGATGAGCAATTGCTTAAATTTCATGGAGTGAAGTATTTAACATCCGTTGACATGAAGGCTTCGTATTGGCAAATAGCCCTACACACTGATAGCAGAAAATATACTGCGTTCATTCATGCTGGCAGAAGCTATCAATTCCAAGTACTGCCATTTGGACTCAACGTGAGTGCTGGGGTGTTTATAGAGGCTTTAGACAGAGTATTGGGTCCAGAACTGATTAGCAAAGTGACGTTGTATGTAGACGATCTCTTGATAGCCACGGAGACCTGGCAAGAGCATGTAGAACTGGTACACAAAGTGTTCCAAAAGTTCCGAGAATATGACGTCACAGCAAATTTTAAGAAGTCCGAATTCGGAAGGGATCAAATAAAATTTTTAGGCCACATTATTTCACCAGGTGGAATTTTACCAGATCAGAAAAAGCTTGATGCCATAGAATATTTCCCCTCACCACAAACACGTAAACAATTGAAAGCTTTTCTGGGGCTCACGTCATTTTTTCGAAAATTCGTGCCCAAACAGTTACTGAATAGTGATTCCCTACTCAACCTTTTAAGGAAAAACCACACATGGTTGTGGACAGAAAAATGTGAGGAAGATTTCGTAAAAATCAAGCAAGCACTCATAAACGCACCCATTCTGAAGCATCCTAACATGAACTACCACTTTTGTTTGAGCACGGACGCCTCATGTCAGGGATTAGGCTCTTGTCTGTTCCAATTAGTAAATGACAATGGAGAACAGAAAGTAAACATAATTAGTTTTGCCAGTAGAACGTTAACGGAATGTGAAAGAGCCTATTCGGCAACTGAACTTGAAGCGTTAGCTGTAGTGTGGGCTTTCCGCAAGTTCCAGTACTATCTCTGGGGAAGGCATACACGAGTGTTTTGTGACCATCAAGCATTATCGTTTTTACTCACATGCAAATTGTTGCACAAACGGATTGCACGTTGGTGTTTATTCCTCCAGGAATTTGATTTCGAGATAGTTTATATCAAGGGTGAACAGAATGTAATTGCCGACGCATTATCGCGCTTGCCACAAGGTTTGAGCGAGTTCAATGAATTGATCGAACAGACTTCCGATTTTAGAGTTTTTCTGATGCATGACGGCACATTTCAACCATATTACAGAAAGATGTGTAAAGACATGAGCAAACTACAAAAGGAAGACAATAGATGGAGACAAGTTATGCAAAAACTGCAGGCAGATGACAATAGTACATTGAAACAATATTACACAGTGTCAAACGATGTTCTTTTCTACAGGCGCAATACACAATCCAACACCTGGTGTGTCTGCATCCCGGAAGAATACATAGACAATTTGATAAGACACACACATAGAGTATGGGGGCACTATGGGGTATCAAAATGTACAGCGAAAATATCAACGTATTGTTACTTCCCGAACCTCAGACGCAGAATTGAACAAATAATAAAAAAGTGTACGATATGTCAGAAGGTTAAACATCTTAATAGATCTTGTTTGGACGTATTACACCCTATCATTCCAACTAGACCAAGAGAACTAGTTTCCGTGGACGCAGCAGGACCATATCCACGAGCTAGGGGAGGAGTCAGATATGTGATCGCATTTTATGATGTCTTCACAAAGTACTTAAAAATGTATGCTATAAAAGCAGTACTGTCGGGATCAATAATCAAACGCATGATAGAAGACTACATACCACTAGTGGGAAAACCGAAAATTGTATTAACTGATAATGCAACAAACTTCACTAGTAATAAATGGAAAACATTTCTCGAATCTCAAAACATAAAACATATATTGGTATCCAAATTTCACCCAGAATCGAGCCCAGTTGAGAGAAATTTTAAAGAATTTAGTCGCTTTATAAGAACTTATACACCAAATAAACAGACAAAGTGGGTGGAATACATAGCCCCCTTTCAGCATATTGTAAATAATTTAATTCATACTTCAACAGGCTTTACACCTACAGAGTTAATGTTTCAAGGCACAGAACTTGACGAATGGGCTAAACCTTTACCTAAATTAGCCACAAAGCAAATAAACCTAGATGAAAAGGTACGTCAAGCATTACTACAGATGGAAGAACAAGCAGAAATAAGGAGAAAGCAGTTCAACAAAAAGATAAGAAAGGTTACAGAATTTAACATTGGACAGGAAGTACTATTACGTACCCACCCAAAATCCTCTAAAATTAAGGCATTAAACAAAAAGTGGCAGTTGTTGTATGATGGCCCTTTCATTATAATAGACAAACCTCACCCAGGATGTTATCTGTTAGGTAACACACGAACGGGCAAGGTGAAAGGGTTATACCCCCACAAGGACATCAAGGAATTTTTCCATTAAAGGTTATATGTTATTTTAGCAAAATTGAAATTGTACAACCTTGGATCACATAGTAAAATTGCTGGAAACGTGTGAACAACTGGGGGCATATGCCAGCTTAAAAACGCATATTTAACCAAACCCAATGAAACATATGTTACTGTGAGTCTTAACACTATAAAATAAACCATACGGTACTTTTGTAGTCTAACTCAGTTATTTAAGAGAGGGGAACAAAGACAAATTAGCGCGAAGGTCAGAGTTTGTTCGCGTGAGACGAGCAACAAACCACACGTCGAAGTTGCAATCCAACGCTCAGCGAATGAGCACGTGATAGCTGCATGTCAAGACGAGGTCATTGGCCGCGCTGTAGGCAGCGAGCCGGGGAGAAATCTTCCCCCTTCCCGGTCCGATCAGCTGAGTGTATACAAAGCGCGAAGGCGCATGCGCGGTCAAGTCCAGGCGTCACGTGACTCTATTACACGATGGTGGCTATCACGAATAATGTTCATCAACAATGCAGAGTTTTCCCCGCACCTACAGTCCAGTCGTGGTACGTAAGCGCGCATGTGCGGAACGTTTAAAAGTTTTGAGACCACTCTTACTATGAGACACGGTGATGAAAGCCATTCAAAAAAAACAAGAAAGGAAAGGGTACACAAGTCTTGTAAATAGTAACTTAGAAAATTTAATTATAAGCTGGTACTACTTAATAAAAGTGAACATACAAGGACATACTGGTCATGGACGGTATTGTAATATTATATTATACTGAGTAAACAGTCTTAGCTTGTACAAATAAATAAAACAGATAGATAACCGGAAGAAAGGCTATGTACACGCGAGAACAACACACAACCACATATAGGGAAAAAGCAGCAAAGAGGAGAGAAAAGAGATAACGCATGCATTTACATTACACAGTAGCGAGCGATTTTCAGAATGAATAACAAGGCAAACGCGTTAAATTTTGTGACTAAGGAAAAGAATGACAAGCTTTAAAATAGGAAAATAATAAACAGATCTATGCAGCGTGAGTAATGAACGGAATCGCTCTCGAAACAAATACCTAGGGTTTATAGAGAGAGAGACACACATTAACGTTAGGAAACACCTGAAGCACTCAGCAAACAACTTTGTAGAATATATAAGCTATACACGAGGTTACATGTACGAAAGCTAAAGTGTAAAGGAGGAAAATATGGAATGATTGCGCATTAATGGACCGTAAGGCTGTTATGTATGTAAGAAGAAATATTTAGTTGTAAGTATTATTAGTATGAAGGGACGATGCTCAGCACACCCTGAATTATTTTGGAATATTGAAGGAATGGTGCAGGGTACCGAAAAAGGGCCCCACCAGCAAAGTGTATATTGTAGTGGTAGATATTTTTTTGTGTATAAACGTATGTATGAATGTGTGGAAGACGAAAGAAGCTCTGTACATGTACGGAACCTAAACAACATAGAAGTTTTTAAGGAAAATTAAACTCTAAGACAACCTCGTATAAGCATGTATACCTAACGTCAAGAAACAACTTAATTAAAACCGTAAGACTCTACGAGTTTCCGAGAAAATACGAAATACCTGATACCCAGTGCAACAGTAGCGATTCTTTACTCATGTATGCAGAAGGAAGACATGAATTACTTTACACACTTGAAACATGAAATGATAAATCATGTCAAAATTATATCTTTCATACATATCACGATTTACAGTCACAAAGAATGAAAATGATATCGCCGCTGTACGAGAAACAGGTAAGAAGTGTGATCGACGACCTGTAAGCAAAACAGAATTTCATGCTGCACTGAAGCTATGAAAGTCGGGTTATTCGTGTACATAGATTTTCATGACAACCGATGCATTAAAATACCTGTACTTTTTCTCCCATGATAACACAAGACGCCTATAAGCGCACTTTAACTGAAAATGATACACGCACACAAGGGCGTGCCGCTATTATGAAACACTGTACATATTAATAATAGCTACACCCTGAACTTCAAGATTGTATGTTTATATGTCCATGTTAATGTAGGAAGTTTTATTAGGGTTAATGATTTACAAGCACACCAGAATACACCAAAAACACTGTACATATTAGGGTGATGCTGCATATAAAAGATTATTTCGTGCATTTTCAGATTTTATACGCAAAAAACCGTAGCATACACGTAGTCGTTGCCACTACCCTAAGTAGAAGGTAGAAAATTCCCTTCCCAAGCTTCAGTGGAGCGGCTACAGGTGTATTCTCTGCATGCTGATGCATGTCGTTGCGTATGAAGAAGACGTAACGGAGGTAAACCTTAACTTACACTCGAGTTCAAGAAGGAAAACAAAGGACTTGTTCCTTCTAACAGATTAATGGAAAAGGGTGTGTGTGTCAGTAAAATCCAAGACGAAGAAGCCACTTCGAGTGGTCAAAAATTTTTCAATGTTCGTCGATAGTTTTTTCCTGTAATTAATGTAACCAATGTATTATATGTGTATTTGTTATTCAATTGTATGTGATGTATTTTGTATTTCATGCCAAGTCCCGTGACTTACAATTTTGTGAATACTTATGTACATTGACCTGAAGTATTGAGGGAATGAATCTCGGTACAATAGGTAAAAGGGGTTAATGCGAAAAAAAAAAGTGAAGTGAAAGGAAAGTTTCGATCGCAATACTCGCGGTTAAAGTGGTGTGTATAGAAATTAAAACTGTGCAAAGTAGTGCTACGTTGCAAGTGTCAGCGAGCCTAAACAAGTGACATCGAAAATTGAAGCTTGTATTGTCAAACGACCCATGGCGTCACAATAAGAAAAGACAATGCCAAACAAGTTTGACATGGTACGCTTCTTACCAGGAGCTGCATCGACGGGGTCGTCCTCCGCCTCGCACATAGTGTGGTGTGTTCTTCGGGGCACATATTCCAATGTACCTCGTCGTATCCAGTCTAAGTACTGGAAGGAACTACAAAAAGCACATGCATACTGAGGTTCGGAAGTCTCGACGGTACATGCATGTCGGTGCATATTCAGTGCACAGGCGCGCGCATTCAACCAACGTCGCCCGATAACGGACGACCAAACAATCAGGCGCGCGTATCGCCCGCCCATATTCAACACGGGCTAGCGAACAAAGCTCGTCGCCCCAGAATAAATACAGAAAGCAATACAAGGACTTAATTTTCACCTCTCATGAGGGAGGAAACATTTGTATGTAACGTTGTATTCATTGTATATTTTATTGTACGAACTTTACTACATGATGTCATTTTCTCAGTATTAACCAGAACTTTGTATATTAGGATTAAGGTTTGAAAACATTAGCATAAGTATACAAAAAAAAAAAAAAAAAAAAAAAACTGACACACACTCAGAATTACCAAAGAATTTACAGTGCCATGAAAATGAGATAATAAAAGTGAAGTTTGTAAATAAAAGAACCCCAAACCTATCAGTTGCAAGGTCGACTACTGTATCCTGTCAATAAAATAAAATTTTCTAGTGACAGTATACAGTAGGGGGGCAGTTGTAATGACACGTTCCTATGCAGAGACATACAATATCTTAAAAGCTGCGCCAAAGATAAATTTAGAGGCATGTATATTGTAATCTTTGTAAAGTTCACATTGGACTCTCTTTTGTTTGATACTCCAAGGAGCTAAGGGACATTTTTTTTTCTTCGATGGTTGCCTTGTGGATGATGGACGTGATTTTTGGAGTGTGCGGAAGGGCAGCAATAGGGTTAGTTATTATGGTTTGTGCGACGAGCAGAGCAAGTCTTATTGGGAATAAAAAATAGTGAGAAGTATCGAAGTGTTACGAAAATCATTTAAAGCAACGTAGCATAGTATTGCTTGGTTTCCACCGTCTTCGTGAAGTGAACCGATGCCGACTCATGATGGTACACACGGTCAACAAAGAGAAGGATATCGATGGCGACTAATGCATTAATATTGTGGCAGAAGGACTAATTCTACGTCTAAGGTGAGAACTCTGATTAAATTAAGAAGGACGTGGAACATAAAATATAAACTGTTTTTTATTAATTTCGCCACAAGAGCCAGATAAAGTTTCCATTCAGTGACAGGTTCGTTATAGGATTCTGCCTGACAAGGGGTAAGACATAAGTGGGAAGCTTCGACCTGCTGTTTCTGGAGGAGAAAAGTTACTGGATAACAGGCTGACACTGATGCCATCTCAAAATGGGACAGCTAGTGTTCCATGAGGACTAACGAATCTGTACAAGGACTATCCAGAAGGGCAAAGCACGGGATGGAATACGGCCATTGCTATCCTTGGAATGTGCATCTGGGATGAAGGGACAGAAGAACATACACAGGAGGCAAAGCATCTCCAACACACCCACTTTCTCTCTTTGATTAAGTAATGGGCTTTGGTATGAAGGTTTTTAAAGGAGGAACAGCTCTTGGACTGCAAGTGTGAGAAGACCGAGCGTTGTAGTGCAGTGGTTAGCTCACTGGACTTGTAATTGGGAGAACAATGGTTCAAAATCTGCATCGAGCCATATTGATTTAGGCTGTCCATGGTTTCCCTAAACCGCTTAAGGCAAATACCAGGATTGTTCTTTCAAACCGGCTTGGTCGACTTCCCTCTCATATCCGGGCTTGTGCCCCATCTCTAATGATATCGAATAAACTTGTTGTGGCTGGGATTCACAGTCATAAAAATTTACGTGACTTATTTTTACAACATCATGAATAAAGGTGAGGATTATACGTCGAATTACACACATAAGGGTTAAACATCGTTATACATAACTGTAGGTATTCGTTTTTGCCCACTCTTGCTGTTAAATTTGTACAGGGCGTATATTATTACGTCGTAGGTTTATTGTATTAACACTATGTAACTAACACTATACGAGGTGCGGCTAGAAAAAAACCGGACTGATGCTGGAAAAAACATTTATTTACAATTATTTACAATTTCATGTTATCTCCTTCAATGTACTCTCCTCCTCGGTCTCTACACCGCTCCATACGAATTTTCTACTGTTCATAGCAATGCTGCAGATCATTTTCGGTAAGTCCATACATTACTTCCGTCGCTTTTTCTTTTACTGCTTCAACAGTCTCAAATCTAGTTCCTTTCAAAGCTGACTTGACTTTAGGGAAAAGAAAAAAGTCACAGGGGGCCAAATCAGGTGAGTAGGGTGGATGATCTAAGATGGGAATGTTATCTTTTGCCAAAAACGGCTTCACTGACAACGCACTGTGAGCTGGGGCATTGTCTTGGTGAAGGATCCATGACTTTTTTCTCCACAAATCGTTCCGTTTTCTCCGTACTCGCTCACGTAGGGTAGCCAGGACGCTAATGTAGTAATGCTGATTCACTGTTTGTCCCTCTGGTACCCAATCAATGTGCACAATTCCTTTGATGTCAAAAAAAAAAAATCATCATTGCCTTGAATTTCGATTTTGACATTCGTGATTTTTCTTGTCGTGGAGAACCAGGAGTTTTCCAATGCATCGATTGGCGTTTAGTTTCGGGATCGTAAGTAAAAAACCACGATTCATCGCAAGTAATAACATTTTGTAAGAAGGTGGGATCACTTTCAATGTTTTCCAGGATGTCAGAACAAATCATTCTTCGGCGTTCCTTCTGTTCAATTGTGAGACACTTTGGAACCATTTTTGAACACACTCTGTTCATGTTGAAACTTTCATGAAGAATCTGCCTAACACTTTCCTTGTCAACTCCTGTTAACTCAGACACTGCTCTGATTGTTAAACGGCGATCTTGTCGAACAAGTTTACCGATTTTTTCAATGTTTGCATCAGTTTTTGCTGACAATGGTCTGCCAGTGCGAGTGTCATCACTGGTGTCTTCGCGGCCATCTTTAAATCGTTTAAACCACTCAAACACTTGTGTTCGCGATAAACAATCATCGCCGTACACTTGTTGTAACATTACAAACGTTTCACTTGCAGATTTTCCTAGTTTGAAACAAAATTTGATGTTAACACGCTGTTCTTTCTGTACACTCAACATTTTCCGACGCACAGACAAAACGTCAACTACTTAAAACAGACGCCACGGGCAGACTGAGTGCAGGAGGGAGATGAAACTCGAGCAGTAGGCGGAGCGAGAGTCACGTGACAGGCCACGCGACTTTCAGCCTTATTGCATTCGTTTTATTGTTTCACCAGTACTAGTCCGGTTTTTTTCTAGCCACACCTCGTATAACCAAACTGACATAGACAGTGAGATGTCGTTGTATTAACACTATATAACCAAACTGACGTAGAGAGTGAGATGTTACGCAGTACCTCATGTGCCACCAAATCAGTTGCACGCTCCCATGGAACCACCCTCGCTCAGATCCAACACAGCTGGCGTAGCGTTCTGTCCGTTTTTCACGGATTATCAGTACATGAATTGGTCATCGACATAGCACACGAAAGTAATATGAAAATACAATATAGTACGTTTCTCTATGTCAATCATATAAAACGCGCTACCGGCATCTAAGAGTAAAATAATAAATCGTAAAACAAAGTAAAATATCGTTTTGACGGGGGTTTGTCATTTTATAAAATTCATACTATACTGCATTAATATCCTCGTTGTATAAAATTCATAATACACTGAATTAATACGTTAATCTGAGCCTAAGTGTGAGCTACTGTTAGTGTGTGCATCGTAAGATCGAGTAAAAATTATCTAAGTATCGTTTGTTTCTCACGTCGGTTTGGTCATTTAGAAGATTATCAGGATCATTTTTGAGATGCTTGATATTTCCATGTCTTCAAGGACGGCCATAACTCTTCCTTTGGATACAGCGTGTAATACTGTCAGGGCTGTATCGATGTTACTAACATTATGTTTGTTTTCACTTAAGTGTTTGCTAAACGTAGAGGTCCTATTTTCTGTTTGTCTAAGATGTTCATTAAATCTATCTGTAAATGTTCTCCCGGTTTGCCCGATGTAATATTTCCCACAAGTGTCACATTCTATTTTATAAAACCCTGATTTTGTAAATTGGCTAGTATTATTGTAATTGTGTATTAATCTGTTAGTTAGGGTGTTACTGGTGTGGAAGCTGACTTTAACAGGGCTTTTCTTAAAAGTCTGCGCAATTTTATCTGATATTGTAACTACGTGTGGTAAGGTAGGATATTTATTTTTTCTGCGCGAATTCTACACTCTTTCTAACGTAATTTCACTATTTAGGCCTGTCTTTCTTCTTTTAACTTTGCGTTCATATAGGTCCTTAACTAATTTGGCTTCCAACCCGTTGTTAATAGCCACTTTTTGTAGTGTCCTTAGTTCTTTTTGTTTTTCGTCCTCGTCCAGTAGTGGGGTATATAATCTATGTATCATACATTGAAGTATGCTAGCTTATGTTGTTTTGGATGGCATGAGTCAGTATTTATAATACAGTCGGTTGTCGTGGGTTTTCGGAAGATTCCAAATTTGTGTTGGCCATTTATATTCGTGATTCGGAGATCTAAGAAATTTATGCTTGTACTCTTTTCCATTTCTTTCGTAAACGTTATGTTTGGGTGTAGGCCGTTTAGTTCGTTATGCATTATGTTTAAATCGTGTGTACAGTCATCTTGTATTACGAATGTGTCATCCATATATCTTCTGTAGTATTGAATTTTATCTGTTATTGGTTCAAATCACGTAAAAAAGTCTAGTTTCTAAAGTGTTTATAAAATGTCAGCTAGGGTTCCTGCTAGACAACTACCGATGGCGAAGCCTTCTTGTATATATATTTGGTTTTGGAACATAAAGTAGTTTTGAGAGGTAACGAATTCTAACAAATCCATAAATTCGTACACTTCTGGCAGGGTATTCTTTTGGTCTTTTAGTAAATTTTCTCTTGTTACTTCAGCTGTTTCCTTTATTGGAATATTTTTGAGCATCTTCTCGATATCAAAGGAGACAAACATTCCATCTTGTGGGGTTTGGATATTCTTTAGGTCGTTAGCTATTTCGTATGAATTGCGCGCTGTACACTGGTTATCGAAAGTATAGTACTCTTTGAGCAGGGTATTTAGGGTTTTACTGATATTGTAGGTTGGGCTATCGATACAGTTAACGATGGGACGTAGCGGTACCGATTGCTTATGAATCTTAGGTTTGGCTCTTAGCTTTGGAGCATTGGGGTTCTTATTAATAAATACCTTGACTTCAGTGTTGGCAAAAAGAAAATTCGAGTATTTAAGTTTTTTTCCTTAAAGAATCGTTACCTTTTTTAGTCCGATCTTTACCGGCTTTGACAATTTTATTATCTTTAAGAAACTGTAAGACTTTTTCGTTGTACTCTGACTCGGGCATAATCACAATTAAACTACACTTATCCGCTTGAAGAATAATTGCATTAAGCGTTTTGAGTTTATCGTTAATACACCTAACAGCCCCGTTGGTGTCATGTTGTAAGTAGACACCTTTAACTTGTTTATGTAACTGTTTTTGTATAATCTTCGCTACTTTACATGTTATTCTATTTTCTTCTTCTACTGGTAATTTAGCCATATCTAATGCTACTTTGGTATTCGCTATAAGGTTTTTAATCGTAAATAAGGTTTTTAATCGTAAATTTCGGTCACTTATTTAAAACAATTAATTCTTTATCCGTGAAGACTATATCGGTATGATTCTCGATTCTTTTGAATAACTGGAAGCTACTATGTCCACTGTCATCAACGTTTTGACATTTGGTTCTACGTTGTTTAGCTATCAAATTAGTTATTTTCTTTGAATGCTTTGTTCTAACTTGTTCACTAACGTAATGAGTGATGGGCATTAAAGTCCCCAAGGAGGAGTCCACATCTCATGGTCTAGTGGCTAACGTTGCTGCCTCTGGATCACTAGGTCCTGGGTTCAGTTCTCGTCTGGGTTGGCGATTTTCTCCTCCAGGCGACTGAGGGTTTGTGTTGTCCTCATCATTTCATCACCATCCAGGAAAAGTGTCATGACTGCACTGTATTGAGATTGTGAATTTGTATGGGCGCTGATAAGCATAGAGTTGAGCGCCCCACAAACCAAATACCATCATCTTTTAAGGAGGAGGGAGGAGGAGAGCTCCTGAAGGAGGGCATTTAGGGCAATGGCGGTCGGTGGCCTATCAGGAGGGAGACATGATTGCAGACTGTGACCATAGAGTCCTAGTGACTTGGACAGCAGCTGCTTGCAGCATGGTATGATCCATGTGCTAACAGTGTCCTTAAGGACCAATGTACAAACGCCACGAGAAGCCCTCAAAGAGCCGACCTGGTTCTCACAATAAGGATGGAACGCAAAAAGGGTCAGTGAGTGAGATCAGTGAAACATAATTTCTGTAGGATAACACCAGATGCAGAGTAAAATGAAAGAAGTGATTAAATTTCCAGAAGTTTTTGGTAATAATCATGGAAAGGAATGGGAATCCAAATTAGAGGAAAACAGGGGAAGCAACTTCAGGGCAACTTCCGTAAACAAGAGCTCAGTGTCAGTTACGATGGAGACAGTCAGTACCTCCAGACACACCCAAAGGGCATTGTACCAGGACTTCCGTTTATCTTCTCTTTCATTGGTTAAGGAGATCAGGGCCCACAGAGAGAGATAGATAGAGAGAGAGAGAGAGAGAGAGAGAGAGAGAGAGAGAACTAAAAGAGCACAGGTGACTTTATGGCACAAAGACTGTGGGTTCCACAGTCAACATTAGGCTGCAGTACCAGGGGGAAGGATCCTGGGTGGGCACCCATCACTAGCAGACGCTGGAGAAGGGCCTCAATGTAAGATAAACGATCAAGAGGCTTGCACTTTTGTTTCTTCTCTTCCTTCTTATAAACTAGGCAACCCAGCGAGTATGGAGACTGACGGTCGTGGCATTTAACACACACAGGCCCCTCATAGAGGGGGCGTCTGTAGTCACCACAAGGAAGGCCCGCTCTACAGCAGGAAAGCATGTGCCCAAAACACAAACAATGGAAACTCTGCACGGGTGGCAGAATGTACAGCTTCACGTCACAACAATAAACTCTCAAATGCCGGAATAAAGGGGCCAATATCGATGTGGTAGTCGTTACAGCCTTTTCTCCCACAAATGTGAGAATAAAGTTGCCAGTACCGATATGGTAGTCGTTACAGCCTTTGTGAACCCGCCAAACAGAAAGATTATCTCACCATTCCACATTGGTCTAGAGTTCGTCATCAGTCTGAAGGATGAGATACATATGAAAAATCCTGAATCGTATTCAAATACTGATGAGGAGTAACGGAACTAAGATGTCACCAAGATGATCACAGGCATGAAGGTACCTCTTTTTTAGGGTAACATCAGTGTCCAGTGATACAATGCTGAAAGGCATCAGGCATTACGAGAAACTCAGAGAGGCAGGTACTCATAAAAGCACAGTGGGAAGTAACATTGCATCAGAATATCAGATGGATTAAAAAACAAAGTAAATGAACTTCTTTTTGTTTGGAAGTGTTAGAAACAGAGAATGAAATAGATGTACTCTACCTGTCTGAACGTCATATAGTCACAGATACAGAAATGTAACTGGATATTAGCTTTCAGCACATGTAAATAGAGACAAAATGGAAAAAGATAGAGTTGCCATGTACGTTAAAAGTTATCATAGTGTGAAAATTACAGAAACTAAAACTTTTGTGTAGTGCAACATACAGAAGCATGTGCTTGTGAACTTAAACTACATAATGGTAATTTTATAATTGTAACTATGTGTAGGTCTGTATTGGGTAATTTTCAACTATTTTTGAAAGCTTGGATTCCTTGCTGCATTATCTGTCACATAGAGAGAAGCAAATTATAATTTTTGGGGACTTCTATGAAGACTTTCTGAAAGAGACTGATAGGGAGAATGATCTTGAAGTATGACTCTGTTCTTTGTATCTGACATTAGTTACTGACTATCCTACACAGAAACAAGAAAGCAACAAACTGACATAATATTTTTATAGACAATGAATAATTTAATCAAATAGACGTTTATCCTATTAAGAATGGTCTTTATAATCACTATGCACAGCTAGTTACAGGATATGACATAGCCCCATACACTAATGTAAAATAAACCTTCAAAATGGTGTGTGCAATAACGATTTAACAACTGCAAATTTTAGGAATGCTTGCAGCAATTAGATTGGGATGAGGTGTACCAGAAACCTAACGCTAATTTAAAATATAACTTATTTCATGGTACGTTTGTGAGTATTTTTGAAAACAAATATAATTGTAAGAGCCATGTAAAAACCATGGCTTTCTAAAGGGATAGAGCTATCTTGTAACTGGAAAACATATAATAGAAAGAAAGACAAATGACCCAAGGACAGCCAAACATTAAAATGACTTCTGTACTATATTAAGGAAAATTAGTAAAAAATCCAGAAGCATGTGTACTATGTCTGAGATTATCAACTCTGACAATAAAATTAAAACAATTTGGAATATTGCTGGAAACGAAACTGGGCAACCGAGAGAACAGAAAGACTGGATAAAATTCAAACTTCACTCACATCTGCTTCTGTAGTTAGGTATATAATAAACTCATTCATATGCTCTTGGTAGACCATTAAATAAAAATGGGGATATGTCTCATGCCTACAACTACCACCCAATCTCACTTCTGACAGCTTCGCCCAAAATGCTTGAAAAAGGAATGTATTCAATAGTAGCTTCACAGATTTGTAGAAATAAAATACTAACGAAAAGCTAGTTTGGTTTTTAGAAACGTTTTTCTACTGAAAATGCTATGTATTCTTTCACTGATCAAATATTAAATGATCTGAAAAACTGAAATTTGCCAAATGGGATTTTCTGTGATCTCTTGATTCTGTGATCTTTTGATTATGTAAATCATGCAATTCTTCTAGGTAAGCTTAAGTATTGTGGTATGAATGGGACAGTATGCAAATGGTTTAATTCATGTTTAACTGGAAGTATACAGTATATATATTTCGTTTTGGAACACAAAGTAGTTTTGAGAGGTAACGAATTCTAACAAATCCATAAAATTCGTACACTTCTGGCAGGGTATTCTTTTGGTTGTGTATTCACGAAGATTTGAAGCTAGTTGATTTTGCTGATGATGCAAGTACAGTAATCACACCGAACAAACAAAACATAGATGGGGAAATTGAAAATAATGCCTTTCAGAAAATTATTAGGTAATTATCTGCAAATGTACTGTCACTAAATTTTGATAAAACACAGTATATGCAGTTCTGTACAGTAAACGGGACAGCACCAATTACACAGACTTTGAACAGAATTAGGTAACTAGGGCAGAATATTCAAAATTTGTGTGTGTGTGCACTGATGAGAGAGTGGATTGGAAGAAACACATTGATGATATGCTGAAAAATTTAGCTACAAATAGTATTTAAAGTCTGACAGATAGCATTTAAATACAAATTAAAATAATTTCTGTATTACAATTACTTCTTCTCAATAGAAAAAATTTGTGGATTCATATTAGTAATTTTAAAAATTAAAAATAGAAAAATTGATTTATGCTATGTAAGGAAACCTTTCGTTAACCTGACACATTTGACATATTCCACATCATTATGTAGTGTCATATTCATGATCTGTGGAACATAAAAAAATAATGGCAACAGATTTGGCGGGTGAAGAAGTTTCTATCCACAGCGAACCGGGCGGCATCTTACTCAGAGAATCCACTTCGCCAAACTTGTCTTGAATAGCTTCTACGAAAAACAATGGGTCTGTGAAGGCGAGAGTGTCGTCTAAGTCCTGGTGCAGACCGGGTAGCAGTAAACGAGTTTCACCGAAAGACGCGAGCCCGGCCCTCCCTGCAGGGGACTGTCAAGGAAAGAAATGCCCTAGAGTCATAATAAGCAGAATTAAGGGATTCCTGAAGAAGATTGGCCAGTTTTTCGGAGCTTACTTTTCATACACAAAGCGTCTGCCCTAATATTCCAACCAGGGGCTCTCCATGTGGGCGCCAACCAGCCACAGCAAGGGCCATCTGGCATGGTGCCCATTGCTGAGAGTCCTCTTGCTCCAGAATAGCCAAAGAGTGGGAGGCAAAAGTCAAGCAACCTCTCATACGCATACATGGGGAGGTAGTAACTCTGGTATGGGAAGTGTGATCCCTGTGATGTCTGAGCACTCAATTAAATGGATATGTGACGTCCCCACCTCACAGAATGGCAATCATATTGTCTACATAGCGTCAGAAGGTGAACAGTGATGAGTAAAACATAGACGAGGTGGTAAGACCACACCCCAAAGAAAGTAAGGGACTCTTCCACAGTTAGTTTATATTATGGCAACAAAAGTTAGAAGGTGAATCAAACCCAAGAGGAGATCGAAAACTTCGAAAAAAAGTTGGAAAAAAACAAGAGGAACAATACCATAAGGAATAGCAGAAACAATGATATCCGGGCCGACTGAACCGTTATTTATTTTCAAAAAATATTCTTAAGAATTTATTTTATTTACTGGTGATTCATCAAGAACATTAACACATTTAATCACACTATGTAAGCGTGGAAGGAGTTGCCAGGGAATAACTGATGAAATCATAATCAAATTGCTTTTAACAAATGGTAATTTTATTGACTTAAAAAGTAAGTAGGCTGTTTAGGTTTTTTTATTGATAACGCCACCTCAGTATGAAAATCACCGGCTGTGCCGTGTGCAGTCTGTGGCTGCTTTGCATTGTTGTAATACTCAACCATTGTAGTGTTAGGCAGCTGGCTGTGAACAGCGCGTAGCGCTGGGCAGTTGGAGGTGAGCCGCCAGCAGTGGTGGATGTGGGGAGAGAGATGGCGGAGTTTTGTAATTTGTCATGATATCAAGGTAAATACATTGTTTGTTCTCTATTAATATCTTTCATTTGCTAACTATCCCTATCAGTAGTTAGTGCCTTCCATAGTTTGAATCTTTTATTTAGCTGGCAGTAGTGGCGCTTGCTGTATTGCAGTAGTGGGAGTAACCAAGATTTTTGTGAGGTAAGTGATTTCTGAAAAGTACAGGTTAATGTTAGTCAGGGCCATTCTCTTGTAGAGAATTTTGAAAGTCAGATTGCGTTGCGTTAACAAAATATTGTGTGTGGAAAGTCAGATTGCGTTGCGCTATAAATATTGTGTGTCAGGTTAAGGACAGTCGTGTATATTGTTCAAAAGGGGACGTTTCATATGTCGACCCTTAGCCTAGGATACCTCACTGGAAACTTCTGATTTGTTCTTGTAGTTTGTGTAATTAGTGTAGATTTTGTTTATTGCTAGCGCGTAATTGTAGAGAATTTCCTTTGTAGTTGCAGTCTTTCATTGTTGTACAGTAAAACAGTTGTGGCATGCATGTAGATTTGCACCAAGTATTTCGCAGCTGCGCTTGCAATTAACTACATAGTATTTTCAGTGCTATGTTAATGTGTTCTCTTATTTTTGCTCTTCAAATTGTGTTTTTCTGTGTTGTCGTGTGAAATACTGTGACAATAATGGCGTGTGAAAAACGTAATACTAGGCTCCAAAGTAAACTGCGAAATGACAGTGAAAACGAAAGCAGCATGTTAGCGCCATCGAGTAATGAATTAACTAATGTTAACAGTAGTAATTTGGTAATTGTGCATAGGGAAATGGAGCGGGTTGCAAACAATGGTGTAGACAGCGAAACAATTAGAGAACAGGGAAGCATTATCGATCGATCGGTCGGCAATAGCGCGGCTCAGGAATCCGAAATGACAGAGACAATCATAGAAACAGACAATATGGGAACCAAAACAATTATTATTATCAAGGGAGGCAGAATAACTTCAGACGCAACAGTTCGGCGCACAGTTACGATTCAGGGAGAAATTCTCCACCACGTGACGGACAAGGAAGAAACTACGGAACCTACCGACATGACGACAGACGATATATTCGTAACGACAGACCTGAATTGCATCAGAACTGGCGGGATTTAAACACGGCAGGGCCCTCTCGGCAAGGCGAATTTCTAGAAGTTCGGTCTCCGAATCCCATTAACGACGCGCGCCAAAAATGACCCGCACCGCAGGCAGACACCTGCGCCGGCTGGCTCCGAGAAAAATAACATAGCGCTAACCTTGAGAAAAATTCCAGTATTCTTTACCGACGTATACCGCACGATAATTGCGTTCAGGCTGAAACTCTGCGTACTATGAAGAGTAAAGGATTTCACCACACTTCACATATAAAACCGCTTATTGAAAGATAATCTGCTTTTTTTTAATGCAACATATTGGTTTACTTGCAAATACATTATGGATTCAAGGTGCTTTCTGAGAGATACCAGGTGACACAGTGGTTAGTCTATTTGACAGCTACACGACTATATCACGACGCTACTAATGTGTGACACAATTCACCTTGTTGCTTTTGCGGTGTATCTGTTTTATATCTGCACAGTTTTTCTGAATTCTTCTGGAAAGTAAAACATGTTTTAGTAGTAACTTTTGTGGTATAGCAACAATGAGGCAGCCTTTTCCGTAGCACAACAATACGTTACAGCACAATACTTTCTTCATCACAACAATAAGCGTAATAACTAAGATATCTATACGCAAAGCATTTCACTTTTGTGTATCATCAGGTAAGTACATTGACTTCTGCAGAACTTAGCTTTCGGAGGACGATAACTACGACACTTCCACAGAGATTATCTTACAACATGACGCACAGTTTAGCGCTACAGGACACGTATTTGAGTGATTAATTTTGTACTTCAAACATTTATTTTTTAAGATTTTTAAATTGCAAAGAAAGTTTTCCGTCATACATTTCATTCCATTGCTGTAATTTGTAACACCTGAGGGTATAATTACATTTATCCTCAGGGGGGTACACGCTTACTTTGTGTACCATGTGTGTGGCAACCACAAGGAACCCTAGCTAATATGGTATTTGCTTATACAACTTTACACATCGGTACCATATTTCTCCAACACAGTATTACACAGCTATCAGATCATTTAACTGAAAGAGACAAACATTTTTTTTACTACGTCAGTGACAGATGTTTACGCAATTACACAGTTGGATACCTTCACACTTATGAAATTGTATTTTGTCTGTACTTTGTAAACTGTTCATATTTTTTCGCTACCATTGTAATACTATGAGAGCTTTGAATGATGTATTTGGTATGGGATCATGATTTTTAAGGTACGTTTGAGATAGATAAGACTTTTGAAATGAGCAGAGAATTTTTTTTAGGTTTTAAAATATTCAGGAAGCTACGACGATTTTGTGATTTGGCTGAGGTTTTATGATGTTATGACGACAATGTGTATTATGCTGCTGAGGTATGTTTATGGTCAAGGAGCTGATGCTATATGAGTTATTTGATTTTGTTATGTATTTATTAACAGGAAATATTGAAGAAGCGTCGACGAATATGTATATGTGTAATAAGGTAAGGAGTAATGAATAGTGATTAGGGCACTCTGCTTTGTGGAAAAGGATGTTGGAAACCAAGAATCGTACAGTAAGAGTTATGAAATGCGTGAATGTATCACAATGACGGCGAAAATTTCTTGGACACTTATATTCATAGGATTTTGTTACTACAGATTTGCAACGCTAATTCTTGACCTGTGAAATATTTTTATGTGAGACTGTCGTAGCGGAAACTGCTGTCGTAAATATTTCGGTAAGAAAGTTCAGTGACCACCTGCACGTAATGCGTCGTGGGCACGCAGCTGGGCGACAGCCGCCCGAAAAAAAAAAAAAAAAAAGCCATTAGCCTTCCAGCGGCACAGGTAGAAAAACAAAAAGGGAGGCCATTAACCTCGCTTCTGACATTCTTTTGTAGAAAGCATCGCAAAAACGACACCGTCGAACTTGAAAACATATGATTACACTGGATGCCTAATGAAATGACGAGAAATATTTTTATGTCTATACACCTGATTATGACTACTGTCTCTCTAGTTGAGAGATTTTTCCACTAACTTACGAAATGTCACATGACTATTGAATGATATTTTTATGCTTTGCCTTTCATAGTTGCTTATTTCATTTGATATCTAGTTTCCAGCTGTGTTGCAGCATAGGTTTTATAAAAAAAAAAAATTCATTTGCTAATGTGGACACTTTCTGTCAACAGATCTATTAAATAATTATTTTATGACCCACATTCTTCGAAAAAGGAGCTCTTGGAATGGAAAGACCAATAAGAAGGGACTAATAACAGGAACTGCATACATAATTTTCTTTTCAACTACTTGTTAATTTTTTTCGTAGAGTAAGTTTTTGTGATGCATCACTCTAGTGTTAAGATGTGACGTAAGTTTTAAACATGGCCATTTTTACTGTAATATTTTTTCTGCTTGAGCTATGTCATGTTTAGGTATAAGTTGCTGCTGTTTGCCAGGCATAGTGTTATTGAATTTGACGTTGTATTACGCTGTTAAGCCAGTTTTACTAATGATTTCTTGTTATTATTTGTTGCACATTGCCTTAGATTAGTTGTAATATTACAATTGCTTTGCTAGTTTCTTAATACTGCTTGCTTCGCAAATCTGCGTTTTTTTTATTGCTGTTTATATTAATTGTTTTATGTGATGCTGCATTGCCTCGTCTCTTAGTTTAGCATCTGAGCTCAGTAGATTTAAGTTAGCTTAAGAGGGGGTAGACTATATAAGAAACTAACTATGATGAATTGGAAAAAATGCATTGAGAAGCTATACGAGTAAAGTACAGAAAGCAGGTATAGATAGGACTTTTGGAATTAATGAGGAATGAAGGGAGATCTCCGAGAAGTAAAGAAAGTTTTTGTTTGCAACATACTGCAGTAAAAGAAACCCTGTCCTTTCCTTGTGTTATCCCACTATGTGTTTGTGTTCCCTTGTGTATTTATGTTTTTCCTGTATTTATATGTATATCTGATAATACTTATGTTGTAGAATTTTTCTAATACTAAGCTACATTCACTATGATGAGGAATACTGTGATCCTCAAATATAATTTGCATTGATAATATGTTATTTACTTTGTAAAGATGTTTAGACATTTATCTGTTCTGTGTTAATGCTTAGGTGTGAAGTTGATGTTTCAAAAGTTATTCTGATCTTTTATGTATGAAATTATGTCATAATTCCTGTAACACTGATGTATATGTTTATTTCTATTCTTTTGTAAAGCCCCTATTACCGCAACTGTTATCTGTATTGTTATGTTCTTTACTAATGTATTTTGTACCTTTGTAATTGTATTCTCATGTTATAATATTGTAATTGACACCAGGTCTTCAAATTAAGTATATTTTGACTGCACTCGTTTCTGTTGGTCATAGCATATGCACAATATGTGAGAAGTAGGGAGTGATAGTGTTTGCATATGTTTTAATGATTCAGCAAGGGACTGGATAACAGCATTGCTGGTTCTGAGGACTATTCCAAAAACTTTGTGAGTGCACAAGTGGTGGTTATGGACTTGCTAAATTATCCGCAAGACTCTTCAATGGTGATTGTGCACCTGCACAGTCACAACAGATGGCTGCTGGCCATCTCTACAAGGACTACAGTGGGTCTGCACCTCTGGTGGCCCACCAGTACCGTCATTTCTACCAGGACTACAGTGGGTCTGCTCTGTGATGACCTACCCACCAATACTCTTCAAAACTTCGATTGACTCCGCTGTGGGTTTGCTCTGTTGTGGCCCATTACCTGTCAACATGTCAAGAGTCAACACTTTGAGAAAAACACTGCAATGTGATGAATGATCAAGACTGTCTTTATGGACTGTGAGAAAATTTTAGCTTTTGACCAACATTGTATCAATAAGTGTGTGCATTTGATTTCTTAGTTATTGTAATTATGAAAAATTTTTTCAAATCTGTATTGGGCACTGCCCAACCCAATTTGTAAAATTTTTTTGTGGGGAGCATGGGGGCTATGTAAGTAGGCTGTTTAGGTTTTTTTATTGATAACGCCACCTCAGTATGAAAATCACCGGCTGTGCCGTGTGCAGTCTGTGGCTGCTTTGCATTGTTGTAATACTCAACCATTGTAGTGTTAGGCAGCTGGCTGTGAACAGCGCGTAGCGCTGGGCAGTTGGAGGTGAGCCGCCAGCAGTGGTGGATGTGGGGAGAGAGATGGCGGAGTTTTGTAATTTGTCATGATATCAAGGTAAATACATTGTTTGTTCTCTATTAATATCTTTCATTTGCTAACTATCCCTATCAGTAGTTAGTGCCTTCCATAGTTTGAATCTTTTATTTAGCTGGCAGTAGTGGCGCTTGCTGTATTGCAGTAGTGGGAGTAACCAAGATTTTTGTGAGGTAAGTGATTTCTGAAAAGTACAGGTTAATGTTAGTCAGGGCCATTCTCTTGTAGAGAATTTTGAAAGTCAGATTGCGTTGCGTTAACAAAATATTGTGTGTGGAAAGTCAGATTGCGTTGCGCTATAAATATTGTGTGTCAGGTTAAGGACAGTCGTGTATATTGTTCAAAAGGGGACGTTTCAAAAGAAACAGATTTAAAATTATAATCAGAAAGCACCCTCTACATATCAAGTTACAATTTATTCAGATGCAGAAAGAAACAAATTTTTTTGAATGTATGAGCTTTCGGGCTGAGAACCTTGGCGCTCCCTTTTGACACGCTCGTAGTCACGACCGCTCAGAACAGCCTCTGAAAGACTACACTGGTGCAAATCTGCAACACACCAGATTACTTTAAACTAAAAGTTTTAAAAATTCACACAAGTACACAAACTATGCACCCCCTAGGAGGGATGGAAATGGTTCAAAACACTAAAATTAAAAAAAATTAACATTGCCACCGAAGGTGCAAATTGATTTTAACTTATAAGAAAAGTCTTACGCTGAAAGGGTGGCAACTTTATATACTAAAATGAACATATAAATAAAAACCCATGCAATGCAATCTTATATAAAATTATACAACGTTGGCCAAACAAGTTAACATGCTCTACAGTACACAGATACCACCGCTCAAGATGATAGGCAAGATCAAAACATATTTCAGGTTCAAATGGTTCAAATGGCTCTGAGCACTATGGGACTCAACTGCTGTGGTTATCAGTCCCCTAGAACTTAGAACTACTTAAACCTAACTAACCTAAGGACATCACACACATCCATGACCGAGGCAGGATTCGAACCTGCGACCGGAGCAGTCCCACATATTTCAGGAATTAGGCCGTTACTCTCCAAGCAATAAATTCGTCAACACGCCGAATCCGACAAACATGACAGAGGCAGCTCCGAACGACAGACAGACACTAACTGCCGGACCGACGAGCAAGCTGGGGACGAGAGACTGACCAAGAAAACAAGTAGAACGTAACAAGAGTAAACCACACAACATATCACCAATCACTTAACTTCCAATGAACTGCGATTTCTCGAGAAGACCTGGCGCAGCTGCCCCAAATCGCTCTCCCGAACCGCCCGCTGCCAGCCGCTTCAACGGACGCAGGAATCCGCGCCGATCTCCCGTTTTTCCCGGTCCGCACAAACCGACCGACTGCCCGCTGCTCCGTCCGCGACTGCTGCTCCGTCGCGACCACACTGCTGGTGCATCTCCCACTCACTTCCAGACACACGACGGCGGAAATACTGGCTCGGACCCTACCACGCATAGGAAACACGCCCACTGGCAAAACGACATCCCTGCACCAGGAAAGGACCGAGCCAAGGTCCACAAGATGGTAACTGAAGAGGGCCAGAAGCGCTCGGAGAACCAGTTACACCATGGCATCGCAGCTTGCACCTGCCAGACTGATCGTGGGTTGACTGCTGTTGCTCTCCTGTCGACCGCCGAACCACTCCCCTCGCTATACGGCGCGGCCCGCTGGACTCACGTGGCGACCTCACATGCGCGACCGTTGCCTGAGTAAACTCGAGCAGACTGGTGGCCTAACGTGCAGACTCAGAAGCAGGAACTAAGCCCCGACTGGGCGACTACTCGCTGAGTTCTCTTACTGGCGGAGTGGAAAGACTCTCATTTTGCCGGACCTAAAGGTTGGTCCGAACGGAAGACATACTAGCACTCCGGACGACAGACAGACAGCTACTGCCTCACAAACCCGGACGAGAGACTGATCCAGACAGACTCCGGACTGACCAACTGGCGAGTTTTTTTTTTTCTTTATTGTATTTCAGTTCCCCATCGGGGTGGGCTGGCAGCAGCATGTGCGCTGCTCTTCAGCCGAAAGACATAGAACAAACAATAGAAGACATTTAAAAATAACAAAGGAGAGAAGATGGTGAACATAGATATAAAAAAGGGGGAACATCATGGAAGGCAATAGTTAAAAAAACGGGGTGACTGTAAAATGGAGATATAAAACTATTTAAAAGTAGCACACACAAAAAGCCACACACTGCAACAATTAAAAGAACACAAGGTACAGTATGACTGGAGCATAAAAGGTATCGACGGATGGCATAGCACATAACAAACACTGACGGCGAACCTCAAGGCAGTACACAATTAAAATCACACCTCTTGATGCACAGGAGAAACAGCACTAAACACAACACTGATGTGGCACACTGATGATGATCAAAACGGAGGATCTGCCAGGCGCAAGGAGATGAGGGAGACCGGAAGAAGGGATGGAGGGGAAGAGATGGGGGGAGATGAGCGGTGGGCGCGCTGAAGAGGGCCAGGTAGGGAGGGATGTGGGAAGGAGAGAGGCAAGTTGGGGGTGCAGGGTCTCAGGGGAGGGGGGGACGGAGGAAAATCCGCTCTGGGAGAAGGAGGAAAGAGGAAAAGGGGCCCTGGGGAGGGGGGGAACAAGGCCAGGTTATAGTTGGAAGGAAGGGTAGAAGTCACGGCGAAGTTCGTCATCCAGGAGGGGGAGGCGTTGGAAATTGCCCGGATGAATGAGTTGGAGGGTGTGGAGGTGGAGAGAGGGAGGGATATAGCGATAGAGGCGCGGCAACGGGCAGGGGGTGGAGAGGAAGGAGGAAACCAGAGGGTGGGGGGATCAAGCCTGCGGACAATGTAAAGGATGCGGAGATGTTGGAGGAGGTGGGGGAAGGGGATTAGTTCATACAGGAGCTGTGTGGGGGAAGGAGGGTGGATACGGAAGGCAAGGCGGAGTGCATGGTGTTTAAGGATTTGGAGGGCCTTGTAAAAGCGGTTGAGGGTGGAGATCCAGGCAACGCTGGCATAACAGAGGATAGGACAGATGAGGGATTTGTAGGTGTGGAGGATGGTAGAAGGATGCAATCCCCATGTCCGGCCAGACAGGAGTTTCAGAAGGCGGAGGCGGGAATGGGCTTTCTGCTGGACGGTCTTGAGATGAGGGGTCCAGGTGAGGGGTTGGTCGAGGGTGAGGCCAAGGTATTTCAGGGTGGGGGTGAGCTGGATGGGACGACCATAAAGGGTGAGGTAGAAATCATGGAGGCGAAAGGAGCGAGTGGTGCGGCCTATGATGATTGCCTGTGTTTTGGAGGGGTTGAGACGGAGGAACCACTGGTTACACCAAGTGGTGAACTGGTTAAGGTGGGTTTGGAGGGTATGTTGGGACCGTTGAAGGGTAGGATAGAGAGCCAGGAAGGCGGTGTCATCAGCATACTGGAGAAGGTGGACTGGTGGGGGTGGCTTGGGCATATCAGCTGTATACAAGAGGTAAAGGAGAGGGGAAAGGATAGAACCCTGGGGGACTCCAGCCATGGGATAAAAGATACGGGAGTTGGTGTTGTGGAGGGTGACATAGGAAGGACGGTGCGAGAGGAAGAACGCGACCAGACGGACAAAATTGATAGGCAGGGCGTAGGTTTGGAGTTTAAAGAGGAGACCGGGATGCCATACACGGTCATAGGCATTTTCGAGGTCAAGGGAAACAAAAATGGCGGAGCGACGGGAGTTGAGCTGGAGGGACAGAAGGTGAACGAGGTTGAGGAGTTGGTCTTCAGCAGAGAAGGAGGGTCGGAAGCCACACTACCGACTGGCGAGCTCATCGCGCCCCTTAAATGCATGTGAACAGGCAACCTTTCCCCTTTCCCACCAGAGGGAGACACCAATGCTGCGATTGCCACAGCGGCGCCACCGCCAGAAACGGAGGGCGACTGCTTCAGACTACGCGCTACGGAGCGCTCTTCAAAACAGCAATTTTTACCACGGCTCACCGATATTAGCAAGGATTCCAAGAAGGGCACGTAGGGAAGGGCATGGGACAGGAAAGGCAGCCCGGAAATAAAGGAAGGACAGCAATAGCACAGGGCTCCCTGTGACCCAAACATGTGCTCACAAAAGAGCCGATAATCTCCTGAAGGCATGGTGGTGGGCGGGGGGAGGGGGGGGGGGGGAATAAGTGGGTAGACTTCTGTTCGTGTGTGATGGAAGGATACGGACTGTGCTAAATGGCGGGACGATAAAATGTAATGCTTTGTAAGTTTCGGAGCTAAAAATATTTGCACATAATGCCAGAGCTACTTGCACGTCAGTTTGTATCTTTCCTCAAAACCTATGGACCACTCAGTACGCTGCACCGTCTGGAACGGCTTTGATAGTCACCCGGAGCGACAGGCGGTGTAATTTAGCGTTATGTCCGCCGTTACGGGGAGAACGCCCCGGCAGCTGCGCAGCGAGTGCCGTTCGCGACAAAAGGCCATTGGCGCCGGATTTACGCCGGACGTATACACGTGCGGGCCACTCGTCGGCGGCGCCGCCCACGCCGTGACCGGCACGCAGGCGGGATGGCAACTCGAGGCCCTGCGTGATGGCCGCGACTTAACTGCAGGCAAATTGCACGCTGCCCGCACTCGCACCGCTGTTGCGTGCTCTGGCCCAGCCTGTGATCGCGGAATCAGATAGCGGCCGTGCAATCGCACTCTCCGTTGCGCGTGCTCGTTTGCAACTGGCCTTCTCAATAAGCTCAATCCGTAACGACCGGCTCGCGTTTCTCTGAAAGCCGCGTGTACTCGGCGGCGGGAGTGGGGACTACGGTTGTGACGTCACGTGGACACTGTTAAATGTAACTAAACGAGCAGAAAGTTGCACGAAGTGTTCTACATTCAGTGTAACGTAAGAAACTGCATGTTATACTAGCTGTTCCCGTCCACTCGTTGCTGTGACTCAGTCTTATTAAATGGAGAAGAAATAAAAGGGCAAGCACACGTCTCCAATACGTATGGGAATTGGACATATGTCCTACTCCACATCTCCCCCATCTCTTTGTCCATCTCCTCCACCCCCTCTCTTTGTTCATATCCGTCAATCTCTGACCTCTCTCTCCGATCCTTCTGCCCCCTCTCTCCCCCTCGATCTATCCATCTCCTCTTTTCCGCTCATGTGCCGATTTCCTACCACCTATCTGTCCATCTCCCTTCCTGCCTCTTCTTACCTTCAGTCTTGTTACTGCAAAATTCGTAGTATACTAATCATAAGCCGATAAGCCATATATACAAAAAAATTGTTCAAATGGCTCTGAGCACTATGGGACTTAACATATGAGGTCATCAGTCCCATAGACTTAGAACTACTTAAACCTAACTAAACTAAGGACATGACACACATCCATGCCCTAAGCAGGATTCAAACCTGCGACCGCAGCAGCAGCATGGTTCCCGACTGAAGCGCCTAGCACCACTCGGCCACAACGGCCGGCCCATAAATACTACATTCCTGTTTGTTAACAACGGTCCAAACCCACAACGCCTCCAAATACCATATTCTATTGCTCACTACGCAAAAATTACTAATCGTACAGAAGAGATGAACAGGACGTCTTTGTAGGAAATTTAATGGAGTTAAATGTACTGGGATGCGTTTTCACTAAGGGCCGTAATTTTCGAATTATTCAGGATAAACGTACAGTTGTATCCTTCATACGTGCTTCCCTTGAATAACTCGAATACCGTAACCAACAGCCAAAACTTATACCAATACAAAATATAAATACATTAAATTTCCAACAAAAAAGATTCTGTCCATTTCTCCTATAGGACTAATGGTTTGTCCGGAGAACGAGAGAATATGAAAATGTAGCACGGTATTTTAAGGCGTTGCGTGCTACGTAAAACCCAGTAGTAAAGGCAGCTCAATCAGTCCGTATATTGAGAAATACTCAGCCTATATGTGTCCAAACGTTTCTTCCAGCACTGTATGAAAATTTGAAAGAAATCGCTGGAGCGCTTTTCGCGATTTTTGGTAACAATGTTTCCCATGCAAATCTATATATTATATCTATTGAAAATGGATAGCCGAGTGTTCATCAGAGTATTCCGTAAAAATATCAAGTAAATCGCTCTAGATCGTTTCGAGATTTTGGGTAACAATATTTCCCCTTTATGTATTACATATTAAAAAGTAGGTTCATAAAAACATGTGCGTATTCTTACTCAACGCTCTATCAAAATTTCGAAGCAATTCGTGAAAAACATTCTGAGATTTACGATTCTGAACAAACGAACATTTACATTTTTATTTATATAGATGTAAACGTTCGTTTGTTCAAAATCTTAAATCTGAGACAGTGTTTTACTGACTGCTTTCAAATTTCGACAGGACGTAGCATTCCAATACGCGAGTATTTTTATATACCCACTGGAGAGCCTCAGAGTGGTCCATAAAAATGTAGATACTCTTTGATTCTTAATATCTTTGCAACAAAGAGGCACATCGCTGCAGTTTTGTGTGGCAGCGTAGTCCATTGTTTTCTCAACAGCTCTTGGCGCGCGTTTTCAGCAGATGACAGGGCAGTAATGCGTGAAGTAAGATTCTCGTTTGAGGCGTACTGAAGCGGTACTGGAGGTAGGACATCTTAACAGAGTTACAACAGCAATTGCTTAATGAGTACGGAATTCACCCACCAACACGTATCACATTCAGGACAAATTTGAAGCCGACGGTACTGTTCAGGATGTGCATAAGGAAAGGTCTGGCCGACGAAAAACATCAACAATCCCGTCTTCCAGCGTTGCTGTGCTGCAACATTTCACTATTCATTCCAAAGATCTGTGAAGCAGGGAGCACGTGAATGCGGGTCAAGCCGATCAAGCGTTCGACAAATTCTGAAGGCTGCACAGTGGAAAGTGTGGATTCCAAGATCGCTGCACGCTATGAACGAGGACGACGTGGATCGAAGGGTGAATTACCGTGTGCGGTTTGAAGGCATGCTTCGCGAGGATGAACAGTTTTCAGGTCTGACGAGGCGCAGTTCGAACTGAACGATACTCGAAACCACCACCAGAACTCTGCCATGCACCTCACTGTGGTTTGCAGAGTATAAACGTAGATTGAGATGTAGAAATTCGCGTACTGAGCTCCTGAAAATTCTCATGTTCACGTGGACAAACATGTTTATCTACCAGGTGTTAATGTAAGGTCTGGTCTGTCATCCCGCTGTGTAATTGGCCCCTTCATCCTTGAAGGTACCGTAGCTGGCGAGGTGTATCTTCATACGCTGTAAAATCGACTTTACCTGCCATCCCATAGGTGTTAGCAAATGAAAGATTCTATCTGCAACAAGATGGCGCTCCGTCCACTACCACAGAGATGCAGAGCTTACTTGGATGAAAATCTACCTGGACGATGGATAAGGCGAAGATGAGCTGTTGAAAACCCACCGCGGCTTGCACACCTTACATATCTTGACTTCTACCTATCGGCGCCCTTGAAGTTTATCAACAGGAGCCAGTTACAATGAACGAGCTACGAGAAACCAACGAGACGTCCTGTGCAGCTATCACACAGGCAGATTCCCAGGCGTAGTTCGCTCAGCAGTTGTTCAGCGGCATCGACTTGTTTCGCTGCTAATGGGGATCAGTTTGAACACACAACGTAACGTTCATCCCTGGAAGCATTGAAACAGTGTCATTTCATTTTTTTTTTTTTTTTTTTTTTTTTTTTGTCATCAGTCTGGTGACTGGTTTGATGTGGCTTGCCACGAATTCCACTCCTGTGTCAACCTCTTCCTCTCAGAGTAGCACTTGCAACCTACGTCCTGAGTCATTTGTTGGATGTATTCCAGTGTCAGTCTTGCTCCCGCGTTTACACCTACAACAGTTTCCTCTAGTACCATGTAAATCATTCTCTGATGTCTAATAGATGTCCTGTCATCCTGTTCCTTCTTCTTGTCAGTATTTTCCACATATTCCTTTGCTCTACGATTCTGCGCACAACCTCCTCCTTCCATACCTTGTCACTCCTAATTTTCAACATTCATCTATAGCACAACATCTCAGGTGCTTCGACTCTTCCATCCTGTTTTCCCCACATTTCATGTTTCACTACAATATAATGCTGTGCTCCAAATGTACATTCTCAGAAATTCATTCCTGAAATTAACGACTATGTTTGATAGGAGTAGAAACTCTTGGCCAGAAATGTCCTCTTTGCCAGTGCGTGGCCAGTAATACCCTTTTTTTGGTAGCACTAATCTGCTTTTGATGTCCCCCTTATTCCATCTATCATTCATTATTTTGCTGCTTAGGTAGTACAGTTTCTTAACTTCATCTACTTCGTGACCATCAATCCTGATGTTAAGTTTCTCGCTGTTCTAATTTCTGCTACTTCTAATTTCTTTCGTCTTCCTTCAATTTAGTCTAAATCCATATTGTGTACTCAATAAAATGTACGTTCCATTCAGCAGATCATGTAATACTTCACATTCACTGTGGATAGCAATGTCACCAGTGAATCGTATCATTGATATCCTTTCACCTTGAACTTAAGTTCCATTCCTGAACCTCTCTTTTATTTTCATCATTGCTTCTTCTATGTATAGATCGAACAGTAGGGGCGAAACACTACATCACCGTCTTAAATCCTTTTAATACGAACACTTCGTTCTTGATCCTCCACTCTTACTATTTCCTCTTGGCTCATCTAGATATTGTATATTACCCATCTCTCCCTGTAACTTACCGTTATTTTCCTCAGGATTTTGAACATCTTGCACCATTCGAAAATGTTGAACGCTTTTTCCAGGTCGATGAATCTTTGCCTTTAGTACGCCATGAAAAACATAATTGCAAGTAGTAACGTGCAGAGCTATGGAAATTCCCAGAAAACCACAAGAGAAGTTGTATTCATCTCCTATGTATCTGATGTATATGTGGTCACATGGTTCAGTTCTCGCTTAGCAAGTGGGTCGAAGACGTAGCGACGGTTCAGACCTTGCTGAAATTTTTTAGTCTAGAATTTTTCATCACTAATCACATTATTTAATTTATATGACATTTGAGAGGTAATATAATGAATAAAACTCACTCGCATTTCCTTGAAGTTGTAGTGAATTTCTTATGTTATTTGTCTATTTACTATTTTTAATAAAATTTTCAAGATCTAGGGACAGGCTTGGGAAGTACAAGTCAAAACTCGATAAATAATGATGCGAATGACGTTATTCAGTTATATAGTAAGTCACGATGTGCCACACCACGTGAGTAATGTACAATAACTCGTCGAATGTGATATCGACATCACACGTTGTAAGATGTTATTTATCGTACAGACTGCGAAACATAATGTGAAACGGTATCTATTACATTGAATGAATGCAGTTTTCTAGCAGTTACAGGGATTGTTCACAGCTTCTAACGGAAAACACACCTCGTTGACATTTAGAAGAATTTGACTTCCTTCCGACAGTGTGGATGCAAAGCATATAAGACCAGTGATGAAAAAACTATAGGTTAAAAATAAATTTTGAGTGGGAATCTAACCGCCACGTCATGCATGTTCGTTTCGTCAAGCACGAACGCTAACCACTTTTTTTTAAAATCTCATTTTGTTCGTTATTGTTTGTTCTCTTTGTTCGCGGTGGACGTCCCATGATGCTTGTTCAAGTGCATCGTTGATCCATGTACTCATCTTTATTTATTCCGGGGGGAAGCTACTCCTTTGAACGAAAACGCTGAGCTACTGTGCCGGCGCCACTGACCGCCACGAACGCAAATACCTATCACCACGCACAGATACAATCAGCACATAAAAGAAGCGTAAAACTTCTCTCTGTTTGAAATTCTGAAGCCAGCACAGATAAGATACAGGGAGCGAAAGGCTATTTATAATTTGTACAGAAAGGGAACGGCACTGTTAAGAGTCAAGGGGCTTGAAAGGGAGCCAGTGATTTAAAAGAGAATGAGACAGGGATGCAGCCTATCCTAGATGTTATACAACATGAACATTGAACAAGCAACAAAGGAAACCAAAGAAAAATTTGGAATAGGAACTGGAGTGCAGGGAGAAGAATTAAAAATTCGAGATTTGCTGATGACTCCGTAATTCTGTCAGAGACAGCAATAGACTTGGAAGAGCAGATGAGCGGAACGGACAGTGTCTTGAAAGGAGAAGCTAAACATGGAAAAAGCAATACAGGGGTAATGGAATCTAACCGAATTAAATTAGGTAATGGAAATGAAATGAGTGTTTAGCGTCATTGACCGGGAGGTCCCTTGCGTGGCAGGTCCGGCCACCTTGGTGCAGGTCTTATTACATTCGACGCCACATTGGGCGACCTGCGCGCCGGATAGGGATGAGATGATGATGAAGACAACACCCAGTCCCTGAGCGGAGAAAATCTCTGACTAAGCCGGGAATCGAACCCGGGCCCGTAGGACGGCAATGCGTCACGCTGACTACTCAGCTATGGGGCAGACATTAAATCAGATGATGTTAAGGGAATCAGATTAGGAAATGAGATTCTTAAAGAAGTGGATGAATTTCGCTATTTGGGTAGTAAAATAACTTATGATGGCCCAAGTAGAGAGGATGTGTGTGTGAATTTCTAAGGGACCAAACAGCTGAGGTCATCGGTCCCTGGACTTACACACTACTTATACTAACTTATGCTAAGAACAACATACACACCCATGCCCGAGAGAGGACTCGAACCTCCGACGGAAGTGGCCGCGCAGTGATATGGCGCCTCTAACCGCGCGGCCACGCCGCGCGGCAGATATGATATAAATACATAGGTAAGTCACGTAACTAATGAGGAATTGCTGGAGAGAATTAGTGAGAGAAGAGATTTGTGGCACATCTTGAGCAAAAGAAGGGATCGTTTGGCTGAGACATCAAGGGGTCATCAATTTAGTATTGGAGGGAGACGCGAGGGATTAGCCGAGCGGTCTAGGGCGCTGCAGTCATGGACTGTGCGGCTGGTCCCGGCGGAGGTTCGAGTCCTCCCTCGGGCATGGGTGTGTGTGTTTGTCCTTAGGATAATTCAGGTTAAGTAGTGTGTATGCTTAGGGACTGATGACCTTAGCGGTTGAATCCCATAATATTTCACACACATTTGAAAATTTTATTGGAGGGAAGTGTGGGGGGTAAAATTGTAGAGGGAGACCAAGAGATGAGTACGGCAAGCCTATTCAGAAGGATATAGTTGCAGTAGTTATTTGGAAATGAAGATACATGCATAGAATCAAGCAGCAGCAACAACAACAAGTGAAACTAATAAATGTGATCAAGGGATTGCATATACTTTAATAACAGCTATCCGACAGGACAAGCTCTCGGCTCCTCCATCTCTAATAACTTCATGCATCTGGTTAACATTAAATTTTGCATCAAAACTACTGTCAGGCCTCTCTAACAGTCTCATTGACAGCCGATCCTGTGGTTGTCTGTTCAATCGAATAAAAATGAAAGAAAGGAGGGTCTTTCAAGCAGTGCGCACTTATACTGGGAGTTTGCGTTTACTTTTTGCTCTGTAAAGACAATGTTTCCGTCAGTGCATAATTATCTTACTAGTTGAATGAAACCAAGGCACTCGTCTGAAGATATTTGTCATTTGTCTCACTTGTCTAAATGGTTCAAATGGCTCTGAGCACTATGGGACTCAACTGCTGAGGTCATTAGTCCCCTAGAACTTAGAACTAGTTAAACCTAACTAACCTAAGGACATCACAAACATCCATGCCCGAGGCAGGATTCGAACCTGCGACCGTAGCGGTCTTGCGGTTCCAGACTGCAGCGCCTTTAACCGCACGGCCACTTCGGCCGGCTCACTTGTCTAAAAAACGTGTGTCTTCAACAGCTGGTCTGACGAGAACAAGTGACGAAGAAGCGACGAAATCATCAAATAAGAACGGGACCTAGACAACGAGTAGGAAACAAGAGACAAATATAAGTAAAACGTATTTTACTGATAATTATTTCCCCCAATGATCTTCAAACAGTGCGAGGTCGGTGTATATTTATACCTAAAATGCACTCAGTCTGTTTGATGTTTAACTTCCTTGCAAGCTGATTGGAATGGAGAATTACAACTGATATCCTAAACTTTGTAGTGAAATTCTGTGATATAGTTATTCGATGCTACATTACACGGGTTACAACGAAGACGTTAGGAGTATCATGGAATGAAACAGCTGAGAATTTTATGAAGGAGCATCATTCGTGTTATAGATAAAGGAAAGTTTCTATATAAATAATTCACTTGTACTAGATGCTTTGCTGGAAGAGTAAACGGTTCCAACAATCCGAAATTTTCTTTGAAAGTAGTAATTGCTCTGCTACTTTCACAGACATCCTCTTATTAAATTTTTATCTACGAATTTCAGCCTGAGGAAACCTTGCAAACAAATTACTACCCGACGTGTTTCTGGATGTTTTAGAAAGTATGGACACAGAGGGCAGCCATGATCACAATATTTTTGTGGACTAATACACAGGTTGGCAAGTTACGAGCATTACTATGCAGCTGCCTACAACACCAAGTAAGAAAGACTACGGCGTGCGGTGTTGATGAAGAATGGACACTCAGTGGGACTATAAACAACGCTCTCCTGGCTGTTGTCAGTTTTCGTGACTTGGGTCGGCTACTACTCGGTCATGTCGCTCCGCGACTGATATCACTAGGCTGATTGAATCCAGGTAGGTCAAAAGCGTGTGGTGGCCAATATAGTTACCAATTCCAGTCCCAAAAATGCCTAACAGTGCTTAACTTCGGTAAGCTGACGGGAACTGGAGTATCCATACTTCACGGCCGTAAACTTTATCATCACCCGTGCTGGAATTCGTGTGTAGCACAGTATACTGCGGATCTGCTATACCAAGCTGTTCTCAAGGAAATATTGGTTCATCTCTTCGGTAGTGTATGAATTACCAGGAAGGGGCATGTATGTGAAGAGGTGCAACTCACGGAAAACTTACTGCATCCAAGTGGAAAACTCGACTTCGTGCTTGCTAATTGTGAGATTGTGAGTGTCGCCTCTTCTCAGCACTTGAATTTGCCACTGTGCCAAAGCAATTAGGGAAGGCGATTACACTATCTTTTGACTGTTCTTTCGGTACCGATGTTTTTTGGCACGTAATTTTGTTTGTTTAAAGAACCACCAATTGTTTGACCTCCCAAGGTGGTCCGAAGTTTGGTTCCTGACTGCTTGTATTTCCTATTGCAAGTATTGGCTTGGAACGAAGCTCACTGACAGCACCACGACGGGTTAATTACGATATCCCAGGAATAATCGCTTTATGGATTATAGTAATCATGGGTAATTGTTCTAAATAATGCCAAAAAGCTGTGCCGAAAGGCTATGCCGTGTTAAAAAGAAAGCAGTTTTTGATTGGTGCTGCGTACATCGCATTATACCACAGCGCGCAAATATATTGGGCGTGAGCTGTATGGTGTAAGTTTTGTAAATCCATGCGGTGTGTGTGTGTGTGTGTGTGTGTGTGTGTGTGTGTGTGTGTGTGTGTGTGTGTGTGTGTGTGAAGTATCATGAACACTGAACACTTCTACGAGAAACGCAAGAGCATGTATTTCATCCTCTATACTTAAGAACAAATAAATTCAACACAAATGGGCTTCGTTGACCGTCAAAAGAAACGAACGAGTAATCAACTTTGTAACGCATTCCTAACAGGGAAATAAGTTCACAACTATAGGCAAGTACTTGGAAGAACAGAAGGAAGGCTTTCACAGTCAGAGTTAGTTCTCTGCTAGTTGAGTATCACTAGTTTAAGTCCTCGCTTTCGTTGAACGGGGAACATTGGAACAGATTAACACCTACGTTACGGTGCGTGCGAGTCCACAGTTTTTGCAGCCTTGCTAAGTGAGTTTGACAGAATACCCAACAGGCCCGTAAAGAGGTTCCGACGTCTCTTCGTGGCGGCTCCGGCATGCGGTCGGCGGTTCTTCTCTTGGCTGGCTGCGTCGTAACTGCCGCGACTGTCGCGGACGCGGTCCTAAAATACCCGCGCGGCGGAGGTACACTTCTTCCTGATTGGCTGCCCGTGACATTGGCGAATGCAGCTAAAGGTTCGAGACTAAGAAGACTGTCGACACCACGCTTGTCCGTCCTCTTTTAGAATACTGCTGCGCGGTGTGGGATCCTTACCAGATAGGGCTGACGGAGTCCATCGAAAAAGTTCAGAGAGGGGCAGCACGTTTTGTATTATCGCGAAATATGGGAGAGAGTGTCACAGAAATGATACAGTATTTGGGCTGGACATCATTAAAAGAAATGCGTTTTTCGTTGCGACGGAATCTTCTCACGAAATTCCAGACTTTCTCCTCCGAATGCGAAAATATTTTTTTGACACCGACCTACATAGGAAGGAACGATCACCATAATAAAATAAGGGAAATCAGAGTTCGCACGGAAAGATATAGGTGTTCGCTCTTTCCGCGCGCTATAAGAGAGTAGAGTAATAGAGAATTGTGAAGGTGGTTCGATGAACCCTCTGCCAGGCACTTAAATGTGATTTGCAGAGTGTCCATGTAGATGTAGATGAAGATGTATATGAGCGATTTCTCAAGCTAATTTACACCCCTCTGTGCTGTGGCTCGGTGCACGCGAAGGCCCTCTGCAGCTAGCGCTCCGAAAGGCGGAGTAGGAATGTCGTGTAGTCGTAGGGGCTGAGCTGGCAACCAACCCAACGGCGTGGTGTTGCCGTGTGGCTATTCCGACACGCAAGTGTGAGTTGCACTTGGGTCTTTTGTAAGGACCAGGGGCTGAAAATACCGCTTCAGTTGTAAAGCTCTTTTATTATCACACGACCGGTTTCGGCTCTCATAAGCCCATCTTCAGGTGTCGAACCTGGTGCTGTGGCCCCCGAGCGCCGCAGTGGACGTGTACTAGGCGCGGTGTGTTTCCTATTAGCGCAGAACAGGGAGTAAGGAGTTGTGTTATACTGCGTATGACTTATGCATTAACTTTATTTAGAAATTTACTGATAGACGTGGGTACTGAAGATGGATAGGACAATTCTCATTTTATGGAAGATATCTGTAACCACTGTGGCAGCTTCTGTTCAAAGGTGTTCTTCCATTAAAACTCAACGCATATCATCCGAAAAACGGTAAAGTGTTGTGACTACTGAAAATTTATTCTTGACTGGGTCCTGAACCCGGATACGTTTCTCTCACGACCTTAACAATTAAGCTGTCTGAGGACCCCTCCATGCATACCTCAATACTCATTACGACCGATATTTTAAGTTACGAGCTTCTCTCGTGCAGCATTAATAAACTAAAATAGCACCCACTGAGAATAGTGTATTGTAGATTTAACATTTCAGGTCGGCCCTGTTAATACCATTTCACGCAATTCCATCTTCATTGCTTTCAGACTTACGAGGACTATCTTTTTTCGACTTCCCATCGATAGCTAAAGGAAAACCACAGTGAAAACCCAGTAAGTCTGCACAGATGTGCTGTGCATTGCCTCTAGCAGACCCGTCTAGCGCATCACATCGGACTTTTCATTTCTGAGCATACACTGAGTATGTAAATATGTGTATAAAATAGTGTCCCCTTTCATGTGAGAAGCCCTGCCGAATTGTTTAGCCTGATTTCATGCTGGCCACATGATGTAAATGTCATGCCTTTTTTCTTCACGATAGTTCTCGGCCGCGTGCTGCAGGGGGAACGAAGATGCTCCTGGAGCGCTTTCGATGACAACACCACACAGTCCAGACATGGCTTCATTTGATTTTCATCTCTCGATCACGTGGAACGCTGGCTATGAGGACAGCATTTTTGTACAGAGAACGAGCTGCAAAGCAGCGTAGGGAGCTTCTACGACGACGATATTGGCAGCTTGGTACCACGCTAGGACAAACGTCTAAGTTGGAGTGTCGACTATATTGAGAAGTAGTTAGAAGGTTCAAATGGTTCAAATGGCTCTGAACACTATGGGACTTAACTTCTGAGTTCATCAGTACCCTAGAACGTAGAGCTATCTAAACCTAACTAACATAAGGACATCACACACATCCATGCCCGAGGCAGGATTCGCACCTGCCACCGTAGCGGTCGCACGGTTCCAGACTGTAGCGCCTAGAACCGCTCGGCCACCCGGCCGGCAGTTAGAAGGTGTAGCTGTATATTACAAATAACACAATTTAGTTTTTCACTACGGTTTCCATTTCGTGACCGAACAGATATTAAAAAAGAAATTGCTCCCGTAACTTCATTTCAGTTCAGCGAATCTATAACGAATTATCTGAGAAATACATTTCTACTTCTACATCGATTCTGCCTGGCAGCATGTGGCATAAGTAGTTTGGTTGGTGCTCTGCAGTACAAACACTGGTTTGAGCCAGTTTGAGCCAGTTTGAGCTCTGTAGCGGCTCAATTTGATTCTGTCGCCGATCAGAGATGCTTGATATCATTGCTGCATGTGTATTTTCCCCGGTCCCCGTATGGACTGCGGTAGCCTGGCCGAAAAGTGCGTATTTAGGGCCGGCCACTTCTTTACTGAAAGAAACTCGATCCCTTCCTGTTCAGGACACCGGGGCGGCATTTGGTGGATGGGAACTCGGCTGGAGAGCAATACGGAGCTAGTGGCGCCTCTTCTTGACGTCGGACGAACTATTGCTTGGACGGTCAAACGGAAGTTTCTGACCAAGAGCCTCCTGAGTGAGCTGTACGTGAACCATGTTGGATGGTTCGAGATTTCCGCTGGGATCCATTGACTGTTTTCATATAATGTCTTTGACGCTAGGGATGAGGCGTCCGAGGCAAGCGAGAAAGGGAGCGCTTGTGGGCAACGATGTTGCAAGTGGCTTTGCGCGCGCTGGGAGGGTTTGCGACTGTACAGCCGTCGGCACACTGACCGTGCATCCGAACGTTGAGCGTGCCGAGTTTCTGACGTCATAGCGTGGAATAGCACGCTCGGTAGTCTTTCCGAACATGCAGAGCAATATCTGGCATGTCTTTGCAGTGTTGGAGTGTGAGCGTTGACCAATGAGATGGCACAGCGCCACTTATGTCACAAGCACTCCGTCTCCCTTCAGTACAGAGTTGTGAGGCGCCATATTGGCATTCATTTCAAGCCTATATGTATATATGCAGTTTCTGAGCACCGGCAAATTGAGAATCACAGCAAAACCCGTTGTTACCTGTGCCATTAGTTCCAATAAAATAATGAGAAATATCATATTCATGGCAAAAGAATTATTGTAACTTGCGTATTATGAGAGTAGGCTATTTGAAGGCAACGACACACTGAAGTTCCACCCAAAACGCATTGCTCTTGGTACAATTTGTTATAATTAAACTTCAGTTAGTAATACACTCCTGGAAATTGAAATAAGAACACCGTGAATTCATTGTCCCAGGAAGGGGAAACTTTATTGACACATTCCTGGGGTCAGATACATCACATGATCACACTGACAGAACCACAGGCACATAGACACAGGCAACAGAGCATGCACAATGTCGGCACTAGTACAGTGTACATCCAAGTTTCACAGCAATGCAGGCTGCTATTCTCCCATGGAGACGATCGTAGAGATGCTGGATGTAGTCCTGTGGAACGGCTTGCCATCCCATTTCCAACTGGCGCCTCAGTTGGACCAGCGTTCGTGCTGGACGTGCAGACCGCGTGAGACGACGCTTCATCCAGTCCCAAACATGCTCAATGGGGGACAGATCCGGAGATCTTGCTGGCCAGGGTAGTTGACTTACACCTTCTAGAGCACGTTGGGTGGCACGGGATACATGCGGACGTGCATTGTCCTGTTGGAACAGCAAGTTCCCTAGCCGGTCTAGGAATGGTAGAACGATGGGTTCGATGACGGTTTGGATGTACCGTGCACTATTCAGTGTCCCCTCGACGATCACCAGTGGTGTACGGCCAGTGTAGGAGATCGCTCCCCACACCATGATGCCGGGTGTTGGCCCTGTGTGTCTCGGTCGTATGCAGTCCTGATTGTGGCGCTCACCTGCACGGCGCCAAACACGCATACGGCCATCACTGGCACCAAGGCAAAAGCGACTCTCATCGCTGAAGACGACACGTCTCCATTCGTCCCTCCATTCACGCCTGTCGTGACACCACTGGAGGCGGGCTGCACGATGTTGGGGCGTGAGCGGAAGACGGCCTAACGGTGTGCGGGACCGTAGCCCAGCTTCATGGAGACGGTTGCGAATGGTCCTCGCCGATACCCCAGGAGCAACAGTGTCCCTAATTTGCTGGGAAGTGGCGGTGCGGTCCCCTACGGCACTGCGTAGGATCCTACGGTCTTGGCGTGCATCCGTGCGTCGCTGCGGTCCGGTCCCAGGTCGACGGGCACGTGCACCTTCCGCCGACCACTGGCGACAACATCGATGTACTGTGGAGACCTCACGCCCCACGTGTTGAGCAATTCGGCGGTACGTCCACCCGGCCTCCCGCATGCCCACTATACGCCCTCGCTCAAAGTCCGTCAACTGCACATACGGTTCACGTCCACGCTGTCGCGGCATGCTACCAGTGTTAAAGACTGCGATGGAGCTCCGTATGCCACGGCAAATTGGCTGACACTGACGGCGGCGGTGCACAAATGCTGCGCAGCTAGCGCCATTCGACGGCCAACACCGCGGTTCCTGGTGTGTTAGCTGTGCCGTGCGTGTGATCATTGCTTGTACAGCCCTCTCGCAGTGTCCGGAGCAAGTATGGTGGGTCTGACACACCGGTGTCAATGTGTTCTTTTTTCCATTTCCAGGAGTGTATCTACGACTAAAGTTTTCAGCAAGGGGTAAAACAATATGAATAGATTTAAAAGGTGTAACGTTGCTTTAGCGTAATGAGGAGCGTCACTGTAGAATTCTGAAGTGGTACGTGGGGTGGTGGTTCGCGTTTTCACACTTCCAAATTTTTTTCCTAAGATTCACGTTTTTATTAGTTTCTGATACTTTATTATTAGTTTAGTATACGTATACACTATAATACTTGATGTTATGTAAATATAAGTTCACCTTTTTTTGAGGGGTAACTGTTCGATTGGCTAAATCTACAGGACTACTTGCGCTACTTGTATAAAGATATTTTGCTCCTTTTTCTTTTACGCTTCGTAATTAACATGTTGCAAAAATTCTACTACTGGGTAGGAACAGTCATCAAGTAAGACTGACCTTGGGGTTGTACTAAAATGTGGAAATGATGAAATAATGTTTATCTTATGCGGAGAAGTATTTCAAATTTGCAACGCACTGTTTGTAATGGAACTTTTATAAGCCTGTGTCCTTACTGATTGGACATGGTACTTTGCTTTTCGTGGATGATGGAGTAAATGTGCGTTTTAATAGAGCTAACGTGGGAATTTTACGCGCGACCGCTGAGTAAACAGTGTGATTTACGAACTAGAAACATCCCTCAACTTCCTCCGGAGTGCGTTGCGATCGCGTATACCACGTTGGGGCCCACGTACTGTGTGCACAAGTCGCATCGTTCCTGAGCGTTCAGCAGCACGTTGAACTTGGCACGCTCAACGTTAACGTTCGACAGCACGGTCCGTGTGCCGACGGCTTAACGGTTAGCGAGTGGACGTGCTTTGGTAAGGCCGCTGGGAGCATAAGAGTGTGCTTGTGTGAAGGAAGGCACATGCACAGACTTCAGATAGTTCGGAGGAAGAACATAGGACGCCATGGTAACCATCCTGTGTTGAATGCTGGAATGTCGCTTTTGAAACTTTTGGAACTTTTGGTCATTAAAAACTAGGGGACCGGTTTCGGTTTCACCCCATGAAGTGACCTTGTTCTTGAACCTCGTAGAACTGTGTTGTGAGTATGATTTTCTAACAGGAGGAGAAATAGGGACAGCACCGGTAACGAATAAGTTGATTTGGTTTGATGGAAATTAGGCACGAACTGTAATCTGCTGTATTGGTCGAGGAGGGCCTGTTGATAGTTGGAGCTGAGAATTGTGGTGCGTGTAATACAAACACAAACTCGGTCCAAGGGGCAGGTAGATGTTAAGTAATTTTAAGTAAGATTAGTCTCTACGGGGTACTTTGATAGAAGGATGTCTTCGCTGTTATTGTAACATTTCACTGTGTACCGTTACTTAAACCCGCAGGACAGGGCAGGTAGTTTAAGTTGTGGAAAGCAGCCAAAATAAGCGGCTGTCACCTACACTCGAACGTACAACCGTTTATTTAATCAAACATTACAAAAGCGAAGAAAAAATTTTTATTGAAAAAAAATAAAAACACAACTTAAGTTTTGGAAATTAATTAGTAGCTGAATGCGCCGTACAATCTCATGTCTTAAGGGTAAGATCACTTTAATTTAAAAACGGCTGAAAGCCAGTAGCTTAAAGCTCAACGAAAGTAAGAAATTTAGAAGGCAAAGCCTTATCTTAAAACAGTTCCTTAATTAGGCTGAAGGCCCATAGAATCTGACACTTTAAGAGCAAAACAACTTAAATTCAAAATCGGCTGAAGGTCCAAAACTTAAGACTCAATAGCACTAATTTTAAAACATGAAACAGTTCTTAAATTAGGCTGAAGGCCCAAACCATCTGAAGCCGTAATGGCAAAACAACCTTAATCTAAAAATCGGCTAGAAGCCATACAAGTACAAACAAGAAGAACAAACAAGAAAAGGCAGGACACCCAAGGGCGCTCAGAAGTACCGAGGGTCGGCCTGGAATTCAAACACTGACGCTCGCTTAGGTGAGACAGGCAGTCGGCCCAACCATTGTCGATCCGACGACTACACAACCGACAGACAGTCAACGGACCCACCGACAGGATAACCTCCGCTTCACCCGACCAGCACACAGCAGGGAGTTCAATGGAACAACGTAGAAGGTACTGGCGCCCACAACCAATCGTACATGAGCTGTCAAACTACACACTGTGCTGGACAACACGATGAGGAAAATACACTGCCTGAATTTATGTCAAAGGTCAGGGCAGGTAACCGGAACATTAAAGGCCCCAAGGCAGAAGTTCTAGGTGCTTCAGTCTGGAACCGCGCGACCGCTATGGTCGCAGGTTCGAATCGTGCCTCGGGCATGGACGTGTGTGATGTCCTTAGGTTAGTTGGGTTTAAGTAGTTCTAAGTTTTAGGGGAGTGATGACCTCAGATGTTAAGTACCATAGTGCTCAGAGCCATTTGAACAAAGTACAGTTAAACTCCACCGGAGGGTGGCTAAAAATTGCCAACTTGAAAACACGCGTGGTTGCTTGCGGGAATATCCCAACAGCCGACACTGAACTCCAAACGGCACAATGTGAACAGTCGTGACTTTCTGGTGTATTAAGTCAAAACTCAAGTTTCATGTCCAGGAGCCACGAACCTCGTAGCAATAGGAACAGTACCACACACTACTCCAGGCAAATGCCGGGATGGTTCCTCTGAAAGGGCACGGCCGACTTCCTTCCCCGTCCTTCCCTAATCCGATGAGACCGATGACCACGCTGTCTGGTCTCCTTCCCCAAACCAACCAACCAGTACCACACACTCCAACACTGCAAAGAGGGCGCCAGAGGACCCGGCGAAACTGCGTGCAATGGAGATTTCCTCGTTGCTCTACGCCAACGGACCAACTGCCCGCACACATCCTAGCCGGAAACCAGCAGCGCCAGGCCAAAGAGAGTTCAAGTTGCGGATATCGATACACACCAGTGCAGCCCCCGCAGAAATAAACAATATAATCGCGATACCCATGGGAGACTAAACATAGAGTAGCAACCAAGGTTTAATGCAATGCATAGCAAGAGCCAGCCACGGCTCAGTACACTAGAATTTTTCTTGTTAGCGAACTGTGTGTATTGGCACAATTGATAATTACTGGAAATAGTGGAGAGCTCTCAGGTTAATATGTAAGTAGGTGTTCTTGGTACACTGTATTTTATAAATTTCATTTCCTTTGGCTAACTAACTGTAAATGATCGCGTGAGAACCTAAGCTGATCATTTTCTGCATGAGCTTTGCTGAAGTTATTTGTTATCAAGTGCTCTCGTAAATGCTTTCGGTAGACGGATTTTACTCGTGGAAATTTAATGGAAAGTATCCCCTAGAATTTTTGGATTATAGATTATTGTAAAAGAACTGTTTTCTGGTATCGTCTTAGATCTTTTTAATTTTTTTTATTTCATCTTACGGGATTGAAATGCAGCTTTGTTCAGTGGAGGTTGTTAAAGAAAATCGTTTTAATATCGTGGTTTGCCTTTCAGTTCTTTACGTGATTACACATCCATGGTCGCAGCCGGAGAGCGTTTTGGAGTATTTCATGCTGAATTTGAGACACGATAATTGAAACTGGAGAGCACCTGCCTCTGAGAAAATGTGTTCAGTCTTCTTTGTGCTTGTAATGCACCTGGTTGTGCTCTTATATTTATTTCCTCCCAGCTAGTCAGCTTTCTCCAGTGAAATGTATTTGAAGGGTGGCAAACAATTAGTGGTTACCTTTATTTGACTGTTTTGTGGCAGTACCTCCGGCAGTCAGTTTTTGAATTCGTGTTCAGCTTAGGCACCTTTTAATGACAACTGTACACAACATTGGTAATTTTTGTTTGTTTCACAGTATCTATTGTGAGCTGTGATTGCCGTTCTCGTAAATTGTTTTTTTTGTTTTGTTTTGTTTTTTGTTTTCCTACGTTGTAGTAAACAGAGTGCTATGTGATTCCTTGCATGTACTAAGCTGGATCTTATTAGAAGTAGGATGAGCGTGTAAGGTGCACGCAGGAGGGTGTCATATCGCTCCATTGCACGGAAGGCAGTTCATTCACAAATTTGGTTCGGCTATTTCTTATTATTAAATTTTTCACTGTGTAACAGATGTATGTCCTGTTAAGTGTATCAGAAGCTTGTATAAATGTTTTAATCAGTTGGAGGCAGTCCTTTTTACGGGATTCAATCCTTGGTCCCCCTCTACAGTTGTTAACCACCGCAATTAGTTTCATCAGGAAATAGACGACTGCTTGATGCCTAAGGATGTGTCTTGTCTTCCGATTTCTTATTGTCATCGGATTGTGCCATACATATTTTTTCCCCAACACAATTCCTTAGTTATTTGCCCTATGCAACTAATCTTCAGCACTAATCTGCAGCCCAAATTTGAAAAACCTCCTCTTCTTTTATTGTCCATCCTTCCCTCTTTCATTCACGAACGTTCAGTGCAAAATTACCCTCGGCGAAGTTGCGAATGGCCTCCATTTCTCCGATTTTCTCATTCAGGTCATTTCTCTAGATGTCTGTAGGAGGAAGCAGTACGTTTCCCGACACTTTCTCGAACGTAAGCTGCAGGAATTTCTCGGATATTCCTCTCAAGCAGAGGTTATTCGTTAAATCAACTGAATCTCCATTTTCGATTTTATATTGAATACTGTTAAAGTACAGTGTCTAATGCCAGATTGTGCATATGTAACACCCATGTACTCGATGTCGTATTGACTACCATAACTGGGAAGTGATGTACTACATCTCATAGGTTTGAAGATTGACATTAATTTTTTAATTTCATTTCAATGGAAGAGGGGATTTTCTTGAATCTACAAGCGAGATACAACCGTGAGGCAGTCTATAAAACCAAGAGATAGGTATATATCATTTACATAAAGCTTCTTAATAGTAAAAGCTTCCAGCTTGTTAATTGTGTTTACTTTCTGACACAGACTGGCAGTCGTATAAATATTTCCGACCACGGAGGAAACATTCAAGTCGTTGGAATATGTGACAGGAATTACAGCAAATACTTTGTTTATAACAAATGACATGGAATATTTCAGATCATACTTGCATTGAATTAATGATAATTATACAGAATCTTTTGGTAAACAAAATAGTGAAGAAAACGGAGGTTGGCAAGCGTGAACCTGCTACATTTTTACTCACAGTTTACGACATTATTAATGAGACTTTGGTTATTTTTGACCGATGGATATTTTCTTCTACGTTTGTTCATAACTTACGTTATCTCACTAGTGCTTTCTTTTCAACTCTAAATGATGTATCTCAAACAGCGATACATCGTGTCTCTCGCCTTCTGCTCAGTTACTCAACCGAAATAACTTTTCGATACGCTCAACGCTTTACACGAAGTCACAATTTAATATAACGACGAAGTGAAAGCATAATATAGTATGCAAACGTGTTGTAGACCTCATTCTTATATAATATGAACGTAACTTCAAGAATTTTAAGAATTTAATTTTTTTAAGACAATTTCGGCTAGCCGCAAACTAGAAGCAGCAGCATCTATGTTGCACTGCATACCATTTGTACCAACGTTTACAAGCTCTTCTAAATTGTATGATGATGATGATGTTTGGTATGTGGAGCGCTCAACTGCGCTGTCATCAGCGCCCGCAAAAATTCGCAATTGTTACACCGTCTGTTTTCTTTTCACAATCCAATTAAATTAGTCTTACAAATGATGATGAAGATGAAATTATGAGGACAACAGAAACACCCAGTCCCCGGGCTAAGTTGTATGGTGTAGTTGTTGTGGTCTTGAGTCCAGAGACTGCTTTGATGCAGCTTTCCATGCTACTCTATCCTGTGCAAGCTTCTCCATCTCCCAGTACCTACTGCAACCTATAGCCTTCTGAATCTGTTTAGTGTATTGATCTCTTGGTTTCCCTCTACGATTTTTACCCTACGCGCTGCACTCCAATACTAAATTAGTGATCCCTTGATGCCTCAGAACGTGTCCTACCAACCGGTCCCTTCTTTTAGTCGGGTTGTGACACAATTTCCTCTTGTCTCCAGTTCTATTCAGTACCTCCTCATTACTTACGTGATCTACCCAACTAATCTTCAGCATTCTTCTGTAGCACCACATTTCGAAAGCTTCTATTCTCTTCTTGTCTAAACCATTTATCGTCCATGTTTCACTTCCATACAAGACCACACGCAATACACATACTTTCAGAAAAAACTTCCTGACACTTAAATCTATACTCTATGTTAACAGATTTCTCTTCTTCAGAAACGCTTTCCTTGCCATAGCCAGTCTACATTTAATATCCTCTCTACTTAGACCGTCATCAGTTAGTTTGCTCCCCAAATAAAGAAACTCATCTACTACTTCAAGTTTTTCATTTCCTAATCTAATCCCCTCAGCATCACCTGACTACATTCCATTATCCTCATTTGCTTTTGTTGATGTTCATCTTATATCCTCCTTTCAAGACACTGTCTATTCCGTTCCACTGCTCTTCCACGTCCTTTGCTGTCTCTGACACAATTACAATGTCATCGGCGGACCTGAAGGTTATTACTTCTTCTCCATGAATTTTAATTCCTGCTCCAAATTTTTCTATTGCTTGCTCAATACACAGATTGAATAACGTCGGGGATAGGCTACAACCATGTCTCACTCCCTTCTCAACCACTGCTTCCCTTTCATGCCCCTTGACTCTTATAACTGCCATCCGATTACTGTAGAAATTGTATATAGCCTCTCGCTCCCTGTATTTGACCCCTGCCGCCTTCAGAATTTAAAAGAGAGTATTGTAGTCAACATTGTCAAAAGCTGACTCCAAGTCTACAAATGCTAGAAACATAGATTTGCCTTTCCTTAATCTACCTTCTAAGATAAGTCGTAGGATCAGTATTTCCTGGCATGTTCCAACATTTCTTCCCCGAGGACGACTTCCACCAGTTTTTCCATTCGTCTGTAAGGAATTTGTGTTAGTATTTTGCAGCCGTGACTTATTAAAATTGGAACTTCGGTAACTTTCACACCTGTCGACACCTCCCTTCTTTGGGATTGGAATTATTATATTTTTCTTGAAGTCTGAGGGTATTTCGTCTGTCTCATACATCTTTCTCAACAGACGGTAGAGTTTTGTAACGGCTATCACTCCCAAGGCTATCAGTAGCTCTAATGGAATGTTGTCTATTCCTGGGGCCTTTTTTGACTTAGGTCTTCCAGTGCTCTTCAAATTCTTCACGCAGTGTCATATCTCTCAGTTCATCTTCATCTACGTCCTCTTCCATTTCCATAATATTGCGTTCAAGTACATCGCGCTTGTATAAGCCCTCTATATGCTCCTTCCATCTTTGTGCTATCCCGTCTTTGCTAAGGACTGGTTTACCATCTGAGTTCTTTTCTCCAAAGTTCTCTTTAATTTTCCTGTAGGCAGGAGCTATCTAACCCCTAGTGATATATATCTGTACCTCCTTTCATGTGTCCACTAGCCATCCTTGCTTAGCCATTTTGCACTTCCTGTCAATCTCATTTTTAAGACGCTTGTATTCCTTTTCGCCTGCTTCATTTACCGCATTTTTATATTTTCTCCTTTTATCTATTAAATTCAATATCTCTTCTGTTACCCAAGGATATCTACTAGCCCTCGTCTTTTTACCTTCTTGATCCTCTGCGGCGTTCACTACCCATTCTTCTTCTACTGTATTTTTTCCCCCTATATTTGTCAATCGATCCCTAATGCTCTCTCTGAAACTCTCTAAAACCTCTGGCTCTTTCAGGTTATCCAGGTCCGATCTCTTTAAATTCCTACCTTTTTGTAGTTTCTTCAGTTTTAATCTGCAGTTAATAAGCAATAAATTGTGGTCAGAGTCCACATCTGCCCCTGGAAATGTCTTACAATTAGAAACGTGTTTCCAAAATCTCTGTCTTACCATTATATAATCTATCTAAAATCTTCCAGAGTATCTAGGCCTCTTTCATGTACACAACCTTCTTTCATGATCCTTAAACCAAGTGTTAGCTATGATTAAGCTATGCTCTGCGGAAAATTCTACCAGGCGGCTTCCTCTTTCATTCGTTACCCCCCCAGTTCATATTCACCTACTACTTTTGCTCTTCTTCCTTTTCCTACTATCGAATTCCGGTCCACAATGACTACTAAATTTTCAATTTGCTTAGCTATCTGAATAATTTCTTTAGTCGCATCATACATTTCTTCAATCTCTTCCTCATCTGCGGAAATAGTTAGCATATAAACTTGAACTATTTTGGGAAGGCGTGGGATTCGTGCCTGTCTTGTCTACAATAATGCGTTCACTAAGCTGTTCGTAGTCGCTTACCAGAGCTCCTATTTTCCTATTCATTGTTAAACCTACTTCTGCATTACCCCTATTTGATTTTGTATTTATAACCCTGTATTCACCTGACCAGAAGTGTTGTTTCTCCTGCCACCGAGGTCACTAGTTCCCACTAAATTTCGCTTTAACCTATCCATTTCCTTTTTTAAATTATCTAAGCTACCTGCCCGATTAAGGAATCTGACATTCCACGCTCCGATCCGTAGAACGTCAGTTTTCCTTCTCCTGATAACGATGTCCTCCTGAGAAGTCCCCGCCCGGAGATCCGAATGGGGGACTGTTTTACCTCCGGAATATTTTACCCAAGAGGACGCCATCATCGTTAGCCATATAGTAAAGCTGCATGCCCTCGAGAAAAATTACGGCTGTAGTTTTCTCTTGATTTCAGCCGTTCGCACTACCAACGCAGGAAGGCCGTTTTGGTGAATGTTTCAAGGCCAGATCAGTCAATCATCCAGACAGTTGCCCCTGAAAAGGCTGCTGCCCCTCTTCAGGAACCACACGTTATATGACATGCTGCTTGAAAAACGTGCACAGACAACATTCAGCGGTACTACTGAAACAGCATACTTTCAGAGCACACAACATATAATAGAAGAAGCATCAGATACGATAGTCTTTTAACTACAATATGGAAACTAACAAATACGGCGCCTCCGGAGTTCTGCTTGTCACGCAAAACCGATACTGAATTTCGCCACATTCCTCTCCACGAGGCAAAAATTGCCGTGAAAGATTCTTCTTTTCAATCTTCATAGCGTAGAGAAACACGGAATTACGGAATTACACACTCAGATGACATCATCTCCTTGTCCACAAACGTTTTCATTTGTGATGTGAGGACACTTTCCAGCACATCGGTTGTGTTTAAGATTGTGAATGGAGTTCTTTAATTGAATCTCTGGTTGAATATGTTAATATGGCCCTGTATATCAGGACTAAGACAATGTTCACCCAACAACATAATGAGAAAGTAATCTGATTACAAAATAAGATAAGACTCTCAATGAACTCAAGTTTATTACATGTAAAATCAAGAGAAAATGATTGACGATCATTGAAAATAATAAGCTAATGCCTTGCCAAACCTAGACAAAGGATGTGAAGTGTTATTCAAGTGAAGGTATAGCGGGATAAAACATTTGCATTTGCGGAATGCATACTGTGATTGCCAAACCTTAGTTAATAGAGGCAGAAGTTACTACAGAAAGAAATGTGTTTGCCAGAATTACTGGAGTTGAAAGAATTTGAGTTTTTCACTGCAAATCAGTCTTCATAAGGAAGAATGAAATTACTGAATGTCATTACAAATGATTCTACTTTCCTTACAATTCGCATCGATTTTGAGTCTGGGTCTCATCATGTTTATAATCTGCAAGTGGCGGCTGATGTGACTGCAAAATCAATCATAGTCTCTGTACCAACAACTGCTCTCCGTCAGCTCAGTCGCATGAGAGCCCCTCTGTCAAGACGAGCCTGCAGGAGTCATCTAGAAGGGAAGCCTACCCGTAAAGAACCCTGCCCGACAGCTAATTCTCTTCAGTTCGCTTCTGAGAAGAAAGACTCTGTTCTCTTTTTTGGTGCTGCGACGAGAAATTTTGATCGGATAAATAAAAGTTGTGAGTGCCGGCCAGCAGGAGCTTGTCTTAGAAGACGCTGGTCTCCCTCCCTTACTCGCATTTCAGGTGGTTAACCAATTACCGAAATACATTTGGCTCTCCAAAAAATGTTCTACTCCGTCCCTCCGGCTACGTTTATCTGCTGGCCAATAAGGTTAGACCTCTGAAAGCACAGCTGCACTCCTTACTCCCACTTCTAAGTTGTTTACATGTACCTACGTCAGTAGTTTTTCATTTCTTTGAATATTGGGTTTTGGCAGGATCCAAGCGCTGCGTCGGTGATTCACGATCTTCAAAGAAGCCCTAAATTCTCCGTTCCCTTTCCACTTCTTAGGATGTAACATTAGCAGCCCGTGTTTTCAGCTAATTTTCTCTGCCCACAGTTTCTTTTCACAAGGGCGGTCTTTCAGAGACTCTGCCAAAAGCGTCACGCCCTCTGTAACTGCGCAGAGAACTAAAATCAGTCTCTCTTTTCCCTGCACATCCTGCAGATTTAATCTGTACTGTGTGACGTCGGGTGTCCGGCGTCAAGTCGGTTTTCTTTGAAAGCACTGCATAGCCCGATTGCCTGGCTTGGACCTCCACACGTGTGCCAGAGGCACTTCCGTGAATGTTGCTCAAGATTGATTCCCTACTGATTTTAGCGCCCTATAGCCTGTAAATTACAAAAGAATTAAATACAGCGCAAGAACGATCATGAACACAACAGAAAGGACAAAATTACATTCAAAATCATGAGTGCATAGGAACATAATCCAGAGGCAACAGTTTTAAATTCACAACCGTTTATTACAATATTTTGCATCGAATAAAGAAGCATGAGAAATATTTTTAATTACAAAGGCTGTTACCTCCAAGAGCGGCAGCCTGCGGTATCATGAACGCTCTAATTACAGGTTGGTACAAGACACTTCTAAACCAAGAAACGAACATATAGGTGACAACAAACATAATGAACTGACAAGCCCACAACACGCCCCGACTCGGGACTGAAACACAATGGCAGTAACTATAATCAATATAATGTTATCACAAATAAGAAAACTTTATAACCGAACTTAAAACAAAATATACACCGTGTCAATTAATAATGCCCCAAAAATAATTAGCATTTACTTTACTTCAAAAGGCAACATCACTATGTCAATAACCGTCCAATAGCTAACAGTTAACAAACCGGTCGCTATACCAAGCTAATGGGGCACTGACTACAAATTTAAGGTTATTAAACGATAGTTTATTTTCCATAAACCCAGTCCGATTAAGATAACTCAATAAAATGGAAATCACAGGAAAGTACAGTACTGGCCATTAAAATTGCTACACGACGAAGATGACGCGCTACAGACACGGAATTTAACCGACAGGAAGAATATGTTGTGATATGCAAATGATTAGCTTTTCAGAGCATTCACACAAGGTTGGCGCCGGTGGCGACACTACAACGTGCTGACATCAGGCAAGTTTCAAACCGATTTCTCATACACAAACAGCAGTTGGCCGGCGTTGCCTGGTGAAACGTTGTTGTGATGCCTCGTGTAAGGAGGAGAAATGCGTACCATCACGTTTCCGACTTTGATAAAGGTCGGATTGTAGCCTATCGCGATGGCGGTTTATCGTATCGCGACATTGCTGCTCGCGTTGGTCGAGATCCAATGACTGTTAGCAGAATATGAAATCGGTGGGTTCAGGAGGGTAATACGGAACGCCGTGCTGGATCCCAACGGCCTCGTATCACTACCAGTCGAGATTACAGGCATTTTATCCGCATGGCTGTAACGGATCGTGCAGCCCCGTCTCGATCCCTGCGTCAACAGATGGGGACGTTTGCAAGACAACAACCACCTGCACAAACAGTTCGACGACGTTTGCAGCAGCAAGGACTATCAGCTCGGAGACCATGGCTGCGGTTACACTTGACGCTACATCACAGACAGGAGCGCCTGCGACGGTGTACTCAACGACGAACCTGGGTGCACGAATGGCAAAACGTCATTTTTTCGGATGAATCCAGGTTCTGTTTACAGCATCATGATTGTCGAATACGTGTTTGGCGACATCGCGCTGAACGCACGTTGGAAGCGTGTATTCATCATCGCCATACTGGCGTATCACCCGGCGTGATGGTATGGGGTGCCATTGGTTACACGTATCGGTCACCTCTTGTTCGCATTGACGACACTTTGAACAGTGGACGTTACATTTCAGATGTGTTACGACCCGTGGCTCTACCCTTCATTTGGTCCCTGCGAAACCCTACATTTCAGCAGGATAATGCACGACCGCATGTTTTAGGTCCTGTACGGGCGTTTCTGGATACAGAAAATGTTCGACTGCCGTCCTGGCCAACACATTGTCCAGATCTCTCACCAACTGAAAACGTCTGTTCAATGGTGGTCGAGCAATTGGCTCGGCCCAATACGCCAGTCACTACTCTTGATGAGCTGTGGTATCGTATTGAAGCTGCATGGGCAGCTGTACCTGTACATTCCATCCAAGTTCTGTTTGACTCAATGCCCAGTCGTATCAAGGCCGAAGGCCGTTATTACCGCCAGAGTACTGATTTCTCAGGATCTATGCACCCAAATTGCGTGAAAATGTAATCACATGTCAATTCTAGTATAATTTATTTGTCCAATGAATACCCGTTTACCATCTGCATTTCTTCTTGGTGTAGTAATTTTAATGGCCACTAGTGTATTAAAAGCAACTTAACACACATATGTAAATAAAACAGCTCCTTTTTTTTTAACCTACTACCACACTGACACTCCAGGACAAAACAAAATTCAAAATTAAAGCACGGCCAATAAACATAATTTTACAGACTTGCATGTGTACACTTATATCATGCCGAAGCAAAGCTGAATTTTGTTAAGCCGCATAGAATTAGTTTCCATTAGCGCTCAACGTCTTCTCCTATGTGATACCAACAAAAGGCGCTTAGCATTGATCGTATTGCCACCAAATGCAGCCGTCCAGTACGGTTACAAGGCCAACTCGACCCGCTGCAACGAGAAACTTCCTTAACGCCTAATGCCGTCTCTCCATGTAAGGTCGCACATGACGGTTTAATGACACGTCACAACATTACTCTGCCTCCATTGTCGTGTACTACAAGTTTCGAGGTATAATTCGGCGCTACACCACCCCGTGCATGTCGTAAACTCAGCTACGATTAACACTACGGTCCATTCGGTAGTAAACTACTACATTCTCTTGCCTATCCACGACTGTCTCCAGTGGTCCACGCTTCAAGCTTCGGCGCGGTGCAGCCGTCGCTTCGCAGCGAGAGATAAGTTGTGGGAGGTTAGAATTTCTGCAATGGGCTGTGGATCGTCTCAGAGTAGGAAAGTACTGGAAGTCACTGCTCCTGACTCATATTCCAAACTGAAGAACCAAAGAAACTCGCACACGGGCCTAATAGTGTCTAGGGCCCCCGCGAGCACTCAGAAGAGCTGCAACATGTCATGGCATTGACTCTACTAATGCCTGAAGTAGTGCAAGAGGGAACTGGCACCATGAACCCTGCATGCTATCCATAAACCCGTAAGAGTCGGAGGGGATGGGGATCTCTCCTGAACAGCACGTTGCAAGGCATCCCCGATATGCTGAATAATGTTCATGTCTGGGGAGTTTGGTGGCCAGTGGGAGTGTTCAAACTCAGAAGAGTGCTCCTGGAGCCACTCTGTAGCAATTATGGACTTATCGGGTATCACACTGTCCAGCTGGAATTGCCCAAGTCCGTCGGCATGCACAGTGGACATGAATGGATGCAGGTGATCAGACAGGATGCTTACATACGTGTTACCTGTCAGACTCGTATCTAGACGTATCAGGGGTTCCATATCACTCCCGTGCCCACGCCCCACACCATTACAGGGCCTCCACGAGCTTGAACAGTTCCCTGTTGACATGCAAGGTCCATGGATTCATGAGGTTGTCTCCATACCCGTACACGTCCAACCGCTCGATACAACATGAAACGAAACTCTTCCGGTGAGGCAACAAGTTTCCAGTCATGAACAGTCGAATGTCGGTGTTGACGGGCCCAGGTGGGGCGTAAAGATTTGTGTCGTGCAATCGTAAATTTTACACGAGTGAGCCTCCAGCTTTGAAAACCCACATCGATGATGTTTCGTTGAATGGTTAGCACGCTGACACCTGTTGATGGCCTGGTATGGAAAGCTGCAGCAATTTTTGGAAGGGTTGCACTTCTATCACGTTGAACGATTTGAACGATTCTCTTCAGTCGTCGTTGGTCCCGTTCTTGAAGGATCTTTTCGCGGTCGCAGTGATGTCGGAGATGTGATGTTTTACCGGATTCCTGATATTCATGGTACACTCGTCAAATGTTTGTATGGAAAAATCCCCACTTCATCTCTACCTCAGAGATGCTGAGTCCCATCGCTCGTGCGCCGACTATAGCACCACGTTCAAACTCACTTAAATCTTGATAACCTGCCACTGTAACAGCAACAACCGATATAACAACTGCACCGACACTTGTTGTCTTATATATACGTTGGCGACCGCGGCGCCGTATTCTGCATGTTTACATATCTCTGTATCTAAACACGCATGCCTATACCAGTTTCTTTGGCGTTTCAGTTTATTTCCCGGTGGAAATTAATTTATTCGTATATGATTTGACCTTCTTTAGAGTTTTACGTAAGTCATCTACATCTACAAGTACATGATTATTCTGCAGTTCACAACTGCTTGACAGAGAGTTTATCGAACCACCTTAAAGCTACTCCTCTACCGTTCTACTCTCGAACAGCACGCGAGAAAAATTAACACTTAAATCTTTGCGTGTGAGCTGAAATTTCTCTCGTTTTATTATGATGATCATTTCTCCATATGTATCAGGGTGCCAACAAAATATTTTCCCATTCTCAGGAGACAATGGTGGTTGAAAATTCATGAGAAGTTCCTGCTGCAGCGAAAAACGACTTTGTTTTAATGACCGCCACTCCTATTCGTGCGTCTCTTTCCTATTTCGTGATAATACAATATGAGCTGCCGTTCTTTGAACATTTTCGATGCCCTCCATTACACACACCACATAGCAGTTCTCCATAGGCGGACAAGCATAGTGTAAGCAGTCTTTTTAGTACACCTGATACATTTTCTACGTGTTCCAACAATAAGTCACAGTCTTTGGTTTGCTTTCCCCACAATGTTACCTATGTGATCGTTCCAGTGCGACAGTTTGAGAAAAAAATAGAGTATACCCATATTCTGGAGGAAAATGGTCAAACTCCTGTCTGGTTATCTATATTTAGTATTTACACAACTTATTTAGATCGATTAAAGGAAGTGCCAGGTGGCTTCTGTTTCCATCGCCAACCTTGCTCAATCCCAGTTTGTCCTCTGTCTCTAATGGGACGTTAATCTCTGACTTTCCTTCCAGCCCTCTTTCTCTCCGTTGGATCTTATCAGCCAGTTCAATCAATTCAACATGTTAAAGGTCCAAGGCTAATGAACTACACCCAGGAATCACTCGAACAGGTATTTTGTAAGCCACTTCTTCCGTGAGAGCGTAACATTTCCTTAATTATTCCAATGAATCTCAGCCAGGCGTTCATCTGAGACGCAGATGTTGTCATTTCTTCGCTATCTATTAAGAAAGATGGGAATTTCATTATTTGCTCGAACTGCAAGTAGTCGCTAACAAAGGTAATTACGATCAGCCCTGTTCTCCGGGTCAACTGGATTCCTTGTTCAGCCGAGATCGGCCTGGAGCATTTTGATGAGGCACTACAGTGACAATCAGGCGGCAGCCATAAAATATGCATGAGGCATGAGGCGTGTCCTTCAGCAGAGCGCGGGAACACTTAAATAATCGCCGTGAATATATTCATGCGGATGTAAATCCGCCAGTGTCTGGAGGGCGCGCTCGTTAGGCGCTGGAGAGCTGGAGCGCGCGGTGCGGCCTCTGTCACTCCTTTCGCCGCCCTCGCCGCCCCCGGCACCACCTCCTTGTTGCACTGACGAAATCCGCCGGGTGCTGCAGGATGGGTGGAGGGGGGTAGGAGACGTGGAGGTGGCGTGGCACCTTTGATCTCGAGGCGTGACGGCGGCGCCGGCAAATTCCGCCGAGGCGACACGTGAAGAGTGAGCCGAGCCCGGCCCTCGCTAATGGTAACTGGAGCCGCGCTTGTTAACGACGCTTGGTCGCCGCCCCGCTATGGAGGCGGCTGGAGGCAGGAGCGCGAGAAGCCGAGGTGTTGCATTCCGGCCACCCACACAGGCTCCGGTTAAGTACTGGTGAATCTGCATGTAGCCCTCCCCACTGCCGGAGCCATTGCCACAGCCTATAGACTTCTCTGAAAGATATGATGATCCGTAGCCTGTACTAAATGCTTCTAAATTACAAGGGACATTCAATAAGTAATGCAATACATTTTTTTCGCTGCCCATTTCGGCTGAAGCAATGCTGAATTTTTTGTGGGACATCGTGGAATATTCCCGCTTCAGCCCCTATAGTTTCATGAGTTACATAAGTTTCCTGTCAGGAAGGTCGCAGTTCTTAGTAATAGACGGCAAATCATCGAGTAAAACTGAAGTGATATCAGGTGTTCCCCAGGGAAGCGTCCTGGGACCGCTGCTGTTCCTGATCTATATAAATGACCTGGGTGACAATCTGAGCAGTTCTCTTAGGTTGTTCGCAGATGATGCTGTAATTTACCATCCGAAGACCAGTATCAGTTGCAAAGCGATTTAGAAAAGATTGCTGTATGGTGTGGCAGGTGGGAGTTGATGCTGAATAACTAAACGTGCGAGGTGATCCACATGAGTTCCAAAAGAAATCCGTTGGAATTGGATTACTTGATAAATAGTACAATTCTCAAGGCTGTCAATTCAACTAAGTACCTGGGTGTAAAAATTACGAAAAACTTCTGTTGGAAAGACCACATTGATAATATTGTGGGGAAGGCGAGCGAAAGGTTGCGTTTCATTGGCAGGAGACTTAGAAGATGCAACAAGTCCACTAAAGGGACAGCTTACACTACACTCGTTCGTCCTCTGTTAGAATATTGCTGCGCGGTGTGGGATCCTTACCAGGTGGGATTGACGGAGGACATCGAAAGGCTGCAAAAAAAGGGCAGCTCGTTTTGTGTTATCACGTAATAGGGGAGAGAGTGTGGCAGTTATGATACGCGAGTTGGGATGGAAGTCATTAAAGCAAAGACGTTTTTCGTCGCGGCGAGATCTATTTACGAAATTTCAGTCACCAACTTTCTCTTCCGAATGCGAAAATATTTTGTTGAGCCCAACCTACATAGGTAGGAATGATCATCAAAATAAAATAAGAGAAATTAGAGCTCGAACAGAAAGGTTTAGGTGTTCGTTTTTCCCGCGCGCTGTTCGGGAGTGGGATGGTAGAAGATAGTATGATTGTGGTTTGATGAACCCTCTGCCAAGCACTTAAATGTGAATTGCAGAGTACTCATGTAGATGTAGATGAAGCAGAGAGCTGTCATTGAGTTTCTTTTGGTGGAAAATCAGAACAACGCAGATATTTATTGGTGCTTGCAGAATGTCTACGGAGACCTGGCAGTGGACAAAAGCACGATGAGTCGTTGGGCGAGGCGACTGTCATCATCGCAGTAAGGTCACCATACCCGTCCGATCGCCCGCGTGCCGTCCTTAAGCGCACAGCTGTGAGTGCTGCAATGCTGAGACGTGCAGACACTCTCATTCGAGATGATCGACGTATCACTACCAACAGGGACTCCCAGTTGTGCAGCGAAGAGTTTATTGTGATCGACGTATCACAATCAAACACCTTGCTGCACAACTGCCGATTTTTTTTGTAGTGCTGATATGCTCGTCCACCAGTTAAGGTACTCACAGGTGTGTATCAACTGGGATCCTCGCCGCCTCACAGAAGACCACAAAGACCAATAAACGACCATCTGTGCGAAATTAGTTGCACGTTACAAGAATGATCATGATAACATTTTGTCGAACATTGTCACAAGCGATGAAACATGGAACATCACTTCAAACCGGAAACAAAACAGCAGTCCATGTAGTGGCGCCACACCAACTAACCTCTGAAGAAACAATTTAAAGACGTGTCCTCAGCCGATCAAGGCAATGCGGCCCTTTTCTGCGACTCTGGAGGGGGACATTCTTTTTGATGTCCTCCCTCACGGTGCAATGACCAATTCTAAAATGAACTGTACTACCCTCATGGAATTGAAGAAACGACTTCAGCGTGTTCGTGGTCGCAAACATGCAAACGAACTGCTCCTTCTCCATAACAACTCAAGGCTTCCCATAAGTCTGCACATCCAAAAGGAGCTCATAAAACCAACTCCCATCTGTTTGTCACAATAAGGGATGCACTCCCGCGGAAACAGTGCATGGATAACCAGGAGTTTACTGACACAGCAAAACATTGGCTCTGACATTGAACAATGAAGTGGTACCATGCGGGCACAGAGGCCCTCCTAGTAACTTGTCGTATGACCGTCACTTTTAATGCACATTATATTGAAACACACACCTTTGTAGCCAAAAGAGTGGGGAACAGTATGGTGTATTGGAATCCTGAAAAAAAAAACGAACTACTTTCGAAAGAAATTGGTAGCATTACTTAATGGATGCCACTCGTATATCGCTGAAAGCGAATTCAGTGACATCAGCTGTATTATGTATCGTTCTACAACCCAAAAGCGATGTATAAAAATTTGTACCGCACCGGGACCGTGCACGGATACCCTAAGTGCTAAAGCGTCCGCTCACGATGAGCGGGAAATCAGACTTCTGGTCGCGGTGAGGCCCAAATTTTCGTATGCCACTATTGGGCAGCAGATATATACCTAATACAACTGATGATACGGAATTCCCAGTCAGCAAATTAATTTCGAAATCACTGCCAAAGATGAATCTCCTGAAATCTCTATTGAAGTCTGATAAGCTGTCCTCCTTAACTAAAGTTGACCTAAGAGTTCGTATGAGAGTATGGCTCTCGTTCCATGCATTTAAGTGTTACCTTCTCTGTATCAAACCCGAGTCCATTGTTAGTACATGCAGTCTGACTAAGATGAATAAGTTTAGGAATGACACACACACAAACAATTTCATAAATCAGCGCAACACAAAAGATGGGATTTGGTACGAGCTGTTAGAACTTAGCTGGTATCGTAAGTCGCCTTTGTGGTTTCAAGTGATTAGCGAATGCTGGGACATTAGGGCAACATATTGTATGATTTAACTGCGCGGAATTTTATGTGTGACACGCTGATGTTCCGTGCTCGTTTTAACAATTTGACTGGTGACTTCCAGAGATGTTTTTAGGCATGTTACCATGTCTTCATAACGATTTCTATAAAAATCGTTATGAATAAATATTAGTATTGTATCGCTGTGCCTAAGGCCTCAAAATGGTTTAAATTATAAGCAAAAACCGACTGCCGACCAAAATAAGCATCTGTTGCGATCATGACCGTGATTTATAACATTTTAAGATCTACGCCGATCGTTGTTCATTCTTCTTTGGAAGAATGCTTTCTAAATATCACTACTAGTAGCTGGAACATTATATTCCCAGTCGACGATCTTAAACAAGGACATAGCTATTCCATGATTAGCAATTGACTTCCTCCTGTCGCGACGTTCGAACGCTCTCGTTAGTGCGCTCGGCGTGTCCCTGCTTTGTTTACGTTTAGCGACCGAGTGTGGCGCTTAACACTCTTAGCGCTCTTCCTAGTATTTCCTTACTTATATCGTCTTTTTTTGAGGAGAATCATGTAGGGAATGCTGGATTATGTGTGTTTTATTCGTCACACATTCGCGGTGTTAGTGCTATTTAGTTCAGCGTAAAATGGCCAATTCCGCCGATGTGCCTGCTCGGACCTTGCTGAAGGAGAAGCCACATGTCCACTCACAGGCAGAGCGGGCGATGCCACATTGCCAGCCTCCACATTGACCCTACGCCTCGTGCGACGCGGACGCCGCTGAACCCGCCACTCCCCTTGGGGAGAGGGTGGCCCAACCGCGCCCGGAACCCGCGAAGATGTCTCGACAGCAGGGACAGTGTGTGAAGCATGTAACACCTGGGGCGTACCATGCGACGCACCAGACTCCCCACTGACGCTACACTCCGAGGCAGCAGCCTGAAGACGGCTGACCGCGGCCATCAGCACGTTCAGCTGTTCGCGTACAGTGGCCAGCTACTCCTGCGTCCGTACACAGCAGTCATACATCCTGTCCACCCTAAGAAATCAAAAATTTACTGTAGTGAGTTATTCAGCTTTTAACTAGACTGCTAATTGAATAAAGGCGGCTGATAGCTCACTAAACTCTGGTTACTAGACACTTCTTGTTGGAAACAATGAAAATAAGCATCACCTGTCTCTGGACTGTGTTCAAAACAAACACGAAATCTATGGAACACTATTACTAGTACTCGAAAATTAAAGCTTCCTAAAAGCAAAAACACACGGAAAAAGAAGTGACAAGAAAAACACAGTTAATACTTAAATTTACGTAGCTTGCTGCACAGCAGATGTGAAGCAGACGGCAGTGTGATAAGGCCCGTGTGATAAGGACACAACTGCAGCAGCGGATCTTAACATAATATTGGCCTGTTCCATGCATACGGCTGCACAAGCAGACTTGTATAACAATTTGGTTTCGAGACGTTACGCCCTCCTACCAGTGTTCCTATTTTCCTCCACCGTTTTCATAAACGTAACTTCCTCATAGACTATTTTAAAGCCACCGTCATCTAAATTTAATTTGCGAGCTGCCGAGGTCTTGATTTTCAAATGGCATCACCTCAATTTGTAGTTGGGTGCGTAATTTTGAGTTTTAATTTGCGTACGAACCTATTGCTCTTCTGTGCATTTTAAGGCACTGTTCTACTGGCACTATTATACATACTGTTGGGTGTACTGTGTGTCATTTTGGGTTTTTTTCTTTTTTTTTAAGTACATCTGTCTATAATGTCACAAATCTCACAATGTTATGTGATGTTGTTTTCGATTCTGTTTTTCAGCTATTGTTGTGTTGACTGTATGTTGTACGGTGTTTTTCCTTTAATGTTTCGTCTTTTCTATAAGAGTACGTATGTGTATATCATATTGTTGCTGTATCGTGTTGTTTGTAATTCTGCTACAATGCCATTGTCATCACTGCCGTCGGTTGTCTGGTGTTCGTATAATTGTGCTTTTATTTTTCTTTAAGAATGTGTTTATATGCTTAATTCGTAATTTTGTGCTATTCTGCATTTTTGCAGTTATGTTTCTTTGGCACAGTATAACTGTTGTTCGCTGTATGGTGCTTGTAACCCATAACCAAAGTAAAGAAATAAAAAAAGAATTCCATGATTTAGCAAAGGGTGACAACTCTGAAATTACAGCTCAACGAACTGAAAGACGACGCTATAACGGGCCTCCATCCACTCAACTATGAGCAACATACGGGTCTCCATTTTACGGTGGGCAACTTCTATACCGCGTCCGTCCCACCCTTCCTGCGACAGGCGGTGCTCACCCAGTGTCGACGGCCGCCAGCTGCCACTCAGCGCTGCAGGTGTACGTTTCCAGACCAGCCTACACCACTGCTCCCCAGCATACTGAGTTCCCTTGTACCCGGCCTCCTTATTAACTTCGGTTAGCGCTGACGCAGACTCCAATCTTGATATCAGAGCCTCGCCAGCAGTGCGAACAAACTGACGTCCCGTTGGTGCCTCCTGCTGGGCCGTGGCGGGACTTTCTCCGTGCCGCAAAATCACGGCACAGCACAAATATCCATCACAACATACATAGCTTACCTAAGGCCATCTAACTAAACTCAAATGGTTCAAATGGCTCTGAGCACTATGGGACTTAACTTCTAAGGTCATCAGTCCCCTAGAACTTAGAACTACTTAAACCTAACTAACCTAAGGACATCACACACATCCATGCCCGAGGCAGGATTCGAACCTGCGACCGTAGCGGTCAATGGTTCCAGGCTGTAGCGCCTTTAACCGCTTGGCCACACCGGCCGGCAACTAAACTCACTATAAACTTTACGCACATGGTATATGTTCTATTCAGGGGTGCCCACAGGATTACATTTCAGTAGCGGCAGAACAGTTACATGAGATCTAGAAGTTTTAAGGACGTTGTTATCTGCTCATTATACACTGAAGAGCCAAGGAAACTGGTACACCTGCCTGTTATCGTGTAAGGCACCCGTGAGCACGCAGAATTACCGCAACTTAACGTGGCAAAGACTCGACTAATGTAGTGCTAGAGGGAATTAACACCACGAATCCTGCAGGGCTGTCCATAAATCCGTAAGAGTACGAAGGGGTGAAGATCTCTTCTGAACAGCACGTTCCAAGGCATAACAGATATGCTAAATAATGTTCATGTTGGGGGAGTTTGGTGGCCGGCGGAAGCGTCTAAACCCAGAAGAGTGTTTCTGGAGCCACTCTGTAGCAATTCCGGACACGTGTCCTGATGGAATCGCCCAAGTCCATCGGAATGCGCAATGGGCATCAATGGATGCAGGTAATCAGACAGGATGCTTACATACGTGTCATCTGTCGTATCTAGACGTATCAGGCGTCCCATATCATTCGAAGTGCTCACGCCCCACGCCATTACAGAGCCTCCACCAGCTTCAACAGTTCCCTACTGACATGCACGGTCCATGGGTTCACGAGGCTGTCTCCATACCTGTACACGTCCATGCACTCTACACAATTTGAAACGAGACTCGTGTTGGTACTGACGGGTCCTGGCTGGGCGTAAAGCTTTGTGTTGTGCAGTAATCAAATGTACAGGAAAGGGCCTTTGTCTCTGAAAGCCCATATCGATGACGTTTCGTTGAATGGTTTGCACGCGGACACTTGTTGATGGTGCAGCACTAAAATCTGCAACAATTTGCGGAAGGGTTGTAAATGTGATTTGATTTCTGTTAACCACAGATGTAACAGGATGTACCCGTGGTCTAAAGGTAGCGTCTTTGATTCATAATCAAAAACGTCTTCGGTCCCGGGTTCGATCCCCACCACTGCCTAAATTTTGATAAATAATCAGCATTGGCGGCCGAAGACTTCCGGCATAAGAAGTCAGCCTCGTTCTGCCAACGACCTTGTCAAAGAGGGCGGAGGAGCGGATAGAGGTTCAGGGCACTCTCTTGTCCTAGGGGTGGGAAATTGCCCCTAAAGGCGGAAGAATCAGCAATGATCAACGACATGAGGATGCAGAAGGCAATGGAAACCACTGCATTAAAGACACGTAACATGTATCCACAGGACATGTGGCCTGTAATTGAAGAAGTGTCATGATGATCTCTCCATTGGCAAAAGATTCCGGAATAGTCCCCCATTCGGATCTCCGGGAGGGGACTGCCAAGGGGGAGGTTACCATGAGAAAAAGATTGAATAATCTACGAAAGGATAACGTTCTACGAGTCGGGGTGTGGAATGTCAGAAGCTTGAACGTGGTAGGGAAACTAGAAAATTTGAAAAGGGAAATGCAAAGGCTCAATCTAGATATAGTAGGGGTCAGTGAAGTGAAGTGGTAGGAAGACAAGGATTTCTGGTCAGATGAGTATCGGGTAATATCAACAGCAGCAGAAAATGGTATAACAGGTGTAGGATTCGTTATGAATAGGAAGGTAGGGCAGAGGGTGTGTTACTGTGAACAGTTCAGTGACCGGGTTGTTCTAATCAGAATCGACAGCAGACCAAAACCGACAACGATAGTTCAGGTATACATGCCGAACAAATAGAGAAAGTGTATGAGGATATTGAAAGGGTAATGCCGTATGTAAAGGGGGACGAAAATCTAATAGTCATGGGCGACTGGAATGCAGTTGCAGGGGAAGGAGTAGAAGGAAAGGTTACAGGAGAGTATGGGCTTGGGACAAGGAATGAAAGAGGAGAAAGACTAATTGAGTTCTGTAACAAGTTTCAGCTAGTAATAGCGAATACCCTGTTCAAGAATCACAAGAGGAGGAGGTATACTTGGAAAAGGCCGGCAGATACTGGAAGATTTCAATTAGATTACATCATAGTCAGACAGAGATTCCGAAATCAGATACTGGACTGTAAGGCGTACCAAGGAGCAGATATAGACTCAGATCGCAATATAGTAGTGATGAAGAGTAAGCTGAAGTTCAAGACATTAGTCAGGAAGAATCAATGCGCAAAGAAGTGGGATACGGAAGTACTAAGGAATGACGAGATACGTTTGAAGTTCTATAACGCTATAGATACAGCAATAAGGAATAGCGCAATAGGCAGTACAGTTAGGGAGGAATGGACATCTCTAGAAAGGGCCATCACAGAAGTTGGGAAGGAAAACATAGGTACAAAGAAGGTAGTTGCGAAGAAACCATGGTTAACAGGAGAAATACTTCAGTTGATTGATGAAAGGAGGAAGTACAAACATGTTCCGGGAAAATCAGGAATACAGAAATACAAGTCGCTGAGGAATGAAATAAATAGGAAGTGCAGGGAAGCTAAGACGAAATGGCTGCAGGAAAAATGTGATGACATCGAAAACGATATGATTGTCGAAAGGACAGACTCATGATACAGGAGAGTCAAAACAACCATTGGTGACATTAAACGCAACGGTGGTAACATTAAGAGTGCAACGGGAATTCCACTGTTAAATGCAGAGGAGAGAGCAGATAGGTGGAAAGAATACATTGAAAGCCTCTATGGGGGTGAAGATTTGTCTGATGTGATAGAAGAAGAAACAGGAGTCGATTTAGAAGAGATAGGGGATCCAGTATTAGAATCGGAATTTAAAAGAGCTTTGGTCGATTTACGGTCAAATAAGGCAGAAGGAATAGATAACATTCCATCAAAATTTCTAAAATCATTGGGGGAAGTGGCAACAAAACGACTATTCACGTTGGTGAGTAAAATATATGAGTCTGGCGATGTACCATCTGACTTTCGGAAAAGCATCATCCACACAATACCGAAGACGGCAAGAGATGACAAGTGCGAGAATTATCGCACAATCAGCTTGACAGCTCATGCATCGAAGCTGCTTACAAGAATAATATACAGAAGAATGGAAAAGAAAATTGAGAAGGCGCTAGGTAACGATTAGTTTGGCCTTAGGGAAAGTAAAGGGACGAGAGAGGCAATTCTGACGTTACGGCTAAAATGGAAGCAAGGATAAAGCAAAATCAAGACACTTTCATAGGATTTGTCGACCTGGAAAAAGCGTTCGACAATATAAAATGGTGCAAGCTGTTCGAGATTCTGAAAAAAGTAGGGGTAAGCTATAGGGAGAGACGGGTCATATACAATATGTACAACAACCAAGAGGGAATAATAAGAGTGGACGATCAAGAACATAATGCTCGTATTAAGAAGGGTGTAAGACAAGGCTGTAGCCTTTCGCCCCTACTCTTCAATCTGTACATCGAGGAAGCAATGATGGAAATAAAAGAAAGGTTCAGGAGTGGAATTAAAATACAAGGTGAAAGGATATCAATGATACGATTCGCTGATGACATTGCTATCCTGAATGAAAGTGAAGAAGAATTAAATGATCTGCTGAACGGAATGAACAGTCTAATGAGTACACAGTATGGTTTGAGAGTAAATCGGAGAAAGACGAAGGTAATGAGAAGTAGTAGAAATGAGAACAGCGAGAAACTTAACATCAGGATTGATGGTCACGAAGTCAATGAAGTTAAGGAATTCTGCTACCTAGCAGTAAAATAACCAATGACGGACGGAGCAAGGAGGACATCAAAAGCAGACTCGCTATGGCAAAAAAGGCATTTCTGGCCAAGAGAAGTCTACTAATATCAAATACCGGCCTTAATTTGAGGAAGAAATTTCTGAGGATGTACGTCTGGAGTACAGAATTGTATGGTTGTGAAACATGGACTGTGGGAAAACCGGAACAGAAGAAAATCGAAGGATTTGAGATGTGGTGCTATAGACGAATGTTGAAAATTAGGTGGACTGATAAGGTAAGGAATGGGGAGGTTCTACGCAGAATCGGAGAGGAATAGAATATGTGGAAAACACTGATAAGGAGAAGGGACAGGATGATAGGACATCTGATAAGACATGAAGGAATGACTTCCATGGTACTAGAGGGAGCTGTAGAGGGCAAAAACTGTAGAGGAAGACAGAGATTGGAATATGTCAAGCAAATAATTGAGGACGTAGGTTGCAAGTGCTACTCTGAGATGAAGAGGTTAGCACAGAAAAGGAATTAGTGGCGGGCCGCATCAAACCAGTCAGTAGACAAAAAAAAAAAAAAAAAAAAAAAAAAAAAAAAAAAAAAAAAACCACAGCACTTCAGACTCGATATCATTGAAGTTAAGTAACTGGTTCCTGTAATGAAGTTTATTTTAATTACCTGTGCATTTTGCATTGTAGTGAGTGAAAACCGACCACCTACTTTTCATACCGCCCTAGCCTCGTCCAGCCAGGTGCCACAAAACATTACAAGAGGGCAGAAAACGTTTAAGCCCCTACAGGATTGCTTGCTGTCGCTGTTTGAGCCACCACCATGGCCTAGTGGTTTTGAAGCACGGCATCTACTCACTTAAATTGTTTTGGGAGAATTGTAAAACGTTTAATCTGTTTCTGCTAATGCGTTTTTTTTTAATTTGTTAAAGGAATATTTCTAAGCCCTTGTTATAATACTTAAAAAAATTGTGGCAATTTCTAAGCCTTCTGTCGCTTACTGATTACTGATTTTAAATTCTAAGTCTTCTTCCTCTCTATGATTAGATTATGGTCTTTAAGGATTTTTTTAAAGCGATAAATTTCAAAGGAAATTTTTAAGCACTTCTGGCGCTCTGTGATTATTGGTTGTCGTTAACTGGATTTTCGTTTCATCCCTTTCTAAAGGAAAATTTTACATTTTTTCATGTAATAAATTTAGATGTTGTCAGCCACAAGTGATGTTGATTCTGAGGCTTGGCCCTTCCATGGATTCCTGGCATCACCAATGAAAGACCATTTCAGTCCATCTGTGACACAGCAAATCATTCTTTTAATGCTGTCAAGAACGAACATAGGACGTCCCTCCAGAAAAAAAGCAACAATGTTGCATAAGAATATATTCCTACGTCGAAAATACGCTGGAATGCAAAAGTATAGGATGAAATAACTTTAGCTCTGCGAAAGTTGGACCTTACACAGAGAGAACTGTTTCAGTGTAGGACTATGGGAAACCGAAAGGAATACGCACTAAGACGAACGGAAATGACAATCTTGTTCGAAGACGTTAATTAAACTACAGTCACGGCGCTTCATAATGGTCCCCTGATCATTACAGAATCTAGGAAATGGTTCTTAGTACGATGAGTGATCACCGCAGACGGCAGTGAATGCTTTACAACGTGCATCGCTGCTGGTTAAAAAGTTGGTAAGGAGTTCCTGCGGCTGGACGCTCCATTTCTCCATCAGCGCAGTCGACAACTGATGGATGGCCTTTGGAGCACGTGGACACGCTTAATAATTTTTCCCAAATGCAATCCACGCGTGCTAGAGGGAATTTCAGTCGGGGAAACGTGCAGGACAGTCCGTTTGCCGAAATACATGGTCGTTTTGTCGCTCCAGGTGTTATGGTGTTTGGGAAGCATAATGTTTCAACGGGTTACTGCCTCCGAGTCTTTCAAGAGGGTACGCTCGCCGGTCAGTGTTACTTTCCCATGTGTCTCTTTTCAGTTGTGCATTCGGCGCTTACTTCGTGTTTATACATGGCAACGCACGACCGTATCGAACACCGCAAATGGAGCTCTAGGAACGAGAGGACTTTATGCTAAGGGACTGGCCTGCTTGCTCCCCCGTCTTAAATCGCATCATTTACGTGTGAGGTGTGAACTGTGATACTACCGAATTCTTTAGAAAATCAAAATTGCAATCTCACCACGGTTATTTAAAGGAAACAGGAAGCCCGGGATCACTGGTGATGGACAAGTTTGTGATTGTTTTACAATTTTAATTTGACTGAAAACAGACTTTATTAAAAAACTTCAATTCGGACATTTGCCCTCTTACTGATGCAATATACAAATCTTCAATTTGATTGAATTACATAAACACGAATAAGGCTCATATTATTTTGCGTCTGCAAACAACATCATTGATAGTAAGCACAGTGAATAATCAATCACAAAAAATCGTTCTTGTTTAACCATGTCTCAAGAGACTAGTAACACTATACACTTCCAACCAAAGTTACACAGCCACATAATCCCACAACTTCGTAAAGAACAAAGAGATCTCAAAGCTTTATAAAACTCAACTGCCCACATAAAGGTCCACAGTGAAACATGCTTATACGAAAAATACAAAGTGGGCCAACCTAGGTCGCAAAACTAGCACACAGGAATAATAACAAGTTGCATGTTCATTAAAGATGCACAAATGAATAACGTAAGAGTTAAATATGAAGGGCTAGTAATAACTCAACCAATAAATTGACTTACAGAGATGCCAATATTAACGTAAGAGTTAAATAAGAAGGGCTAGTAATAACTCAACCAATAAATTGACTTACAGATATGCCAATATCTGAAATAATAATGAGGCAAGGTCGCCTCAATCAACGGACATAATGACGCAGAATGATTTCCAAATTGCACTCAATTTTAAAGAAGAGCGTTAAGGCCCATAGCAGTGTTTGGGAGCAATAACGCTACGGCCGGCAGGCAATACGAGCGTTCACTCCCCACGGCTTGTGCACAGGGTCACATAGCAGGAGGTATATATTTATATATAATCGACCAGCCCCACAATGAGCTGTCCTGACAAGAATCCGTAACCGCGCCGACGCCAGAGAACGAGCAGTCTTAACAGATGGCCTGCAGCACAAATAGATTGCAATGAAAATAAGGTCAAATCACAGCCACACTGGAATGTATAATAAGCACGCACCCATATTATTTAGGAGCAATACTCTAACATTTTCAGTCCCCCAGTAAATTAGCAGGAAACTTAGAGATCACTTCTAGTTGCCTTAAGGCACTTTAAACATTAAATAAACATAGCAACTGCTGCCATGACAAATGATTAAACCATTAACTCTACGGCTGCCGGGCACGTACACAACCGCAGCCAATCCCAAAGCAGACAATATGCCATAAGACAAGTTTAAATTTGCATGAAAATTACTTAAAACACGCACTCCACGGATGGCCACTGTGGAACCAAGTTCAGAATCATCTCCGGCAGCTACCCATGTCACAATAAGTTTCAACAATCTTCTTAGTTAAACACAGAATAAAATCACACGTAATATGGAACTTGAGAATTACGAGCTGGGAAGCTGTTCAGCGTGAGAAGACGAACCAACCACAATTTTGCACGTCAAGGCGCCCAGTGATTGGCACCGTACATCCGGCCAGCGCCAAAAGACAAGGGCGGTTAGGGACGCGCGCTTGTTTTCAACAGAAGTTGGCTCGTTGAACGCCGACCGGACACTCTCTCGTCACACGTTCACCCTGAAAACCGCCGGGAGGGGGGGGGGGGAGCAGTCAAAGATAGCAAGACAGCCCAATATCGATGTCAGCTATGCAAGTAGAACACCCTACCGCCAGTCGCCACGGCTCAAGATGCACTGGTAAGACGTATTGTAGCACGTCCACATTTACCGACGACCATCCAGCAGTTTTCATCCACGCTATTGGAGGAATGGAACCCTGTACCACAGAAACTTACCAATATTGTGGCAAGCATGGGAGCATGTTGCAAACACTGCCGACCGTAGTGGTTAAACAACATATTAAGCACCACTTCTGACATTTGTACTGTCCAGGGACCATCATCAATCTCCGCGACTTCAGTGTAACTTTGCCTTTGAATAAAACCCTCATTCGTATTCGTCTCATTGCGTATTTTTTTTCATTTACCATCTGCGCTACACTGTAGCAGTTGTTTCTGTATTTGGTCCAAGTTTCATGGAGCTACGTTAGTTGTCAGTGAAACATTATGAGAAAGTTACATTCATCCTGAAGTTCTGCACACCAGCGTAAGTTGATGGTTCATCTGCTTAGCACCATTTTCACGTTACTGTTAACTTGTACCGGGTATCGCTATTGAAACAAAAATAACGATATTTAGGTGTCGATTCTTTTTTGAAAGAGCTCTCTCCATTCCTTTTAGTATATTTTGAAAGATTTTCCACATCAAGCTCGTGTCGTCCGACAACAGACGTTCTTACACTTTAGACAGCGTCTGTATGCTGAATGTCGTACCCTGCAATGGCTCTTTCATGGTTATACAAGTTTTCGTACACCTTGAGACAATTTCCTAAATAAAAACGTGGAGATTTAAAATTAATTATCCTTCATGTAATTTCGGTTCTAACAAACTATAAAATTTTTCCTTACTCTCGTTTCTCCCTTTTTTGATAACAGAGCCGCCGAGATTTGATGCTGTGTGGAGACAGTACCACGTTACACCAAGAGATGGAGCTGGCTGTATGAACTCTATACTAGTCTATATTAGTTGATAAATCATAGCGAACCCATTGCTACATTTATTTGTCTGCTGAAGGCAAGTGTTTTCGTTGTGATGCGCTTCTTCTATGCAGATGATTTCGTAAAACTGTGACACCTGTATTTGGTAAGTTAATGAAAAATTATCATTCACTTATTTTTATCCTTCTGCTTTCACCTAACAAAAAAAAAATGGTTCAAATGGCTCTAAGCACTATGGGACTTCACATCTGAGGTCATCAGTCCCCTAGACTTAGAACTACTTAAACCTAAGTAATCTAAGGACAGAACACACATCCATGCCCGAGGCAGGTTTCGAACCTGCGGCCGTAGCGCGGTTCCAGACTGAAGCGCCTAGAACCGCTCGGCCATTACGGCCGGCACCTAACAAAGGAACAGCAAAATAGTTAACGTTGGAATTTTAACAAGCGAGACAAAAAGAGACAGTTTTCTTAAAGTTTAGTTTTCTTCAATTTAATTGACTTCCTTATACCTTACTTAAATGAGTAATTAAGTTTGTGTGTATAGTGCTCTGTGGTTGCTTGCGTTTTTCACCATCTTTAAGACTGTCATTAAAAACTGGGGCTAAAACGTGAACTGTTCGTATCCAAGTTCAAGGTCTTCGCACCAGTGGAACGTTTAACACCAAAATTGCTCAGACATTGGGTACTGATCCGAAAACAGTTAGACGTAGGGTTAATAAAGGTAATGGTAGTGCTAGTGACAGCAACAGAGTCCGATGACAAAAATAAGTCACACTTAACACTAATACGGCGTCGGCATTTGGGCAATCGCCAAACGTGTGATTTTCTCAGATGATTAGCTGGAGAGACAGCAGAGCAGGACAAAGACTTTATTCCTAGACAATCCTGATTGTGTCCAACCAACAAAACACATGCTGTCAGAAAAAAAGTTGTTTATCGTCAGGCACTTTCTGAAATAATAATGCCCGATGGTTTCCGAAATGCCAACCCTATAGGAAACATGAAAAGGATGCACATTTTGTTTACAAGCCAGTCTCATGCAGAACTTTATCCGAAGCAGATTAAACAAAATGCCGGCATCCGTAGAAATGCACGAGAGAAAACATTCCCGTCCACAGACCAAAGCAAAAACTTTTAGACAACGGTCGCTGGTGGCATCTGTGGCTATGGAAAAGCTGTACTGCATGTGGTTGATGCAAAAAGAACCGTCTATGGTGATTAATATCGGGAAAGGATTGTTCCTGTATATACTCAAGCTGTTAAGAATGAGAAAGAGCAGTGCTTGTGTTATTAACAAGTAAGATGCAATATTCCTTCGAAACATGCATACGTGTCCCAAGGAACAGGCACTGCAGCCATCGAGAGGTACAGGAAATTTATTTACAATTGCGAATATGAACCACCATCGACTGTGTATTATAATGAAGGCAGTGAAAATTTGTGCCGTACCGGAACTCGAACCCGGGTATTGCCACAGTTCATACACGGAGCCGGCCGGGGTGGCCGAGCGGTTCTAGGCGCTACAGTCTGGAATCGCGCCACCGCTACGGTCACAGGCTCGAGTTCTGCCTCGGGCATGGATGTGTGTGATGTCCTTAGGTTAGTTAGGTTTAAGTAATTTTGGTCTAGGGGACTGATGACCTCAGAAGTTAAGTCGCATAGTGCTCAGAGCCATTTGAACCATCATACACGGACAGATCTTGACGCAGTTCGTACACGGACAGTCGAAGCGATGAAGCGACCGCCCGTGGAAAGCGGAAAATCCGGTTTCGATTCCTGGTCCGGCACAAATTTTCATTGTCGTCATTCCAGTCTACAGTCGCTGGTGGTTCACATTTTCATTTTCTGCCGTTCAGAATGACCTTTCCCCAATTTCAGACCGTACTCATGCAAGATCGAGCAACGGCTCACACAGAAAACGAAGAACCGTGCTTCTGAAGAGAACGTTCCCTGTTGTTTGGGACGACTGGCGTGGAAGCAGCCCAGACCTAAACCGTATACAGGATATTCCTAAGAGACGTAAGGCGCTTTTTGTGTGGTGATTCTACAGATATTCTGCAATTTCGTTTGTGTAATGTGTAGCTGACAACAGCCCAAACAAATACTGCTCATCACGTGTTTCTTACGACGAACAGCGATGACTGAAAGCTTCGATTTGTTTCCCATTACAAACAAAATGGTTTTTAAGCGGAATGCTACGTGTACTTTCGATAGAGCTTCTCACATCACACTTGTGCGACATTCATTTCGATATGTTTTACATATACTAGCAGCGACAGTGAAAGAGGAGGAATGACCAGTACTGCAGCAGCAAATGAGCGGCGCGGCTGCCGCATTGCGGTAGATGTCATTGCTGGTCAGAGCGACACACAGTCGCTGCCGGAATACCGTCATTCTTCTCGTTTTACTGCCCGTGTCAATACACGTCGATAAAAATTTTAGTGATAATTTTCGAGGTATTCTAAGTCATGAAGATTTGGGTCCTATAGGTACACGTACGTTTTCACAATCAAAAACTAAATGAATTGTCACTAGGGGCAACTCCACCTAGTGCCCCCCTCCCCAACACCTTCCCCCCCAACCTCGCGAGAACCCATGGTTCTCTTCTAACCTAAGACACATAACCGATCTCCTTGCAACATCTTGATTTCCGTTCAGAAGTCTTTTCATTTTCTTAACTGAGTCTTCAGCAGGAAGTGTAGGCGGAAACGATAACATTGCTACTCTTCATTAAACTTCAATAAAAAAGTGCGTCTTTATCATGTTCTATTTTGTTATCGTTTATATTGCGGAGGACAGGCTTCAGCTTTCTAGACTTACCAGCGAAATTATAGTTTGCTGTAAAACGCGAAATTATGTAGCCCCATTCACGAGACTTGAAGTTTCTCGATAACATCACCTCGCAGGCCCTGAGGGGAACAGGCGCTTTCAGTACACTGCGGCTCTTCCCCACTCCATGAACATGGACCTCATAATGAGTTGTGGTGGAGTGTGGCCTGACCTCACAGAAAGCCGTTCTCACGGCAGTGATGTAAGCTGGTAGCCATCCTCTAAACAATGGACAATGCCGCGGGACACGCCGGATGGATGTAAGGCTAGGCGCACAAAGGCGATTTCTCAGTCCTCGCGACTGAACAACCGCTCTCGCGGGAGCAGGCCTACGTTACGTCGAAACAGCGTGTCTGGTGGTCCTTTTACTACGAAGAACAGCGATAAAAAAGCGCAAATATCGTTATTTAGTGCATCCAATTGTAAGTCAAGGAATGCTGAGACGCCAGTATTACAAATTACATGAAAAGTTATAAAATCAGCAGGATAAATTCTTTCAGTAAGAACTGTTTTGATGCACTGCTTCAAGGAATAGGACTGAAAATAACAAAACAAGACACGATGTGGAGGATGCCTGTACAACCTGACATGCGCATATCAATGACCATTGATGTGTGTACACATCACTTCATTCAGTAGTTTTTATTGCCCTTTTATATTTTTGATCAGATACCTCAAGATAATCACTTCTACAAGATGAAATTGGGGAAGTTCTTTCCTGAGAAAACTGCGAAATCAAGATGTGCATAGAAGTTCCCGAGCACTCGCTGGTGCTGCTGCTGCTGCTGCTGCTGCTACTGCTGCAGCTGTTCAAATCTTCAAATGTGTGTGAAATCTTATGGGACTTAACTGCTACGGTCATCAGTCCCTAAGCCTACACACTACTCAACCTAAATTATCCTAAGGACAAACACACACACCCAGGCCCGAATGAGGACTCGAACCACCGCCGGGAGCAGCCGCACAGTCCATGACTGCAGCGCCCGAGACCGCTCGGCTAATCCCGCGCGGCGCTGCAGCTGTTGTTGACAGCAGAGGGGCACAGGAAAATAGTTTGTAGAGGTTCCGTTTCATTTGGGACGTTTGACGAATACGGCTAATGGAATGAAGTTGCTGGAGTGTAAACTGCTTGAGTGGTATTGTTATGACGCACTTTCACATGCAGAAGAAAAACTGGTGGAAGGTGATAGCATCTGTTAGTCGTTGTCACTTTAATTCTTTCTACCTTGGCGTAATGATTTTGTAACTTGTTTACCATCGGGAAAACTTTAAAGCAAAATTTTTGTCGTCATTAATTTCTTCGTTTTGTCTCTCTTTTGATATATTTAAGAGAGTCCAGGTATCAAGTAACTTTCTTGGCTTCTCTTTTAATGGGATGTCTTACTTTCGTACTCTGTGCTTCATCGTTGTTGTTTTTTGAAGACAACCTGAGCCAGCCGCTGTGGTTCTAGGCGCTTCAGTCCGGAACCGCACGGCTGCTACTGTCGCCGGTTCGAATCCTGCCTCGACAAGGATGTGTGTGATGTCCTTAGGTTGGTTAGGTTTAAGTAGTTCGAAGTCTAGAGGACTGATGACCTCAGATGTTAAGTCCCATAGTGCTTACAAGGGAACCTCCCCATCGCACCCCCCTCAGATTTAGTTACAAGCTGGCATAGTCGATAGGCCTTGAAAAACTGAACACAGATAAATCGAGAAAACAGGAAGAAGTTGTGTGGAACTATAAAAAAAAATAAGCAAAATATACAAACTGAGTAATCCATGGCGAGATAGGCAACATCATGAGTAATGTGAGCGCAGGAGCGCCGTGGTCCCGTGGTTAGCGCGAGTAGCTGCGGAACGATAGGTCCTTGGTTCAAGTCTTCCCTCGCGTGAAAAGTTTAATGTTTTATTTTCAGATAATTGTTATCTGACAAACTCTTATCTTTTCATCACTTTTTTGGGAGTGATTATCACATCCACAAGAAAAGCTAAATCGGGCAAAGTAGAAGAATCTTTTTACCCATTCGCCAAGTGTACAAGTTAGGTGGGTCGACAACATATTCCTCTCTTGTGACGCACATGCCGTCACCAGTGTTGTGTAGAATATATCAGAGGTGTTTACCTGTGGAGGAATCGGTTTTGAGCTATGACCTTGCGATCAAATGTTTTCGGTTTCCATTAGAGAGGCACGTCCTTTCATCTACTAATCGCATGGTTTTGCGGTGCGCTCGCAAAACACAGACACTAAAAGTATTACAGTGAACAGAGACGTCAATGAACGAACGGACAGATCTTAACTTTGCGAAAATAAAAAAAAATAAAATTTTCACTCGAGGGAAGACTGGAACCAAAGACCTCCAACTCCGCACGTGCTCACGCTAACCACGGAACCACGGCGCTCCTGAGCTCACACTATTCATGATGTTGCCTATCTTGCACATGGAGTACTCAGATTGTATATTTTGCTTATTTTTCATAGTTCCACACAACTTCTTCCTGTTTTCTCGATTGATCTGTGTTCAGTTTTTCATGGACTATCCACTGTGCCAACTTATGACTAAATCTGAGGGGGGTGCGATGGGGAGGTTCCCTTGTTCGAGCAATTTTTGGAAGACAACCTGAGGGGCATACATCCTTTCTTGTATTCTGGTGTTGCTGGTGGTAAGTCTGTCATTTTAGACAGCAGAAACAACACTGCATCAAAATACAGGTATTTTCTCCGTTTTAGTGCAGCCACCACGGACGGAAACTTCCGTGATGCCAGGTCTTTCGCGAAAGAGATCTTCAGATTCTTCCACTTCTTTTGAATTTCTTTACCTACCGTCAATCAAATTAGCACTATGCGTACTTCATTGTAAATATGTAGCCTAATATAAATATAAATAAATATCAATGCTGTTAGTGAATACTATTTCTTCCAGATACGTTGCAACAGGAAGTAGCTTTCGCTCATTGCAACTGCGAATATCTGCTAGGAGCCACTATAATCAAAGAAACTGTCAAGGATTGATATAAGTAGTTGTGGAAATGTCTACATTCTTTTCATGCTGGATAATAAAATTAAGATGACTGGATGATTGTTGCCAAACAGTTTTTAGGAAGAACTAACTTTCAAAACTGCATTGCTGCTGAGAATGGAAAACATATAAGACTGAAGAAACATGTTAACAGTGGCTCATAATTTTATAATTATGAAAAGGTTTTTCAAACAATAATTTTTGATATAGTGAACTCTGGCTACTGTTCCATTGTGATAGACGTGGGCCCATATGACGCCAATGGCGATTTTAATGAACTCAAGAAATCCCACTTCTATCAAAGGTGGAAAGCTAATCGGCTAAACATTCGAAATCCTCAAAAACTACCTCACGACGAAGAAGAACTTTAGCTTTTTAATTTTGTAGGAAATGAAGTATTTGCACTGTCTACAAATATTCTGCGGCCTTATTCTAAGAGAAACCCGTCGTGTGTTTTAATTGTAGACATGGTCGTGCTAGTAGGCTGGTGGAATGCACTTTTGAAATTTTGGCTAACAAAAGAAGGACATTCGTATTTCATCAGCCTGTGGATGTGGGTGACGGTTTATCAGACATAACGATAAAGAATGATGTATACTCTATAATTTCGTAAACAGAAACGACGGTGTACGAATCGAGGACGTGTCGCACGAAAGCCTTCTGCAACGCCGTGAGCTTCTAGGAATAGGAGCTGAAACCTGTGGTGTGCAAATAAGCAAATTGTTTTGTGACTCAACAAAGATCAGTACCTTAGCAACACAATATAATTTGTGGTAATGGCGATAACTACATAAGTGACTATAATTTCTGAACTGTGAAGTTCCTTTGTTCCTCTCTTCCGGTCCAGAAAATTCAGTCTAATGCCGAATTACGTGGCGGGACGCTTCTCCGCGCAGTTTCTCTTCAAATTGCAATCACTGTATTCTTGTAACTCCGTATTGTAGGGAGCTGGCCTCTTTTTCTATTTCGGCAATTAGTCTTCCCGGATCGGAAACACAACGTACAGGGTCATCAGTAGCGCAACTCTCCTTATCGGTCATGCTTCTGGGCCGGCCGGAGTGGCCGAGTGGTTGTAGGCGCTTCAGTCTGGGACCGCGCGACCGCTAATGTCGCAGGTTCGAATCCTGCCTCGGACATGGATGTGTGTGATGTCCTTAGGTAAGGTTTAAGTAGTTGTAAGTTCTAGGGGGCTGATGACTTCAGATGTTAAGTCCCATAGTGCTCAGAGGCATTTGAGCCATGCTTCTGAGGCACAGAACTAGTCTGCCTGCAGCAAAATACGAGATGTAACGTTCCCTGGCAAACTCACACGTTAACAAACTGAAGTTTATTTGTACCATATACGCCGCTCTGAGCAATCTGTATATAATGTAATTATTTAACGAAAAATATTATTGAATTTTGTGTAAAAGACATTTGTTATTATTGTAATATTTTTTGTAGTAATATTCTTTCTGTATTTAGGATGGTAATATTTCTATATTAATAATGTAATTGTGAAATGTGTCAATATCTGAGATAACATAGATGTGAAATTCAGCCAGAGGGAAATAATGTCGTGAAATTACAAAGAAATGTTAATAGTCAGCAATACTATAAAAGCACAATGCACTATGTATTCTTTGGTCTTCCTCGTTTAGAGCCGATAGCGGTAGGAAGTTGTATCGAAGTGTGTGATGGATGGGTAGATGTCATTTGTCTGTATCTTGATTTAGCCGCCATTGAAGGAGAAATTACGAACTAATGTGAGTTGAGTATTTGTTGTGGTAAAAATATATTGAGATTTATAAAAAGTGTGTATTATTAATGTAAATTAGCTTGCCCATGTCATCTATAATATTTATTTAAAGAGTTTTCAGCATTTTTAGCGGTGTTGCTGGGCTGTGCCGCGACCGATCGATTTGCAGCGGCGGCACATTTAAAAAATTGTTCCGCTAAAGAAAAAATCAACCAAACCCGTAAATCGGGAACAGATAGATAAAAATTAACAGTGAATTAAGAGAATGTTCTTCTTTTACAGCGATCCAGAGACTGACTGAGATTTTGAAAATAGTTACACATTTGTGCATTCTTAGACGGATAGTTAACATTGAAATTTAACAATTTTGGTTCTTTCAAATAACTTAAATGTATAGCGAAATAGGTTTGATCAGTGATAATTAAATGTAGGCTTGGTAATAATTAACCATTTTCTGCTAATAGTGATAATCTTGTGTTCAAAAGCTAGCGCCGGGAGAGAATTCAGTAAATATTTTAACAAAAAATCCACTGCATTTAGAAAATGTGTGCCAAGGCCGAATTTTTAATCAGTTAATATGAGTTCACGTAATTTTTAAATGTACGTAATTCTTTTGAAAGTGAAAATTTTTATTACCACACGTAAATAAGAGAGAGGTTCTACAACAAAGTTCGCACGCAAAGAAAGTAAGGTAAAGAAAATTAACTTAAAAGCAAAATTTATTATTCATTAACGAAAAATCATTCATAGCAATTTCGTTAAAGAGAGCAATTGAGTAAAAGCGCGCGGGCCGATGGCACTGCGTCTGATTCATTCAACACCTGCGACCACCACGTCGTAAGTGAAATAGGGGCGGTTGCGTCTTTTGAATGGCGACTACGGTTTGATACTTGCGTGGCGCGCAATGGCAGACTACCGCCACCGGTGGCGTGAAAGCGTCATCTGGCCTTGGCTTCCGATAGCGACCTTCACACGATGGCGCTCGGTGGCGCTACTGACCGGCCAATCAGTGGGTATGCCGCGTGGTAACAGTCGGCTCATACCGTACAATGATTGCTGCTCACTGTTATTTTATGGTACGTATAGGCAGTGGCGGGTACAGGAAAACCTCAAGGAGAGGGTGCTAAAGATATCTTGAGCTACTTTTACTTTTAGCGTAGCAAAAAATAATCAAGTCACATGCAAAATTTAAGAAAGTTTTATTTAAACTGATTATACACATATACAGGACAAAGCCATCTTATGATATAAAAAGTTACAATTGTGGTTCTTGAGCTGGTGCACTGCTGGCGCCAGTCTCCATCGATTGTCATTCCTATCGTTGTGAGCCGATTTTCGATGCCTGCATGTCTTCTTCGCATCTTTGGCGGATGGCTATTTAACTGCGGTGCTGAGCCCGGGTATCAGCTGTGAGAGCGACAGTGACGTGTGGCGCTGGCGAGTGTCCGAGTCGGTACGATGGAAGAGCGTGGCCAGCTGCTGCGACGTGTTTCGCCGTTTTAATGCAGATCCGCTGTCGATGGTGACTGGGATTTCCTGGAGATTTGAATGACAGATTTCCTTCGCGTCTGTTACATGTTACTCAAAGTGAACGAGCTGGAGTCGTCCAATTGTTTCATGGTGGGTTCTGTTCACCTTAATTGAACACCCGAGTGCACCGAAAACTATCTCGGTTGTTCCAGTTATTTGTCACTGTACTTGGTCTGGGCGCCTGATATGTTAATGGTTTTTAAGAGAGTGCTAGCTACGCACAATCAATAGACATGAAGCCGTGCTTAATGTGTAGCTAGAGGTCATGCCAAATAGTACGTAAGTCTGTGCCTGACGTTCAAGAGCCGGCCGAAATAATTTTCCTATTTCCTGTTCCTATGTAATTGTTTTGGGTAACGGCCTTGCCGCAGTGGATACACCGGTTCCCGTGAGATCACCGAAGTTAAGCGCTGTCGGGCGTGGTCGGCACTTGTATGGGTGACCATCCCGGCCGCCATGCGCTGTTGCCAGTTTTCTGGGTGCACTCAGCCTCTTGACGCCAATTGAGGAGCTATTCTACCGAATAGTAGCGGCTTCGGTCAAGAATAGCATCATAAAGGCCGGGATAGCGGTGTGCTGACCCCACGCCCCTCCTATCCGCATCCTCCATTGAGGATGACTCGGCGGTCGGATGGTCCCGTTAGGCCAGTAGTGACCTGAAGACGGAGTGCTTTTATGATATTATTTTATTTCTTTGTTCTACAGAATTGGCTAATCAAATTTTAAGAGCCGTTACTGGGCAAGTGCTCATTTAGGTTATTCAGACTTCGGGCCACTGGCGCCGTGTATAATTAAAGTTTTATTTATAACCAATTGGGCAGATATGTTTGTCTATCTGATGCGCCAGATTGTTGTCGGCCGCTAATGTGTTTACGTTTCAGATAATTGGCAGTGGTCAACGCGAGCAAACGGCGATCAGGGTATCACGGTGGAAGAGGGAAATTTAAGGACCTGCATCGGTGTCTCTGGTGACGGTGTTAGTGTCCTGCAATTCCATATTTTCGGCAGAGCGTTGTGGTTTTTTTGAAGCTTAATTGTAGCCCAAAGTTGAGTATAGCTCCATTTTACCTTCTCGTCCGTGCATCTAATCTATCTGGAAACACCTTCTGGTCTGCTCGCGTCCATTACTAACAAGGGAACCTCCCCATCGCACCCCCATCAGAATTAGTTATAAGTTGGTACAGTGGACAGGCCTTGAAAAACTGAACACAGATCAATCGAGAAAAGAGGAAGTAGTTGTATGGAACAATGAAAAAGTAAGCAAAATATACAAACTGAGTAGTCCATGTGTAAGATAGGCAACAACATAGGGGAGTGCAAACCCATGAGCGCTGTGGTCCCGTGGTTAGCGTGTGCAGCTGCGGAACGATAGGTCCTCGGTTCAAGTTTTCCCTCGGGAGAATATTTTAATTTTTTATTTTCAGACAATTATCAAAGTTCAGGCACTCACATATAATCAACTTCGCTCTCCAAAATTCCAGGACATGTTCAGATTTTCTTGGACATATGCAGGATTTGACGGTCTACACACGGAATAATTTGAAAACGTTAAAAACATATGTTTTGACAGAGCACAGACAAAACTGTGCGACTGTGAAACTGTTGCATTCATTTGTTGCAGTTTATGTGACAAACTCTTATGTTTTCACACTTTTTTGGGAGTGATTATCACATCCACAAGAAAACCTAAATTGGGCAAGGTAGAAGAATCTTTTTACCCATTCACCAAGTGTACAAGTTAGGTGGGTCGACAACATATTCCTGTCATGTGACGCACATGCCGTCACCAGTATCGTATAGAATATATCAGACGTGTTATCCTGTGGAGGAATCTGTTGACCTATGACCTTGCAATCAAATGTTTTCGGTTTCCATTGGACAGGCACGTCCTTTCGGCTACTAATCGCACGGTTTTGCGGTGCGGTCGCTAAACACAGACACTAAACGTATTACACTGAACAGAGACGTCAGTGACCGAACGGACAGATCATAACTTTGCAAAAATAAAGAAGGCAAATTTTTCACTCTAGGGAAGATTTGAACCAAGAACCTTTGTTTAACAGTTGCTCACGCTAACCACGCGACCACGGCGCTCCTAAAGAAGGATTCTCCTAGATGTTGCCTATCTTGCACATGGACTACTCAGTTTGTATATTTTGCTCATTTTTTTCATAGTTCCACACAACTTCTTCCTGTTTTCTCGATTGATCTGTGTTCAGTTTTTCAAGGCTATCCACTGTGCCAACTTATAAGTAAATCTGAGGGGGGTGCGTTGGGGAGGTTCCCTTGTATGTTTCAAAGTAAAAATTATAATGGCTCCATGTTAAGACTATTTAATATACTATTATTATATACTGGCCATAAAATGTACGTGAATCTCGTACCTGTGAATAATACTAAAGAGGAGCTTAGTCGAGTGTATTAATCTGATGTTACCTTTTATTTGTTACATTTCCTTAAAATCAGTCCATCGAAGCAGTTTTAGAATTTGGTATGGGTTGTGTGGAAGCCAGTTCCTATGTAAGTCATGAAGCCTTCAGTTATTTCAGATAAATTTTATTAATGGGGCTCGATGGACATTGTTTTGATTAGTGAAAATTGCTTGAGTAAATTTTGAAAGATCTGTGTTTGTGTTTGTAATAAAGAAGTGTATGGCAAGTAGAAACTGGTTATGTGTTTAATTTCAACGTGTCGAAAGGAATGACGCATCTCTTCCTTGGATGATGAATTACATGCGCCTAATATTCCAGGAAAATTGGTTAATCACATCGTCAAACACGATGACGTAGACGCGCATGCTACATAGGATAGTACAGCTACTCGATAACTCGATTCAGTTAAGCCGACTGCCGAAAGAAACGAACGACTAGCGTGTGCGGGTGGTAATGCGGGCAGCCCCGCAAAGGGGAGGTGCGCGCCCCATCAGCCCCCCCACCCATATGTATCCTCCAGTGCGTGTAGGGCATACTGTTGCCTAGAGATGGTACATCAATACAGAAGACATTACCACGTATATACTGGATGGTTGATTCTAGGGAGGGGACCAAACAGCGAGGTCATCGGTCTCATCGGATAAATCGAAGTATGGGGAAGGAAGTGCCCTTTCGTAGGAACCATCCCGGCATTTACCTGAATCGATTCAGGGAAATCATGGAAAACCTTAGGATGGCCGGACGCGGGTTCCAACCGTCGTTCTCCCGAATGCGAGTCCAGTGAGCTAACTACTTCGCCACCTCCTTCGGTCACCATCGGCATGCAACGTTGCCCCCTAGCTGGGACCTCGTCTGGACACTCTTGAGATGGCGCTAACTTATTATTTAGAACACAATTACATGGACCTTGTTGCGGCAGAAAAAGTTCGTACCGCATATTTTTCGGAAGATTTGAGCTTTTTCAGCAAGGCTCTTTTCGCTTTTACGTATTTATAAAACGGCATGGCAGTCAGCTTGTAGTTAAACTGGTATTGTAAGATTCATTCAACACTTCCTGACAGCAGTCGATATCTTTCATCAGTCCACTGGGTTTTTTTTTTTTTTTACTTTATTGTTATTTTAAAACCTGTACAAATCAGGTAGGCTGGCAGCGGCACAGTACGCCGCTCTTCAGCCATAGCGTTTTAAAATAGTATAAAAACGGAGAATGATAATGAACAAAGTGACGGGCAAAAGAGAGAGGTCACAGAGACACAAAAAAACACGGAGTCGTTCACACGTGACGATAACAACACTGAAAACACGTTGGCACGGCGCACAGAACACTGACGAATCCGACGGCACAAGTGAACGTAGTAGTGGGACGGCGGACACCAAATACACTAAACGACGTCACACACACGAGACAAAGAAGGCGATGATCTCCGGCGCTCGAATGTTCACTATGCGTGTGCGAGTCCGGAGACCTGCCAAGAGAGGAGGAGGAGGAAGGGGAGTGGGAGAGCGAGAGGGGAGAGCAGAGATGCCATGGGCAAAGGAGAGAGAGGGGGAGGGAGGAAGGGGGAGGGGAAGCCCGGGGGAGAGGGGAGGAGGGAGGGGGCAAAGGAAAGAGAAGGGAAGGAAAAGGAGGGAGGGAGGGTGCCTAAAGGAAAGGACACAGGAGGTGGGGGGGAGGATCAAAGTTGATAGGAGGGGTAGATGGAGGGGAGGAGGACATCATCAGGGAGGGGGAGCTGGCGGAAGCCACCTTGGGAGAGGGTAAGGAGGGTGGAGAGATGGAGACCAGGTGGGACGTGGGCATACAGGCGCGGCAGCGGGCGGGGGTGGGAGAGGATTGGGGAGACGAGCGGGTGAGGAGGATCGAGTTTACGGGAGGTGTACAGGATCCGTATCCTTTCAAGGAAAAGGAGGAGGTGGGGGAAGGGGAGGAGATCGTACAGGATCCGCGTAGGGGAGGGGAGACGGATGCGATAGGCGAGGCGGAGAGCATGGCGTTCAAGGATTTGGAGGGATTTATAAAAGGAAGGGGGGCGGAGATCCAAGCCGGATGGGCATAACAAAGGATAGGGCGGATGAGGGATTGATAAGTGTGGAGGATGGTGGAGGGGTCCAGACCCCACGTGCGGCCGGAGAGGAGCTTGAGGAGACTGAGTCGGGAGCGTGCCTAGGCTTGGATTGTCCGGAGATGGGGAGTCCAGGAGAGGCGACGGTCAAGGGTGACGCCAAGGTACTTAAGGGTGGGAGTGAAGGCGATAGGACGGCCATAGATGGTGATGTAGAAATCAAGGAGGCGGAAGGAAGGGGTGGTTTTGCCTACAATGATCGCCTGGGTTTTGGAGGGATTGACCTTGAGCAACCACTGGTTGCACCAAGCGGTGAACCGGTCAAGATGGGATTGGAGAAGGTGTTGGGAGCGCTGCAGGGTGGGGGCAAGGGCAAGGAAGGTGGTGTCATCGGCAAACTGGAGAAGGTGGACGGGGTGTGATGGCGGCATGTCCACCGTGTACAAAAGGTACAGAAGGGGGGAGAGGACGGAGCCTTGGGGCACACCGGCGGAGGGGAAAAAGGTGTAGGAATCTGCGTTATGGATGGTGACATAGGAAGGACGGCGGGAGAGAAAGGAGCCGATCAGACGGACGTAGTTAATGGGAAGGGCGCAGGTTTGGAGCTGGAAGAGGAGACCGGAATGCCATACGCGGTCATAGGCACGTTCGAGGTCCAGGGAGAGGAAGATTGCAGAGCGACGGGAATTAAGCTGTTCGGAAAGGAGATGAGTGAGGTGAAGGAGAAGGTCGTCGGAAGAGAAGGACGGCCGAAAGCCACACTGGGTATCGGGAAGGAGGCGGTGCTGGCGGAGATGCTGGAGGATGCGGCGGGTGAGGATAGATTCCAGGACCTTGCTGAAGACCGAGGTAAGGCTGATGGGGCGGTAGGAGGAGATGGCAGACGGCGGTTTGCCGGGTTTAAGGAACATGAGGATACGGGAGGTTTTCCACAGGTCGGGGTAGTAACCGATGGACAGGACGACATTGTAGAGCCTGGCCAGGGTGGAGAGGAAAGAGACAAGAGCTTCACGAAGGTGACGGTAGGTGACACGATCGTGACCAGGAGCGGTGTTGCGTTTTGTGCGGAGTGTAGCAATGAGATCCTGTGTAGTGATAGGGGCATTGAGTTCTGTGTGTGCAATGTTGTCCAAGTACTGGAAACCAGGAGCGAGGGGAGGGACAGAGGTGTCAGTTCGATCGCGGATATTCGGGAATAGGGAGTAATCGAACTGGGGATCATCGGGGATGGAAAATACATCGGAGAGGTAGGAGGCAAAGTGATTGGCCTTACTAAGGGAGTCAGGGAAAGGGTGATCATCATGGAGAAGAGGATAATAGGGGGAGGGTTTAGTTCCGGTAAGGCGACGGAAGGCCGACCAGAACTTGGACGAGTTGATTGGTAGGGTAGCATTTAAACGGGTGCATGTCTGTCGCCAGTCCCGGCGTTTCTTAGCCGCGAGCAAATTACGAATGTGTCGCTGGAGTTGCCGGTGGCGTCGTAGTGTGTCCGGGTCACGCGTGCAGAGGAAGGCACGATAGAGACGACGGGATTCACGGAGGAGGAGGACGGCCTGTGGGGGTAAGGTAGGACGGTGGGGGTGGATGGTGACAGTAGGGACGTGGGCCTCCACGGCCTCAGACAAGGTCTGCTGGAGAAAGGAGGCGGCATGGGTGACATCGTCAGGGTGGTGGTAGGTGAGAGGGTGGCTATCGACCTGGGTGGAAAGGGTATCCCGGTAGGCATTCCAGTCGGCTCGGGAATAGTCATGGACATACCGGGGGAGGGTCAGTACGAGGGTCGGGGCGAGGGCGACGATCGTCTGAAACGGTGAGGAGGACAGGGAGATGGTCGCTACCAATAGGCTCCAGGACATCCACCGTTATGCGGCCAAGGAGGTTGGGGGAGGAGAGGATAACATCAGGAGTGGAGTTGGATTCGGGACGGGTGTGCTGGGGGATGGGAATAAGGTCGCCTTGAAGGGAGGAGAGGAACCGATGCCACCGCCGTAACTGGGCGGCGGAACGACTATGGATGTTGAGGTCAGCGGCGATCACGTGGGAGGAGAAGGTACGGTCAATGTGGGAGAGGAAATCGAAGGGAATAGGGGCGTTAGGGCGGACATAGATGGTGGCGCAGGTAACGGTAAGGCCAGGGAAGAAGAGACTAAGGATCAGGTGTTCGGTGGGGTTGGGAAGGAGAGGTTGGAGCCGAACGGGGATCTGGCGATGGTGCCCAATGGCAACTCCGCCAAGCGCAATTGGAAGGGGATTATCGGAGCGGTGGAGGAGGTAGGGCGAAGTGTGGACGGTGTGGTGGGGTTGGAGGAAGGTTTCATTAAGGAGGAAGGCGTCCACGCGCTGGGTGGCAAGGGTATGGAGAAAGAGGTTCTTGTTGGTGGGAAGGGAGCGGATGTTGTTGAAAAGGATACGTTGCTGTCGCGCCATGACAGGGATTTAAACGAGAGTGTCAAGACGGGAGAAGGTGAAATGGGCCTGGTTGTTAGAGTAGGTGGCGTACATTTTGAGGTGGAAAACGGATCGGGCGGCGAGGGAGATCTGTTGGAGGGTGTGTGGGCGCTGAAAAGGATGTACATTCTGCAGGACAATGGTGAGGAATCGGATGATGTCCTCAGCGGTAGGGGGTGAGTGAAGGGAGTTGCTGGGAGGGGTGGGGGCGTCCAGAGGGCGGACAGGAACGGTGAGTTCAGGAGTGGTAGGAGGGGGTCGGGCCTTACACTTCTGGGAGTAGGTGGGATGAGGGAGGTTACAGGTATTAGAGGAGGGGGGGGACTGGAGATTGGGGCACTGCCGTAAAAAGTGGGCTTGCCTACAGTGCGGGCAGGTGGGGGCCTCGCGGCACTCAGATGTTGGGTGCGCATTATATCGCAAGCACCTTTGGCAGTGGAGGGATTGAGGAGGGGAACGGGAGGGGTCAACTTTATAACGCTGGTTAAAAAGGAGGGCACCCTCCTTCTGGAGACGGTCTATGGAGGGGGCGTGCTCAGAAAAAACGCGCATAAGGCGGGTGGGGCCGGCAGCGTTATGGATCCGGCGAACCGCACGCACCTCCAGATGGGGACGGGCCTGAAGCTCCGCCAACACCTCCTCCTCCGTGATCACTGGACTGAGCCGAGTGATCACGGCGGTGAGGGTCGGCGGGCGACGCGGAGGTTGGGGTTGGCGGGAGGGAGGTGGCGAGGGAGCAGGGGTGAGAGAGGCAAGAGGGCCAAAGCGGGTGATAGGGATGCGGGAAAGGAGGTCCGTGTGGAGGGTAGGGCTGGGGGAGGAGATGAGTACCGAATCACGGCGAGGAGTGAGGAGGGAGATGGGGGCACCAGGACAATTCTGGCGAAGGAAGAGGGTGAGGTTCCGGGCTTCAAGGAGGGAGGCATCCGGACGGGAGAGGAGGTAGCGGTAGGAGGAGGGGGTAGAGGAGGAGGAGGAGGGGGCAGGGACGGGCGGGGAGACATCCATGGCATCAGGGGTGGGGGAAGGGGGACGAGGCGGAGCCTTTTTTGGGACAGACGAGACAGGAGTGCCACTGGGGCGCTTGACGGCGGCGGAGGAGGTGTGGGGGATGGGACCAACTGGAATATGGCGGGGAGGGGCAGGTCCCGGGGCTGGAGTCGGCGCCGGAGATGGTGACGGTGATGGTGAAGGCGAAGGCGACGGCGACGATGACGATGACGGTGGCAGTGGCGGCGGTGATGGCGAAGGTGACGGGGAGAGCTGGGCGTGGACAGTGGCCCGACGGGCCACCACCCGAGCCGGAGCTGCAGTCACAGGCTGGGGGAGTGGGGGGAAAGGATCGGAACGAGAGGAGCGAGAGGAAGAACCGGGAGAGGGGGCGACAAAGATAGAGGGTGAAGGGAGAGTGAGGAGAGGTGGGATGGAAGGAGGGGGGGTGGGACTGGGCACACCAAGTTATAGTGGTGGAGGCGGCGGAAGGGGATGTATAGACGATGTCGGTGGTGGTAGTAGTGACGGTGGTGGTGGGGGCGGACATGATGACAGGAAGAAAAAACGCACAGCACGATAAGGAAATGACACAAACTGGGAACAGGCGAAGACGCAGACGGACGAAGACCAGGGTCGGACGACCAGGGCGGACGGCGGCGGCGGCGACGGCGGCGGCGGCGGCGGCGGCGAGCACCGGCGGCGGCGGCGGCGGCGGCGGCGGCGGCGACGTCGGCGGCGAACAGACGGACGGACAGCAGGCGGCAGTCCACTGGGCCGACATCAGCGAAAATACTCTTTCCACATTGGCGTTCTACACGGGAACAGAAAACAAATACTCGCCACTTAAATACACTCCTGGAAATTGAAATAAGAACGTGAATTCATTGTCCCAGGAAGGGGAAACTGTATTGACACATTCCTGGGGTCAGATACATCACATGATCACACTGACAGAACCACAGGCACATAGACACAGGCAACAGAGCATGCACAATGTCGGCACTAGTACAGTGTATATCCACCTTTCGCAGCAATGCAGGCTGCTATTCTCCCATGGAGACGATCGTAGAGATGCTGGATGTAGTCCTGTGGAACGGCTTGCCATGCCATTTCCACCTGGCGCCTCAGGTGGACCAGCGTTCGTGCTGGACGTGCAGACCGCGTGAGACGACGCTTCATCCAGTCCCAAACATGCTCAATGGGGGACAGATCCGGAGATCTTGCTGGCCAGGGTAGTTGACTTACACCTTCTAGAGCACGTTGGGTGGCACGGGATACATGCGTACGTGCATTGTCCTGTTGGAACAGCAAGTTCCCTTGCCGGTCTAGGAATGGTAGAACGATGGGTTCGATGACGGTTTGGATGTACCGTGCACTATTCAGTGTCCCCTCGACGATCACCAGTGGTGTACGGCCAGTGTAGGAGATCGCTCCCCACACCATGATGCCGGGTGTTGGCCCTGTGTGCCTCGGTCGTATGCAGTCCTGATTGTGGCGCTCACCTGCACGGCGCCAAACACGCATACGACCATCATTGGCACCAAGGCAGAAGCGACTCTCATCGCTGAAGACGACACGTCTCCATTCGTCCCTCCATTCACGCCTGTCGCGACACCGCTGGAGGCGGGCTGCACGATGTTGGGGCGTGAGCGGAAGACGGCCTAACGGTGTGCGGGACCGTAGCCCAGCTTCATGGAGACGGTTGCGAATGGTCCTCGCCGATACCCCAGGAGCAACAGTGTCCCTAATTTGCTGGGAAGTGGCGGTGCGGTCCGCTACGGCACTGCGTAGGATCCTACGGTCTTGGCGTGCATCCGTGCGTCGCTGCGGTCTGGTCCCAGGTCGTCGGGCACGTGCACCTTCCGCCGACCACTGGCGACAACATCGATGTACTGTGGAGACCTCACGCCCCACGTGTTGAGCAATTCGGCGGTACGTCCACCCGGCCTCCCGCATGCCCACTATACGCCCTCGCTCAAAGTCCGTCAACTGCACATACGGTTCACGTCCACGCTGTCGCGGCATGCTACCAGTGTTAAAGACTGCGATGGAGCTCCGTATGCCACGGAAAACTGGCTGACACTGACGGCGGCGGTGCACAAATTCTGCGCAGCTAGCGCCATTCGACGGCCAACACCGCGGTTCCTGGTGTGTCAGCTGTGCCGTGCGTGTGATCATTGCTTGTACAGCCCTCTCGCAGTGTCCGGAGCAAGTATGGTGGGTCTGACACACCGGTGTCAATGTGTTCTTTTTTCCATTTCCAGGAGTGTAGTTCCAGCCCTGTACTGCTGGTTTTTTTCTCGAACGATGGCGCAAGACCTAGGAAGTTCTAGCATCTTCGATACGGAATGTGCAACATGCAACGCCATCGGTGTGATCTTGTCAACGTAATCTTGTTAACATTCATAGAACTAACTGAGAATGAATTTACACGTTGTGCTAACAGATGGCGTTACATGAGCTAAGATCGTGACAATATTTTGCCAAATCTGGACCAAATTGGGTCTTCTCTGTCTGTGATGTAGCGTCAAGTGTAAGCGCAGCCATGGTCTCCGAGCTGATAGTCCTTGCTGCTGCAAACGTCGTCGAACTGTTTGTGCAGGTGGTTGCACGATCCGTTACAGCCATGCGGATAAGATGCCTGTCATCTCGACTGCTAGTGATACGAGGCCGTTGGGATCCAGCACGGCGTTCCGTATTACCCTCCTGAACCCACCGATTCCATATTCTGCTAACAGTCATTGGATCTCGACCAACGCGAGCAGCAATGTCGCGATACGATAAACCGTAATCGCGATAGGCTACAATCCGACCTTTATCAACGTCGGAAACGTGATGGTACTCATTTCTCCTTCTTAAATGAGGCATCACAACAACGTTTCACCAGGAAACGCCAGTCGGTTGGAACCTTTCCTCATGTCAGCACGGTGTAGGTGTCGCCACCGGCGCCAATCTTGTGTGAATGCTCTGAAAAGCTAATATTTGCATATTATAGCATCTTCTTCCTGTCGGTTAAATTTCGCGTCTGTAGCACGTCATCTTCGTGGTGTAGCAATTTTAATGGCCAGTAGTGTACATTCAATATATCTTGTAGTCCTACAGGAACCGTATGGTTTTCAATTAACTTCTTACGAAGCAATGAATTCTTGAACACTGATCAATGTCGCGAGCTTATATTAATGTACATCAGTCTGTGGTGGGAATCACACATGGCCAACAAAACTGTATCGAGAAACTATTTTTGTTGTTAGTACAGAGCAGCCCACAGTCAGCTGCCTTGATGACACGTATATGTTTACTATCTGTTGGGTAAACTGACTGCCTTATTAGTAAACCTTTAGCTATGCTTACTTCACGAAATAGCGGCACCGAAGATTTAGTTATCAAATACCTCTTTCCGATTTTCTTAGTCTGTAAGTGAAGTAAACGAGAGTCATCGAGGTAGTAAGACTCTATGATGAAACGGAGACAAAGTGGCGCGGCATCAGCGACAGATCAAAGTGGCACGACGACAAAGAAGTCGCTTGTCTTTCTAGTAGCGCCGCGCCAAGCAGCGCAGCGCCATTTAAGGCCCCATGCATCTCAGCGCTTCTCTGTGGCCTCTTATGAAGCTGCCTTTTCCTAAGGCAAAAAATACAATTATTTTCGATATAACTAACTAACTAACTCCGTCTACAGGCCGCAAGCGACCCATCGGGACCATCCGACCGCCGTATCATCCTCAGGTGAGGATGCGGATAGGAGGGGCATGGGGTCAGCACACCGCTCTCCCGGTCGTTATGACGGTTTTCTTTGACCGGAGCCGCTACTATTCGGTCGAGTAGCTCCTCAATTGGCATCACGAGGCTGAGTGCACCCCGAAAAATGGCAACAGCACGTGGCGGCGGGATGGTGACCCATCCAAGCGCCGGCCACGCCCGACAGCGCTTAACTTCGGTGATCTCACGGGAACCGGTGTATCCACTGTGGCAAGGCCGTTGCCTAATTATTTTCGATATAGAAAAAAAATACAATTATTTGGGAAATACATTATGCACAGCTGCTGATGAATTAAAAACAGAGCATAACTGAAATTTTTCGAAGATGATGATGATTTACTGAACCCAACTGTGTGGTTGTTGATGTAAGAAACAAAAGAATCAACGAACTTACTGCCTCCAGTGTATCAAAATGTATAATAATAAACAACAATATTTTTTAAGAATTATTATGTTGCGGCAGAATGTCGCATCCTTTAGCGTACGTTAAAAGTTTATAAATACGTGCAACCATTGCAGTTGGAGTATGTTCTGTGGTATTCATAACATAAAATGATTTATACATTTATTTAAGCATCATGTGTGCTATCACTGCATCTGAAGATCTCTTCGAAACTGTCAGTGTCTTCGTGGGATTGCGTAGATAGCGCTACTTGGGCGCTAGCTGACTGGTCAAAACAACAAGCCAACGCTAGCCAAATGTCAAATTATTCTCGTCTCGAGGCCTAACAGCAAGAAGAGAATGCACCACGTCGACGCACGGTGTTTAATATTAGAGATAGAATCCTGGACGACGCAGCTGTTGCAGTGCTCCAGAAAGGTTTGAACTATGCACCAACACCACGGACAGCTCCAGTCCGAGATGTCGTAGCTGGCATAGAACAGGCAATTTCCTTCCCAGTGACGTTGCAGAAGAGATTAGGAGGGACACCTGCCGAATGTAAACGCGAGCCCCACGGAGAAAGTCCAAAAAATGGGTCTGAGCACTATGGGACTTAACACCTGAGGTCATCAGTCCCCCAGAACTTAGAACTACTTAAACCTAACTAACCTAAGCACATCACAAACATCCATGCCCGAGGCAGGATTCGAACCTGCGACCGTAGCGGTCGCGCGGTTCCAGACTGTAGCGCCTAGAACCGCTCGGCCACTCCGGCCGGCAGAAAGTTCAACATCAGCTCTGCAGAAAGGAAGGCTCTGCGAGACTTGACAGCGGACAAAGAACTCGTCAGTTTACCTGCCGGAAAGGGGAACGCACCGTCCTCCTCTCACGAGTTAAATACAACAGCAAAATGGAGGCGCTGCTTGACGATCCTGCCTATTGCAAGCTAAGAGAGGATCCGACTGGCAAAATCCAGAGAGAAACATAAGATCTTCTCAAGAAGAGCTCTATTCCTTCTAAAGTGTCCAAAAGCCTACGCCAGCAGGCTACAGTTCCCCCAAGACTGTACGGCCTACCCAAGGTACATAAGGCTGGGGCTCATCTTCGTCCAATAGTGTGAGTAACATTGAAGTTCCTATTTTGGGGCCAAACATCATATTACACGGTTTGGACCTCTCATAGGCACTATATCCAAAATTCAGAGGACTTCATAGACACTTAAGCTACAAGCGTCGAATATTTTGGTTAGTTTTGACGTTATATGTTTATTTACAAAAGTACCTCTGCAGGTCTCGTTAGAGTTTATCAGCAGCCAGTTTGAGAAACACAAAAAAATGTTCAAATCTGGGCTGCTATAACGTGTGGTAACTGCTGTTGAAACAGTGTTGATGCATTCCTAAAAGTAAGTAATCACTACAAAGCTCTTCACCGGGTATTAATGCAGAGACGTAAACAAGCACTTCCGGTCCTGTAGCAGCAGGTACAGTAGACGGCAGTTCGCCGGACCAGTCCTCAGGCTGCGGCGGAGAAGGCCCGTTTAGCAGCTACACCACCAGCAACGGTGGAATGCGGCCCATCCTCCCGTCGTCGAAACCACTGCGGCCAACGCTGGATCGCCAGGTTCTTCTCACAACCCCCCAAGTTAACCGGCTAGGCACCACGTGCCTCCTCGGCGAATTGTCTACGAGAGAGCGAACCGCCAGACACCTCTTACAAAGGAACCTCCCCATTGCACCCCCCTCAGATTTAGTTGTAAGTTGGCACACTGGATAGGCCTTGAAAAACTGAACACAGATCAATCGAGAAAACAGCAAGGAGTTGTTCAAATGGCTCTGAGCACTATGGGACTTAACATCTGTGGTCATCAGTCCCCTAGAACTTAGAACTACCTAAACCTAACTAAACTAAGGACATCACACACATCCATGCCCGAGGCAGGATTCGAACCTGCGACCGTAGCGGTCTCGCGGTTCCATACTGCAGCGCCAGAACAGCGCGGCCACTTCGGCCGGCCTTCCTGTTTTTTTGATTGATCTGTGTTCAGTTTTTCAAGGCCTATCCACTGTGCCAACTTATAACTAAATCTGAGGGGGTGCGATTGGGAGGTTCCCTTGTTAGGAGCCGCCTGTGGAGTCTCTGTACTCAAAGACAAGCGCGTACGAAAGCTGGTGCGATAGGTCGATTCGTGACAGGGTTCAATTTTATTTTCCTGTAACTATGTGAGAACAGAATAATTACGATGTGACTTTTCATGCTTTCCCGACGTATCTGGTGGAAATACTTATACGCTTCTCGGGTTTGCCGCCAGATCGTATTGTGTAACTCGCACAATATTTCATCGATGCAACTACTCGACATCATCACCTGGTGGTAGCTGCTGCTGTGACTGCTGCAAGGTGCGACTGATGAAAATCGCGCGGTGGCGTCGAAATTTATCATGCATGGGGCAGGCAATAAGTGTGCGCGGGAAGACGCTCATAGTTGGAGGAATACGGCGCTCCTGGTAACCCCTGCTGCGAGCCGCAGAAAGGCTATTCGCGCATGCACTATGGGCAAATGACTGTGCTGCCGGACGCTCCTGCGATTAAAGGCTGATCTAAATCTCAGTAGCGCGTTGCATCACGTGATGAATCGGAAGTTCTTGTTTCCCCTGTTTTGATTTAATGGCAGCCAGTGCTAAAGTGGCACTTTGTTGAACACCTGCATCCCTGTTGATAGCCGGCCGCGGTGGTCTCGCCGTTCTAGGCGCGCAGTCCGGAACCGTGCGACTGCTACGGTCGCAGGTTCGAATCCTGCCTCGGGCATGGATGTGTGTGATGTCCTTAGGTTAGTTAGGTTTAAGTAGTTCTAAGTTCTAGGGGACTGATGACCACAGCAGTTGAGTCCCATAGTGCTCAGAGCCATTTGAACCATTTGAACCCTGTTGATAAGATTGTCAGCCGTACTGATATGTATGGCCTCCTTAACAACACAGTCCCAGAAAGATGATGCTGGGGATAAAATTTCCGTCTGTTCCTAATGCATATGATGTCCCGTGTCACGGAAATGCTCCGCTACTGCTGATTTATCAGGTTGCCCCAGGCGTGTATGACGGTGGTGTTCGACACAACGTCTTGCACGGTTCGGCATGTCCGCCCAGTATAAAATTTTCCACACTGGCATGGGATTTTATACACGCCACGTTTCCTAAGGCCATGGTCGTCCTTGACCGAGCACAATAGATTCCTCAGTTTTGCTGGTGGCCGAAAAACACACTTGATGTCGTGCTTTTTGAGGATTTCTTCTATTCTTGAAGACATGCCGCCAAAATAGGGCAAGAACGCTGCTGCAGTGGGTGGCTCCGCATCTTCATTTACATCCCTGCTTCGAATTTGCTTAGAACGCAATGCATGGCGTATCTGCCTATCGGAATAGCCATTTTGTTTGAATGCCGTTCTCAGGTGGTGTGCAACAAGCGCTAACTTTGGTAATGTTCGTTAACTGTTCGGAGCTCTGAGAGAACCCGATAACCGTTAATTGTCATTTTACTATTTAAATAATTTAATTTGTTTGACAAGGTTGTGGTAAAAATTCCTCCTAATTCCACGCTTGCTGTTTGTTGCGTACTGAGACGTACTATCTTGCGTTCAGTAAATTCTGCCTTTCTGAACAACGCAGACTTTTGGCGTGACTTTTAACGCTCCACCTGCCTTCTTGCGACCATCCGAATGGAGTTGGCCCAGCCTGGGCTGAAGAAGCATTAATGGGGTTGTTTATTTAAGACCCGTAGCCTGCGTCTTGTAACCAAAAATTTTCTACTCCTTGTAAATGAAGGAGTATCGTATTAGCTGACGATAGCTCTGTGCTAATATCATCTCGTTCCAGAGTTTTTTTACGTGCCCTTTCTTATACTGTAAAGCAAAGTGGTATTGAAGGAATGAGTACAGCTAATCTACAAGTCTAATTCCCAGAGTGTGAGATTCAGCTACTTGTTGCCAAGGTATACTGTGCGTGTTAATTTTATTGTGTTTGTAATACTGGCCCTATGTATGTTTTAGAACTAGTTAATTTTGGATGCTTGGCCGTGTTGTTGTGAAGTGTCACAAGTTCTACCACACAATGCAAACAGCTTCATGATGATGCTTATAAGTTTGCTCAGAATATTTTGTAACAATTTCTCCTTCAAATATTTATTACAGTTTTTGTGTATGTGTTTTCTTAAAGCATTCTTTACATTTAAATGTCACTGGATGGGCCCAGTTAATGTTCATTGGGATGTTACTGTGCGTTTCTATACTTTATTTCACGCACAGCTAAAACATTTCAGGAGTTTTTTGATTTTATTTTAAGCCTATACTTTCAGATTAGGTGATTTTGCTCTCAAAGGCTCAACTGTGTAAAGAGTATTTGGTAAATTTCGTCATATCTAAATATTATCCTTGCAGTGCTCTCAGTTTCGAAATTGGCAACTAAACCCTTTGGTTGGGGGCCAACCTTTTAAGTTTGCTGATTTAGTGGAATCTTGTAATCTTAGTAAACTGTAATTTCACACAGAGGTGCATTAAGGAATGATGTTCAATCAAATGGTTCAAATGGCTCTGAGCACTATGGGATTTAACATCTGAGGTCATCAGTCCCCTAGAACTTAGAACTACTTAAACCTAACTAACCTAAGGACATCACACACATCCATGCCCGAGGCAGGTTTCGAACCTGCGACCGTAGCGGTCACGCGGTTCCAGGCTGAAGCGCCTAGAACCGCACGGCCACACCCCATTTGCCCAGGCCTACCTTGTCCTTCCTCTAGAGGCATACTGAGGCGTCTCCTAATTTGTAGAAGGGTGTGGTATCGATCCATGGATCTCTGGCTTATGGACCCACCACACTTCCACTATAGCCTCACAGTAAAATAGGAAGAATACAGCATTATTTCTAGGTGACCGAGCGCACACAAGTGGTGGTTATATGAACATACACTTAAAACTACGTAGCTGAGTGTTACTCTCAATTATAGCAATGTGTACTGACATATGCCACAGTAGTATTGCGTTTTTATGCTGCCAAAGAAGTAGATATCAACAGGCGTATGAGATTCGTCATACTCAGTGGTCATCTGAGCTCTGATGTACTGCACATAGTCCCCCTCAGATCATGTATGCTGTACTTTAACACGATGTTTAACATTCCCGATTTCTATTACTACATGATAAGTACTATCTGATTCTATGCCTATATTTTCGTGTTGAATCCACTAACAGTCAAACTGTAGGTAGTGGTGAACATTAGTACAGTGGGACATGTCGTCATGGATTAGTGAGTAGTTGTGGTGCAGCGAACAGTTGCGTTTCATGCTCAGATATATCAGATGTTGACTTCTGCTCAGGGAATGTTTGTGGTGTAATCAATAGACTCTCGACCACTTAAGTGTCGTGCTCCAACAATGCAGCTATTGTTGCAATCAGCAGCTGTTTGCACTATGGAAATGAAAGAAGATTGTATTTGTGATTACACGTGGAATAATAATATTGACCTAGCAGAGAGGGAGGACAAATTTAATATTTACATTCGACAGTGATAGTATGTGATTGGAAAAGTTGAGCGTCAGATCCCTTACACGGGCATTTCGCAGTTGCAAAGAAGAATTGCCGTTTGTATTTGTAAAACTACACATTTGCAATGAACAGTTAGAGAGAGGGAGAGAGAGAGAGAGACAGAGAGAGAGAGAGGATTAATATCCACTTTGTGAAATTACTCTTACGCAATGATCAATGAGAGAGAAAGAGGAATAGGTTAATATCCATGTATCGGCTTTCCTTCCTTACTGTGCCTGACTAATCTCCGCTGCCGGCGCTTCATGATGCTCTCCCTATTTTGCACAGAACAAAAGTGAGTAGTCGGTTTGATGGTTAATAAGACCAGGGGAGTGGTAGGGCAATTATTTCTTTGGCTGGTTGTGGTGGTGGCCGTGGGGGGAATCCTTAATTAATTTTGTGGGCAATAAATCATTACAGTTAAGTAATAAATAACGTTGGTAAATTAGACAGCCATAAACTGTCACACAAACATGAAAGGTCATTGAGATAATGTGTAGGCCGTCATTTATAAGTCACACAGTTGGCATACAGAGGTCATAAGAAGAACAGTGGGCCTTTATCCTTGACTGGGTTCGCCATCTTGGAGAAATCTTGCAGCTAAGCAGGCTGTCATATCTCCAGCCTACAGAAGCACAATCCGCCATGTTTTTAATCCTCCCAGTTGGCGTAGGTAAGTTGGAGGTGGGGGCTGGTGGAGTGGGTGGGCAGTGGGCATGATCTTTGATCTTCCAGATATCTGGCAACATCGTAGTATGTCTTTGTAGGTACCTAGTGCTTCTCTAATGTACGAATTTGGGCCACCAATCATACTAATTCAGGAGAGACAGTCAGCACGGATGTCCTTTCATACAACCTCTCATGAATCCATTTCCTGTCACCTTTCAACAGGAAGTCGCCCATCTACACAAGACAAGCGCCGCTGTGTACTACCTACGTAATGCTCAGATACTCATTTGAGCAACAGTATTCTACTACCTGCTCAAAATATAAAAAGTGTGAAATCCTCATGAATGTCAGCACCATCTCTACGCCAGGGTCAAAGATACGTAAAAGCAGTTATAACAGTTATATACCAGTTTATCTCAGAGAAGGGGAAATAATGGATATACGACACCCTTCACAACCGAACCTAGGCTTCTATCCTGCCCAAAGATGTTGTGACATTCTTGTGATAAGGAACCGGTAGTTTGCTAGTACTTTCAGTCTCGTTTTTCATTTAACATGACTGAACTTCTTTGTCCGTATGTAGGACTGTTGTAGTGCATTTCTTGTAAAGGGTGAAATGTCCCATGTGACAAGCTATTTTCCACATTTCGATGAGTCTGTCCCATATCGAGCACATTCATTCCTCATGTTTCAAGCCTCAATGTCTACGATGCCTGCTGGCAATACTGTTCATATTCATCCTGGAGAACTCTGTACAATCTAATCTTAAAACAGTGGACTTCCCTTGCCTTGCATGGCTCACTAAATACAATTGCCCTTAACGCTTAAATGTATGAAGGCAGTGATGGACTGATGACTGTCACTGCCAATGACGAGCACCTCCACATTCGGTGCTATTTTGTCAATCAAACGAAAACTGAACAAATGCCTTCAATTAACTGTACGTGGCTATGTTTCACTCCTGTCCTTGCAAATGACAAATAGCCTATATCTACTCACACACAGTAACAGATACAAATTTAACACAGTTTAAAGTTTAGCATTTTATTAAGCGGAATGTGTTATGTCTTTGTTCAGAAAGAGTTATTGTGTATTAATAGACATCACTGCTGTGTACTATTGCACAGCTATAAGGATTACTTGCTTGACTTACACAGAAATGCAAAATATTCGCCTGCACTCATGTGCAATCGTATATTCTTCTGGAAGTTGTAAATACTCTTCACGGCTGATTACTGACTGGTGCTGCTAAGACTCACCTTTCGAAATGTTTTTAATAAACTATCAATGGGACCATCAGAAGTGTAAAAAACGGATTTTGATAGGTCTCGGATACGTTGCAGAGGGACGTGCCCTGAGTATGAGCCTATACGCATTTTTAGCGCCGGGCCTTGCCTTACCAGAAAATTGATTTTGAAATTCACTGTACGTGGTAATACACGTAACGCTAGCCACGTTCCAGTTAAGTGAGCGTGGCGCAGCGGTTGAGGTCTACAGTTACCACGCTGGAGGTACAGTGTTCGAGTCCTTTCCGTGTTTCCGCTTTCTTTTTGTAATCATAACACTTTAACCTTTTCTCCATTTTAGTTTACGGTGTATTAATGAACAGTGTACAGCGTGTGAAATTATTGAAAAATATTCAATTTTGCCGTAGTAATTTGATTTTTACGTCGTTCTTACAAAATCTTACTCGCTATCGCCTGCATCGCTTGCTGTGCCATAACAGAAATCCAGATGATATTTGTCGTAAAAGCAAACGAAACACAATGTTTTACACCCCCAAGCACATTTCATAATCCCACAGTTTGGTGGGATAACTTTTATGGTGCAGGTTCACGCTTTCCTCTCATCTACGAAGATGTAATCGTATATGGTCAGATTAGCCTGCCCTCGCCCGTACCAATGATATACAGAAATTTTTCCTCTCCCACGTACGGAAGAAATACAGATTTTAAAATTTCTTCGTACACCAGTTTAGTGAACTTCCCTGATTTCGTGCAGGATACAATTACGTTTTTAAATACGGGGGTTAATTCATCCACCCTTTTCTGAACATTAGGACCAAATTTTCCCGACGATTCCCGCATACATAAAAAAAATCTTACGGAAACACCTTTCCTGACGCAGTTAGAGTGTACTGTGTTGTGTACGCATGATTTATCTTGTTTAAATCTTTTCTCTGCACGAGAACGGTTATCGCCCCTTTCTCCGAGAGGGATCTATTGTACGTTGACAGCCCGTTCGATCAGTGTCGATTACGTAGTCGAGGTTAAAATTGCCAATAATTATTTTGGTTTGTGTGTGGAATTCTTCCGCAGCTACTAATACTTCTTCCATAGTTGCACATTCTTTGGAACTGATGAACTTCGTAATCTTCCTTGGCCTGATTTTATGCTTTTGTTTAAATCGTTCGACCCAAGCCGAGCTGGCCACGAAATTAAAGGTACCGATAAAAGGGGAACAGCAGCGTTCATGGCCCATTGTTGTAAATTTCTGGTTGTCACCTGCTAGCGGAAGAAATTGTATCATTTTCTTACAATGCATTTGACATAGATTTTGATATGATTTACTTGTTCCAAATTTTGTGTCGCTTCGACGAACCGTTCATCCGTCTCACGATCGATATTGTCCCATTTATCACTACGAGTTCCACCTCGCTTCACATCTTTCCATAAGATATAGCATTGATTTATGTTTTAATCGAGAGACGCCGTGGGTCTGCAAACTCTTTAGTCTGCATTTCGGATGAGCTACTGCAAGAGCGACTGCTCGTTCTTTGTAGGATAGAGGCACATAATCTCTGGTTCATGTGGGAATTCGTCGGCGACGAAATCGCCATCTCTGCTCCCGTATACTGCAAAGTAAATGTCGATTCGTCCGCAAGAAAGAGAGCATCCTCACAAAAGTGAAACTTAAACGCCTCATATTCGTGCAACTCGTCTTCTTCGTTGAAGTTTATTAATTCTCAGCCAACAGATCTTGTATTGCGATACATATCTCACTGCCAATTGCAATTGAATTAGCCGAGATCGTGCTGGGTGTGTATTTGTTAGAAGATTTAAATCAGGAAGCAACTTTTCGGCGTATTTGATGGCGTTAGTAATTTCACTTTGCGGTTGTTCATTCAGTTCCTCTACCTCTGATGTATCTTCTTCTGGCTGTAGTTCTGTAGACAGATTTGGGTCGTCTACTTCACTTCAAAAACGCACGGTACTAACAACAAGTTGCGAGCAACTGACGTTGAAGACAAATGCAAACTAGCGGTTTAGGAGCTAGGTGACCGCCGTTTGTTTGACCATGGTGGTACATGTTCATAATACACAGAGGACTGTCCGTGCGAACTCTGTGTATTATGAAATTATATCACCGTAGCCAAATAAAAGGCGGTGACCCGGGCGATACACTGTCGCACGGGATGTCCGCGTGGACAGTCCGTTTTCTGCTTGACCGAGCCTACACAATTTAAACTTTTTAATGGCTCTGAGCACTATGGGACTTAGCTACTGGGGTCATCAGTACCCTAGAACTTAGAACTACTTAAACCTAACTAACCTAAGGACATCACACACATTCATGCCCGTGGCAGGACTCGAACCTGTGACCGTAGCGGTTGCGCGGTTCCAGACTGAAACGCCTAGAACCCCTCGGCTACTCCGGCCGGCTAAACTTCTTAATAATTTCACACGATGTACACTGTTCGTTGATATTCTGTGAAATAAGATGGAAACATGTCGGAGTGTTCTGATTTAAAAAAGAAAAAAAAACAATAGCAAGGAAAGGACCCGAACACAGTATCTCCATCTTGGTAGCTGTAGATGTTAACCACTGCGCCACCTTCACCTGGTTGGAGCATGGCTAACGTTACGCGTATTACAGCACGCAGTAAACTTCAGAATCAATATTCTCGAAAACCAAGGCCGTCGCTAAAAACAGCGGATAACCTCATATTCAGGGCATGTCCCTCTACAACATATCCGAGACCCATCAAAATCCATTATTTACGCTTCTGATGGCCCCCTTGCAAGTTGAAGAACGTGATAGGAGACTCAAGGCAACGGCTGAATTACAGCCGAGCATATCACTCTGAAGGTGTGGCGGTGGAACTTTTAAGTTCCGCGCCACCCTTCAACGGTGGAAGTACAGAGCCTTTTGCCGGCAGTGCGCCGCCTTATAAAGACCGTTGGTGGATGTATCTGCCGGAACTATTTGCGTAGCAAAGTAATCCCTAGGCTAGTTGCGACTTCTGGTGAAGCTGTTCTGCAGGCTCCGCGAACGGGCAGCGGTCCCTGGTGTAAGTTGTAGAACTTAGCGTCGTATGATTATGTATTGGCTGTTCATTTGCTCTGGTGAGAAACAACGTATTTTCATAGCTTGCACTGCCGAGGTTCCACTGTTCCTGTTCGCCAAACAGCATATAAGGTATATCAAAACGTACTTTAAACTTTGAAAGTTCACACAAACTTATTCGTATGACTTACAGACTTAGACGTGGTGCCTTCTTGCTGGAAAATTGATCTCGTTACGACTGCTTGGTAAGATGTTTTGTATTCCTTAAAAGTCCGCTTTCTACTGGACTGAGCTGTGCCAACTGCAGGGACCCAACGTTCACTAGACCTGATACTGCTGTGGCCGTACACTTCGGACATCGTAGCGCCTACTGCTTCGGCATCCCACTTTACGCCGAACCATCACGGGATGTCTGAAAAACCGCGTGTATATTCACCAGGAAAACTTAAGCCATCTGTGTTGTCAAATCAAAGACTTACTGGCGGCCACAACGCAACACACCATCAGGTCTCCACCAACTGCCACCAGGGACCGCTACCCGTTAGCGGAGCCTACAGAACAGCTTCACCAGAAGTCGCAACTAGCCTAGGGATTACTTGGCTACGCAAATAGTTCCGGCAGATACATCCACCAACGGTCTTTATAATGCGGCGCACTGCCGGCAAAAGGCTCTGTACTTCCACCGTCGAAGGGTGGCGCGGAACATAAAAGTTCCACCGCCACTCCTTCAGAGTGATATGCTCGGCTGTTATTCAGCCGTTGCCTTGAGTCTCCTATCACGTATCCACCGAGACACTTGGACTGGATCTGAACCCGTGATGCTATGTATTAGAAAACTGCCACAAAATTAAGAAAAAAAGGCAAAAGGTAGTTCGACGCTCCGACAGCCACGGCCAGACGCCTCTTCTAGCTGGCCGATCTCTTGGTATAGTCGACGAACGTCTGGAAGTTGTGGAACTGTATGTGCTTGCTCCCAGTCAAGAGACGGGTCTTTTTTATTACTATAGTTATTTGTTATTTTGTATCTGTGTCGATCCGCAGTCGGGATCGAGTCGGTCGTCCTTTTGGATATTGTATTATTGTTTCGTTTTTGTGAGTCCAATAAATTGTTTTCGGACTTGTGTTTTCCGCATTTCTTTTCTGCTAGTGCAATACTGCAGATACATATTGAAGTTTCCTGTTTTCTTTTGAGGAATCATCAAGGGTGCGTTGTTTGTTCCACCTTCTCTACCAGAGCTCAGAGGTACAGTCTGCCTTACGAATAAACAAGCTACACATAACATGCTGCAGCGAGCTTGGCAAGGAATCGACTTCAGATGGGATGCGCACCACAAAATCAGTGGAAGTCACTTTTGACCTTATTAGGTGAAGGGTGACTGAATGTAATAATGCCATGAATTCAGTTAATTGTCTCTAATGTTGTACAGAGAAAGGTAAAATGTCAAATTTTTTAATACTTTATGCCCTAACACCTTCCTAATGGATTCCTTTAACAATAACTGGCCAATATTTAGTATTTTTAGATGTAATTTTCCATTCAGGAAAGGAAAAAGTAGTATTTGTAAGGTGCAGTTAAGGTAATAACACCAGCTTGAAATTCTCTCAAATTTACGAGATCCAACGTACGACACATTAGTTAAAATGAAAAAATGCGTAGTTGTAACCAATAATGGAAGAGATACATCCAAGAAACATAAAGAACGAAAACTTTAAGCAGACAATGAACTTTAATTCAGTCCATTTCAAGTTCTTCGCACAATGTACACAGCCCCAATTTTTTTACAGGTCTACTTACTATCATTTGCTTCATGGTACCATGTTTTACGTTCTGTGCGCTGAATCCAATCAGTCTTGATCCTTTCATGGTAGAAGTAGAAACAACAGTCTCCGCAGACAGATCCTTATCACAGGACTTTGAATGTGCTTTCACTGACGTTTTCTTACCAGCATTTTCAAGACCGCTGTTGATGCGTTTTTCAGTGTCGGCATTCAACACAGGATTGTGGCCAAGTTTTCTAATTGGCATCTTCCCTTCATCGTTGTTCATCCAACGTCGAAAAGCTCTTCGTGGGACATTAAATGTCCTTAAAGCATCCGAAATATTAGTTCCGGATCTAACTGCTTCAAACACCTTAAGTAGATCCTCAGTAGTCCATTTTGCACGAATATTTAGTCAGTACTTACCCGTATCGTCACCTAGACGAGAAAAGTACAGAAATAGTGTTGTTACCTGCAGGTGTCTTATTGAAGGTTTTATCAGATGTACTGAAAAATATTTAAATATGTTAAAATACATTTATATCCTTCAATACACGAAACAATATTTTTTATTTACATACTAATCGCAACATTAAATGATAATATCGTTCGGAAGGTATAATTACCTTCTTTAACTCACAGCAATTATTGAGCGCCAATAGAAAGCAGCTTCTAGCATGCGACCTCATTCTGGCGGCTGCCCAATTCCCACTGATGTTGCTATTGCTGCAAGGACACCACAAGCATTCAGTGGACGCTACTCCTCTCTGTTATTCGTTACTTATATGGTGCCGCCATTATCGGAATACTTCCAAACTAACCATTAAACTGCACGTGACATTAAAACCTACGCGGTGTTACTACTTGCCGTTATTCTACAGTAAAAAAACGTCATGTAATTTGCTATAATATAACACTAAAACCACGTACAACAGTTATCTATAAAGCAACAGACGTTTTGAAACAAAAAATTAGCAATGTGATAAAACCAAATTTTATTATATACATTTTAAAGTTACTCTTAAACTGTTTTTCTACATAATGGCATTGAAACTGAGGCGCTTATCATAGCGTTGCACACATTTTTTAATAGCGTCTCTGTAGAAATCTGTCGCCAGCGACTGCACTCATTGGCTTATCGGGCATGCAGTTCGGCGTCAGTATCAAAGCGTTGCGGGGCCTACCACATCTTCAATGCTGCGAAGAGGAGGTAGTCGTTCGCCGCCAAATCCGGGTTGTATGGTGAATGTTCAAACACCTCCCATCCAAAACACCGAAGGAGTTCTCTGGTACGACTGACCATGTATGGAATTGCAATGTAGTGGAATAAAAAAACTTAAGCTCTGAATTTTCTTCAGCGCTCGTTTGGTGCTGCCTCCCTTATCTTAAAAAATTCTTTGGCGGTGTTTGACACTACCTCTTGGTATCTTGGGAGAATTTGCGTCTGGCCATTGCATCGACGGCCTTTTTGTTTCACAACTGACGTGCTTTACCCAAGAGTCGTCCCCAGTTACGATACGATCGACGACCTTCTTGCCATTTTTCTCGTACTCTTCGAGGCTGTCATTGCTGCAGGCAGTCTCTGTTCTTTGGGGTCTTACGTTAGGAGTTTGGAAACCCACCATGCGCAAAATTTGTGGTAACCTAGCTTCTCTGTCCCAATTTCGTGCATACAACTCTGTGAAATTCGGGGGACATGTTGTGAAAGTTCCGTCATCGTGAAACGACAGGTTTCCCTAATTTTGTCGTAGATTTTCGTCACCATTTCGTCAGTCACAAAGGTATCGCTGCAGACCTCATCGTGAACATTGGTACAGCCATTTTTAAAATCATTGTGCCAATGTCTCATTGGGCTTCCACTCATTATTTCTTTTCCGTACATATCAAAAAGGTCGCGATAAATTTGAAGCGGTTTGCAGTTTTGTTGCCAACAAAGATGTACTCACAGAAAGTACCTGACAAGTGGTCGGATTTTCTGTTGCAGCGCACATTTTAATATGTCAGAGAAAGGAAAGTGGCGGATGTACTGACCACCACTGGATTTGTACTCAGTTTAGGAACGTGATTGCACCAAGATGGCGGCTGTAGTCCGGTCCACCGCTGCGATAGACCAAAACGTCTGTTACACTCTGGATAGCCCTTGAATGTAAGCTGCATGAGCAAATCAATATGAGTTTTCTAAATTCTGGAGTCCTCTTTGATGCGCCCTATATTGACAGTAAGAAACGTGTAACGTGGCTTCGGCGTGAGACGAATGACAAGTCAGTCAGTTGGAATTGATGCGTGCAATCACCGCCCACCAAATGAGAGTCTGTCAGCATTTGATGGTGGTGTGTGTGCGCGGTTCATTAGCCACCTTCGCAGTGCTGCCAACTCATTACGCGGCACGGTGCGTGGACACTGCGGGCGGCGAGTGGATGCCGTTAGCGCCGGGTGACCCGCCGCCAGCGCATCATTAAATCCCAGTAATTACCCTGCCGCGCCTCATCTACAAAACTATCTCTTATGTATTTACCCGTTTCCATATCTGGGTACCAGCGCTCCGATAGCGAGCGCAAAGGCTTCCACGCTCCATTACGCAGGTAAATCCCATTTGTGTTGCCACCTGTGACCGGCACTGCGCAATTTTAGGACACCTGGTTGGACTCCATTTCTAAAGTGACCTTTATGGCGCATTGTAGCATTCAGTAAATTGCTATTGTGGAAATTATAGAAAGGAAGATACGTGTTATGGGCCATTTGTCTCCTAATGAAATTTTTCGAAATCTGCGTAGTGGACTCACAACCTAATGACTACGCTTGTAAAGTGGGAATAACCACGTCTACATTTGGTGGATACCATCCGTCCAATATAGCATGAATGTCGTATATTTCACAGATATACAACGTGATAAAATAAAAGTGTCTCGTAAAGTGTTCCATGTACAGTCGTGCTCAAAAGTATCCGAACGACCAGAATTGCATTTCGCCTGATTCACATGCAACCCGCATAACGCAGCTGTTTACCAGGTCCTCTAATCGCTCCTTGGTATAGCCATTTGACTATTGAAAATGGCTCCAGCACGTCACCTCTAGAAAACTCTGCTTTGTATCGCAATAACTCAAGATGTAAAGTAATACCACGATACTACAAATATCAGGGAACACCTTATCACAGATAAGACTGTCCTTAAGGCTTGTAAGCTCACATTTACTGCAAGAAATGACATACCTGAAATGTTACCACACTCATTATTTCGTCAGATAAGTAATGCACGTAGTAAGTTCGTCGTATTCATAATTTCCTCTTCAAAGTAACATACCGTACTTGTTATTTAACACAAAATGACATTAAAAATTTCACTTATTCACGAGCAGCTAGTTGAGAATATGTGTGAACTTCAAATTACACGACGGACCGTCTCGTTCTGCATATGGATTCAAACGCAAGTCATGCAGACAAAGATTTCGTGACTGACGGAAACTAACAGTCATTCCTGACTAGGCATACAGAGACTGATATACCTCGATTTTAGACAGTATCAGTTAGCAAATATCAACGTTAAATTACATAACGTAAACATTTTTAACGGACGCGAATTCCTACCCAGCATCTATTGTCCCTGTTAACGAACTACGAGAGATGTTACATATTGCTTGTTCACAAGTAACTTACTTGAAATGCCGTCAGATAAAGCTTTGTGTTGGACAGGGATTCTAACCCAGAACCTAATAGGATTGTTATCGAAGCACAATCAACTGTGGCATATCGGATATTCTCAGCAGTAGCTAGATGTTTTAACTGATACGGCGAGACGAAACATTAACTTTTTCCTTCCCAGGACTCCAACCCGGAACCTATCGCTATTATATTCTAGAGAAAAAGAACGTTAAATATGGATTTATTACGTCAGCAGCGACATGTGAGCATGTTTGAAGTAGAAATAATATGACGAAGAGTTCAGCGCTGACTGGGAATCGAACCCCACACATACCGTTGTTGACTACACACAAAGAGACGTCAGCTACCGAATTTTTCTCCACCAGCAGCTCGGAATAACATCCTTGAACTTACAGTGATGTTTCAAATAGTTCTGTGTCTCACTGGGAGTCAAAAACGTCACATATCGTTAGTGTTGACAACGAATGAAAATGCATTAAAAATCAAAAATATTATCCACCAGCAGATAGGTGTTCTCATGCTGGATCTTGATAATACATAATGAAACCTTTAGTGCCGGGCCAGCATTCGAACCCATTGAAGCGCAATATGTGGAGATGTTGAGGAATCTGCAGTTTTGAACAAACAACAAATTGCAGTCTAGCTGTATTGTCACGAAGGGATCAAATTCCACGTTAAGGGAATAGATAAGTATGTGGGGCCGATTTCTGATCCAGTACAAAAATATTCATAATTTCATTTCAAGCCCCATCACGTCCACACCGGCCTTCTAGTGAGAAATAACTTGTATTTTTAATGTCTGTTCATGTGTTGCCAACAATTTCTGGTCAAACACGCACACATGTTACTGTTGGTGAGTAAGCAATTGACACTTAAGCTATATTCGTGGACGTTAAAGAAGAACGATAGGAGAGCGCTTCGATTGTCGCTCAGGCACAAAAATTTGTATCCTCATTTTAGATTCAAACACCTAGCAGCTAGTATGAAAAACCGATACGTAACATTTGATTTTACTTAGTTAACAATCCGATTACGTGTTGGGTTCGTACCTCCGTCACAGAACTTCACATCATGCACTTCATCTTTAAATGCATACACACTTAGTTACTTCTGAATGGAGGTATATCAGACATCTTTCGTGGTTAGTTAAAAGGGATGAAAGGGTCTTGATAGGAGTCCCGGTTTATTACAAAAACTGTCGTCTTTTATTTTCAAGTTTAGATTTGAATTATCTGAGTTATTATCGCTTGAGGTGTAACAAAAGATTGTAAATTTACGGTTTTCAGCCCAGGAAAGTCGTAGCATGTGGAAATCGCAACTAATCTCGTCCTTTAAATAGCGGTTTACGAGTTCTAGCCACTATTAGCCTCGTAAGAGGAAAGCACATCGCATACCTCTTGGCTAGCTCTATGGTGACTTTCTTACCTGTGAAAAAGCGTCTGTTATGGTTCGCGGTTCCAGTCTCCCTGACTGCAACTCTTTTATCCCTTCTGTGAAAGAGCTACAAGCAGTCAGATCAAACATCGATAGGAAATCGCAAGAAAATACGTTTAGCTCATTGTACAATGGTGAAAAACTTACAATGCTGCACAACAGGTAACGCCTCTTCCCGCTGCTGACAAGCAAATTTTGGGTTTCTAGGAATACACAACTTTATTTATGAATTGCCACATTTGCATACCTGTTGAGTATGACACAGCATACCAATTAAACACAGACCCAATCGAAATCTAAGTGAATAGTATTTTACTAATTCGTGCCGATAGAGGCACGCTTGTGTACAGATACTCAGTTTTATCAAAACGGACTTTCGTCGTAAGGTTATCGTGGATAGTTTTACTTCATTTCTTATAATACAGTGCACAATTTTCGTAAGGTTTCTTTTAGTATTGTTAAAACAATACTAAACATGAGAGAACATCAACGATATATGCGAATTCTCTGACGTTATCTATAACAGTCTGACAATGCACATGTAGTTTATTGATTACATGCATGTATAAAACTTGTTCTGAGTTAAAGCTGTCAAACAAGGTTTGAAGAAGAATAAAATGCCACTACCAGACGACAGCTAATGTAGAAAATACTTTTCTGACTATTTTGGCACGAAGCGCTCTCCCCATACATAATACAAAAGCTTCGAGATGCATCTGCTGCCTTGCCGTCTATTAAACCTGAAAAGAACAAAATGTCTCAGAAATTAGCCCTTTTTTCACATGCGGCTATTTTCGGTTGAGAAGTGAAGGGAATTATGTTCAAAGTTCCATTAGATTGATAACTTCAGCAGACAGAAAATTGCGCTGTTATAAATGTAGCAGTGAACGTCATAGAACTCGCGACGTCTTATCTACGATGCGCGACAATTACCGTGAGGATACTACCTGTCATCTAACTGCAGCACATTCAGAAGTCAACAACAGTTCCTCCAGAATTTCCGCGTTCCACAGTGCTGTGAGATACTGCATACGGCCGGATCTAGACTTCTGAGAGATAGACTGTTACAGCTTTTCTTTTGCACTGCTGGACGTTTTCAACAAACATATAGCCAATATCGTAGCTCAAATGGAAAGAAACACTTCCTATTTAAATTTCTGCATCCTACACTATTGGCAGTTCTGTGTAGGTGGCAGTTACGTGATTTTATTTCGGTGATTTAAAAACAGAGTCGAATGTATGCACTGGGTAGCCGAGGCAGCTAGTTCATGGCGATTCGGTAAACCAAGTTCAAATGGCTCTGAGCACTATGGGACTCAACTGCTGAGGTCATTAGTCGTAAACCAAGTAAATGAATGTACTGAACATGCTGCAAACCACTACAGGGAGCCTGTGCATCGGAATTCTCATCGAGTGATCCGCAACGGTGTTATGATAGAAAAATGAATCAAACAGAACAGTATTTGGTTGTCTGTTGGATTGATGATAGGTTCCTGTGATGATGGGGTTGGTTCGATTCCACCTTCTGCCGCCGGCCGCGGTGGTCTCGCGGTTCTAGGGGCGCAGTCCGGAGCCGTGCGACTGCTACGGTCGCAGGTTTGAATGCTGCCTCGGGCATGGATGTGTGTGATGTCCTTAGGTTAGTTAGGTTTAATTAGTTCTAAGTTCTAGGGGACTTATGACCACAGCAGTTGAGTCCCATAGTGCTCAGAGCCATTTGAACCATTTTGAGCCACCTTCTGCCGATGATTTTTAATAGGGAGAGACAGAGTCTAGTCTCATCTGGCTTCGCCACGTGAAGAAGGTATAATGGCATTATGGTCTGAAATTCACATTAAACATGATATTCCTTCTCTACCAAGTAGACGTTAGGTTGAACCACAATAAAGTCAGGAGTGGCGAAATGTGGGAACTCTATCACCAGTAACCTTTCTTATACTAGTTATTTATTTCTACTGACGAAACAAACGCTATGTAGGATCACAGGACCCTTATTCCATCTTTTATTTGAGCTTCTGTATGTCGATAAAACTGGTTCTGAACTTGGAATGCAACTCAGACCGCCCTTAACGTGGAATTTGATCCCTTCGTGACAATACAGCTAGACTGCAATTTGTTGTTTGTTCAAAACTGCAGATTCCTCAATATCTCCACATATTGCGCTTGAATGGGTTCGAATGCAGGCCCGGCACTACAGGTTTCATTATTTATTATCATGATCCAGCATGAGAACACCTATCTGCTGGTGGATAATATTTTTGATTTTTAATGCATTTTCATTCGTTGCCAACACTAACGATATGTGACGTTTTTGACTCCCAGTGAGACACAGAAGTATTTGAGAGATCACTGTAAGTTCATGGATGTGATTCCGAGCTGCTGGTGGAGAAAAATTCGGTAGCTGACGTCTCTTTGTGTGTAGTCAACAACGGTATGTGTGGGGTTCGATTCCCAGTCAGCGCTGAACTCTTCGTCATATTATTTCTAGTTCAAACATGCTCACATGTCGCTGCTGATGTAACAAATCCATATTTAACCTTCGTTTTCTCTAGAATATAACAGTGATAGGTTCCGGGTTGGATTCCTGGGAAGGAAAAAGTTAATGTTTCGTCTCGTCGTTTCAGTTAAAACATCTAGCTACTGCCGAGAATATCCGATATGTCAGAGTTGATTGTGCTTGGATAACAATCCGATTAGGTTCTGGGTTAGAATCCCTGTCCAACACAAAGCTTTGTCTGACGGCATTTCAAGTAAGTTACTTGTGAACAAGCAATATGTAACATCTCTCGTAGTTCGTTAACAGGGACAATAGATGCTGGGTAGGAATTCGCGTCCGTTAAAAATGTTTACGTTATGTAATTTAACGTTGATATTTGCTAACCGATACTGTCTAAAATCGAGGTATATCACTCTCTGTATGCCTAGTCAGGAATGACTGTTAGTTTCCGTCAGTCACGAAATCTTTGTCTGCATGACCTGGGTTTGAATCCATATGCAGAACTAGACGGTTCGTCGTGTAATTTGAAGTTCACACATATTCTTAACTAGCTGCTCATGAATAAGTGAAATTTTTAATGTCATTTTGTGTTAAATAATAAGTACGGTATGTTACTTTGAAGAGGGAGTTATGAATACGACGAACTTACTACGTGCATTACTTATCTGACGAAATAATGAGAGTGGTAACATTTCAGGTATGTCATTTTTTGCAATAAATGTGAGCTTACAAGACTTAAGGACAGTGTTATCTGTGATAAGGTGTTCCCTGATATTTGTAGTACTTTGGTATTACTTTACATCTTGAGTTATTGCGATACAGAGCAGTGTTTTCTAGTGGTGACTTGTTGGAACCATTTTCAATAGTCAAACGACTGTACCAAGGAGTGATTAGAGTACCTGCTAGACAGCTGCGTTATGTGGGTAGCATGTGAATCAGGCAAAATGCAATTCAGGTCGTTCGGATACTTTTGAGCATGACTGTATCTTAAGATACGCAGTCCAACTTTCATCAGTCACACTCGGAGCAGATGGCATAAGGTTAGTTGCCCATCTTAACATGAATGAAATACACTGCCGGAAAAAAAGACTGAAAGGACGAGTTCGATTACGATTCGATGACGGCATATACCACCTGGGGAATAGTAGATGTACTGGTAATGGTTTCAACGTCGACCGCCAACAGATAGCATAGCGGTATAGTTAACAGAAAGCAGTCTGTGTCTATTACGGAAGGCTCAAAGCCAGAAGTGGCAAACGTACGAAGCAAGAAGAAAAGTTGGCGAGTTCGAAGGAGTCAAATTGTGGTCTTCCATGTGTGTGTGTGTGTGTGTGTGTGTGTGTGTGTGTGTGTGGTGGCGGAGCGGGGGGAGGGGGGCGTGCTCCTTCTGGAGAACTGCCGCACAAGTTGGACATGCTGCGTCAGTTTGTAGTGTCGCAGCTATTACGCGACTGCACATTTTGGCACTAAGGTTTTTTACGTTTTGGCTAGCTGTATTGGAAGCTTGCAGTATAGTAGCATTCAGTGGCGGCCGACCTGTGGCCTTCCGTATGCATCATAGCCACACCCGTCGCTAAAGCGGACAGTGAGAAAGCTCGCTGTGGCACGTACTAAAATCACTTATTCACCCCACCTAAGAAACTAAATAACTATGTTAAATATTATCTGTTTTATTCCAAATCTGGTATATGACCTTCTGTTATTTAGACGAACTTTGTGTCAAAATTTGATACCGCCACCTATCATAGTTTCGGAGTTATAAAAACCCATTAAAAAGTACTTAACCGACACTTAAGAAAGTAAATTCAGATAGGAACAATAACAGTTCACATTTCTTTTGTTATTTGAAAACAGTAATATTTGTATTTTGTGTTAGGGTGAGAGTAAATGAGAGTGAATGAGTGTGTGTATGTGGGACTTCCGTTAAATTACAAGATTAATTTTATGTAACGCATTACGCAATCATAGCATGGGAAAGACGTTTGTACCCACATTGCTGATGACGTATGTGCAAGCATACCTGTTTTTGTAAGAAGGCAGCCAGAATAGTTATTTGTAGAGTGATGTTTTTATGAAGTTATCTGAAGATTAATTTTCGTTTAGTTTCAATTAATAAACATTACTGTAATAATTTGCTTGTCGAAGTCACGCCAATGAATCTGATGTAGTGATTGGCTCAGAACAGATTAGGCGCGAATATGATCTTGAAAGATTGATCTGACTGGCTGCTCATTTGATCAACCAATGAGAGTGAAGTCTTTCCCAGGCATGGGAATGAGTTATATGCCGTGAAAGCAATGGCATTCAGAGAGTCGTGGACTAGCTGCCGGACGAGAGGATCATGTTAGGCGTGTCCGAAAAAGTTCTTTGTAATATGAAGAAGTGACTGTTATTTCGCAGCCGGCCGCGGTGGTCTAGCGGTTCTAGGCGTGCAGTCCGGAACCGCGCGACTGCTACGGTCGCAGGTTCGAATCCTGCCTCGGGCATGGATGTGTGTGATGTCCTTAGGTTAGTTAGGTTTAAGTAGTTCTAAGTTCTAGGGGACTGATGACCACAATGGTAAGTCCCATAGTGCTCAGAGCCATTTGAACCATTTTGTTATTTCGCATTCGGTTTATATCGCCGTGCAAGCATATGCGTTTGTGGACAGTTCTGTAAAGTTTGGGAGATTTTGGAGTGGTTGTTGTAGAGAAAAACGGGTGTGAAACTATCGGCCTTTGTGAAGAATTCTGCGTGGCTTGTTCACTATGCACTTACAGAACATTTTTTGGTGAGCATCTTCCTTTGAAGATTTAACTGAAAAGGACCGAGTGTGAAACTCATTTCGTAGCAGAGTATTGACTGTATTAATCTCGTAATATTTCGGGTTGGAGATTTCTGGCTGTCTTCCATGCGATATATGCTGCATGAACTAGTAGTAGATGTGCTATCGACGTAAGTGTGGGCTTGTTGACACCATAACTAAAAAACGATTGAAAACATTAGTATCGGGAAGCGGACATTTTCATTGAAGGAAGGAGGCATCCACTTTTGCCCGTTATTGCTAGGGATTTACAGGTTTATTTTGTTACCTAAGTTACGTGGACTATGCAATCGTAAATATGGACGATGGTTTTCTTCAACGCTGCTTTTAACATCGTCTACATAGTACCTAAGAATGCAGAGCAACGGATGGTGAACGAACGCTGTACTGAGGTAGGTGTACATTCATTTACAGCTTGCTTCACTTAGTGCTAGCGAACATTTTGAAAGTAGGCTGTTTAGGTTTTGATATTGGTAACGCCACGTAGCGCTCTGTATGAAAATCACTGGCTGTGCTGTGTGCAGTCTGTGGCTGGTTTGCATTGTTGTTGGCTATTGTAGCGTTGGGCAGCTGGCTGTTACAGCGCGTAGCGTTGCGCAGTTGGAGGTGAGCCGCCAGCAGTGGTGGATGTGGGGAAGTGAGATAGCGGATTTTTGAGAGCGGATGATCTGGACGTGTGTCCATCAGAAACAGTTATTTGTAAGAATGGATGTCATGAACTGCTATATATATTATGACTTTTGAACACTATTAAGGTAAATACATTGTTTGTTCTCTATCAAAATCATTCATTTGCTAACTATGCCTATTAGTAGTTAGTGCCTTCAGTAGTTTGAATCTTTTATTTAGCTGGCAGTAGTGGCGCTCGCTGTATTGCAGTAGTTCGAGTAACGAAGTTTTTTGTGAGGTAAGTGATTTGTGAAAGGTACAGGTTAATGTTAGTCAGGGCCATTCTTTTGTATGTTGTTGTTGTTGTTGTTGTGGTCTTCAGTCCTGAGACTGGTTTGATGCAGCTCTCCATGCTACTCTATCCTGTGCAAGCTTCATCATCTCCCAGTACCTACTGCAACCTACATCCTTTTGAATCTGCTTAGTGTATTGATCTCTTGGTCTCCCTCTACGATTTTTACCCTCCACGCTGCCCTCCAATGCTAAATTTGTGATCCCTTGATGCCTCAAAACATGTCCCACCAACCGATCCCTTCTTCTAGCCAAGTTGTGCCACAAACTTCTCTTCTCCCCAATCCTATTCAATACCTCCTCATCACTTTTGTAGGGATTTTTGAAAGTCAGATTGCGTTGCGCTAAAAATATTGGGTGTCAGTTTAGTGCTGATCAGAATAAGTAAAGAGAGTAATGTCTGAGAACGTTCAGTTTTGCTCAGCTGTTTGAAAAGCAAATAACGTAAGAGGTTTATCAGCACAGTAATTCATTAATTTTTCTAAGGGGACGTTTCAATTTTAACACTGCTCCGCCGCAATTTGTGCAACGACCCTGGTAGCAGTGGTCACGTGAACAGTCTCACACCACTAGACGAAGTTCTCGACGTCTATGAAGCACAAACGCCTGCCAGTATCGTCGTATTATAAGGGCAGCAATGCCAGATGGTACAGCTACCATAGCACAGATAAGGGGGCATCTGGGCTCAGACGTGTCAAACGAACCTGTTACGAAACGATTATTAGCTGTAGGGCTATGGGCACTGACACCTCTATCCCGTATTCCACTCAAATCACAAAATCGATGTGCACGGTTCGACTGGTGCCGTCAGAGGATCACTTGGAAGATGGAATGGCGTCGTCATCTCCAGCGATGGAAGCAGATTTCGCCTGCGCGCTAGTGATGGTCACTTGCAGTTACAACGGAGACCTGCTGAGTGCTGCCTAATAGAGTGGTTGTTTCTGAGACACATTGGCTCCACCCCACGCTTTATGGTCTGGAGTACGATAAGCAAAAGCTCTCGTTCATCTTTGGTGTTTGTGGAGGGGATGCTAACTAGCGTTCAGTACCTGCAGAAAGTAGTTTGGTCCATGCCTTTGCCTTTCGTATAATACGAAGTTTGTGTGTTGCTCCAACAGGATAATACTCGCCCACGCACTGCCCATGAAACTCAGCATGCTCTGCCAGACGTGCACCAACTTCCCTGGCCAACACGATCTCTGGGCTTGTCACCAATTGAATACGGACAGGGGGGTTATGATGAGATGAGTAGTAACTTGTGTTACTTGTCAACCAATAAGCCATGCAGAACTACGTGAAATGATCGAGCTGGCGTGGCACGACTTATCTGAGGACAGTATTCGCCATCCATACGATCGGCTGGACCCCAGAGTCAGTGCGAGGCTACGCCATGTACTGTTACGTGTTCAAAATGGTTCAAATGGCTCTGAGCACTATGGGACTTAACATCTAAGGTCATCAGTCCCCTAGAACTTAGAACTACTCAAACCTAACTAACCTAAGGACATCACACACATCCATGCCCAAGGCAGGATTCGAACCTGCGACCGCAGCAGTCGCGCGGTTCCAGACTGAAGCGCCTAGAACCGCATGGCCACCGCGGCCGGCTACTGTTGTGTGTTCTAGCATGAGGTGATACGTGGTACCTCTGAACTGCTTGTGCTATTGATCTGTAAATGTAATCATTTCATGTGCTGCATACGCTCTGTTGCAAAAATAAATCTTCAGTGAACTGGAAACGTCTAAAAATATGTACCAATTTTTTTCCAGCATTGTATTTTCCAGGCCACTTTTGTTTTCCCCGCCGTGTAGAATAAGGAATGAGCGGAAGAAATAAACGGGCTTAGAATTCGTCTGGGAATCTGAATGCCGTATTCAGTCGGTTGTCTGCATTGTAACTAAAGTGGAAAAAGTGCACTCAATGTTTTAAGACAGTGGTAATATACAGCACTCAGACATCACAATTAAGAAACTGATCAAAGCTTGTTAGGGATGACGTGTGAATAGGTAAAATGTGTGAGATAGAATCAGTGTAACTGAGGATATTGTAGCTACTTTAATGAAAGTGAAGTGGACCAACACAATAAATTTTGTTTGTGCTTACAGATTATGCGATGACCAAATAGAAGGTGAGTGGACGATAACTAAAAATGGGAAGGGGAATTTTGGATGTCCAGGGGCAGTTTGGAATGTGACTTCCGCTTTTATGTGGCATGGTAAGTAATGGGGGAAGAAAGTCGCTACACAAATTCGCACAAAATATGTCATTGTGTTTACAACTGCGATAATGAGATAAAACCAACGATTTTATTAATCACTATATCTTGTTTACTGTAATACATCTTTGTGGTGACTATAATATGGCTCTGAGCACTATGGGACTCAACTGCTGAGGTCATTAGTCCCCTAGAACTTAGAACTAGTTAAACCTAACTAACCTAAGGACATCACAAACATCCATGCCCGAGGCAGGATTCGAACCTGCGACCGTAGCGGCCTTGCGGTTCCAGACTGCAGCGCCTTTAACCGCACGGCCACTTCGGCCGGCGGTGACTATAATACAGGGAAATAAAAGACGAAAGGAGAAAATAAAATATTGGAGCAAGTGTAGGCAAAAAGAAGTAAAGGTATGTAAAAATAGAACAGAAACTGCAAAATAACGGTGCAGAGATGTCTTCAGGAGCAATGCAGGGCGGTAGGTGCATGCATGACCCATAAAAGTTGTACACCATTTTTTATATGAAAAATAATGAATCCTCTGGAGGCAATAGTAACAACTACGCTGTGTTAAGTAAGACCGTGATCGGCATTACACAGATGGTAAAAGTTGTCGCCTTAGTTCTTTCATAACCTAATAGAGGAAACCTTGGTCCTTCATGCAGTGTCCATAAAGCGCTAGCGTACTTTCAGTTCGTAACTGAGGTACATAAAAAGAGACATGAGCAGCTTATGGGACGCGAGGCTGTGTTTCTCTGTAACCACCACAAAGGTCCTAAAATGTGTCATGGTGCGGCGTCTAAATATATGGGAAAATCGAAGTCATTTGTACAAAAGTGGTTAATATGCTGCAAATTGCTTGAAACCAGGATGACTTTGAAGAACATGGCTCAGTCGGTAAAGCGACTCCAAAAGCGAAAAAATGATGATTACGGCTTTTTTCGGGAAACCCTTTCTTAACATTGCTTCAAGCGCAAGCAAAATTCATTTTTTAACATCTGTAAACGCAAATTCGATGCATTTGGGAAAACGTCTCAAGGATGCCAGCCATGCAATTATCGACGCTGCGAATGACTATACGTATTGCTAAATGTACTTGCATTTGTCTTACGTTCATATACGATGTATATACGTATTTCAGTTTGTCAGATACATTTTTCTATTGATTAACCCGATCACGATCTTATTAACAGACTGTATATGAGTATCAAGAGCTCAGATTGGAAGTTAGTTCTAAGCAAGTAAGCAATGACTGGAGGAAGGAATGCAGAGGTCTGTTGTATACAAGAAAGAAACCTTGAGGGCAATAGTTAAGACTGAAAGAGGAAGTAGATGCAGATGGCTGGTAGAAGTGGTATTGCAAAAGGATCTGAAAGAACGCTAAAAGACTTAAGTCAAAACAAGGCAGCTGGCATAAACCAAATTCGATCAGAATTATTAATATATTTGAGAGAACAGACCACATCTAAAATGTCCCACACAATATGGAAGATGTACGAGACCGAAAAATATGCAAATACTTTAAGAACATTGCAGTAATCTCAATCCGAAAAGTGTGTGGGGCTGAGAGTTCTGCATGATACCGAACAAGCAGCTTAATATGTCACGGTTACAAAACAGTAGCCGACCGAAGTGGCCGAGCGGTTCTAGGCGCTACAGACTGGAACCGCGCGACCGCGACGGTCGCAGGTTCGAATCCCGCCCCGGGCAAGGAAGTGTGTGATGTCCTTAGGTTAGTTAGGTTTAAGTAGTTCTAAGTTCTAGCGGACTGATGATCTCAGAAGTTAGGTCCCATAGTGCTCAGAGCCATTTGAACCATTTGAACAAAACAGTAATACGAATTATTTACAGAAGAATGGTAATGCTGGTAGAAACCGACTTCGTGAAAGGTCAATTTCAGTTCCATAGAAACATATGAAACGCGAGGCAATACTGAACCATTAACTAAAGATGGAAGATGGGTGGAGATAAGGCAAACCTACATTTAGATTATCTATATACTTTTTGACATAGTTACTGGGATATACTTTCGAAATTTAAAATACAGAAAGCGGAAGTTTACATGCAACTTATAGAGAAACAGTGGTTATTACAATGGGAGGACGCTAACGGGAGGAAGCAGCTGAGAAGGGAATGAGACTGGATTGTAACCATCCGCATGTTATTACATCAGCGCACCGGGAAGTCAGCAATTGAAACCAAGGACAAATATTGAAAGTGAATTAAAATTCCCTAAAAAAATAAAAAGCTCTTAAGGCTATCGAATGACATTATAATCCCATCAGAGAAAGCAATAGATTAATAGAAAGGACGTTATACGAATGTATGAGAATGTATAAATGTAAAACGTAAGCAGTTGTTAAAAATTGATTTCATATTTTTTTTTCTACAATAAAGTCTTCCTAAGCTAATTTTTTTTTCTAGAATGAAGTCTTTCTAAGCTAAACGTGGACAGTAAACAGATCGCACCAAAGGAGAACTGAAAGTCCGGATACGTTGTGCCAGAGGTGAAAGCTGACTACTAGATGCAGTGAGTAGATGCCAGTGAAGTTATACTAAACTGAATCGGAAAGAAAACTATGGCACGGGAATCAGACGATGAAACTTTTCTTGAGGAATCAACGAATAACTATTTTGACACAGAGGATAAGTGTGTGAGGATAAAAAATGTGGAGGGCGATTAACGCTTGCGTGCATGCTTGCAATAAACTGATTCACATGTATAAGGATGAAGTAGTTATGCAAGTACAGATACGGAGGTATCCGGTTCTAATTTAAATTTTCTCCGCCAGTATTTGGATGGCAACAGTAGGAGAGATGTCAGAAAATTGCACCACCCTCAAGGACAGTGTGATTTTATTGAGGTGGTGACATGAAGGTCATCGTTGTAGGAGTAGACCAAATGACACACACATATCACAATAAAGGGTGACCCAACAGTTGCATCACTGTTGCCTCTCTGGCGTCAACGTGGATGTGTATCCTCTCATGCAAATACCCATAGAAGTGCTATAATCAAAAGGAACTATATTGTTCCACAGACCTTTGCAAGAAGTAAGATGCTTGGGACAGTCTGTCAAAGGCCACCATTCGGCATTGTTATAAATAAATATGCAGACTGAAGCGACGAATGAAAATTTGTATCAAGGCTGGGATTCGAACCCTTGGTAGGAATTTACATTCGTCGCTTCAGTCCGCATATATATTTATAAAGCGCCGAATAGTGTCCTCCGATAGACTGTAAAAATGCCGAACGGTGCCCGGCGATAGGCCGTCCCAAGCATCGTGCATATTTCATTACTATTTAGCAATGATTCTTGCAGGCACAGAGTGGGTGGTAGTGGTGGGCAGGAAATCGCGTATCTGTTAGAAATCACAGTGACTGAGAAGTCACAGATATCACAGTAGCAACTTTACAGAATCTAACTGCGATTTCAGTCACAGTTAGCAGTCGCAAGTAGTATTTCACATTCAAAGACGTGAGCCATCTATTGGTCGAATTTAGCACTGCTTTCTGCGATTTCAGTGACAAGTCGCAACTAAGAGTCGCAAGTAGCATCTAAAAAGCGCGGTTAACAGTGGCATCTGTTGGCCAAAGTTCGTACTACGTCCATCTCTGCGGTACGCTATGGAGTCCAACTGCGATTTCCGTGACAAGTCGCAACTAAGAGTCGCAAGTAGCAACTAAAAAGCGCAGTTAGCACTTCCATCTGTTGAGCAAAGTTCATACTACGCTATTCGCTACCGAGTCAAACTGCGATTTCTGTGACAAATCGCAACTAAGAGTCGCAAGTAGCAACTAAAAAGCGCAGTTAACATACTTTTCCTAGTGCCATCTGTTGACCGACGAACGTACTTCGTAATGAGAGCCTTGTGCCTCACGAGATCGATGTGCTATGTGTGCATATGAAGGGCTTATTTCAATAGTGGTACAAGTCCATTTTTGTTCATTTTGAGATACAGAGTCCTAAAGTTAAATGAGCGCTGAAAAATCTGCAGTTGAGATACCAGAAATATTCAAGCATATGGCTTCTTGCTAGAGACGAACCTTTATTTATGTTTGCTTGGATCATTAATTTCAGAAGCATTATAGACAGAAAAGTGGAGGTAATGGACTTGTACCACTATTGAAATAAGCCATTCATATTATATGACGACATGCACATTCAGCATCAGTTATGGTTGGTCAAATACTGCTGTGACTCTGAATGTATTATATTAATAAGAAGCAACATTGCCTTTTTCTCCTGAAAATATCAAGTAACGTGACAAATGTGTTTGATTCTGCTTCCAATATGACAGTTTTGGTTAATACTCCACATGCCTACAGGACTTTGAAATGTTAACACAGCAGAACTCAGACATCTGTATAAGTGTAGTGAAATGAAAACAGTCATATGAATGCCTCACTTTTGTTCCGACACAGTTCAAGACTCGGGAGAAAAGTTTTACACCTGGTGTTCCACATGGCAATTTCACACACAAGAACTTTTTGCCGACACTACTACCACCTAGATAAGTAAGCTTTTCCTGTGTTACTTTCAAGTAATGCACTTAAGCTATTCCCGATTTAACTGGAAGATCTGTACTTCCCACTTTCACATCAAAAGCCTCAAAATGCATATTGTAGACTTTGGGATATGTTACAGGTCAGTGTCACACCAAGATTGTGGAGAAAGGGGGGGGGGGGCGGCATGTCACTCTCCAACAAGTGTTTACCAATAAGTAAGTGGCGGCAAATTACGGGTATTAGACGGCTTAACATGTGGAAAATGAGATTTTTATTATTCACTCGCTGTATTTAACATATATTATGCCTTTAAAATCGCACAACAACTTCAATAAAACACAGTTTAATCATTCACACACTTATTTCACAATTATTTCACTTTTAAACAGCAAATCCTCTAAGAGCTGTCTTGAATCTTCACGAATCTCTCTCAACAGCCTTGATGTGGATACATACGTACAGCAACCAGTAATCAGAGTCAGAACTGCGTCTGCAAAAACACAAGGATTATTAAACAATTTTTGCTGTCACTAATTACTAGCAATATAATTGACAGAGAAGATTGCTAATATTTGCTATAATGAATGTCACATTTTCAAGAACGATCTCACTGAAGTAATTAAGTCCATCGAAACGCTTAGAAACTAACCTCTCGTCTGACGAAAACGGTCTAAAGACGCAGTGGCAAATTTCTTCAGATCTGCTGAAATGATATTTTGCGTTATCACTTTACTGAGTGACTGAAATGTAGTTCAAGTGCCTGTGAACATTACAATATGTACTGTACGGCTACTTACATATTAATTACAATATTAATATTTTCACAGTTGTTTCTTTAATACAAAATTAAAGGCAACGGAAGAAAAAACGTAAAACATACTTGCCAATGACGGGTTTGTTGCGATGCAATTTTCGGTGTTGACAGATGTAACTTTTTCATATGGTGGTAAGTAGCAGAAATAGCAGAAGTAGCAGAAATCGCAGAAGTCACAGAAGTAGCAGAAGTCGCAGAAATCGCAGTGGCGGAGGGATACACGACCTATGTTCCTTAACTGCGACTCTTAACTGCGACAAATCGCAGTTAAGAATTACAGATACTGAAAAGTAGCATTCACTGAAATCACTGATATCGGAAAATCGCAGTTTAGCCCATCACTAGTGGGTGGGTTTCACGCAATTTTGCTTTGTGCGGTTTTGGTTGGTGGGCGATCCTGTCAGGGTTGTTAAAGGCCACGAGAAGCGCAATACGTCGCATGGTCTGTACGTAGACGTGTAATTTCATGTTTCAGAAAACCGTCAGACCCGTCGAATAACCGACATTAACACGGCTTTAACGGTTCGTGCCATTAGTAGCGGGTACATCTTATATTATCCAGCCTAAAAACTAGATGTGACTGCGAGTTCTAACTGTTGACCAGAGAAACAATGACGTTTGGGATAGGGCCTGTAAGTCGAAGGCGAATGCACTCAGTATTAGGCAGTCACCACGCCTACGCCATACACTCATACGTCCATCACATACAGACGGTAACTACTTTCATCACTGACGACAACAGAGCATCATTTCACTCTCCAGTCAGCACTTCCACGACACTGAGTAGCCACTCTTAGTGGTGTCGTGGTGTCAGTGATGTCATCCAATTTCTGCTGCATGCAGATGGTAGCCAGTAGTCACCGATGACACCGGCAGGTGCAAAATGGTCCAGATTTCGTCCCTGAATAAAAAGTTATATCAGCCACCACTGCTCCCACAATGCGTTGACGTACACAAGCTAGTTTACACTTATGGAAATGTTCCAGAGACCACTGTTGAAATCAACGACACGCCACCAATACATTGTGCCCACCATATGCAGCCGTTAGTCGATATATCCATACAGCTTCGCGCAGGCCACAATGCGCTTTGTAATTGTTGAAACTCTTTAGCACGAATAGGTACTCGACGATGGGGCATGGTCGTACCATAGAATGAATGTTTCAGACGCTGTTCACATCTACACTTAGCACAGTTAACGCCTACAGAGTCAGAAACACCGATCACCGTTACAACTGAATCGCTAACACTAAAACCCGTCAGTATGCACATAATATACTCCGGCACCAAGGAACGCAGCCCAAGGGTGTTACAGCTTTTGTTCTGCAGTGTGTATTAGAAACATTAGCCATTGCTTTCCCATTTTCGTTGAGAGGTGGTCTGCATCACTGGATACACGCAATCTTGACTTACGCTCATAAGGTGCCAGTTCACTACAGTATTGATAATAAAGATTTTGTACTGTAGGCACACCTTGCCTATTTTCTGCTACAGCGTATGAAACAGACGTTACGTGAAGTTCTATTAGTGAGTGATGCAGTTAGAAGAGCCATCATAAGTGCAGAGACGTTGGTACTTGGAAGTACTCCCACGAGGTATTCAGCACGGTTAGACGCATTAAAATTGCTTCAGGCTGTTCCAAATTCAGCACAGAGACGCTCCATTGCCGTTGGACGGTCGGCGAACGTAATACGTGTTACCTCGCTGTTTCCGGCGTCCAATTAAAAACGCGTTTCTGGACGGCCACAGGGCGATATCTATTCCGGCTGCGTCCACCCGCCGGCGCATCAAGGGGAAGAAGCCCGCATTACGAGGGACGTGGTCAGAAATCCTCAAGCGGGCCCTGTCTGCTGCGGCAGGGGTGGCGTGGGAGGTGGGTGGAAGTGGAGGCAAGAAGCAACTTTGGTGCTAACTTCCTGCCAGTTCCTTTGCGGACGTGCGACTTCTAACGGCCGAACCCGGCGATTATTATTCACTCTACATACGGGCCTCCGATTCCAACATTCCGAAATCATCGCCCTAAAATTTTGTGGCCTGAGTAAGCCTCGAAAGAATGAATGTTTCAAACGCTGTTCACCTCTAAACTCAGCAAAAACTTTACATATGAGCGCGAGGCAGAAGGGACAATGTACAGAAAACTGGACAAGTTTAGACAAAAATGTTTCGTTTTATTTTCAGGTACGATTCTGGTTGAATTCTAGAAGAAATAGATTGCAGATTCATGTCCCATCGTTATTTCGTAAGCTATACAGAGATTCAGAATGTCTTCACAGAATGCTTAGGGAGACAGGGAACGTTTTCGATGCAGACTAAACTTATCGACTGAATGAGCCAATAGAAAAGTTGGCCAACGGTCAAAGGTTAGCAGAGTTCCACCTAGGCTGATCGTCGATTAGACTAGTCTCTTAATTTGAGTACCATCTGTCTCAGCTTATGATACATATGTGCCAGGTAAGACTCCGAAACCGGCCGTTGTGGCCGAGTGGTTCTAGGCGCTTTAGTCTGGAACGGCGCGACCGCTACGGTCACAGGTTCGAATCCTGCCTCGGGCATGAATGTGTATGATGTCCTTAGGCTACTTAGTTTAAGTAGTTCTAAGTTCTAGGGGACTGATGACCTCTGATGTTAAGTCCCATAGTGCTCAGAGCCATTTGAACCGTGTTAAGACTCCGACTACCCTTCACAAAATACAATTGCTCCTACTGGAGTAATCTAAATCAAAATCCCAAAACACGAGTTATCAGGGGAATGTGCTCAATCAGTAGTAATCTGAAATAATATTGTCAGCAGTATTAAAATGCTTAACTCATTAACTGAAACAGTTGCTTTACTAAATAATAATTTTAAGACATTAGAGAAATTTCTTATTCATGAGGGTGAAAGAGAAAAGTGATTAATGAGGCACAAAAGTACTAATAAATATATTGCTTGCTAAATGAAATTTGTGACAAATCAGTATTAGCACGTGATTATGTACACATGCACTTAATCACACACAGAAATTAAATCTTAAATCCAGCCGCATAGACTTTTAGAGAATTCCTGTGGGAAAAACGTGAAATCAACAACTGACATCTTCTTTTTCGCTTTACATCTTAAGCAACCAATTTCACAAGATACACAAAGATATAAATACGCTAACTGAATGAACTTTGGATTAAGTCTCTATAGCACTATACAGCACTCACACTGTCTGTGGTGTCACCGCCAGACACCACACTTGCTATGTGGTAGCCTTTAAATCGGCAGCGGTCCGTTAGTATACGTCGGACCCGCGTGTCGCCACTGTCAGTGATTGCAGACCGAGCGCCACCATACGGCAGGTCTAGAGAGACTTACTAGCACTCGTCCCAGTTGTACAGCCGACTTAGCCAGAGATGGATCACTGACAAATACGCTCTCATTTGCCGAGACGATAGTTAGCATAGCCTTCAGCTACGTCATTTGCAAGGCGCCATAGCATTTGATAATTAATATTGTGAAGCATACCTCACGCCAGTCAGCGTGTAATTAAACGCGTGCATTTCGGCCTCCTCTAGCAACACAGTGTTGGCTCTTCTGTCAACACTTCACTGTCTACACTCCCATTGTTCGTTGGGTCAGCTTCTTCTGTTCTTCACACTTAACACTTTTTAAAATCTTGATGGAGGTGCAACACCTTTATTTTATGACTACGCAGATACGGTTAATATGTAGGCTCCAGGATGAGACAGTCTGACTACTTCAAATCGTTCCACAAATAAAAGTGGCCACTACTTGTTGTTCGTCTTTAATAGTGATGTATGGAGATGACTCCACAACAAAACATTCTCTCCAATTTGGTACTGTTGTGGTCGAATTAGCTTCTTGTCATAACTAGCCTTATTTCTTCTAGCTAAATCAGTCAGGTTGATTATGACTTGCTTATTTGTCTCTTCCCATTCTAATTTGCCATCTTGAATCTTTAGAAGCTTGTCCACCCGTTCATTTTTCTGCACTTCGTTGAACATTAGTTCAGATGGTATGAACTGGGTTGCTGTAATGAGGTAAATTTACAGTTTCCGCAAACTGTCGTAAATAATTGACCCACTGACTATTAGAATCCATACAGTCATTAGGCTGACATTTTGCCTATTCCTTTTCTTTGGACCCAGGCGTAAAAGCTATGGCAGTATGTTTGGTGGGAAATGAAATCTAAATGGCATGTGTAACCAATGGGTAATACTCGGCTACTCCTCAAACCCAATAGAAAATTACTGTAATATGTCCGATAACTGTTGTCTCTGCTCACTTGTAAAATATGGATAATACTCGGCTATTCCTCAGGCTCAGTGGAATATTACTTTAGTACGTCCTCTAACTGTTGTCTCCGCTCAATTGTAACATATGGATAATACTAGGCTATTCCTCAAATCCAATGGAATATTTCTGTAATATGTCCGCTAATGGATGTCTCTGCTTACTTGTAAAACATTCTTTTTTTAATTTTAAAAAACAACAGCCTCAGTTGCAAAGTTTACCTAGATTTACCTAGGTTTCAGTCGGGATAACCCAACCTTCTTCAGAATAAAAGTAACTACCGAATAGTACGTACCATAAACTGGCCCGGTGTCTACATTATAAAATCATAGTTAATTTCGTCTTCGAGAAAAATTGTTCGATCAAAAATTCCTCCGAATTGGTTAATAAATTAGTGTAATATGCCATGCCACATCAAAGCTGGCTTCCTTCGACATCACCAGCCTCTACACCAATATACCTGTAGATCAGTCCAAATATTTTACAGCGCAACTTACGTTTCATAAGAAGTTACCAGATGTTGAATTGACGATCTCATGAATCTCCTGCACATTGTTCTGAAATATAAATATTTTTCAAGATACATGGATGATGATATTCTCTTAATAAGTGACGGTTCCCAGGAAGACATAGGTCAGATAGTTTTAGCCTTTAACGATCTTCACGAGAAAATTAATTTTATTCTTGAGAAGGAGTCGCCCAGTAGGACACTGAACTACTTAGATCTGACGGTATCTATAGTAGATAATCACACAGAATATGACATCTTTAGGAAATGTACATTTTCGGATAATATTATACCTGCTCATTCGGCACACCTACTAGCGCATAAAAAGGCATTTTTTCATTCTAGTTTACAAAGAGCGACGTCGGTTCCTTCATCCGCGGAAGCCTTGGAACACGAACTGGTAACTCTTGAGACAATAGCCCGAATTAACGGATATGAGCCCGAAATTGTGAGGCGGCTCTATAACAAGAAAGTAAACAACAACAGAACGAAGACAGCTTCTACGTTACGTACCGTGCCAGATGTTACTCCGTCTGCCGTAGTACCTATTCCTTTTATAGGCAAAGTTTGGTATAAAATTGGGCGTCTTTTGAAAAATCGGGGATTTAAGACAGTTTCTTCCACTAATAATAGTCTTCAGAAGTTTAAAAAAGCCTAATAAATTTTCATTATCGGGAGTTTACAAGATCACATGTGGTGACTGTCCGAAATTTTATATTGGCCAAACAGGAAGAGCCTTATTAACAAGGTACAAGGAAATATTCCGACTAAAACTGGAGATTGCGCACGTGGTTCGACATTTGCCGAACATTTAGTGCAGTTGGCTCATGCACCCAACCCCCCCCCCCCCAAATACTCGGGTCTTGCATTGTGAAGTAAAAGGTACACGGTTAGACATTTTAGAGGAAATGCAAATTTTTAAACGTGTACTACATGGCAAAAACAACCTTCTTAACGACCAACTGCAGCTGCGAAATAGAAGCTTCTTTGAAGGTATACAACCATTATTTCATCCACCGTAATGTTAATGCTGGGTATGCTTTACCCTTGCCTACATATGTCTGTACTCCCGTAGGTTGAATAGCTAGGCATATTAGTTTGACACAGTAAAAAATTTTTGGACCCATCTATCAAGGTGTCTATTAGTTATAAAGGAATATTCAGTCACCGAATTAATATTTCATCATTATACAGGGTAGCAGAGTAAATGGTAAATCTTTGGCGTATTGTACACGTTGAACATGCACACAGATGGTCAACCGATATTCGGTATGAACGTTCTAGAGTTAAGAACGGTTTCAACACTTGATTTAATTAGTGGATAGTAACTTCGTCGGTCAATAGCATGTACGTGTAGTAACCGTAATGACGATCACCAAGTCACTACCCCATTATAGAATATAGGTGCTACCACATAATCCTTCAGTACGACCGATTGTGGTCAATATTATGTGTACATAATAGCAGTGATGCCACCACCTAGTCATACACAACTTTTTATTAACATAATTAAAGGCAGTCATATCCATATAAGTATCACGGGAGGGTAACGCCACCTTGCCACAATCTTCTGGATACGAAGTTTTGGTTCAGACTTAATGACGTTTAAAGATGTCCTTTGGAGCGTTGTTCGCCAAATCACATCATAATTTAACAATTTTCCCGTTATCCTCCCATAGTATAGACTAGTTCTTTAAGTACATATTGACCTTTGTAGGTCAATTATTTTAAGTGTGTTGACCGGAGCGATGTTCGCTAAGTCACACTTTAACTTTAAATTTAATTCCGCTGTCATTCTCTAAGTTCAATAGCAGTGGTCACCAGGCCCGAATTAAGATGGCAGTGTTCCACACACAGTTCTTACAGTATGCGTGTGGATCACCTCCATGGAGGCAAACTGAGTACCCCATTGCCGCCACATTATCCCCTACTTAAGTGTTTTCTGTAACTCATTATCATAAATTCGTCATGAAGCTCAATCAGGCACGTGCATTAATTTATTTTGACTTGATTCTTGGGCCGGCCGAAGTGGCCGTGCGGTTAAAGGCGCTGCAGTCTGGAACCGCAAGACCGCTACGGTCGCAGGTTCGAATCCTGCCTCGGGAATGGATGTTTGTGATGTCCTTAGGTTAGTTAGGTTTAACTAGTTCTAAGTTCTAGGGGACTAATAACCTCAGCAGTTGAGTCCCATAGTGCTCAGAGCCACTTGATTCTTGACCATTTCAGGTCAGATATACTAATCTTGAATAATGACCATCTATTTTATATGGCCCGTATTTCCGGATGTTACAGATTAGATGTAGACTTGTTCATAAGTTCATTCATGACCATTTGTGTGCTAAGTCAATGGGATGTTCATACGTTGTAACCATAGGTAAGCAAATGCTTAAGTTTTACGTCTCAAAAAAATTTTTTTACACCTAGTCATAGTAATGACGATATTGGCTTTATATTATCCTCCCCACTCCTAAGTACTTTTTAGATGATTAAACTTCGTGCTAATGCACAAAATTTTCCTAGAAAGGCCATACGTTGCAAGCACGTCATGTCTTCCTCATATCATGACCATTGAATACTTCATAAACGTTAAGACAGTCGATCTAAGTACGTTCTGCACATATACGCCCTTTTCCTCAGCTGTACCTTTCTTTTATTTCACTTTACTAGCAAATTCAAAGTCAGGAGTTAGGTTCCCGTCTTGTTCCAACAAGTACCCATCACACAGTTTATGCGCAGGAGCAAGGTATTGTATCCGCCTAGACGGGCCTCATGACGCTACGGTCAGTTCCAGTACGGCACTCGTGGCTGCCGCATTGCGGTCGCCAAGTGCGGCCGAGGCAGTTCCACAAGGAGACGGCACGACCTTGAGGTTGGGGATTTCTCCGAAATTTTGTGTGGTGAAAGAGGACTCCTAACACCTCACATGGTTAAAATATTAGGACGCACTACCAGGAAAATCCAGGGAAAAATTAATCCAAAGTTTCTTAGGTGCCGTATGAGTATATAATGTTAGTCTATTGCCGAGCAGCCGCCCGGAGTAAATGTTTGAGTCTGAGACTCTTACGCCAGAGGCCTCGGGTTCGATTCCTCCTCTGGCACTTTTTTTTTCTTCTGTTTCATTTTCTTTTGTTATTCCACCAATTGTTCAGAAAATTTCCCAAACCTACATATCTTTATCAAATTAGCTACTTTACTGAATAAAAATTATTTTCTTTTTGTCGAACAACACAATTCATGGCTGTGGGTTTTCCATTTTTCATTGTAAAGTGTATGAGGAGGAACATTGGGTTTTTAATCAGAATAACATAGTCTATTGGGAAAAATTCAATTTTTATACATATGATAATTATAAACGTGAGAGATTTCTCCCGAAGATGTCGATGCCATTAAATTATTTTCCATCAACAGATTTTCATAATACACCACTGCGTCCTTCAATCGTAATTTTGATAGATCTCTATGAATCGATTCTTCAGGAATTTCTTCTCCTATTCGAGACGAGCCAGCAACTTCTTCGGTCGTCATGTTTAACCTCGGATCGGAATAACACGTTGAAATTTGAAACAGGCACGTCTGTTCACGACGAAATCAAAAAACAAACTGCCATTTACTTCTCACGGCTCGCGCACAGTCCTATGCTCAGATGACCGTTATAATCCCAAGGGGACCCTTACAAATTCCCTTTAAACCTTGAAACCCCATAAAACCAAATAGAGCAACGAGCACGTATATTTTTCAGTGAATGAAAAACTTTACGTTCTTGAGCTAAAATAATGTTTTAAAAATAATGTAGGTTTGAGAAACTTTTTGAATAATTGGTGGAATAATAAAAGAAAATGAAACAGAAAAAAAGTGCCGGAAGAGGAATCGAAACCGAGACATCTGGCGTGAGAGTCCGAGCCCTAACCATCTACCCCGGACGGCGGCTCGGCAATGGACTAACACTGTATACTGATAAGGCACCTAAGAAACTTTGGATCGATTTTTCTCGGGATTTTCCGGGTAGTGCGTCCTAATACTTTAACCACGTGAGGTGTTAGGGGTCGTCTTTCACCACACAAAATTTCGGACAAATCCCCGACCCCACGGTCGTGCCGTCTCCTTGTCAGATAAGTTATTACAGTCTGACGATAATGTATGGTCCGCAGCTCGTGGTCGTGCGGTAGCGTTCTCGCTTCCCGCGCTCGGGTTCCCGGCGGGGTCAGGGATTTTCTCTGCCTCGCGATGACTGGGTGTTGTGTGCTGTCCTTAGGTTAGTTAGGTTTAAGTAGTTCTAAGTTCTAGGGGACTGATGACCATAGATGTTAAGTCCCATAGTGCTCAGAGCCATCGATAATGTATGGATTTGTTGTTTTAGCTTGACGATGTCCACTATGGACAAACGGTAGTTACTTTTATTCTGAAGAAGGTTGGGTTATCCCGACTGAAACCTAGGTAAATCTAGGTAAACTTTGTACCGAGGCAGTTGGTTTTTAAAATTAAAATTAATATTTATACAGTAGCTGACAGGGCCGCGAAATGTTGAAAATATTTAAGTAAAATATTGTGGTTCCTGTATCTTTTTATGCCCTCGTTCCTTCAGTTTTAGTAATTTAATCACATGGACAGGAAATTTGCTAGATCGACTTTGGTTTATAACAAGATAGATATGATGCCCTCAGCCGTACCTCCCCTTATCACCTTCCTTCTTAATCAGATCTCTTTTTAGTTCGGCTCTGTCGACTAAGAATCACTCTACCTATCGAAAGGTCTATTTTGGCGTGCTCCTCACAGAGGAAATCTGTACCAACGATACACCAAATCACCACACCTTCGACCGCCAGGCATGGGCCTAAGGTCGACCCATTTCCCAAGTCCACTAATATTTGAGTCTGTATCCGGACATTTCTTGATCTTGGCTGACTGCACTTACTATCTTGCAGTTATGTACAGCGAACACGGGAAGTTTCGATTGTTCAGGTATCTGTTCACACAAGCTAGCTGAGGTAACATTAACAGAAGCTCCTGAGTGTGTAAAAATGATTATGGGAAAACCTACCACCTGGGCCTTTATAGTAGCTTATGGCACCATTGGGTATTCCTTTTGATATTTGTTTATATCTTCACATACAACATCTTGGATGTCACTTCCACCGCTGTACTGGAACAATCCAACATTCTCTTCACTGCCCCCAACACTGTCCATGTAGCTCCTCTGGAACACGATGCTATCGGAATTAGTTTGACATATGGTGTTCGTTGACAACTTCTGTAATCACAGGCGTCTGCGAGCTCTAGTCTGTGTGATCGGCCAGCTGTGGCGGTGAATTAGGATCCTGATTCATGGTGGACAGTTTGCACTGGAATTGTAGCCAGGGTTAACGCTCCACTGGTTTCTGTTCTGTCGACTACGATTAGTCCTGTTGTTGTTTCCTTTTACAACCTGTTTTTGGCTACCGTTTTTGTCGGGATATGCACCCTTGCCGTTATTTTGTGGTGGGAAAGTTGCATTTCGTTGTAGCAGCTGTGGATTACGCACATGCGCAGTTACTCAGTTTACGTAGTTCGAACGAAAACTGTTCTGGATATGTCGGGCTCTCACATCTACTTCTCTCCTATCAATAGCTCTTAAAGATGTTCATTAGATACATGAGTAACTTTCTCTCGGTTATTGATCCGCAGTTTTACCTTCAAATTTCGAAGAAGGTCCAGTTGATGTATTGGATCATCTCAGTATTTAGCCTCAATAATGTGCTTTTCAAAACAGCGTCACAAACTACCGTTGCTGGCTTGTGGTTGAAAATCTTCTTTGGCAAACATTCTTGCACTATCCGCAACAAGTAATTTGTGATGTATGTTTTCATGTATCCTTGTCGTCGGTAGCCCACATCACTCCATCATCATGGGTGTATAGGGAAACATAGATCATTATCTGCTTGTCTGTCCACGCATGTGTCAGAATTACCTTGAAGCTTCATATGAAAACTACTGGATTAACTGTCCTTTTAGTTGTGGAGAATATTAGATATATCGCTGATTAAAAAAGTTTCTCTTCCAGAACCATAGTTTTGTGTAAGATTGTGGTTGGAAGCGAGTCATGTGCTGAATTACACACGCCAACAAAAAATTTAATTTTAAATACTTTATAGATTATTATGAGCTGATCCAAATCTAGTCTTAGTTCTCTTGTATCACCCATAGGTTTCGAGCAATATTGTATAAAATTCTATGCTATACGGTAAACGGGGAAATTAATGAAAAACTTTGTTATAACATAAGCATTGTTTATATTTACAGCAAGCTACTTAAAACAATGATGTATATTAATAGAGGTTTCACTTGTCAGCTGGAATTGGTTTGTATTTTCTGTCTCTGTTTTCATTGAATCTTCGTGTGTAGCTTTTCCTACGATGAGTCGCTTGCTGAACTTCTCGGTGATGTGACCAACCGTAGTCCCCCATTATGTTGGTGTTCCACCGGCCTTGATAGCGTTTTTGAACCACTTCAATGTCCTGGTGATAACGCTCTCCTTGCTCGTCACTAACATCATCCACTATTGTCCGGGAAGTATTCAAGGTGACTATTCAAAAAGTGAACTTACAGGCTCGTTAAACATCCTAAAGTTTTAAACTTCTTTAACATTGTAGCTATAATAGAAACAAATTCTTGGTCTTTTTTATGTCCTAAGATCTTCGTAACGACTTGCTTGAATGATACCCATGCTTCTTTCTCATTTAAGGTCATTGTGGATTCAAAGTTAACATCAAACATCAATTTATAATGTCAGGTCCGACAAAGACGCCTTCTTTTACTTTAGCTTCTGAAAGATGTGGAAACTTTTGGTTGAGATACTTAAAATGGCTCATGTTTTTTGGATCTACAAGTTTTTGTGTAGAATGTCCTTCTCACCAGATTTTAAAGACTCCCTCACAGGCCAGTTCTTTCTGAACCAGTGTTGATCCCTAGCCCTACTGTCCCATTCACATGGGAATTTGGTACAGCCACCTTTCTGACCAAGGAGCATGCATGTTACTTCTAGATCGCCACATATCATCCAACCATGAGCAGAAGAGCCTATATTATTTAGCACTATTTCTAGGTTTTCATGATTTTCTTTCATATGTACAGAATGTCCAACAGGTATAGATGCACACATGTTACCATTGTGTGATAAAACAGCCTTTAAAATAGCTTTGGATGAATCAATAAGCAGCCTCCGGTCTTTGTTTTTGTATTCGATACCAAACTCATTCATCAGACTGGGAATGTCTGAGCAGTACACTAAATCACCTTCTAGTTGAAAATACTTGGAAAATTGTTGCTCTCTCTTTCTATACATGTATATGCTAGTTACAACTGCCAATAAGTTCTTTTCTTTTAATCTAGAGCCAAGCAATTCAGCTTTTTCTTTGGTTAAGCCCAGATCCGTAACCAAATCGTTGAGCTCGGTCTAACAATTTGGGCTCTAGACATTCTGTATTACGTGGGAATTCATCATCGTCTGGTTCATCTAAATCAGACTGTAAATCAGAAAATACTACTGTTGGAATAGAATATAAATTATCTGGTGGTTCAAATCTACATCATGCCCTACTGGTCGGATGGCGGACAGAAGGTTAGGGAAGCTTATTATCTTCTTGTTTTTCGAATTATGACCAGTAATATCAACACTGCAAAAGTAGCAATCATCAAAATGATTTATTGGCTCCCTCCATATCCCAGGAACAGCAAATCGAAAACCGTTTTTCTCCTTTTTGGACCATTTACTCAGATCTTCAACACACACATAACATACCTTATGCGGCGCCCAAGATTTAAATTTATCACCAAGTTTCAAACCAAAGTATGATAGATACACCTTTTTCACAAAGTCTGTAAAGTTTCTTTGGTGATTTTTAATCACAAATTCACCACAAATATAACAAAAACTGTCAACACGGTTTTTACAACTTACAAACACAATTGGACATTGTATTGAGCACATGTAGAGGAAATGGAAAAGTGAGGTTAGGTTGACAGTAAACAAAACACCATCTCTTAACACAAAAATAGAGTTGACCTTTTTTGCCTGCAAAGGTTTTTCAGCAGTGCTACCAGCATTATCTACATTCATTACACCTCCTCTTTAAATTAATTTAGCTATATAAAAGCTGTTAAATTCTTTAAAAATCGCTTAATTTAATAAATTTAACAGTGAAATGTGAATAAATGGTAGATAATACAGTTTTTTAAGTATCATATTTGAATTTCCCACGCTAAAAGATATTAGAATAAGGTATTTTAAGCAAAAATGTTTTTCCATCGTTGGCCTGTGTTATTGTTAGCAGATGATTGACATACACTTCCTCTCTCAAAAGCCGGCCGCTGGTGGCCGAGCGGTTCTGGCGCTACAGTCTGGAACCGCGCGACCGCTACAGTCGCAGGTTCGAATCCTACCTCGGGCATGGATGTGTGTGTTGTCCTTAGGTTAGTTAGGTTTAAGTAGTTCTAAGTTCTAGGGGACTTATGACCTCAGCAGTTGAGTCCCGTAGTGCTCAGAGCCATTTGAACCATTTTGAACCTCTCTCAAAATATGTGTCGGAATCGATGACTGTTGTCCGTGGAGACCTCGTAATCCATTCATCACTCCAGATCTTTTCTAGACCTCAATAACAGATTCCACGATTCCCTTATGTCGTTATTTCATTTGACAAAGTCAGGTCCGACATTTTTCTTCATCTCATGGAGGTTTTGTTTTAACTGTGCATCTACAGAGAAACGAGCTGAAGACGAATATGCTATTGCCGCTTGAACACTTTCGTTTACGTTATGGTCAACATGCTGTTCCTTACAATAGTGCAGTGCCTGTGTTATTCTGGTTACGATGCAAAGTTTCTTTGGACTTGCAGGTACTGTGGCGACTGCGGCCCGGATCGAATCCACCCGGCGGATTAACGACGAGGGCCGATGTGCCGGCCAGCCTGGATGTGGTTTTAGGCGGTTTTCCACATCCCCCCAGGTGAATACAGGGCTGGTCCCCACGACCCGCCTCAGTTACACGACTCGCAGACATCTGAACCCTTTCGCACTATTCCATGGATTACACTAGACGCAGACAATTGGAGTACACTAATTCCGTCCCGGGGAGTGCGGGGTGGCGGCAGGAAGGGCATCCGGCCACCCCTTAAACTAACATTGCCACATCCGATTAACCATGCCGACCCTGCGTATCTGTGGGAAAAAAGGTACCAGCAAAAGTACTGTGGCGACTGCAGCCTTTATGAAATACGAGGGCAGTTCAATAAGTAATGCAACACATTTTTTTTCTGAAACAGGGGTTGTTTTATTCAGCATTGAAATACACCAGGTTATTCCCCAATCTTTTAGCTACAGAACACTATTTTTCAACGTAATCTCCATTCAATGCTACGGCCTTACGCCACCTTGAAATGAGGGCCTGTATGCCTGCACGGTACCATTCCACTGGTCGATGTCGGAGCCAACGTCGTACTGCATCAATAACTTCTTCATCATCCGCGTAGTGCGTCCCACTGATTGCGTCCTTCATTGGGCCAAACATATGGAAATCCGACGGTGCGAGATCGGGGCTGTAGGGTGCATGAGGAAGAACAGTCCACTGAAGTTTTGTGAGCTCCTCTTGGGTGCGAAGACTTGTGTGAGGTCTTGCGTTGTCATGAAGAAGGAGAAGTTCGTTCTGATTTTTGTGCCTACGAACACGCTGAAGTCGTTTCTTCAATTTCTGAAGAGTAGCACAATACACTTCAGAGTTGATCGTTTGACCATGGGGAAGGACATCGAACAGAATAACCCCTTCAGCGTCCCAGAAGACTGTAACCATGACTTTACCGGCTGAGGGTATGGCTTTAAACTTTTTCTTGGTAGGGGAGTGTGTGTGGCGCCACTCCATTGATTGCCATTTTGTTTCAGGTTCGAAGTGATGAACCCATGTTTCATCGCCTGTAACAATCTTTGACAAGAAATTGTCACCCTCAGCCACATGACGAGCAAGCAATTCTGCACAGATGGTTCTCCTTTGCTCTTTATGGTGTTCGGTTAGACAACGAGGGACCCAGCGGGAACAAACCTTTGAATATCCCAACTGGTGAACAATTGTGACAGCACTACCAACAGAGATGTCAAGTTGAGCTCTGAGTTGTTTGATGGTGATCCGTCGATCATCTCGAACGAGTGTGTTCGCACGCTCCGCCATTGCAGGAGTCACAGCTGTGCACGACCGGCCCGCACTCGGGAGATCAGACAGTCTTGCTTGACCTTGCGGCGATGATGACACACGCTTTGCCCAACGACTCACCGTGCTTTTGTCCACTGCCAGATCACCGTAGACATTCTGCAAGCGCCTATGAATATCTGAGATGCCCTGGTTTTCCGCCAAAAGAAACTCGATCACTGCCCATTGTTTGCAACGCACGTCCGTTACAGACGCCATTTTAACAGATCCGTACAGCGCTGCCACCTGTCGGAAGTCAATGAAACTATACGAGACGAAGCGGGAATGTTTGAAAATATTCCACAAGAAATTTCCGGTTTTTTCAACCAAAATTGGCCGAGAAAAAAAATGTGTTGCATTACTTATTGAACTGCCCTCGTATATTAAATGTATTCGCAATTGCAAATGACAACCATCAGCTGTAGAATGGAATGACGAAAATGAAAATTTGTGACTGACCGGGACCTGAACCCGGATTTCCCGCATGGATGACATGTGGAAGTTTGGGTGTGGCCGTACGTCGTGCACGGATAGCTGAATGGTAATGTACTGCTCGTGATAAGCGGAAAATGCGGATTCGATTCCCGGTGCGGCACAAATTTTCATTGTGGTTATTCCACTCTACAGCTGATAGTTGTCATTATTCGCAATTGCGAATACATTTAATGCTGTTTCTTAGATCTAAAACAACCATCCAAGTCTGCCTGACAGTGTGATGTTCAGCGCGCAAAACTTCAAAGAAACACTCTCCTTATCGGTACTAATATTACTGACTCTTTGCGAAAAATACTGTACTTTATCATCGGTTTGGTCCTGATTCTGTTTGAATTTCGCTAATTCAGTAGAAAGAATCTGTTTGTTTAGGGAAAACTGGTCTTAAGCTTTTCTCATCTCGAGAAACTCTTCAGTTATTCCGTTTACGCTTATTGTCATTGTATCTTGTTGGGTAGTTAAAGCTTCTACTTGACTAATAGCTTCTGTTAAGTCGTCTTTTTCTGGAAAAGCTTTAACTCTTTTCGATATTTCTGTTACATTAGTGACCATATCATTCTGCTTGGGAACTAAATTTGCCTTACTAGTGGCCATCTCATTCTTCTTAGGGTTCATTAGCCTTAAATGCTCTACAATTTCACTCAGTGGATCTAGCATTCCTCACAGAGGTACATAAGGCTGTCAGAAGGTGACGTATCTGGTGTTCAATCTCGTATTCATAACGCGTCCTGACGATAACCAGATAACTCAAGATTCAGAAAACTGTTCAGCCTTAACGCAGGTACACAGCTTATAAACTGCTACACAATTCATACGTATCAAAATATACAACTAATAAATGATTGTGAAAGTTCAGACCTTTACTTTCGCGGGCAGATGATCTACCGACCGAGGTATCCACGCACGCCTTACAATCGGTGCTCACAGTTTTACTTCCGCCAGTAGCTCCTCTCCTATCTCCCACATTTTAAAAATGTTCTCCTGCAGTAATTATGGAAGGATGGACATCGTGGAGCCATGGCCGGGGTGATGTTCGAGAGTGAAATTCTCACTTTGCAGTGGAGTGTGTGCTGATATTAAACTTCTTGGCACACTAAAACTGTGCGCCGAACCGAGTCACAAACTCGGAACCTTTTCTTCCGCGGGGAGGTGCTCTATCGTCCGAGCTACCGAAACACAGCTCACTGACCTCGAACCTTCAGAACCTCAAAGAAGTTCTCCTTCGAAACTTGCAAGACTGATCAGCCAAGAAATTTCATATGAGCACAAAATCCGTTGCAGAGCGAAAGTTTCATTCTGTAAATACTCTCGAGGCTGTGGCCACGCCATGTTACCCCAATATCCTATCTTTCGCAAGTGCTAGGAATGTGAGTTTCGCTGGAGAACTTCCGTGAAGTTTGGATTGTAGACGGCGAGGTACTGGTGGCGGAAGTAAAGTTGTAAGGAGGCGTCGTGATTCGTATATGGCTACTTGCTCCATCGGTAGAGCACTTGCTTACGAAAGGAAAGGTCTCGAGTTCGGGTCTCGGCCCGGCCCACAGTTCTAGTCTGCTAGGAAGTTTCAAATCAACGTGCGCAGCGCTGCAAAGTGAAAATCTCATTCCGGAAACGTATGGTTATCGTGAAACAAAGCACGTACATATAGAGAATATCTATGTAGTGTTTCTAACTGCTCAAAGAAATCATTAGAAACTAAATCTTTCTCTTTCATAGAACAAGATGGGATACTTCCACGTTATCAGTGGTAATAAGTGTAGTAACATGACTTCGGACACAAGCGGGACGATAGTTAAAAGTTATTGCGTGATACTGCCTTTATTCCACGTTAGGAATTTTGTATGGGGGGAAGCCACAGCTATCAGCTACTGAGCTCGGCTAACCTCAAATTCCAGATGAAACGAACATTTTCATTAATATTGTATAATAAAATTATAACACTATTAAAACACATTTGAATTACAACTAGGTCACTTATACTGTAACATTCTGTAGAATAAGTGAATTAAGTGTATTTTGACCTCTTATTCTGTACTAATTACGTATGAAGTTCAATTAGAATTAAAGTATATGTATTTCATTAAGAGTGCCTTGCATACTTCGCACATAATGTATTGCAGCAACCTAAGTAAGAACTATATATGAACTCGTAATACCTTAAAGCTACACTAAAGTGTGTTCAGTGATCAGTCATTATAGTACATTTAGTTCTTACTTGATTCTTCGCTTCCGTCTTCTCCTTCTTGACTGCAGTGACATGTTATTTCCTTGAATTAATGTTATATGAAAGTGGAGTAAGGGAAAGCATTTTTATTACTTTTAAGGCGGCAATGAAGATGTAAACTACGTGTAGAATATTCATCGGAAGTTGGACGATACCTGTCGATTTCAGCTTACTGTAGTAAAAAGAATAATCCTGATGAAAGAGTTGTACTCCCAAACGGAATTAAGAAAGGCTTGCAGCATGTGTCCTTGCCATTTTGACGTAAACCGAGTTGAAATGTTCAGGAACGCAAACTGTTATTAATTACGAGGGACGCATACCTTTCATAAATAGCGATGTATTCTGCAATAATCAGAGCTCAGAGCCTTGTCTTTTCTTTCACAAAATTCTCATTTTTCTGTCCACAGATGCAGCTCTACATACAGTGTAATTCGCATTTGTAGTATGTCGATTACACAACAATTAGTTTTCATACTACAGTCATATAGACATAAGTCACCGAGAACTAGTTACGAAGTCAATGCTTTCCCCACGTACACACTTTCTAGAAATAACTGTAGTGTTATTTCAAGGAGCACCTACGGCCGCAGGCACTTTTCTGTACTGCACCGTTAAACTGAGGAGTAGCGCTTACCGGAGTTTTTTGATTTCGTTTATGTAGCACACGGAACAGTCCAATATGGGGCTCTCTGTCGGCCCGGGAAGCGTGCACAGATGGTTAAGTGATTCAGGTGACCGCTTGCGGTAAGTGGAAAATCTGTGTTTGAGGCCCGGTCCGTCACACTCGAATAATACATCGAGACCCACTGCGGCTGACGTCAAGAATTTCGGCTCAGAAAATAATTTGGAATAATGTGTCATATAGCTGCTGACAGTCAAATCATATTTAAGTTTCATAAGCCAACGGGGCAAATAGTCTAGATTCCTTATGGTGGTGTCATAAGTAGAGATCAAGTAATCTTGCAAGCTCACAAGAAGATAAGACAACGAAGTAAGGAGAGGGAGAATGACATAGGGTGGTTGGTTTGGGCTGGGAAGCGGGCATGGATAACCGAAGTGGTAAAGACAACTACTCGCTATAAGCTGGGAAACTGGGTTCGAGTCCCGGTGTGGCACAGAATTTCATTTGTCGCAACTTGGTATAGATCTAGTAATATATTGCAACCGACATTTGCGTTTGGAATAATTAATCTATAATGTCTTAACTTAATGACCATTCATCCTATTTCTTACACTTTTATTCCATTTGTCCCTGGTTTTGTGGGAATCGTCATTTCTTACATTACCATTCCATTTCATTTTCAACCTCTTTCTGTAATTCAAGATCTTAAACTCTTCACTTCTTTCCTTTTAAGGTTTTCCCACAGTTCATAATTCACTCCCGTGGATTGCTGTTTCCAAATCATACGATCTGCAACTTTCTTAACTTGAGACCCACACTTGCTAGCACTTCACTTCCTCTGTTTACCTCTATTAGCCTGTCTTCTTGAACAAATATTCCTTATTCGCACATTATATTGCTACAGAGAGGGGAGAATTTAACTACTTTGTCCACAGTTTGGAAGTTATGATTTATGCTGATCTCATTTCTGCTGCTCCTTGTTAGTGTCATTTCTCCTTCCATCTTCTTTGCTCATTAGACTGTTTATTTGTCAACAAACCTTGTAATACTTGTTCACTGATATCCTTTTACCTCAATTTTTAACTCACCTTCAGATCTTTCTTTTATTTCCTTCATTGCTTCTTCGATTTACAATTTGAACACAAGGAAGTCTGCATCCCTGCATTACCCACTTTTTAAACCCATTATTTATCTTTGGGTTTCCATATTTATTGTTTCTGCATGGTTTTTATACAAACAGTTAATTACCTGTCTTTCGTTACGATGTAATCTTATCGTCCTGATGATTTTATGTACACACTACGCGTACCGTGCACGTGTGTACTTGTTACCTGTCCTTTTAATGATTCTCTATATCCCATTACAACATCACAACAGCGGTAGATATAAGCTAGTGCTAGGATATTGCTTAGACACAAATCTAGTTATATCGCGGGTCCCAGCACGTACAGAAAGATCGAACATAGTATTTCACACGATTTTACAGTAGTGTATAATTCGTATATCATCTTTTCCCAACATGGGTTCCTGTTCACTAGATTATCAACGCAGTGACCTACGCAAGTGAAAGGCATTTGTAAGAATAATTTAGAAACTGCCTCAATAACACGAGTGGCTGATAGATTCTGTTTGAAGGAAAAGGAAAGGTCTGCAGATTTACCAGACTTTCTCATTTGGTGAACGTTGAGAACAGCGAAAGCGACAGTGTGTCGGGTGTTCGCTTGTCGTTGTATCAGTCGAATATTGGCGAATGGTGATTTATTGGATTTAAAATGGTAAAGCATCTTGTAAGATCAGTTAGTTTGAGGCCCACAGGTAGGTAGGAACAGTTCTACAAAGTACTTAAATGAATCTGAGCCAGTGGAGAGGACGATTCATACGTATGTGCTTGTTGGCATAAGAGCATTGAGGGTATCCTGACTAGTTAATAGATCCAAGCCTTGAAGTGACCCACAAATGTATTTCGTGAAGCCACATCTGGGAGATAGGCCAAGAAACGCCATTTCTGAGCAGAACTATAGCTCGGCGGTAATCTGGTCTAGAGAGGCACTACTGCGAATTACTTACGTGACCTTACTCATTGCTTGAAGGACGTAAAAGGAAATGATTGTCTCTTGAGGACTTACGAGTGGATGAATATTACCACTGATTTCCTTGGTAATTTCTAATTTTTTCTTCAGTGAGCCAAAATCAGATTTCAGTGTTCCGATGTGCACAAAGTTAAATAAAAGGTAAAATGATTCCGAAAATCTTCGAGTAATAATTCAGTCCATCAACTAGGCGTAATATAGGTACAATAAATGTTAGTCCATTTGGTGCTCTACTAGTCAAATATAACTCACGCAAATTATCAAGGTTGTTTTTAATCCATGCGACATTATTTGCTGACCAAAGGAAAACAAATGAAGTTTTAGGCAGATACTCTAGGTTTTGTTATCGTTGATATATGTATTTATGTCTATTGCATTCAATATGTAATGTTTTTTTCAAGATCATGATTCATTTTAACACTTAACATGCAATAATTAACCAAGATTTATGGACACCTCCACTCATTCTAAGAGCATTCGTTAATTAGGAACTGGTGAGTTTCGGCACTCGTGACAAGCCTTGACCGTCCCGTATCTCGTTGCAGACGGCTCTGCTAGAGTAACGTCAGCTGTGGCATGTAAATATAATATTATTCCCCGAGCGCCCTAAGTTCTTAAAATAGAAAATAAGCCCGCTTACACCACCAGGAGAGGTCCGGTTCCAACTTGAAAGGTTTGTTTTCGTAGTAATGTACAACCTCTGCAGTTGTGGAGTGTAAATGTAAATGCAAAAGTAATTTAGGAAAAGCTGCTTAATATGAGCTAAGATTCTTCGTCTTTGGGCAGATACACTTCGGCATACATCTGTTTAAAACAGTTAATTTTATCTACGAAAATAAAGCAATTTACGTAATTGTGCGAGATGCATATGACATGGAAAAAAGTTGTTGCTGTGTACTGTGAATTCCTCCGTTTATGTTACGTCACCTATTGTTGCTACTGTTTATCAGCCGCACCGGTTGCGTCATATAGACTTCGGGGTTAACCTTTTGGATATTAAATTCGTTTACGACGAAACTAAATTATTTTCAAAAGATCATTACTATTATCACAATTTTGTAAGGGTCTAATAGTATTCAAATAAGTTATCAATAATTGCTGTTTCTCAATTAGTAGCATTAATCTCTTGGTGGTTACAGGTTCCTCACGTAGTCCACCCAATACACACATATGTTGTGCATTGTTGTATATATTGCTGATGATAAAAGTGGGAAATGTACGTAAGAAAAGCTAAATATCTGAAAACTCCATGTTGTAGATAGTACCTTCAGTCGTCCAGAAGCTGCTTCATTACTCGCTTCGAATCGAATAAGTAAATTAATTGACAGAACGACACAGCAGTAACTACATAAGTTTGTAAGCATTATTATTATTATTATTATTATTATTATTATTATACAGGTTACAGACGTAGTATTAACAGCCAGAAGTCGTCCAGTTCGTACCAGATCAGAAGTTAGGGATCCAGCAATCATATGATTCAGAAACAGTAAGCATAGTGCAAACATCTGAACTTGTGCGATTCTAAATGGGGTTGCAGTATGCAGGTCAGGCAAGTGCCGAGACAGAGAGGGGTACTTCAGGGGAAGTATGTTTTGTAGCAGGTGTGTATCCTCACTGTGGATAATTAGTTCTCTTGTTGTGAGAAGGTGTTGTAGGTAGCATTAGCGACATTTTCCAAGAAAAGTCTTTCATTCTACAGTTTAGTTATGTGCTAAAGTCGGTCATAATGTAGGGAAACGGGTGAGTAACAGATGGCTGGCGGATGGGGTGAAGTGTGTTGGTGCTTCTAGCTAATGCCTGATTGCACTCATGAGTTGGGAACCATTGGTCCTCCTCTTACCCCTACACGCGCAATTTCTGTACTACCTTCATCAAATGTTTGTAAAAAATTTTCTTCCTCCCACCCTCTCTCTCTCTCTCTCTCACACACACACACACAAACACAAACACACAATCGAGTGCACATGCACACAGAACGAGTTAACCAATGCGATACTATGTTAAATTAGGCTAGATGAACGCAGACCTCTCTAGAAATCAAACCAAACATCGCTTTCATGTACTAAAGTTTCACTTCTATTGATAGTGGACAGACGTGTTCACAGGAAATACACCATCAGGAAATATTATTACATTTCTCTAGCGTTTGTGAGACTGCAAATAAAGTCAATATCTAGTGACCATTGTAATACTTCGTCTACAGGTAATACAAGAACACACTTCACCAGTGTGAACTGGTTTTTATCACTTATTCAAGAGTAACGTAAACTGTATTTTGAATCATCGATTGTCTCTTTAGAGCGAATCTCCGTAGCGTTTTATATAATATCGTATTGCCCTATTGGGTTCTGTTGTTTATTTGGTGAAGGAAGCTATACGGTAGGTAGAACGAGAAATAGTGAGTGCTTGCACGTAACTTTCTGACTGCTGTACCTTACTGTATCTTTGTTGATACCATCTTGTTTAACTTCAGGTGGGAATTCGATACAGTGTCGTTCAAAGAACAAAATACAATATTATCGAGTATCGGATCAGTTTTGTGACTTAATTCAGCTGTTCCGGACGTGCGTAAAATTAATTTTGAGAGTATTCTAAAGGAGTGTTAAAAAACCGTACCAAACTGTAGAAAGAGCTGAATAAGACTGACTATTGGTGAAGGAACTGACAATTGAACCTTACCTACATACTAAAAATGTACCTGAAAACCTCTCTTATCTCTTTATTTATTTGAACACGCTTCTCCAGAACCACTAGACGAAATTCCATGTGCTTTCTGCAAGTAACTTGAGAATAGGTTGGAGCACCACATAGGCTTTATTTTATCAAAATCGGGTAACGGAAAAAAAGATATCGTAGTGGAAAGTGTTACCCATACTAATAATACAAATGCGAAAGCAACTCTTTCAGTTACGTTCTCACGACCAACGGGCGGAAGCGATTCCGATGAAAATTGTTATAAAGATAGCTTGAACTCAGAGGAAGACTACTCTAGAAAGTGTATAGTACAAAATACTTACAGATTTGTAGAATATTAAGCAATTGAAGGAAAAATATTTACGCTTTGGAAAACCTATTTACTCTTTCACTTTTGATCTTCATCATATTTGTAAAAATGCTTTTAATAGTTGATACCGAGCGAGGTGGCGCAGTGGTTAGCACACTGGACTCGCATTCGGGAGGACGACGGTTCAGTCCCGCGACCGGCCACCCTGATTTAGGTTTACCGTGATTTCCCTAAATCGCTCTAGGCAAATGCCGAGATGGTTCCTTAGAAAGGGCACGGCCGACTTCCTTCCCTAATCCGATGAGACCGATGACGTCGCCGTTTGGCCTCCTCCCCCAAACAACCCAACCTAATATTATATAAGTGCTACGTGATACGATTCAAAGTAATGGCCACAATGCTTATACAATCTGCCGCTTGTTTAAGCCATACTTTCACACTATTTGTTGCATTATGTTCACATTGAATAATGCATAGCTACTTCAGTAGCATTATGCATAGATGGGCATTCCTGCCCAAGCGACTCTGAACGCACTGCTCGGCTGTGGTGCCGCGAATGATAACACCTCATGCGTTTGGACAGCTTGGAAGGGGTAAAAGGGGAGTAGCGACGTGCACATCACGAGCTATGCTTACCCGAACAGGCAGACGCGTGAGGGCAGCCGAAATTATTGCATGTACAGTAGCTTACTCACCACCAGTCGTCATAACAAAACTACTGGTAAGTCAGGCCAGCTGCATGTAACGGGTAGTTGTAAATAAGTGTAAATTACAAGGAAAATCTGTTAGTGTTCAATTGCGCTACTGAAGTTAAATCACCCAAAAAGGTAAGGAACTTCAATGTGTGAAGTAACTCTCCGGAAAAATCCGAAGTGGAATGAACGCGTAAAACTAGATGCATGAAAAACAGAAGCAAGGCCAAGATTTCTCGGCAGACTCTCAGGGAATTGTAACGCATCCATGAAGGAAATGGCTAACAAAACACTCGATCGCTTCTCGAGTATTACTTAATCGTCCGTAATCCTTCTCACTTAGGATTAAGGGGGGTAGGACGTCAAACGGGCCGACTTGGAGCAGGAGAGGCACCACAGGACATTTTAATTTCTACTGTCTATACTTTTGCAAATAAATTCAAAAAACTTTGTCAGCATGACCAGAAAGGATTGAGGACTCACACTCATAGCAGTGGAAGTCCAAAAACGTAGCGAAATTCCTTTTTTTCACATGTGAAATTTCATCATTTTTTCTCTTACTAGTGGTTGCATTTGTTTCTGTAGGTACACTTTTCTTCCTAAGTAAGAGAGATTCTTCGATGAATTTTGCTCAGCATACAAGCAGTACTTACAGGTGTATTAAACTCTGGAATTTTCCAAATCTATTAAAAACTGTGGTAAAAATTGAGATAATTAACTATAAAATTTGAGTTTTTTCTAAACAGGAAGTTTAAAATGTAACAGTTCATTAATTTTTTCATAAATTAAATAAACTCTAGAGTTTCATGCACATGTAACTATAGTTTGTATGCTGTGCAAAACTCATCGAAGAATCTCTCTTACTTAGGAAGAAAAGTGTACCTATAGCAACAAATGCAGCCAGTAGTAAGTGAAAAAATGAATTTCACATGTAAAAAAGTGTATGTTGTTACGTTTTTGAGCTTCCACTGCTATGAGTATGAATCCTGAATCACATGTAACTATAGTTTGCATGCTGTGCAAAATTCATCGAAGAATCTCTCTTACTTAGGAAGAAAAGTGTACCTACAGCAATAAATGCAGCCAGTAGTAAGTGAAAAAATGATGAAATTTCACATGTTCAAAAATGGTTCAAATGGCTCTGAGCACTATGGGACTCAACATCTTAGGTCATAAGTCCCCTAGAACTTAGAACTACTTAAACCTAACTAACCTAAGGACATCACACACACCCATGCCCGAGGCAGGATTCGAACCTGCGACCGTAGCAGTCCCGCGGTTCCGGACTGCAGCGCCAGAACCGCTAGACCACCGCGGCCGGCGAAATTTCACATGTAAAAAATTTTATTTTATTACGTTTTTGAGCTTCCACTGCTATGAGTATGAATCCTGAATGCTTTCAAAGTTTTATGAATTTATTTGTAAAAGTATAGCCAGTGGAAATTAAAACGTCCTGTGGTGCCTCTCCTGCTCCAAGTCGGCCCGTTTGACGTCCTACCCCCCTTAATGTAATACATTGTGAAAATCCAAGCATGAGAGATGCACTTCGTCGGGCTTCGTTTAGCAGTTCTGAGAACGCCATAACCGATGTCCTCATCAAACTGGAGTAGCAAACGCAACAAGAGAGGTGTTACGTGTCACAGTGAAGTTTTACGTTAGAATACCGAGAGAATTTGTTCCAAGAAGAGTCAGACCACACATTAATCTATCCCCTTATACATATGTCGAAATCACCGTTAAGACAAGCTTAAGAAATTTTTCGGAGTGTTTCCAGAATGAGATTTTCACTCCGCAGCGGAGTGTGCGCTGATATGAGTGTTTTCGTCATTCATTCTTTCCAAGCACCATTCGGCTAAGGAACCGGGATGTGGGGAACTCGTAATGGTACAACGTACCTGAAGGTAGCTTGTAGAGTATAGGTGAGGATATGTTTGAAAAACTGTCACATTCCCTTGAAGCAGTAATGTAAATGTTTACCGAAACTTAACCTGCATTATGGCAGGGAACTTTATGATTAAAGTAATGCACTATAAATTTCGTTGCAAGACTACTAAAGAGCTCATAGAAAGTGTGGGATGTAGAACAAAGTTTCTGTGGCGTGTTGGCACACTTTCTCGGCGTCTTACGTCTGTAGCAGGTGTTACCTATTTCGGTGCCTGGTCTGTGCGTGCAAATGAGCCGCCCAAGCTGTCAGGGCCTACCTGCAACTCCTCAAACACAGCGCAGTGCGCACGCAATGATCGCCGAGATAGCGGCAAGGCGAAACCATTCACTAGGCTCTCTAATTGCAGACTCATTGCCCGTGAGCTATTAACTGGCGGCACGCAAACTCACTCAACAACAGCGGGGCGGGTTCACTGACGCGCGAATGGAGGGGAGAGAGTGAAAGGACACAGATAAACCCAGTCCGTCCATCATTCCCTTAATAAGATCGCTGATAAGGAACTAGAAGGAAATTAATTTACCTGCCACGATCGTGTTTCGTAGCCTAATGGTTCATGCTATAGCTGCTGATGAAGACGTTCAGGCTGTAGTTACATACATCCCGTCTTCACTAACGAGGACAATTTCTGCCAAGCTTTTACCTAGCGCAGCATTTTCTTTGTAGTATTTTGTCTCACATTCATCTGTACCTTATCTTGGAATACTACCATAAAAAATCGCACAAAAGCGCAACTCGTCTGAGTTCTTTGAGGAAGGAAAGAAGAAGGAAGGAAGGAACGGAGATTCGTTTTAACGTCCAGTCGACATCGAGGTTATTAGAGACTGAGCACAAGTTCGGATGGCGTCAAGGATGGCGAAGGAAATAGGCCGCACCCTTTTAAAGGAATCACCCCCGCATTTGCCTTGAGTGATTTAGGAAAATAACAGAAAACATAAAACCGGGTGCCCGAACACGGGTCCTTTGTGATAATAACTTCGCCAACCCGGTCGGGCCTTTGAGGGAGCGAGAGTTGACATTACGCAAGCTTAGAAGAAAGATAGTTATTAAAATCAACTTCCCTCAACTCAGTTAAAACGCAACTATTTGATTTTCATTTCAAATACTGGCACATGCTAACTACTAGGACCAGACTGCTCAGGGTATATTTGGACACTACACCATATCAAAAACATTTATATTTGATAGCACCTGGTCCAGCATTATCATAACGTCAAGCTCAAAATGGCAGCCAGAAGCAATATCCAGAGGAAGATAATCAGTGGTATATACAAATTTAAAACATCGTATTTTTCCTGCGCATACAGTGATGTGGAAGGAACGTCATCAGTCTGTTCAGAAATTCTTGCACCAGGAACTATAGACATGTATTTTAGTACACGGTGTACATCCAAACTACTGATGACACACAGGTAACTTTATGTAAATGTGCACTTTATTTTTTTTATTTTTTATGGTTGCTAATGTAAATTTACAGTCTGAAAGACTCCTACACTCTTATGTTTCATCTGAGTACTTAACTGGTGTGACTTCGTTATCAATGGACCGAAAATATTCCAATGCACAAAAAGTTTTACCTATGAATGAACAAAACACGACTTGACTTCTCGTGATAAAATATTGGGAAATAGGCTGAACTTTCATACAACACGGCAATTATATGGGGATCGTGAACAAGTGTCACGTACTTTACAGTTACAACTAATACATTCAAACCCCATAACACAATTCGAAATTGTAATGCGTTCTATCTTCTGGACGAAACGCTTGCTGTGCTGATATATACAGCACTTAGTATTGCATAAACGTATTCGTTTATTTGATATATATATATATATATATATATAATATATATATATATATATGATATTTACTGCTGAAATTACTTAACCTGTATTTGAGAAACTGTAGTTGATACGGATTACACTGTAATTGTATATCTATGACAAGAGACTGAGACGTATAATGAAGACTTTCTGTATTTCACGTGGGAGGAGACAGAATGGAAATGTCTTAAACGGTTTAGGAAATGTTCAAGAAGAACAAATTAGCTGAGTCATCCTGTATATTCTATACGAATCACTATAAGGTATGTGGCTGAGGATTATTTTGCTGTGCTACACATTATGGGCTCATACTTTTTTTTTTGGTCATCAGTCTCTGACTGGTTTGATGCGGCCCGCCACGAATTCCTTTCCTGTGCTAACCTCTTCATCTCAGCTCAGAGTAGCACTTGCAACCTACGTCCTCAATTATTTGCTTGACGTATTCCAATCTCTGTCTTCCTCTACAGTTTTTGCCCTCTACGGTTCCCTCTAGTACCATGGAAGTCATTCCCTCATGTCTTAGCAGATGACCTATCATCCTCTACCTTCTCCTTATCAGTGTTTTCCACATATTCCTTTCCGCTCCGATTCTGCGTAGAACCTCCTCATTCCTTACCTTATCAGTCCACCTAATTTTCAACATTCGTCTATAGCATCACATCTCAAATGCTTCGATTTATTCTGTTCCGGTTTTCCCACAGTCCATGTTTCACTACCATACAATGCTGTACTCCAGACGTACATCCTCAGAAATTTCTTCCTCAAATTAAGGCCGGTATTTGATATTAGTAGACTTCTCTTGGCCAGAAATGCCTTTTTTGCCATAGCGAGTCTGCTTTTGATGTCCTCCTTGCTCCGTCCGTCATTGGTTATTTTACTGCCTAGGTAGAAGAATTCCTTAACTTCATTGACTTCGTGACCATCAATCCTGATGTTAAGTTTCTCGCTGTTCTCATTTCTACTACTTCTCATTACCTTCGTCTTTCTCCGATTTACTCTCAAACCATACTTTGTACTCATTAGACTGTTCATTCCGTTCAGCAGATCATTTAATTCTTCTTCACTTTCACTCAGGATAGCAATGTCATCATCGAATCGTATCATTGATATCCTTTCACCTTGTATTTTTATTCCACTCCTGAACCTTTCTTTTATTTCCATCATTGCTTCCTCGATGTACAGATTAATACGAGCACTTCGTTCTTGATCGTCCACTCTTATTATTCCCTCTTGGTTGTTGTACATATTGTATATGACCCGTCTCTCCCTATAGCTTACCCCTACTTTTTTCAGAATCTCGAACAGCTTGCACCATTTTATATTGTCGAACGCTTTTTCCAGGTCGACCAATCCTATGAAAGTGTCTTGATTTTTCTTTAGCCTTGCTTCCATTATTAGCCGTAACGTCAGAATTGCCTCTCTCGTCCCTTTACTTTTCCTGAAGCCAAACTGATCGTCACCTAGTGCATTCTCAATTTTCTTTTCCATTCTTCTGTATATTATCCTTATAAGCAGCTTCGATGCATGAGCTGTTAAGCTGATTGTGCGATAATTCTCGCACTTGTCAGCTCTTGCCGTCTTCGGAATTGTGTGGATTGTGGTGTCACCGCCGGACACCACACTTGCTAGGTGGTAGCCTTTAAATCGGCCGCGGTCCGTTAGTATACGTCGGACCCGCGTGTCGCCACTGTCAGTGATTGCAGACCGAGCGCCGCCACACGGCAGGTCTAGAGAGACTTCCTAGCACTCGCCCCAGTTGTACAGCCGACTTTGCTAGCGATGGTTCACTGACAAATTACGCTCTCATTTGCCGAGACGATAGTTAGCATAGCCTTCAGCTACGTCATTTCCTACGACCTAGTAAGGCGCCATTATCATTTGCTATTTATCTTGTGATGCATGTACCGTCAGACCGATGTTCACCAATTATGGATTAAAGTTAAGTATTCCAACAGATACGTACTATTTTTGCTAGTCTCATATCCCTGACCGGTTCCAGACCTCACGCCATCCTGCGTGAGCTTAAACGCGTGCCTTTCGGCTACCCGTCATTGTGGATTGGCTGTCTTGCCAGTCCACAACATGGATGATGCTTTTCCGAAAGTCAGATGGTATGTCGCCAGACTCATATATTCTACACATCAACGTGAATAGTCGTTTTGTAGCCACTTCCCCCAATGATTTTAGAAATTCTGATGGAATGTTATCAATCCCTTCTGCCTTATGTAACCGTAAGTCCTCCAAAGCTATTGTAAATTCCGATTCTAGTACTGGATCCCCTATCTCTTCTAAATCGACTCCTGTTTCTTCGTCTATCACATCAGACAAATCTTCACCCTCATAGAGGCATTCAATGTATTCTTTCCACCTATTTGCTGTCTCCTCTGCATTTAACAGTGTAATTCCCGTTGCACTCTTAATGTTACCACCGTTGCTTTTAATGTCACCAAAGGTTGTTTTGACTTTCCTGTATGCTGAGTCTGTCCTTCCGACAGTCATATCTTTTTCGATGTCCTCACATTTTTCCTGCAGCCATTTTGTCTTAGCTTCCCTGCACTTCCTATTTATTTCATTCCTCGGCGACTTGTATTTCTGTATTCCTGATTTTCCCGGAACATGTTTGTACTTCCTCCTTTCATCAATCAACTGAAGTATTTCTTCTGTTACCCATGGTTTCTTCGCAGCTACCTTCTTTGTACCTATGTTTTCCTTCACAACTTCTGTGATGGCCCTTTTTAGAGATGTCCATTCCTCTTCAACTGTACTGCCTACTGCGCTATTCCTTATTGCTGTATCTATAGCGTTAGAGAACTTCAAACGTATCTCGTCATTCCTTAGTACTTCCGTATCCCACTTCTTTGCGTATTGATTCTTCCTGACTAATGTCTTGAACTTCAGCCTACTCTTCATCACTACTATATTATGATCTGAGTCTATATCTGCTCCTGGGTACGCCTTACAATCCAGTATCTGATTTCGGAATCTCTGTCTGACCATGATGTAATCTAATTGAAATCTTCCCGTATCTCCCGGCCTTTTCCGAGTATACCTCCTCCTCTTGTGATTCTTGAACAGGGTATTCGCTATTACTAGCTGAAACTTGTTACAGAACTCAATTAGTCTTTCTCCTCTTTCATTCCTTGTCCCAAGCCCATATTCTCCTGTAACCTTTTCTTCTACTCCTTCCCCTACAACTTCATTCCAGTCGCCCATGACTAATAGATTTCCTTCCCCCTTTACATACTGCATTACCCTTTCAATATCCTCATACACTTTCTCTATCTGCTCATCTTCAGCTTGCGACGTCGGCATGTATACCTGAACTATCGTTGTCGGTGTTGGCCTGCTGTCGATTCTGATTAGAACAACCTGGTCACTGAACTGTTCACAGTAACATACCCTCTGCCCTACCTTCCTATTCATAACGAATCCTACACCTGTTATACCATTTTCTGCTGCTGTTGATATTACCCGATACTCATCTGACCAGAAATCCTTGTCTTCCTTCCACTTCACTTCACTGACCCCTACTATATCTAGATAGAGCCTTTGCATTTCCCTTTTCAGATTTTCTAGTTTCCCTACCACGTTCAAGCTTCTGACATTCCACGCCCCGACTCGTAGAACGTTATCCTTTCGTTGATTATTCAATCTTTTTCTCATGGTAACCTCCCCCTTGGCAGTCCCCTCCCGGAGATCCGAATGGGGGACTATTCCGGAATCTTTTGCCAATGGAGAGATCATCATGACACTTCTTCAATTATAGGCCACATGTCCTGTGGATACACGTTACGTGTCTTTAATGCAGTGGTTTCCATTGCCTTCTGCATCCTCATGTCGTTGATCATTGCTGATTCTTCCGCCTTTAGGGGCAATTTCCCACCCCTGGGACAAGAGAGTGCCCTGAACCTCTATCCGCTCCTCCGCCCTCTTTGACAAGGCCGTTGTCAGAATGAGGCTGACTTCTTATGCCGTAAGTCTTCGGCCGCCAATACTGATTATTTATCAAAATTTAGGCAGTGGCGGGGATGGAACCCGGGACCAAAGACGTTTTGATTATGAATCAAAGACGCTACCCCTAGACCACTTCTTTTTTTTTTTTTTTTTTTTTTTTTTTTAATTGATATACTTCACTGGGGACATGTTGAAAATGTGTGCCCCGACCGGGACTCGAACCCGGGATCTCCTGCTTACATGGCAGACGCTCTATCCATTTTTTTAGTAACAATAATATTTTATTTATTCATTTAATTTTAATGTCCCAAAAGAAAAATCATATATAAAAAAGAAGGGAAATAAATATAGGGCCGAAGTGACATCCTCGTCACTTCACTGCGAGTAAATCCTATCCCTCGAAACAACGTAAACCTGGGACTCCCCACCGCTTCGGGGGGTTATGAAACATGCTGCCTAGAAAGTTCGCAAAATGCGTTTTATATTTAGAGTGGCGTCTGATGATTTCGTGTTGTTCTAATAGATAATGCCAATAGTCCATGACCGATATCAAGGTCCGCGAGAGCACGTAGTGCGATGCGTGTCCTCCAATCCATCGGATTGCCGATGTTTTTTGTGAGGGGAAAAAGACAGGGTCAGGGAAAAATAAAGCGTCCGTCGTGATCGTTGATTCATCGGTGTGTCGGAGGAGGGCCATGATGCGTTGCGTCAGCCGCCAAACATCCTTTGCCTCACCGCACTGCGGAGAATGTTCGTCGGTGTCCTGCATGCCACATATAAGGCAGAGCGGGGAATCCACCATGCGAATGTCGTACAATCGTTGGCGGTTGACTATTTTTCGGTTGATTAATGTATACCATGACGATCGCGCTGCTGTGGTGAGGAGTGGTGTGTGGACAGCTCGCCAAATCTGTCGCCAGTTTCGTGTTGGGTATTTAAGGTCGACAACATTGCTGCCATGATGACGCCGCAAGTATCGATATATCTCACGGGTAGTGGGGATTCTGGTAGAAGGTATCTGTAACTGAACATAACTAAAATCAACAAAAAATCGCGCGACGTGAGAAAACGAGGGCGAGATGGTGCCTACTGCTACCGGTGGTTCAAAGGACGTGGGAAGAAGCACATCCAGGATGGCCGACGTGATGGCGTATTGCCGCTGGTTCCAAGTTCGTAGCGTCGCTCGCAGGTATAGAGCTAGAGCCTTGTTCCACACATCCGTGAGGTTAAGTCCTCCAGAATGGTGTGGGAGAGTTAAAGTCTCGTATTTGATCTTAAACAACATTCCTTGGCTGACATAGTATCCAAAGGCCGCCATTAATCTGTCAGCGATACCATGTGGCATTGGCAGTACCTGTGCCAAGTGCGGCAGTCGCGAGGCCAGGTGAACATTAGTGTAGTCCACCCTTTGGAGCAGGTCGTGCGTTCGGAGTGAATTGTTGCGTATGTGCAGTCGGACGTTCTGGAGGAGACGTCGATAGCTCGCCGCCGCTGATTGCCGTAGCGATCGGGTGAACAAGACACTTAAGCATCGCAAGATGTCCACCGTCGTAAACGGACTTCGCAGAGCGTCCAGCCCTCGACCGATGTGCATGATCTTGGTTTTATTCGTGTTGACCCTGCTTCCCGCAGCTACCCCGTACGTAGTAAGAAGGGTAACCACCTGACTGACTTCGTTCTCCGACCGGACGAGTATCATCAAGTCGTCGGCATATGCACGGCACGTGAAGGAGCTCGCACGGAGTCGGACGCCTGTTAGAGTCCGTCTAAGAGCCTGCATCAATGGTTCGAGCGCTATTGTAAACAGTATCATCGACAAGGGACATCCTTGCCTAACTGAGCTGCGAACAGGAATCGTTCCTACCTCCCTGCCATTGACTCTCACCGTCGAAGAAGCGCCGCGAAGGAGGCGCATGAGGACGGTAATAAAATCCTGTGGTATCGCCATGCGTCTCATGGTCGAGTCAAGGAAATCATGGTTGATCCTGTCAAAGGCACGATCAAAATCCACCGATACGAACGCCGCTCGCATGCGACAAGCTTCCGTCAGGGAAATTACGTCACGGTATTCGCCGAGGATAGAGTGTATGTTGCTCCGAACCCCTAGACAAGCCTGGTCTGGTGGTATTGTCTTGGATATTACAATCTTGAGCCTTGCCGCCAACATTCGCGCAAAGATCTTATAGTCAGTATTGAGCATCGTGAGCGGTCTAAATTGATGGGCGCTGTCACTCGCTGTCGATTTCGGTATTGGTATAAGCAGTCCCGCCATGAACTGCGACGGAACGTCCGTGTCAGGGCTCAATAACTCGTTATACAGCAGTACCAACTGGGACATCATTAAATCCGCAAATGCGCGGTAAAATTCGAGTGTCAACCCATCTGGCCCAGGGGATTTATGCACCGCACCCTTCGCGAGTGCGCCCCGGATGTCATCTTCCGTTAGGGGTTCCAATAGCGCCTCTGCATCCGGACCATCCACCTCCGTTTGCATCTGTCGCAAAATTTCTTCTTCTGTCCGATTGTCCGTCGGCGTCCCAGTGAAAAGGAGGCGGTAATGCTCCAGAAACTCAGCAGCAATGGCCTATTGTGACGTCAAGGGCCGACCATCGTCATCATGGAGGACTGTGATTAGGGATCGGCGATTACGCGCATGTCCCTTGGACACATGATACATGCCAATACGTTCTCCATCGACGTTGTCCAAGCACCGAGCACGGATCGAAAGTCCCTCCAGTCGACGTCTCGTGATCAATAAAATGCAGGCCTGAATGCGATGGACTTCCGCTTGACGTTCGGGCGATGGGGCCCTGGAGGACAGGCCGCGGAGCACCATGTAGTAATAGTCAAGTGTATCTCGGAGCCATTTAGCTTTTTCCTTGCCATACGTTATGAGAGCTCTTCGAATCGCCGGTTTTGCACACTGCAGCCACCACGAAAGAACCGTACGGTGCAGCGGCAGACGGCGAGTGCAAGTCTGCCATGTTTCTTCGATCCGCTGGCGACATTCGAGATCCACCAATAAGGAGGAATTAAGTTTCCAGGAACTACGACTCCGCCAGACCCGCTGCCGTGGGAGGGTTAACGTGCATAAATACGCAAGGTGATCCGTAAAAGCTGTGGGCCAACGTTCAGCAGCCAACACGTGATCTCTTAATCCGTCAGAAACATAAATCCGATCCAGCCTGCTCGCCGAGTGGCTAGTAAAATACGTGTAGCCCTCTCGCTGCCCATGGATCTTTTCCCACGTGTCCATAAGAGCCATGTCCCGGCAGATCGTGTTCAATGCGTGGCAGGAGCTGAAATTAGGAGTTTGATCCTTCGGTGTGAGTACACAGTTAAAATCCCCCCCTACCAAGATGTGGTCATACCTCCCATGGAATAGGGGGGCAATCTCCTCCGAGTAGAATCGTGCACGCGCCTGTCGATTGTCAGATCCGGAGGGTGCATAGATGTTGACGATACGAATGTCGTTCACGGTCATAGCCAAACCCCGAGCCGAAGGAAGGTAATCGAGGTCACACATCGGAATCCCTTCCCGGACTAGAATCGCTGTGCCACGTCCTCCATCTGGAGTCGGCGCTAGATAAGTGTTGTATCCATGCACGTCGGGAAAAGCAGCATTGAAGGTTTCCTGCATCAGCAGAATATCAACGTCTGTGGCGTAAATCATGTCTCGGAGAAGTTGCATCTTTGCAAGCGAACGTGCGGTGTTAATGTTCACTGTGCCCACCTTATATGCTTGGTTCGTTGTCGTTGTCATGCTCGTGTCATGTCATTGAGAACTCTAAGGGCTTTAGTCCACTATTCGTGCTCAGAGGGGTGCCCGCCAACGGGCTGCCCTCCTTCGTTGTCGTTCCGTGGTGTGCATCCTGTAGGTGAGTGGTCATCATTTGGGGGTGGCAATTCCTGTAGGTCTTCGACTGGTTCCGCCCAGTCGCAGTGGTCATCCATCCGAGAAACGTCCTCTGATGTATTTCGACGTGGCTGCCGGGACATTGGTGTCCCTGACTCCTTCGTCGGCAGCGCTGGGTCAGTCGGTGTCAATGAAGAGGGACCATCTGAAGGGCAGGACATCCGGTCACCATCGGACGGAATCCTGTCAGCGTCCTCAAAGGCACGTGTTCTGTGTCAGACAGTTCTTCGGCTAGGATACCGTCCGTGTCCCCTAGGCTAGGGGCGGACGTGTCACCCGAACTATGGCGACGCTTTTTGCGACGCTTCGGCGATCGCTGTTTGCGTGCCCTGCCCTCTGCTGCCTCACTGTGTTCGTCGGTCGTTCGTTGGTCCGTTGCCGGCGCCACCATCTGGACCTCCACTTCCACGTCGCGTGCTACATGTGAGTTTTCGGAAGGTTCCTCCCTCATCTGTCGTGACATGGGTGTAGGGACATTCTCCGAGTCACCTCCATGCTCCCGTAACTCGGTCTGTTCTTGCATAATCACGTCCTTGTCACGCTCCGAACTTGGCAACACTTCCCGGCGGGCCACCGACACGTACGTCATCGGCAGCTGCGTGGGAACTTCTCGCTGTGACGCGTCTCCATGTGGCAGTTGCACGACGCGGCGTTGTATGCACTCCGAGCGGATATGTCCTTCTCCACCACAGCCAGAACAGGTGCGTGGCTGGCCATCGTAGATCACAATAGCTCGACATCCGCCAATGTATAAATAAGACGGGATATGTTTAGTAAGGACGATCCGCACCTGTCGCACGCCGTTTAGCACAGGATAGGTATTAAAACTAGCCCAGCGTTCAGGCGTATGACTAAGTACCGTTCCATATGGTCGCAGCGATTCAGTAACCATAGATTCTGGCACCTCAAACGGCAATTCAAAGATCCGAACGACCCTCACACCCAATCCTGAAGGAGCTACTGTTACATCGCTGATATGGCCATCAGAGTGTCGAAATTTAAATCCTCTTTGAGCAGCGGAGAGAGTTCTTTCACACGCAGCTTCATCGGTCATCTTTACGTACATTGTACTGCTTACAATGGACATGTGTATTCCAATTATGTCTGCAGCAGGTAAACGAACTTCGTCCCTCAAAAAACGCTCTATTTCGAAAGCTTTGGGTCTGGCATATTCGTTGTCGAACGTAAATTGGAGCGTAGTCTTTCGAAAATTGTGTGCCATGGCGATCGAGTCAGACAACAACACGCGCGAGTACCGGCGGTGTAAACACTTCCTCGTTCACGCGCGCCCGCGGCCGGGACAGCAGGTCCGTGCCGCGCCGCTGCCTAAAGCAGACTGCGACCACTCATACTTAGCCGTTGACAAGTGGTGCGAAGGCAACCATCTGTGCCTTTATTACAAGTATTCATCGACGTAATCTGTGCGGAAAGTGCAGTGGTCCGTATTTATGATTCCGCGGGTTGTTCTAAGTCTTACTGAACGGAGTCGTTTTTAGAGGTTGGGAGTGGTGAGCTGAGATTTTAGTAACTGACGAGGTTGAGGTGACTAGCATTTATTGAAAAATTATTTTTGCAGCAGACACAGCAGTCTCGGAGGCTGCAGTGGAGATTCCGCCGTGGTTAGGGGACCCACCAGCTTCGAAGGCGACGTAAGGCACCAACGATGTCACGCAATGGCCAGAGATGCTTTCCTGTACCTGAGATAGATGTAAGAAATACTGCCCACTTACGACGTTAACACACTTTCAGTACTACGGACAACACAAGATTTGAAGTGAATCTCAAAAGATTAGATAAATTTATATCAAAAGTATCCCAAGGAATTTTTCGTTTAAAATTTCGTAAATTCAACTGTATAGCTTTAGAAAGGAAATTTCAAATCGACATATCCCCATTTAAAACAATATTTTTTTTAAACTGACCGCAAATGCAAGAGTAAGTCAAAACGTTAGACCCTACTGATTTCATATCCACACAAAAAGTGAATGATTAAGATCAGTGCTGGAGTTTTCCTTTAAGAGACATCCACATTTAAATAAGGTAAGTGAATTCGTAATTTATCTAAATCATGCTCGTCGACAAGAAATATCCACATAGCATTTACGACGTGTGTAGCAAATAAGCAATTCAGTTTACCTTCACTACAAGAGACAACTCACTATACGTGAATACCATAGCCCAACCAGCACTATAGCTGTACGATGCTACGTACTATGTTCTCTATACGCCAAAGCATCAGCAGACCAACTAGTTTATTGCATCAATGACCCCGTATACTATTGTTGTTGTTGTGGTCTTCAGTCCTGAGACTGGTTTGATGCAGCTCTCCATGCTACTCTATCCTGTGCAAGCTTCTTCATCTCCCTGTACTTACTGCAACCTACATCCTTCTGAATCTGCTTAGTGTATTCATCTCTTGGTCTCGCTTTACGATTTTTACCCTCCACGCTGCCCTCCAATACTAAATTGGTGATCCCTTGATGCCTTAGCACATGTCCTACCAACCGATCCCTTCCTCTAGTCAAGTTGTGTCACTAACTCCTCATCTCCCCAATTCTATTCAATGACTCCTCATTAGTTATGTGATATACCCATCTAATCTTTGAAACGTCCCCTTAGAGCAATTATACATAACTGTGCTTAAACTGACACACAATATTATTTAGCGCAACGCAATCTGACTTTCAATAATCCCTACAAAAGAACGGTCCTGACTAACATTAACCTATACCTTACACAAATCACTTACCACACAAAAATCTTCGTTACTCGAACTACTGCAATACAGCGAGCGCCACTATTGCCAGCTAAATAAAAGATTCAAACTACGGAAGGCACTAACTACTGATAGGAATAGTTAGCAAATGAAAGATTTTAATAGAGAACAAACAATGTATTTATCTTAATAGTCATAATATATATAGCAGTTCATGACAGCCAGTCTTACAAATTTCAAAACTCCGCCATTTCTCCCTCCACATCCATCACTGCTGGCGGCTCACCTCCAACTGCGCAACGCTACGCGCTGTTCACACCCAGCTGCCCAACACTACAATGGCAGACAACAATGCAAACTAGCCACAGACTGCACACAGCACAGCCAGTGATTTTCATACAGAGCGCTACGTAACGTTGCCAATAAGAAAATATAAACAGCCTACCTACATAGCCCCCATGCCCCCCACAAAGAAATTTTACAAAATTGTTTTGGGCAGTGGACAATAATGATTTGATAAAATTTTTCATAATTACAGTAACAAAGATATCAAATGCACACTCTTATTGATACAATGTTGGTCAAAAGCTAAAATTTTCTCACAGTCCATAAAGACAGTCCTGATCATTCATCACAGTAAAATTGCAGTGTTTTTCTCAAAGTCTGAGCAGTAAAAGAAAATGCACACGGAAGTAGTGGATTTCCATGCAGTCTTGAAGAAGTAGTGTTTCCTTTCAACGGAAAGACAGTGCTGACTCTCGACATGCAGACAGGTAATGGGCCACAACAGAGCAAACCCACCGCAGAGTCAGTCGAAGTTTTGAAGAATATTGGTAGGTAGGTTATCACAGAGTAGACCCACTGTAGTCCTGGTAGAGATTACGGTATTGGTGGACCACCAGAGGTGCAGACCCACTGCAGTCCCTGTAGAAATAATGGTACTGGTGAGTCAGCAAAGATGTAGATCCACTGTAGTCCTTCCAGAAATAATGGTATTGGTGGGTCATCAAAGATACAGACCCACTGTAGTCCTTGTAGAGATGGACAGCAGCCATCTGTTGCGACTGTGCAGGTGCACAATCACCATCGAAGAGTCTTGGGGAGAATATAGCAAGTCCATAAACCACCTCTTGCGCACGCACAAAGTTTTTGGATTTGTTCTTAGAAGTCTTGCAGACAATATAGCAAGTCCATAAACCACCACTTGTGCACTCACCAAAAAATTTTTTTTGAAATGTCCTTAGAACCAGCAATGCTGTTATCCAGTCCCTTGCTGAATTATCAACACACGTGCAAGCAGTAACAGTCCCAACTTCTCACATACTGTGCATATATTATGACCAACAGAAACGTGTGCAGTGAAATGTAACTTACAAGTTCCTTAATTTGATGTACTGGTGTCAATTATAATTTTATAACATGATAATACAATCACAAAGGTACAAAATACATCATTAAAGAACATAACAATACAGCTAACATTTGTAGTAAAACAGGCTTTACAAAAGAATAGAAATAAACAGATACATCAGTGTTACAGGAATTATGACATAAGTAATTATATAAAATAATGAGAATAGTTTTCGAAACATTAATTTCACACTTGAGCACAGAAACAGAACAGAATTAATAATGTCTAAACATCTTTACAAAGTGAATAACATATTATTAATGCAAATTATATTTGAGGATAACAGTATTCCTCATCATAGTGAATGTACCTTAGTACTAGAAAAATTCTACAACATAAATCGTATTAGCTGAAAACATAAAGACAGGAAAAACACAAATATACAAGAGTACACAAACACATAGCAAAATAACACAGGGGGAAAGGACATGGTTTGTTTTACTGCAGTATCTTGCAAACAATACTTTCTTTACTTCTTGGAGATCTCCCTTCGTTCTTCATTATTTCAAAAAGTGCTATCTATACCTGCTTTCTGTACTTTTTTCGTAAAACTTCTCAATGCATTTCTTCCAATTCATCGCAACTCATTCTCTTATAGAGTCTACCCCCTCTTAAGCTAACTTAAATCTACTGAGCTCAGATGCTAAACTAAGGGACGAGGCAATGCAGCAGCACAAAACAATTAACACAAACATCAATAACAAAAAATTCAAATTGGCAAAGCAATTATAATATTACAACTAATATAAGGCACTGTGCAGCAAACAAGAAAAATAAATCAGTAGTAAAACTGGCTTAACAGAGTAATGTAAAGTGAAATTTAGTAGCACTATGCCTGGCAAACAGCAGCAGCAAATGCAATAACTTATATCTAAACATGACATAGCTCAAGCAGAAAAAATAGTACACTAAAGACAACAATGCATATAAGGGAAATGTATATTCACATCTTAATGTTCATGTAACTAAAGTGGTGCACCACAACTTATTCTACCAATAAAATTACCAAGTACTTGAAAAGTAAATTATGTATGTAGTTACTGTTACTAGTCCCTTCTTAGTGTTCTTTCCTTTCCAAGTGCTCCTTTTTTTTGTTTTTTGTTTGAAGAATGTGGAACATAAAATTATTATCTAACAGATCTGTTGACAGAAAGTGTTCACATTAGCAAATGCATTTTATTTTATTTTATAAAAGCAATGATGCAACACACCTGGAAAACAGATATCAAATAAAATAAGCAACTATGTACAAAGTAAAGCATAAAATAATCATTCAGTAGTCATGAGGCATTTCATAAGTTAGTAGAAATTCTCTCAATTCTCGTAGAAAGACACTTGTCATAATCAGGTGTGCAGATGTACGAATATTTCCCATCAATTCATAAGCATTTCAGTAAGTGGCACAAAGTACGAGTAATCATATGTTTTCAAGTTTGAACGTGTCGTATTTGCGATGCTTTCTACAAAGAAATGTCAATAACGAGGATAATGGCCTCCTTTTTTCTCCACCTGTGCCTCTGAAAGGCACGCACTAATGGCTTTTTTCCAGGCAACTCTCGCGCAGCTGGGTGCCCACGACGCATTACGTGAAGGTGGTCACTTAACTTTCTTGCTGAAATATTCATGACACCAGTTTGCACTACAGTGACAGTCTGATATAAAATTTCATAGGTCGAGAATTTGCGTTACCAATGTGTAGAAACAAAATCCTTTAAATATAATAGTGTCCAAAAAATTTTCGTCGGCATTGTGATACATTCACGCATTTACACACATTTCATAACTCTTTAAAGTACGATTCTTGGTTTCCATCATCCTTTCTCACAAGTCAGAGTCCCTAACCACTACTCCTTATTCCTTACCTTATTACACATATACATATTCATCAACACGTCTTCAATATTTCATCATAATAAATACATAGCATAATCAGATTCCTCATATAGCATCATCTCATTGATGTCCCACCCCCGGTAGCTGAGTGGTCAGCGTGACGGACTGTCAATCCTAAGGACCCAGGTTCGATTCCCGGCTGGGTCAGAGATTTTCTCCGCTCAGGGACTGGGTGTTGTGTTGTCCTAATCATCATCATTTCATCCCCATCGACGCGCAAGTCGCCGAAGTGGCGTCAGATCGAAAGACCTGCACCAGGCGAACAGTCTACCTGGCGGGAGGCCCTAGCCACACGACATTTCATCTCATTGATCATAAACATACCTCAACAGCATTATACACATCGTCGTCATAATAATAACATCATAACAGATCAATCACATCTCAAAATCATCGTAGCTTTCTGAATATTTTAAAACTTACAAAAAATTCTCTGCTCATTTCAAAAGTGTCATCTACCTCAAACGTACTTTAAAATCATGATCCCATACCAAACACATCATTCAAAGCTCTCATAGTATCACAATGGTTCCGAAAAAATATTAACAGTTCAAACAGTACAGACAAAATACAGTTTCATAAGTGTGAAGTTACCCAACTGTGTAATTGCGTAAACATGTGTCACCGATGTAGTAAAAAAATGTTTATCTCTCAGTTAAATGATCAGATAGCTGTGTAATTTGTGTGTTAGAGGAATATGGTACCGATGTGTAAAGTTGTATAAGCAAATACCATATTTGCTAGGGCTCCTTGTGCTTGCCAAACACATGGCACACAAAGTAAGCGTGTACCCCCCTGAGGATTAATGTAATTATACCCTCAGGTGTTACAGATTACAGCAATGGAATGAAATGTATCACGGAAAACTTTCTTTGTAATTCAAAAATCTTGAAAAATAAATGGTTTAAGTACAAAATTAAGCACTCAAATGCGTGTCCTGTAGCGCTAAATGTGCGTCTTGCTGTAAGATAATTCTGTGGAAGTGTCGTAGTTATCGTCCTCTGTAAGCAAAGTTCTGCTGAAGTCAATGTACTTACCTCATCATAAACGAAAGTGAAATGCTTTGCGTATAGATATCGTAGTTATTAAGTACCTTACCGTGATCAAGAAAGTACTATAATGTAACGTATTGTTGTGCTACGAAAAAGGCTGTCTCATTGTAGCTATACCACAAAAGTTACTACTAAAACATGTTTTATTTTCCACAATAATTCAGAAAAACTGTGCAGATATAAAACAGAAACACCGCAAAAGCAACAATGTAAATTGTGTCACACATTACTAGCGTCGTGATATAATGGTGTAGCTGTCAAAGAAACCAAATACTAAGTCATCTTTAATCTCACAAAAACTACTTCAAATAAGGAATGTCTTTTCAAGCAAACCAAAATGTTGCATTAAAATCTCATTAGCAGTATATGTTTTAAGTATGTAAGCCTTATAGTCGTTACGTAATCGTGCAACTAATAAGCAAGAATGTACACACACAGTAACACTGTGTCCTCTGTTCACTATCACAATGCAGTGGTAATTTCTGTTTAAATAAGTTCTCTTGGTTCTTGACTGGATATTTAACTTCAGACATTATTGCATGTTAACAGATTCTAAGTCTGACAAAGCATACAAGTAATGTAAAGTCAAAAATTTTATAGCAAAGACTATGTTAAAAAAACAGATTTTCTTTCAATAAACGGTTTTACATGTGAAATGTGGTGTAAACCTTTACTCTTCCTAGTACGCAGAGTTTCAACTTCAACGTAATTGTCATGTGGTATATGTCGGATTCTGTAAGGTCCATTGTAAACTAGAAAGAATTTGTGACTCAAGTGTTTCTTCTTATGTGACAATGTATGAGCTTTAATGAGAACTTTCTGACCAATATATAATTTCTTTGCATTTGCTTTACCATTTAGTTTTCTCCTTTTGTCTGCCACAGCTTTTATATTTTGAATAGTCAAATCAGTTATGTCTTTGTGTCGAAGTTTACATGTATTCGGGAAAGGTACAAACTCTCTGATTCTGTTCGGTGGTTCATTTTTCAGTACAGGAGTAGGTGGTAAAGCAGTGGAGTTATGAGGCATTTCATTCAGCACGTTTTGAAATAAGTGTAAATATCTGTCCCAATACTGATGCTTTCTGTGACAATAAAGTCTGCAAAGCTTATTGATTTCTTACATAATCCGTTCGGAGGGGTTACAATGTGGTGAGTACAATGAAATAAAAACAAGTTTGATTTTATGGTTCCGAAGTATGCGTCCCAAACAGCAGATCTGAATTGTGGTCCGTTATCTGAAATGACATTACTAACATGTCCAACTTCACGTAAGAAATTTGTAACAAAGGCGTTGTATACAGATCGTCCAGTGGCTTTACGTAACGGAGTGAAAGAAACAAATTTTGAAGTAAGTTCAATAGCGACTAGAACGTACGAAAATCCATTCGATGTTCTGACAAGGGGTCCCAAGAGATCAACTGCAGCAAATTCTTTTAATTTAGAAGGAATGATAGGAAACAACGGAGCACGATGTGAGATAGTAGATGGTTTCGCCTTTCGACAAAGTTTACAAATAGACAGGACTCTTCGAATTCTCTTTTCCATATTGTTAAAATAACAAATCGTTCGAAGAATATGATAACATTTTCGTGGACCAAAATGTGCATAGCTGAAATGAATGTACCAAATGAGCTTATTAACAAAATCGTCTGGAATGCAAACTACCCATAGCTTGACATCAACAGTGCAGCGTTTGAAGAGTATGTTGTTTCTAACCAGATAATAATGCCGAATCTGAGTGTGCGTCTTTTCATGCCATTTACTTTTGATGTCTTTCCAAATCGGATCTTTATCTTGCTCATGAGCAATGTCCTTTAAAGATGTGGTGATGAAGTTTTCAAAGGCGACTTTCTGAATGTAAAGAATACTGAAATTTTTCTCGGGGTTGCCTTCTGTGTTACTTTTCTCAAGCCCAGCCGGTGCGCGTGACAGTGCGTCCGCAACAATGTTCTCCTTGCCGGGAATGTAGACTATTGTGAAGTGGAATTCTTGCAGAAATAATGCCCAACGTTTTAACCTGTCATGATTTAATTTTGAAGACATAAGAAATTGTAATGCACGATGATCACTGTATACTTTTACGTGCTTACCAGTAAGAAAGAAACGGAATTTGTTAAATGCCCAAACGATAGCTAAAGCTTCTAATTCAGTAATGGAATAATTTTTTTCAGATTTTGTTAGCACTCGGCTAGCAAAAGCAATGGTTTTCAGAACGGTAGTGTCATTTTCTATGGCTTCTTGAAATAAATGGGCACCAAGACCGACTAAAGAAGAATCCGTGCTAAGGCAGAAATCTTGTGACAGATCTGGATGAGCTAGTATTAGCGCGTTAAGTCGCGATTCTTTCAAAGAATTGAATTCCAACTGTGCTTGTTCGTCCCAGTTCCAAATAGTATTTATTCCAGTGAGAGAACAAAGTTTTGGTGTAACAAGAATTTGCATATTCAGAAAACGACGGTAAAAAATTATGAGTCCTAGAAAACTGCGGACTTGTTTTTTTGTGGATGGAACTGGAATGGCTCTGATTGCTTCTAACTTTTCATGATCCGGCTGAATGCCTTCAGAAGAAATAATTTGTCCCAAAAACCTCACCTTTGACCTACCGAATTCAGACTTTTCCAAGTTAACTGTAATTCCAGATTCTGCAAAAATACGCAACAAACTGTTGAGGATGCGATTATGTTGTTCCCATGAAGCTTCTGCTATTAGAATATCATCCACATATAAGGTGATGTGACGTTTTAAGAACTCAGGTAATATGGAATTCAGCCCGCGAATGAACGCTGCCGAAGAAATGTTCAAACCAAAAGGAAGTTTCCGAAATTGATAGCAAACGCCGAAACAAAGAAAAGCTGTGTATTTTCTACATTCTGGATGAAGTTCGATCTGATAAAAGCTGGATCTGAGATCAATAGAAGACAACACTTTTACACCATTAAAATTTTGAAGAAGTTCTTACAACGTTTGCGGCCTGTCTGTTTCAGGAATGATGATAATATTGATTTGTCTCGAATCTAAGACAAGCCTGATCGATCCATTTTTCTTCTCAACAACATGTAATGGATTGTTGTATGAGCTTACTGCAGGCTCAATAATGCCCTCGTCAAGCATAGACTGTACTTCTGTTCTAACACGGTCCCTATAATGCGCCGGAATTACGTATGGTCTAACACAAAATTTAGTATGCTCACAAACACGAAATTGGTATTGAAATCCCTTGATTGTTCCTGTTTTGTGAGTAAAAACTGTGGAATGTGCTTGTAAAATCTCAAAAAGGTCCTGCCTATCAGTGTCATTACATTTCTCAATTGTTTGAATTTTATTCTGAATTAACTCATTAGTATCAAATATGCCGTCGATATCATCCCTGTCAGTACTTGCAGAGTGATTGTTAGTGTCTAATTCCGTAGAAAATTCCGAACTGTTGTCTAACAGAAGGTAAAGCCGATTAATTTCCTCGTCATGGTTTGAGAGCCAATCTTCAAATTTCAAAGCTATTGACTTACCTTCTTTCTCTAAACTTATTTCAGCATTGTGAAAGTTTATGATTGCTTTGTATTCAATCAAAAAGTCTACTCCCAATATAATTTCCGTCGACAATAATAGAACAATAACAAAGTTCATAGAGAAGCTGTGGCTTTGACAAAAGAATTCTAAGTTGGTTTGATGGCGTACATCTACACTTTTTCCAAAGATTTCAACTTGTAATTTAATCTTACGTAACTGAAGTGTGGGACAATCGTTCGATTTGTTGCATTTGCTAAAGGCTGTTTCACTAATTACTGAAATGGGACTGCCAGAGTCAAGTACTGCCGTAAATTTTACGTCATTTACTGTAATGTGAATCACAGGATATGCAATGTTGTTATGTTTTACGTCGTGTTCTTGGAGTAAGATGTCCCTAATGTCCTCCATTTTTACGTAATTACTAGCTACGGCAGCTGCGTCGTTAGTTTCATACGTTCGTTTTGTGGCTGCCAGGGGTATGAATCATTGCCTATTGTCTCTTTGTTGGCGCGTGTCGTTATTGGGGTTTGGGGACCTAACTTCTACAAATTCACCTTGTCGAGAGGGCCCTGCCCTGTTTAAATCCCGCCAGTTCTGATGCAATTCAGGTCTGTCGTTACGATCATATCGTCTGTCGTCATGTCGGTAGATTCCACAGTTTCTTTCTTGTCGGTCACGTGGTGGAGAATTTCTCCCTGAATCGTAATTGCGCGCTGAACTGTTGTGTCTGAAATTATTCTGTCTCCCTTGATAATAATAGTTCTGGTTACCATATTGTCTGTTTCTATGATTGTCTCTGTCATATTCATTACTACGGAAATGCGAACTTTCTCTGTAACTATTACTCTGCCAGTGGTTATCATACGGGTGGTGTCTGTTTTGGTCACGATTTGTGTTGTGAGAATAGCCTCGTCGTGTTCAGTTATTATTTCTTTCATCGCGGAATTGCGACGGATGTGACCTGTAATTGTTATGTTCCTGTTTTCGCGTTCCGCGATTGTCAGTGTCAATTTCTAATTCTTGTAAGAGTCCCTGAAAAGCTTCAACGTCGTCTTTGCAACGTCCTGCCAAAATAATACGTCGTAAATGTTCAGGTAATTTGATTAAGCAAATGCGGATGAGTTCTGAGGGGCTGCATGGGTTTGACAGGTACTGATTCTTGTGCAACATGTCTTCAAAATATTTCACAAGACTGGAAAATTCAGACTGTTCGAAATGTTTCATCATTATGATGCTATGTTTTACTCGGTCTTGTGTAGCTTGAGACCAATATGCTGAGAGGAAGGCATGATAAAATTCTCCTTCACTGTGACAATCGTGAATGACCGATCGCATTCTTACAGCTGGTTCATTCTCTAAGTAGCCACACATAAATTCTAATCTGTGTTCTAACGACCAGTTGGGAGGAAAGCAATGAGAGAATTGATGGAGCCATGCTTGTGGATGAATGTCGTTGCCAGAATTCTTAAATGTTTTGAATTTCCGTGTAAAATGAACAGCTTATAGTCAAAATCATCATGTCGGCAAGTCGCATGTCGGTCATTGTTACGTCGTTTCGGCGGTTCCATTTCAAAATTCGGTGCACCTTGCCAAATTCTTTCATATTTTCCGAAGTGCCCTGTGTTATTATTTTTTGTGGTTGTTCCGTATTTCTATGTCCCTCTTCCCGTATTGGAGCGCGAGTGTCCTTTGAAATACGTAATTCTTCTATTACCTGTATCAGCTGATCTTGTACTTCCCGGATTTCTCTTTGGTGTTGCGTATTAATTTGATTGTGATTTTGTTTGAATTTCCTAATTTGTTCGCACTCTCCTGTGTCATTAAAGACTACCGGTTTTGTGTCATTCAGATTATCATCTACCTTCACAGATAAATTATTTAGCTGATCCGAAAGTTCAACTACTTTCTCTGATAATGAACTAATTTCCTCCATGTGTCTTTCTGAACCAATTTTCAGAGTATCTACTGTGTCCTTTAAGTTTTCCTGAGTTTTTGCAAGTTGCGTAACCGAATCGGTAGATGCAACTGAGTCAATTTTAGCTTGCAAGGTCTCAATAGTTTGCAGTTCTTTTATGGCTGCTTCGTGATTCTGTAATGCATTTTCATGCCGCGAAAAAATAGGTTGAAAATACTCACAAATTTGTGTTTTTACGTCATTACAGACTTTTTGACATTTCGATTCAATGTTGTGTAACTCAGTAGTTAAATCTTCACGTGTTTGTTCGAGAGTTTGTTCCAATGGGTCTAACTTTTGAATCTTTTGCTGTGTTTGTCTCTGATTTTGTTCCATTGTGTATAACTGTTCCTGTGTTTGTCTCTGGTGTTGTTCCATTGTGTCTAACTTTTGAAGATTTTTTTCCATTGTGTCTAACTTTTGAAGCTTTTGTCCCATTTGTTGCATTAATTGTAATAACAATGCACTGGTGTCTGAAACATGTTCCTAAGTGCTATTCGGCAATGCATTTGAACCGCCAACATTCGCATTTTGAAAAGCAGAAAATGTGTCTTGACTTATTTCAGAAAACGGCGAGGACGCAAAACCTGAATCTACAGTATTTGCAAGATTGTGTCCTGTCATTTCAGATTCCTGAGGCTAGCTGTTGCCGACCGATCGATCGATAATGCTTCCCTGTTCACTAATTGTTTCACTGCCTACACCATTATTTGCAGCCCGCTCCATTTCCATATGTACAATTACCAAATTACTACTTTGAACATTAGTTAATTCATTACACGGTGGCGCTAACACACTGTTTTTGTCTTCACTGTGATTTCTCAGTTTACTTTGGAGCCTAGTATTACGTTTTTCACACGCCGTTATTGTCACAATACTTCACACGATAACACAGAAAAGCACAATTTGAAGAGCAAAAATAAGAGAACACATTAACATAGCACTGAAAATAATATCAAGTTAATTGCAGCTGCGAAATACTTGGTGCAAATCTACATGCATGCCAGAACTGCTTTACTGTACAACAATGAAAGACTGCAACTACAAAGGAGATTTTCTCTACAATTACGCGCTAGCAATAAACAAAAGCTACACTAATTACACAAACTACAAGAAAAAATCAGAATATTCCAGTGAGGTATCCTCGGCTAAGGGTCGACATATGAAACGTCCCCTCAGAAGAATTATACATGACTGTGCTTAAACTGACACACAATATTTTTTAGCGCAACGCAATCTGACTTTCAATAATCCCTACAAAAGAATGGCCCTGACTAACATTAACCTATACCTTTCACAAATCACTTACCTCACAAAAATCTTCGTTACTCGAACTACTGCAATACAGCGAGCGCCACTACTGCCAGCTAAATAAAAGATTCAAACTACGGAAGGCACTAACTACTGATAGGAATAGTTAGCTAATGAAAGATTTGAATAGAGAACAAACAATGTATTAACCTTAATAGTCATAATATATATAGCAGTTCATGACATCCAGTGTTACAAATTTCAAAACCCCGCCATTTCTCTCCCCCACATCCAACACTGCTGGCGGCTCACCTCCAACGCGCAACGCTACGCGCTGTTCACATCCAGCTGCCCAACACTACAATGGCAGACAACAATGCAAACTAGCCACAGACTGCACACAGCACAGCCAGTGATTTTCATACAGAGCGCTACGTAACGTTGCCAATAAGAAAACATAAACAGCCTACTTACATCTTCAGCATTCTTCTGTAGACCACATTTCGAAAGCTTCTATTCTCGTCTTGTCCAAACTATTTATCGTCCATGTTTCACTTCTATATTTGGCTGCACTCCATACAAATACTTTCGGAGACGTCTTCCTTACACTTAAATCTATACTCGATGATAACAAATTTCTCTTCTTCAGAAACGGTTTCCTTGCCATAGCCAGTCTACATTTTATATCCTCTCTACTTCGATCATCATCAGTTATTTTGCTCCCCACATAGCAAAACTCCTTTACTACTTTAAGTGTCTCATTTCCTATACTATTGTAATACCACCAAATCAAAGCGTTAACTCAGACAACTCACCTGGTATTCACAGTGAAGAAACTGCTGATCAGCGAACCATTAACATTTTGTCCTGTTATGCCCGAGCCGCACGATGCTGCTCCCGAGATGAAGGTCTGACTCACATCAAGGCACAGGGCTGACAGACAGCTCTTCACATGTAAACTGACGGTGGAGGGGGAGAAAGGAAAGGAACGGGAAAGGATTATTGATGTCAGCTGCAACGGGAAATTATGCGGAATCAGCGGCGACGAGTGAAAATGTGTGCCAGACCGGGATTCGATCCCGGAATTTTGTGCTTATTAGGCAGTTGCGTTAATCACTGTTCCATCCGGGACACAGTGTTCTTCACAACTGCGCGGGCTACCTCAGCACGACTCGCGGCGACACACACTCCCACCATGCGCCACCTACATGCAATCCCTGCCCGGTTCCCATATGCTTCCTACTCTGAGATACCCACAAGAGATCGGACGTACATGTGCAGCCGCAAGGAACAAGGCGGATCAAATGGTTCAAATGGCTCTGAGCACTATGGGACTCAACTGCTGTGGTCATCAGTCCCCTAGAACTTAGAACTACTTAAACCTAACTAACCTAAGGACATCACACACACCCATGCCCAAGGCAGGATTCGAACCTGCGACCGTAGCAGCAGCGCGGCTCCGGACTGGAGCGCCTAGAAGCGCACGGCCACCGCGGCCGGTAGAAAGGCGGATCCATTGCCCTTCTAAGAGAATCAGTTATATAAATACATATTGTCTGTTCTTTCGGATGTATCATGCGGGAATCTCAGAGTAGCAAGCATGGAGGAAATGAGACGGGACTGCTGATAGGTGGCTCTCGGTTGGAATTTGGGCGGCGTGAGTCGTGCAGAGATAGGCCGCGCAGTTGTGATGAACACTGTGTCACGGGTGGGGCAATGGTTAACACACGCCAAGTAAACAGGAGATACTGGGTTCGAATCCCTGTCCGGCATACGTTATTACTCGTCACCGCTCATCCCCCGAACATCCCGAAGCAGCTAACTTCAGTGATCCCTTCCCTTTCCTTTCCTTTCACCCCTGCCACTTTCAATTTACATATAATGTATCTACATCTACATGATTACTCTGCAATTCACTTTTAAGTGCTTGGCAGAGGATTCATCGAACCACAATCATACCATCTCTCTACCATTCCACTCCCGAACAGCGCGCGGGAAAAAACGAACACCTAAACCTTTCTGTTCGAGCTCTGATTTCTCTTATTTTATTTTGATGATCATTCCTACCTATGTAGGTTTTTGCTCAACAAAATATTTTCGCATTCGGAAGAGAAAGTTGGTGACTGAAGTTTCGTAAATAGATCTCGCCGCGACGAAAAAGTCTTTGCTTTAATGACTTCCATCCCAACTCGCGTATCATATCTGCCACACTCTCTCCCCTATTACGTGACAATACAAAACGAGCTGCCCTTTCGATGTCCTCCGTCAATTCCACCTGGTAACGATCCCACACCGCGCAGCAAAATTCTAACAGAGGACGAACGAGTGTAGTGTAAGCTGTCTCTTTAGTGGACTTGTTGCATCTTCTAAGTCTCCTGCCAATGAAACGCAACCTTTGGCTCGCCTTCCCCACAATATTATCTATGTGGTCTTCCCAACTGAAGTTGTTCGTAATTTTAACACCCAGGTACTTAGTTGAATTGACAGCCTTGAGAATTGTACTATTTATCGAGTAATCGAATTCCAACAGATTTCTTTTGGAAATGATGTGCATCACCTTACACTTTTCGTTATTTAGCGTCAACTGCCACCCGCCACACCATACGGAAATCTTTTGTAAATCGCTTTGCAACTGATACTGGTCTTTGGGTGACCTTACTAGAGGGTAAATTACAGCATCATCTGCGAACAACCTAAGAGAACTGCTCAGATTGTCACCCAAGTCATTTATATAGACCAGGAACAGCAGAGGTCCCAGAACGCTTCCCTGGGGAACACCTGATATCACTTCAGTTTTACTCGATGATTTGCCGTCTATTACTACGAACTGCGACCTTCCTGACAGGAAATCACGAATCCAGTCGCACAACTGAGACGATACCCCATAGGCCCGCAGCTTGATTAGAAGTCGCTTGTGAGGAACAGTGTCAAAAGCTTTCAGGAAATCTAGAAATACGGAATCAACTTGAGATCCCCTGTCGATAGTGGCAAAACTTCGTGCGAATAAAGAGCTAGCTGCGTTGCACAAAAACGATGTTTTCTGAAACCGTGCTGATTACGTATCAATAGATCGTTCCCTTCGAGGTGATTCATAATGCTTGAATACAGTATATGCTCCTAAACCCTACTGCAAACCGACGTCAATGATATAGATCTGTACTTCCGAAAGAACAGACACCACGCATTCATATAAACGGCTTCTCGCCTCTGTCGTGCTCCGCGTGTTCACCACTGAGAACGCTATCACGACAGGCTAGAAGCTAGTTGCCAATCAGTGCTCCAGAAGTGAAGCGTCCGCCAAGCAGATGCGCCAGTTCACCAGAACGCTGGACATCCGGCACATTACTTCATTTGCCTCCACATCGACAACGCTCCGCAGGAGTTAGTTATCGAACTTTCACCGTAAATGACGCTTCTAGCGTACATTAAATGAAATATCACCGTAAATTCTTCGGGGTTCCAGAGTTCAATATGCGAGAGCAAGATAACGGGGCAGGGGGCAGAGTTTGAACTAACATACAACGTGCTGTATGCACACCCAGCCACACACACACACACACACACACACACACACACAACGCGGTCGCGCGCACACACAACGAATGCATGGACATGCATCCCGCCGCTCTCCTTGCTGCAGCCCATCTGCTAAAGTCTGAGGAAAGGCTCTAATCCATTCATGGCCACGAGTGCTACTTAATTCGAGGCCTACTGTTGCCACAGTTAAACAGACTCGTCTCTACTTCATCATGGTGCATTAGTTTTCCAATTTCTAATTAATGTTAACAATATCCTTACTAAAATTAAATGCAAAATTTGGAAAACATATGAGCCGTGCTGCGTCCCGCGTTGGTGCTGTCTGTAGGTTTCCGTCCTCTGTTGGAGGCCAGACGGTATCGTTTACTTGCCATGGTTGCGGTTGTTTGTCTTCTTTTCTTGTTGACTGGCGCCGCTCGGTTTCGCAAGCGTTGCCTGTCCGCTAGTGGCAGCAGCGGTGGTTATCGATATGTAGTAAATGTTGCCCTGTCTTTGGGGCGACGTCGTTGTTTTTCCGGGTCGTGTGAGTGGGCCAGTTCGGTTGGGGACTCAGGAGGAGCCAGGTCCGTACACTGCCACAACACGCCGGGACCACTGGCGCCACGCATGGACTGCCGGATGGAACGGCTGTGGTCACGAGGGTCTACGACCTCGTCGTAAACCGGATCCAGCAAGCTTTAAGATGAGTTCATTTGAATGCAAGTAGATAAAACTCCACCATTGTGATATCTCGCCATTCTCCAGTGACTTGGGTTCGTATTGCTACTCGTAGTGTTGCCAAGGCGAAGAGTAGCGAGTGGAGTGCTTGGGGAAGGCGGATCTGATTAGCTTTCCTCGACTTCTTATTACTATTTACTGCGTTCGTCTTGTTACAATTTGTTAAGTACAACCAGCGGTAAAATTTCTAGACTGGTGGGCACTAACACCCCAGTTACCTGTCCTGGGGGTTAGTGTATGTAACGGCAGTGTACGTTTCCTCGCCTTGACGCTGCTGTGCGGTAAGGTGTGTAGTTTTTACAGCTTTCTTGACTGTAGGCCGGTTATTGATTCTTCTACTCTGGTGGTAGTGATTCCTTTCTCGTTCCGGGCGCTCTAAACACAGTATTCTGGGGACGTAGTGCAGACCGCCGGTTCCAGCTTTGGCGTATGGATTCGTCGTTGCATTTGGTTTATCGGACGTCAGGTAGCTTCAGCAAGATTATGATTAGTCATTCGTTAGAGTGCCACAAGTCTGAGTTACAAACTTGTGAAGTGAATGCAACTCTTGGCTGCCTATCTCATCGCTGGCGAAAGTGTTTGTTGCTGGACCATCTCAGAGGTCGATTCCTGAGCACCGTCTGTGGCCCCTTGGTTCTTGTAAGAAATGTGTGTTCTAAAAGGAGGTCTGATGGCCAGGAGTTCAGTGTAACGTTGCTTCAGTCCACGCCTTCTGCGAGTATAATCTCCCTCAGTACACTTTAAGGAACTTACGTGCTGGCCCTTGTGTTTTATTATTGTATTATTTATTGTAATGCCTACATTAAAGGTTATATATGTCTAATTAATAGTTCTGGTCGCCTTCTGGAATAAATCTAGCAGAGTAGTGTTCCATGGATGTTAAGCGTTGTGTTACAAAGTCTACCATCATCTTATTTCACCCGCTTTTGATCAGTTGCTCGTTTTTTTAATTAACCTTTCATATTGTATTTGCTGTTTTAAAGCAGGTTTCTAAGTTTTTTATATATTGGCGGGTAAGCCCTTCAGCCATGATTGTGGTCATTTGCTTTAAAATTCTAATTTGGTATTTGTATTTTAGCAGTTTGCCTTAAAACTTTATTTACTGCCATTCCTGGCTTCTGATGCCTTCTGCTCTGTTTGTGTCGACTAATCTTTAATATCTCAGTACCTGTAAGATGTAAATTGGAACGAGTTCTTAAACAGTTCTTAGTTTATTGCCATTCCTGGGGTGTAAGGTCCTCTGCTCAGATCACAGTGGCTTTCTATTAAAACATTATCTGCTGTATCTGTATTTAATGGGGATTTGATAAATTGTAACTCACTGAAAACATTATTATTTACACAGCTGTTTAAAATGGTTCAAATGGCTCTGAGCACTATGGGACTTAACATCTGTGGTCTTCAGTCCCCTAGAACTTAGAACTACTTACACCTAACTAACCTAAAGCCATCACACACATCCATGCCCGATGCAGGATTCGAACCTGCGACCGTAGCAGTCACGCGGTTCCAAACTGAAGCGCTTAGAACAGCACGGCCACACCGGCCGGCACACAGCTGTTTACTCCATCATTAATAACGTGTGGTATTTTTATTTTTTGTTGAGTCTGGAATTACTGGTTCAAAATAAATTGTGTGTACCTGTAAAAGGCAACCAATAGTAACTGATTACGGCCGCGTCCACAATCCTGCTTTCCCTTGACTACGAGGTTTCAACGTACTAATAACACACAAATTAATATCACTTCCCAACTTCTCCTACCAGATCAGGATCCTGTTTTGCATTATGCTTCTTTCGATCCATCTCAGCTCTGTACAGTTAATCCAACACATGCTGAGGTGACAACAGTCATGGGATATCTCCTAATAAACTTTCAGACCTCCTTTTGCCCGGTAGCAACTCGTCGTGCGTGAACGCAGGTCGTTGTAAGTCCCCTGCAGAAACACTGAGCCATACTACCTCTATAATCGTTCGTAATTGAGAAAGTGTTGCGCGGTGCAAGAATTTGTCTGCAAACTGACGTCTTTATTATGCCCCATAAATGTTCGATGACTGATATCGGGCGATCTGGGTGGCGATATCATTCGCTCAAATTGTCCAGAATATTTTTCAAATCAAACGCGAACAATTATGCCCGGTCACACGTTTGCATTGTCATCTGGACCCGCCAGGTTAGCCGAGAGCGCTCGGGTAGGCGCGCCGGCCCCGGATCGAATCCGCCCGACGAAGGCCAGTGTGCCGGCCTGCCTGGATGTAGTTTTTAGGCGGTTTTCCACATCCCTCTAGGTGAATACTGGGCTGGTCCTCACGTCCCGCCTCAGCTAAACGACTCACAGACATTTGAAGCACATCTGCACTTTTCCACGATTTACACTAGACGCTGACAGATGGGGTACTCTGATTCCGTCCCAGGGGGCACGGGGTGACGGCAGCAAGGGTATCCGGTCGCCCCTTCCGATTAACATGCAAAATGCGATTTAACCACGCCAACCACGCCAACCCCGCGCACAATGCAGGACAAAGGCGCAAGCGATAGAAAGATAGACACGTTGCATTGTCATCCATAAAAATTCCACCCATGCTTGGAATCATCATGAGTGGCCGCAGATGCTCTTCAGGTAGCGGATCATAGCCAATTCCAGTCAATAATCAGTTCAGTTGGACCAGAGTGCCCTGTCCATTCTATGTAAACACATCACACACCATTAGGCTCTGAGCACTATGGGATTTAGCATCTATGGTCATCAGACCCCTAGAACTTAGAACTACTTAAACCTAACTAACCTAAGGACATCACACAACACCCAGTCATCACGAGGCAGAGAAAATCCCTGACCCCGCCGGGAATCGAACCCGGGAACCCGGGCGCGGAAAGCGAGAACGCTACCGCACGACCACGAGCTGCGGACACACACCATTAGGGTACCACCATCAGACTGCACAGTACCTTGTCGAAAGCCTGTGTCCGTGGCTTTGGGACATGGTTTTTCTGTCTTGTAGGGTCCAGCAAGTACGGTCTCGAGCCCAGTAGAGGCACTGCAGGCCATGTTGTCCGCTGCCATACCCCTTTAACGCCAAATTTTGCTACATTGTCCGAACGCATACGTTCTTCGCACGTCCCACATTGATTTCTGCCGTTATTTCCGGCAGTACTGCTTGTCTGTTAGCACTCAAAACTTTACGTAAATTCCGTTGTTCTCGGTCGTTACGTGAAGGCGGTCGGCCACTGAATTGCCCATGGTGAGAGGCAATGGCTGAAATTTGGTATTCTCTGCCCACTGTTGACGCTGTGGATCTTGAAGCACTGAATTCCCTAACGAAATGCAAAACAGAATGTCTTACGTTTGTAGCTCCAACTACTATTACACTTTCAAAGTCTGTTGATTCCCGTCGTGCTGGCAACCTTTTCGCTTGAGTCACCTAAGTACAAATGACAGCTAAGCCGATGCACTGTCCTTTTACACTTTGCGCACGCGATCCTACCGCCATCTGTTTATGTGAATATCGTTGTCCCACGACTTTTGTCTCCTCATTGTAAGTTATCTATACCATTAACAATAATATGTATATCTTTATGGCTCTGTATCTTCTAAAGTAATTGCTATATGTGGTTGAGGATAGGCATATCTGTCTCCACGAGGCCTCTAATCTGATGTAGTTAGCCTTTTCATAGCTATTGTGCTTCATGCCCTTTATACAGGGCTATTACAAATGATTGAAGCGATTTCATAATTCACTGTAGCTCCATTCATTGACATATGGTCACGACACACTACAGACACGTAGAAAAACTCATAAAGTTTTGTTCGGCTGAAGCCGCACTTCAGGTTTCTGCCGCCAGAGCGCTGGAGAGTGCAGTGAGACGAAATGGCGACAGGAGCCGAGAAAGCGTATGTCGTGCTTGAAATGCACTCACATCAGTCAGTCATAACAGTGCAACGACACTTCAGCACGAAGTTCAACAAAGATCCACCAATTGCTAACTCCATTCGGCGATGGTATGCGCAGTTTAAAGCTTCTGGATGCCTCTGTAAGGGGAAATCAACGGGTCGGCCTGCAGTGAGCGAAGAAACGGTTGAACGCGTGCGGGCAAGTTTCACGCGTAGCCCGCGGAAGTCGACGAATAAAGCAAGCAGGGAGCTAAACGTACCACAGCCGACGGTTTGGAAAATCTTACGGAAAAGACTGAAGCAGAAGCCTTACCGTTTACAATTGATGCAAGTCCTGACACCCAATGACAAAGTCAAACGCTGAATTTTCGGCGCGGTTGCAGCAGCTCATGGAGGAGGATGCGTTCCGTGCGAAACTTGTTTTCAGTGATGTAACAACATTTTTTCTTAATGGTGAAGTGAACAGACACAATGTGCGAATCTGGGCGGTAGAGAATCCTCACGCATTCGTGCAGCAAACTCGCAATTCACCAAAAGTTAACGTGTTTTGTGCAATCTCACGGTTTTAAGTTTACGGCCCCTTTTTCTTCTGCGAAAAAAAACGTTACAGGACACGTGTATCTGGACATGCTGGAAAATTGGCTCATGCCACAACTGGAGACCGACAGCGCCGACTTCATCTTTCAACAGGATGGTGCTCCACCGCACTTCCATCATGATGTTCGGCATTTCTTAAACAGGAGATTGGAAAACCGATGGATCGGTCGTGGTGGAGATCACGATCAGCAATTCATGTCATGGCCTCCACGCTCTCCCGACTTAACCCAATGCGATTTCTTTCTGTGGGGTTATGTGAAAGATTGTGTTTAAACCTCCTCTACCAAGAAACGTGCCAGAACTGCGAGCTCGCATCAACGATGCTTTCGAACTCATTGATGGGGACATGCTGCGCCGAGTGTGGGAGGAACTTGATTATCGGCTTGATGTCTGCCGAATCACTAAAGGGGCACATATCGAACATTTGTGAATGCCTAAAAAAACTTTTTGAGTTTTTGTATCTGTGTGCAAAGCATTGTGAAAATATCTCAAATAATAAAGTTATTGTAGAGCTGTGAAATCACTTCAATCATTTGTAATAACCCTGTATTGTGACTGTGGTTTCAATATGTCCGTTAGACGGCCACATTGTGCTGCAGCAGACATAAACGTCCACGGACAGCACCTCGTGTTTCAGGTTCAATTCATCCTACCTCGACAAAGCAGACTGCTTAGAACAGGCATGTGACGAAGGCTTTCGTCTGGAACAGCAGCGTGCTACGGCCTCGCTCCTGATGTCTGACGTCTGTGCTCTCTGGAGCACACGCTGAGAGATCACGCCCATTAACTTTTCACACTCAGAAGTTCATTTGCCATAGTTTGGTGCCCAAAGCGCCGTACCGTGAACTATTCGGAAGGCCTTCTACATACACAACACATTTCTCTATACCAGGCAATGCTACCTTATGTCTAGTGGTACAAGTCCGATATGGCTTCCAGGGTTCATGTCATGGTCGCCATATCTAAGAGGGAGTAGAAATGAGGGAGAGCTAATAAAAAAAAAAGAAAGATCGAGGCAGATGAATAATGGAAATGAAGAAAGCAGGAAAGAAATATTCAGAAAAGTAGTGGGTTCTCCTTACTGAATGAAACAGACGAAGAGCTCAGTTTTTTTTTTTTTCGTCTCGACTGTGGTACATTGTTAGCAAGGAAGAGCTGGAGACCAAACACGAAAGATTTGATAGTATTCACTGGAGAGATGTGAGTGTCGAAGAATAGCACCCCAAATTGTTTTACTGCAGGTTGGTGCTGTCAAGATGTTATTCAAAAAATGGTTCAAATGGGTCTGAGCACTATGGGACTTAACATCGAGGGTCATCAGTCCCCTAGAACTTAGAACTACTTAAACCGAGCTAACCTAAGGACATCAGACACATCCATGCCCGAGGCAGGATTAGAACCTGCGACCGTAGCGATCGCGCCGTTCCGGCCTGAAGTGCCTAGAACCACTCGGCCGGCCAAGGTGTTATTCCAGCAGTCTAGCAAGACCAGTAGAATTCTTACGATCCATTGCTAAATACGGTGATGAAAGTGTCTTCCACAATTTAAGGGTAACTGTCCAAACCACGGGATTCCACAGTTGAGTTACGGAGATCCTTTAGCAAACTAAGCTCATTTTTTAATATCTCTGAGCACTTGTGAGACAAAGTAGGTTCTGTAAACATGCTCTGCCTAATACTGAAAGCCAGGAAGTCCTAAAATTTGGTCTTCACTGAGTGATTAAGTAATTTACAGCAACGTAAGCATGTAAAGAGTGTTATTCATTAAGCTAATCGCCACTAGACACAAAAATAGTTAAACTTTCGATAAATTTTATTTTATTCTTGTTAAAGAGATTGTAATTAAAAGGTTAGCAGCGTCAAATACTCAGAGTTCCTGTTGTTTTAATTTTTATAGTGATAAACAGTCCTCTGAAGAGCTTTTCAGTTAGAGATATACATTCCTGACAAAAAAGGTGCACTAAGCAGAAGGGGAGGAGGAAACTAAATGAAAGATCAAGGGTTTAGAGGGTGTGTGACACTATTTCATCGATTACAATGTCTAGCTGAATTTACAAAGGGCGGTATGAACACTCGGTAGTTTCAATTGCTCCCCCTAGGTTTGGATGCATGCACTGATTCGTTTGGGAAAGATATTATAAAGCGGTTGTATCCTGTATTGAGGCAAGCCGGCCGACAAATGTTGAAAAATGATCCTTTATATCCTACATATTGGGACTGGGACAGAGTTGACGCCCGAGTTGGTGCGCCACATGTTCTACCTGTGACAGAGAGGAGTACCTCAGCATCACGCTGGCTGTTCATACAGACACATGCCATGGCTGTAGGGCCACTGTCGTGTTGCTACACTGCACCACGATACCGCCACATGAGAGGAATCCACGAAACTGTAGGATGTCCGTGACGTACCGTTGTGTGCCTTGGGCACGGATGTGTGTGATGTCCTTCGATTAGTTAGATTTAAGTAGTTCTCAGTTCTAGGGGACTGATGACCTCAGAAGTAAAGTCCCATAGTGCTCAGACCCATTTGAACCATTTTTGAACGTACCGTTGTACCGTCAGAGTTCCCTCAGTCACCACCAGCCATAACAAATTTACCCGATGACTCCCACTCAATGACACTTGGAACAACAGCACTGTGTCTTACCAAAACCTTGGAAGAAAGATATGTCTCCTTATGTCGCTCCATACTCGCCTAGTATGATCATCGAAAGTATGATCATTGAGTTCTATGTTTCCGCCACTGACCAGCAGCTCATGCTTCACAGTCACGGCATCAAGCCAAACGCAACCGTTTGTGTTGTGGCGCTCACGGCAATCCACTCAGCACGATAGTAGTCAAGCTGGAATGCTGCTGGTCTTCGACTAATAGTGCTGGATAACATAGAATTATGCAGGGAGACGATTACTTGCTCTCGGATAGCATGCTACGGAAGTGAACAGCTTATGTACTTGGTTCACAATACGCGACACTCCGTTGTGGTGGACAGAGGTGGTCGACCGAAACCTTGACAATGAGTATGTCTACCCTCAAGATCCCATGTCCTCCAGCATCGGACAAGTCCCATCCTTTTCAAACTTAGTCAGTTGTTAATAACACTGCCTCATGCGAGTATGCAGCATATCCGTCTCGCTTACAGTAATTACTCAACACTGGACGCTATTCGCGCTCCACATATAACACACCTGGTCTGGTAAAGACACTGAACACGAACAATACTAATACAGTGGCCTGTCAACAGAGAAGTGCGACTCTAAACATTTACATGCTCGCAAAATGGTGTTTACCTGTACGAAGTTAGTTTGACATCTGTCGCCGGCCGCGGTGGCCGAGCGGTTCTAGGCGCTTCAGTCTGGAACCACGCTGCTGCTACGGTCGCAGGTTCGAATCCTGCCTCGGGCATGGATGTGTGTGATGTCCTTAGGTTAGGTTTAAGTAGTTCTAAGCTTAGGGGACTGATGACCTCAGATGTTAAGTTCCATAGTGCTCAGAGACATTTGACATCTGTCCATGTCTTCTGGGTGCTTCATGTTGTAGGTAGGCTGTTTAGATTTTTATATTGGTAACGCCACGTAGCGCTCTGTATGAAATCACTGGCTGTGCTGTGTGCTGTCTGTGGCTAGTTTGCATTGTTGTCTGCCATTGTAGTGTCGGGCAGCTGGATGTGAACAGCGTGTAGCGTTGCGCAGTTGGAGGTGAGCCGCCAGCAGTGGTGGATGTGGGGAGTGGGATGGTGGAGTTTTGAGAGCGGATGATCTGGACACAGACAGTAAATTTGTAAGACTGGATGTCATGAACTGATATATATATATATATATATATATATATATATATATATATATATATATATACACCTTAATATTGTTCAAAAGTCATATATATATATATATATATATATATATATATATATATATATATATATATATAACTTTTGAACAATATTAAGGTAAATACTTTTTTTTTGAGAAAAAACAATGTACTTACCTTAATATTGTTCAAAAGTCATATTATATACATCAGTTTATGACATCCAGTCTTACAAATATACTGTCTCTGTCCAGATCACCCGCTCTCAAAACACCGCCATCTCACTCCCCACATCCACCACTGCTGGCGACTCACCTCCAACTGCCCAGCGCTACACGCTGTTCACATCCACCTGCCCAACACTACAATGGCAGACAACAATGCAAACTAGCCACAGACTGCACACAGCACAGCCAGTGATTTTCATACAGAGCGCTACGTGGCGTTACCAATATAAAAACCTAAACAGCCTACGTACAATGTTTCTTCTCACGCAGGATGTATCACAAAAAGATTCAGACTTGTGTCTAGTGCTGATGGCAGTTCATTATTGACAAACAATCACTAAACAAATAGAATGGGCCTAAGTACCTCTCTAAAATGACATTATCCACCACCTGATTCTTCTTGCACATGTACAAGTATTTCAAACTGAACTGTAAAAAGCTGAACAAATCAGTTAACTCTTTCTCTACCTATCACGACGAAAAAGGCCGCTTCAGCTGTATATAAATATTTATTTATGATCCGGCTAGTTTCAAGGTTTTAGAACCACGTCTTCGGGGATACATCTCTGTATAAACAAGAGCAAAAGGTATAAAGATCCTCTTTCGGTTAAAATATAATAGAACCATACACGAAACTATGTAGGGTAAATATGTACTCACAAATATTGCATACCTTAGTTCAGGTGAAAACCAGTAGATGACCCAACAATCTCTGTCAAATGAGATAAAAATGTTTAACCACCAAGAGGTCAGCACCGAGTTAAAACACAGCAGAATGCAGGGAACATCATTCCGATACAGGAAATCTTGAGTAAGGATAAAGGGGTAAAATGGAGAGATGTAAAAGGCTAAAAGGAAGATTCGTGTGCTTTCCCCACATGTTGAGGTCTCATTAGATTGTGTCCTACCTTTGATACGTATGGAGGCCACCGCATCAGTGCACTGATATCGTTATGATATTGAATTGAACTTGGTGCATATTCGTAAATCTACATGGCTGATCGGTTTCACAATAGGATCCACATTTACTTTTACAGAATAACTGTGGCGTCTTTTTATTGTTACTCAGACTTCAATTGAGTTTTGGGTTTGAAAATTATGAACATTTCTAAATATGATCACATTCATGTCGTTAGCTGTTGGGATGCTGAGTTTGCTGCCTACGTAACAACAGGTGCTTGCTTCTCTCAACCTACAGTTCATACACACACGGGCCATATATTACCCCAGTCACTACTGCACACCACTACACCCAACTGCAATTGACTTTCAAATGTCTCGCTTGTGCTGAAGGCGGCTGAACTGCGTGCAATAACTTGTCATAAAAAAGATCGGAAAGGTAAGTACCGTTTCTGATGTAACTGTCTTATCCTTACCACGGGATGAACTTTAGAAAGAAGAGAGACCATCGACCTGTAGGACTGAGAATTTAAAAGACATACTCTGATCAGATTAAGTGAATATTATCAAATGTATGTGTGTAATATACACTCATGCTCATACATTAAGGATAATTGCAGAATGTGGTACCACACAACATGGCACTACACAAAACACGCGCTAGTAACATACATATCTGTAAGTCCACAGTATTGGTGATAAGTTGAGAAAACCGTCGCGAAACACAAGTGCTACAAAACGCCACTGTTTCCTACGCATGTACCCCGACATCAATATGGGATATGATCGCCATGCACACATACACAGGCCGCCCAACGGGTTGGCATACTCTGGATCAGGTGGTGGAGCAGCTGCTGGGGTATAGCCTCCCATTCTTGCATCAGTGCCTGCCGGAGCTCCTGAGGTATCTCAGGGGTTTGAAGACGTGCAGCGATAAGTCGACCGAGAGCATCCCAGACGTGCTAGACGGGGTTTAGGTCTGGAGAACAGGCAGGCCACTCCATTCGGCTGATATCTTCTGTTTCAAGGTACTCCTCCACAATGGCAGCTCGGTGGGGCCGTGCGTTATCATCCGTCAGGAGGAAGGTGGGACCCTCAGCATCCATGAAAAGACGGACATAATGGTAAAAAATGACGTCCCGATACACCTGACCCGTTACAGTTCCTCTGTCAAAGACACCCCACACCATCAGACCACGGCCTCCATACACGGCCCTTTCAAGGACATAAGGGGTTGGTATCTGGTTCCTGGTTCATGCCAGATGAACACCAGGCGAGAATCACTGTTCAGACTACACCTGGCCTCGTCCATGAACATAACCTGGGATCACTGTTCCAATGACCATGTACGGTATTCTTGACACCAGGCTTTACGAGCTCTCCTGTGACTAGGGGTCAGTGGAATGCACCTTGCAGGTCTCCGGGCGAATAAACCATGTCTGTTCAGTCGTCTGTAGACTGCGTGTCTGGAGACAACTGCTCCAGTGGTTGCGGTAAGGTCCCAAGCAAGGCTACCCGCAGTACGCCGTGGCCGTCTCCAGGCACTGATGGTGAGATATCGGTCTTCTTGTGGTGTTGTACAATGTGGACGTCCCGTGGTGTAGCGCCTGGATATGTTTCCTGTCTGCTGGAATCGTTGCCATAATCTTGAGATCACACTTTGTGGCACACGGAGGGCCCGTCCTATGACCTGCTGTGTTTGACCAGCCTCCAGTCGCGCTAGTATTCTACCCCTCATAACGTCATCAGTATGTGTTCTTTGAGCCATTTTCAACACACAGTCACCATTAGCACGTCTGAAAACGTGTGCACACTTACTCGCTGAACCGTAATCTGACATGCACCAACGCACCTCTTCGAATGTGGACTGCTGCCAGCGTCACCATGTGACGATCGCATATCACATGCGGTGATTTAAACCCGCAAATCGCCCACCAGAGCGTTGTTTCACCATGTATCAGCATTATCCTTAATATATGAGCAAGAATATATATGGATGTGTGTACACTGACGGGGCAAACCATTATGAGCACCTGCTTAATAGCCTGTATGTCCGTCTTTGGAACGAAACAAATAATTGATTCTGTGTTATCAGCGATCCCACAGTTCGTTGATAGGTTCTTAAAGGTATATAGCATTAGACGTCTACGCACCGATCATGTAAATCACCTAAATGCCGGCCACGGTGGTCTCGCGGTTCTAGGCGCTCAGTCCGGAACCGCGCGACTGCTACGGTCGCAGGTTCGAATCCTGCCTCGGGCATGGATGTGTGTGATGTCCTTAGGTTAGTTAGGTTTAATTAGTTCTAAGTTCTAGGGGACTGATGACCTAAGATGTTAAGTCCCATAGTGCTCAGAGCCATTTGATTTGAACCTAAATAATGGTCCGCTGGTTTGCGTATGAAGTGATGGCGACCGATAGCTACCTAGAAGGGTTTCATAGGATTTACAGCAGCCGAATTTGGTCGGCAGGACATCAACGTAAGTTGGCTATAGCGCTCCTCAAACCTGTGTAGCACTGACCTGGCTCCGAGACACGCATAGTTGTACTGCTGAAAGTTAACATAGCCGTAGGGGAAGACATCAAGCATGAAGGGATGAGTTGGTCCGCAGCTGCCAGCGTGTCTTCTGTTACTACCATAGGTCACATGCAAGTGCAGGAAAATGTCCCCCACATTTTAATATGGCTCCAACCAGCCTGCTTCCGTGGCGTGCTGAACGTTTCGAGCCGGCGTTCACCTCAATGACGGCGTTTGTGGAGCCGACCACTGACGTACTGTAGCAAAAATTTGATTTACCCGAAGAGCTGGCGGATGTCGAATGCCGATGGTCCCGTGCCCACTGCAATCGTAGCTGACGATATACACTCCTGGAAATGGAAAAAAGAACACATTGACACCGGTGTGTCAGACCCACCATACTTGCTCCGGACACTGCGAGAGGGCTGTACAAGCAATGATCACACGCACGGCACAGCGGACACACCAGGAACCGCGGTGTTGGCCGTCGAATGGCGCTAGCTGCGCAGCATTTGTGCACCGCCGCCGTCAGTGTCAGCCAGTTTGCCGTGGCATACGGAGCTCCATCGCAGTCTTTAACACTGGTAGCATGCCGCGACAGCGTGGACGTGAACCGTATGTGCAGTTGACGGACTTTGAGCGAGGGCGTATAGTGGGCATGCGGGAGGCCGGGTGGACGTACCGCCGAATTGCTCAACACGTGGGGCGTGAGGTCTCCACAGTACATCGATGTTGTCGCCAGTGGTCGGCGGAAGGTGCACGTGCCCGTCGACCTGGGACCGGACCGCAGCGACGCACGGATGCACGCCAAGACCGTAGGATCCTACGCAGTGCCGTAGGGGACCGCACCGCCACTTCCCAGCAAATTAGGGACACTGTTGCTCCTGGGGTATCGGCGAGGACCATTCGCAACCGTCTCCATGAAGCTGGGCTACGGTCCCGCACACCGTTAGGCCGTCTTCCGCTCACGCCCCAACATCGTGCAGCCCGCCTCCAGTGGTGTCGCGACAGGCGTGAATGGAGGGACGAATGGAGACGTGTCGTCTTCAGCGATGAGAGTCGCTTCTGCCTTGGTGCCAATGATGGTCGTATGCGTGTTTGGCGCCGTGCAGGTGAGCGCCACAATCAGGACTGCATACGACCGAGGCACACAGGGCCAACACCCGGCAACATGGTGTGGGGAGCGATCTCCTACACTGGCCGTACACCACTGGTGATCGTCGAGGGGACACTGAATAGTGCACGGTACATCCAAACCGTCATCGAACCCATCGTTCTACCATTCCTAGACCGGCAAGGGAACTTGCTGTTCCAACAGGACAATGCACGTCCGCATGTATCCCGTGCCACCCAACGTGCTCTAGAAGGTGTAAGTCAACTACCCTGGCCAGCAAGATCTCCGGATCTGTCCCCCATTGAGCATGTTTGGGACTGGATGAAGCGTCGTCTCACGCGGTCTGCACGTCCAGCACGAACGCTGGTCCAACTGAGGCGCCAGGTGGAAATGGCATGGCAAGCCGTTCCACAGGACTACATCCAGCATCTCTACGATCGTCTGCATGGGAGAATAGCAGCCTGCATTGCTGCGAAAGGTGGATATGCACTGTACTAGTCCCGACATTGTGCATGCTCTGTTGCCTGTGTCTATATGCCTGTGGTTCTGTCAGTGTGATCATGTGATGTATCTGACCCCAGGAATGTGTCAATAAAGTTTCCCCTTCCTGGGACAATGAATTCACGGTGTTCTTATTTCAATTTTTAGGAGTGTAGTTGGATCAACATCTGAACAGACAGGGATGGTCTACATTGGTCCTCCATGTTCAACATTATGTGATGAACGGTGTGCTGCTAAAAACTTGTGCTCCATCATTGTGCTCTTTCGGGAAAGATCACGCTGAGCACCTACTTTACAAAGCAGACAAGCCTCCGATTCCCACGTCCCGTGAAGAGTCGTGGACGACCAACCATTTAGCTCCTGATGGTAGTTTCACTGTCTTTCTACCTCTTTCCATAGATTCTCACGACAGTGGCATGTTAACATTCCACCAGCTTCGCCTTTTCCGTGATGTTCACAGGCTTTGCGTAGTAATAATCTGCCCTTGTAAAAGTCGCGTGTCTCAATGGATTTCCCCATTTGCAGCCCATATCTTCGCTAGGGTGATTCCTGTGCGTGTCTGGTTCCCTTATATAGTTTTGTTACCGCGTCACATGATCGCAACGACACAAAGCGGCATCCAACGTCACCGCGTGCAGTGGTCGTAATGTACGGGCTTATAAGTGTATGTACTACATCGCCTCCTAAACCACTTGGTCGATTTTAACCAAACTTCAGACACAGTCACTTACTTTCTGGAAATCATCGTTGTGGGAGTGAAAACGACCTAATTATCAAAGAACAGCAAGTAGCCCATGACACGCGGGTACTCACACTTCAGTCATCCAATACTCGTGAATAAGACCGGAAAAAGCACTCTGTCTTCAGGCCACAAGTGGCCAATCGTGACCATCCGACCGCCGTGTCATCCTCAGTTGAGTATGCGGATAGGAGGGGTGTGTGGTCAGCACACTGTTCTCCCGGTCGTTATGATGGTTTTCTGTGAGCGGAGCCGCTACTGTTCGGTCGAGTATCTCCTCAATTGGCATCATGAGGCTGAGTGCACCCCGAAAAATGGCCACAGCGAATGGTAGCCTGGATGGTCACCCATCCAAGTGCCGGCCACGCCCGACAGCGCTTAACTTCTGTGACCTGACGGGAACCGGTGTATCCACTGCGGCAAGGCACATAGACACATAGTGTCAAACATTTACGGAACTTTTTCTCGCTGATGACCCCCTCAAAAGGATGAACGAAAAAAAATTTATCGCTCACTGCACTTTCGCTGTTCATGCAGTAAAACTGATGCATGAGGCCAGACTTTTTATTTTATTATTTCTTGATTACACAGTATATTCGAGACACGTTTTGCAGGAAGTAGCCAGAAATATCTCTTGATGTACCTGCAAAATTACATCATTATATGGCACAAAATTCAGGAGATACAACGTCACAAACATCAAGTTGTGTGACAGTGAAACTGCAGGGCGAAATTCGCTAGATGTAAGTGTGCAAGTGCGCATGAAACATGTCAAATACATGTGAAATAAAGGGTGTATCATAAAGAATCCGGTTTGGCACGTCTATATTTTTGAAACTAATAAACCTGTACAATGAATTTTGTTTTTTAATGAACGGTAAACTCAAAAAAAAATTTATACCTTTTCATTAGTGTTCAATATGCGCCCCTTGAGATGCACGACGTATGTCAATGCGGCATTCAGATTATTCCCACACTGCAGCAAGTATGTCTTGGATTACAGCTTCCATTGCAACTGTTATGCTATTCTCAGTTTATTCAATGATGGTGGTAACGGAGGCACATAAACAGAGCTTGTTATACACCCCCCCCCCCCCCCCCAAGAAGTAATCACATAGTCAGGTCCGCTGACCTTGGATGCCACTAATGTAAGGCTGAATCATTTGGTCTAGTGCGACCGATCCATCGTTGAGTAATCCTTTGCTTCATCGTTGAGTAATCCTTTGCTTTAAAAAGTCCTGTACTTCCAGATGCCAATGTGGCTATGTCCCATCCTGTTGGTAAATGAAGCCGTTTGAATCAGTCTCCAACTGTCGGAAAAGAAAGTTCTCAAGCATATCGAGATATGTGCTTCTTGTAACAGCATTCACGGCAAAGAAAAATGGACCATTCACCTTTTCCGTGAAAGTGCACAAAAGATGTTAAATTTTGGAGAGTCCCTCTCATGTTGTTCCGTACCCGATATTCTCACATTATGACGGTACACATTTCCATTTAAATGGAATGTTGCCTGCCCACTAAACACTAAGCGTGGAAGAAAACTGTCATACTCTATCTTCCCAAGAACGAAATTACTGAACTCCACACGTTGTTGTCACCTTCACCAAGGGCTTGTAGTAGCTTACTTTTGTTTGGTTTCATGTGTACACGTCGACTCAACTCAGGCCAGACGGACGTCAGTGGCATGTTGAGCTGTCGAAATGCACGGCGAACGGATTTCCGGGGACTCCTTGTGAAATTAAGGCGGATGCGTTCGACGTCTGTGCCAGACTCTCGGTGATGGACCGACGATTTGCCTTTTCACAAAAACCTGTCTCTCTGAATTGTTCATGTCATCGTCTAATGTGCTGTGCTGTAGGTGGATCCACATCATACATAGCACGAAAGCCACGGTGAACAGCTATTACTGAGCAACACAAAACGCTTTCTGTTGTCCCGACACCACCTTTACTAGAACGTTGGCGGACACTGCTGCTATCTACGGGAAATCATGTAAGACTCAAGAGTCTGCTCTTTCAAACAGTACGTTGTTCACGCACGTTTACCTCAAATAACATAATAGTTATGTTTCTTTCTTTTTTTTTAAGCTAATGATTCTTTTTGATATACCATGTATGTCAGACATGTGCGTGTGCCAGCAAAGCCACAGGGAAAAAGTTAATCCTGAACCTCTGGGAATATTTTAATCAAATTTAGTGCACATACTAGTTAGAATTTGGAAAGAAATACTTTAGGGCTAAGAACCACAAGCCTCTTCTTTGGGGCGCGTATTACAGCATGGAGAGAGAAGGGTAACGAGAAGATGGACAACGACTGGAAAGAGGAGAGGGGCACAGGTAGGTGGAGGAGGAGGTGGATGGAGAATGGAAAGAGGAGGAGATGAAAAGGGAGAAGGTAGGAGGAGGTAGACAGAGATGGACAGTGAGAGGGGAAGTAGGAGATGGAAATAGGGAGATGGATGAGGAGATGGGAAAAAAGAGGGGGGAGGAGGAGGTAAAATTAGAGGGAGGAGAGGATGAACAAAGTCGGAGGAGGAAATGGACAGAGAAAGGTAAACAGCAGAGAGCGGAGAGGAGGTGATTGGCAGAGAAAGGAAAGGAGAGATGAACAGGAAGAGACTGAGAGAGGGAGAGAGACAGAGAGATGGGGGATATGGAGATGGACAGAGTGTGGGAGTAGAGGAGGTGGGCAGAGAGAAGGGATGGTAGATGGACAGAGAGGCACTGAAGGCGAAATGGATAGAGAGAAGAGGGAGGAAGGGCTGGACTAATAGAAGACTTGAATAAATACAGACCTGGGCAACGCTGGATACTCGGCTGGTACATAAATAAATGTATTGGGAATTATAAGTAGAAAGTTGTCGTAGCAAATGAAACAAGCAGTGTAATGGTTGTGGCACCCACCCGACAGCAGTGCGGAAGTTCTGCATACGTCATCAGCTTTTGTGCTGCTGCGTGAGACCACGATGTGTACCTGTTGTGGGAGACAGAGAGGCGGTCGGTGCTGCCGTGTCTCAGCTTACGCGAGCCTCAGCATCCGCGCTGAGATCGTGCTTTGGCCGGCAATCGAACACCGCCGCTTTTCCTTTCAGAGCGGCGACGCCTGTGGCGGCAAATAAATGGCGGGAAATGAAAAGCTAACATGATTAGTGCACACGGAAACTTCGGAGAAAGAGTGCTGAAATAACACAGATAGCGGAGTCCGCATCGGTTTGTTTAATTAACTCCGTTCTCGCTGCCGCGGGAGGGGAGAAACAAAAAAAAAAGGGGGACAGAGAGGAAAGAGAGGGAGGAAAGGCAGCAGACAGAGACAGTCAAAAGCGTTCCGGTTGTCTGCCGCTCTTTAATTATACAATGGAATTCATTTGTTGTTCTTCCGCACAGTAAAAGGGACCTCGGCTGAACCGCAGCAATGGCGGCAGAGCCCTGGCATGCCCGCGGGCTGAGAGCTGACCCTTTCCTTTAGTATACTGTTAGATGTTACCACTTCCACCTTCCACTGTAGGCGCTGTACATCGCGGGCTCTACCGAGAAACGCAAACTACTGTACGTTCCACAGGCACATCTCCTAATTTTGCCATCCCAGAATTTAATTTAATAAATTCATATCTCAACTTTTCTACAGAGCGACGTACCTGATGTTGTCACCGGAAAAGCGAATGTTAGGAACAAGGTTTTCTGTCTGCCATGGTATCAGAGTCGATGTCTGTAAAAGGGAGCAATCCCCAGCAAAAGAGTATATCATTTTTCGAAGCCGTGCCAACGGTCTTGCCACTTTGGTGACACCGTTTCCTGCCTGATCCCTGAAGTTAAGGAACGTTGGGGTCTGGCAAGTATTTGCATAGGTGACAGTCCGGGAGAGAACCAGGTGCCGTTGGATCGACGAACATAAACTTCTTCGGGGTAGTCATGACGTGTAATGCATGCATCCTACCGCTTCGAAAGTGCATGGGTACCTTGCAGGCGTACCTCTGAGAGCAAATGTTTTGGTTGTGAATGCTGCCACTTTTGTTCCACAGTATTCAAGTTTTCGTCGCTTCTGAAATGCTTGCCTCCCAGCGCTTCTATTCACCGGCCGAATACATGAAGGTCACTCGAAGCGAGGGCTTGTGAGTAAGGGAGGCTTTCGAATCATTCACATTTCGTTTCGTCAACTGTCAGTACGTTTGAGTATACAGACTGGGGTCGAGTTTTGTCGTGTGGCAGCACTAGATCTGCAGACAGAAGCGCAGGAGAGCAGCCGTGGTGCATGTATGGTAGCTCAGCGTTTTCGGTCGGGAGGGTGGGAGGGGGGTTAGTTGCCCTATGTAATAAAAAAAAAACTGAGTGAACTGATCAACGATGAAATTGAACAGGTGTCATGGAACGTTCGCCCCAACAAATTCAAAGAACGATAACAAACAAAATGAGATTTTATAAAGAAGAGAGGTAGAGTCTTAATTAGTGAGCAAAACATCCTCGGTCTCTGGTATGAAACGCGCCACCGCTTAAATTCTGATTAATAATCAGCACTGGCGGCCGAAGACATCCGGCAAAAGAAATCACTCGCGTTCTGCCTACGTCTCTGTCAAAGAAAGCAGAGGAGCCGCCAGAAGTTCATGGCAAACTCTTGGACTTGGAATGGGCAACTGTCTCTAAAACGCTAAACAATCAGCGATAATCAATAGTCTGAGGAGGCAGAATGCACTGGAAACCACTGCATTAAATACTCGTAATGTGTATCTGTAGGACATATTGCCAGTTATTCAAAAGGTGTCATGATAATCTCTCGACAGGAAAAAGATTCCGAAATAGTCCCACATCCGGGTCTGTAGGAGGGGACTGCAAGAGGCAGGTGACCATGAGAAAAAGATTGAATAACGAGTGGATAACGTTCTACGAGTCGGGGCGTGAAGTATCAGAAGATTGAACACAATAGGGGGACTAGAAAATCTCAAAAGCGAAATGCAATGGCCCAAACTGGATACAGGAATGGACAGTTAAATGGAAACATGATAAGCATTTTTAGTCAGACGAGTATAGGGTAATATCGACAGCAGCAGAAAATGGTATAATGGGAGTAAGATTCGTTATGAATAAGAAAGTAGAACAGAGGATGTGTTACTGTGAACAGTTCAGTGATAGGGTTGTTCTTATAAGAATGGACAGCAAACCAGTACCGAAAACGATAGTTTAGGTATACATGCCGACGTCGCAAGCTGAAGATGAACAGATAGAGAAAGTATGTCAGGATATTCAAAAGGTGATACAGTTCGTAAAGGAGATGAAAATCTAACAGTCATAGGGGACTTGAATGGAGTTCTAGGGGAGGAGTAGGAGAAACGGTTACGGGAGAATATAGGCTTGTTACAAGGAATGAGAGAGGAGAAAGAATAATTGGGCTTTGTAATAAATTTTAGCTAGTAATAACTCAAGAATCGCAAGAGGAGAAGGTATACTTGTAAAAGTACGGGTGATACAGGAAGATTTCAGTTAGATTACATCATGGCAGACAGAGAGTCTGCAATATAGACTCAGATCACAATATAGTATTGATGAAGAGTAACCTGAAATGTTAGAGGTTAGTCAGGAAGAATCAGTACTCAAATAAGTGGAACATGGATGTACTAAGGAATAACGAGATACGCTTGAAGTTCTCTAAGTCTATAGTTACAGCAGTAACGAATAGCTCAGTAGGCAGAACAGTCGAAGCGGAATGGACATCTGTAAAAAAGGCAGTCACATAAGTTGTAAAGAAAAACATAGGTGCAAGAAGGTAACTGCGTAGAAACTATGGGTAACAGAAGAAATACCTCAGTTAATCGATGTAAGAATGAAGCACAAAAATTTTCAGGGAAATTCAGGAATACAGAGACACAAGTCGTTGAGGAATGAAATAAATAGGAAGTGCAGAGAAGCTAAGACGAAATGGCCGCAGGAAAAATGTGAAGAAATAGAAAAAGAAATGACTGTCGGAAGGACTGGCTCAGCATATAGGAAAGTAAAAGCAATGGTGGAAACATTACGAGTGCAACGGGAACTCCACTGTCGAACGCAGAGGAGAGAGCGGATACGGATAGGTAGAAAGACTACAATGAAGGCCTCTATGAGGGGAAGATTTGTCTCATGTGATAGAAGAAGAAACAGGAGTCGATTTCGAAGAGATAGGGGATCCAGTATTAGAATCGGAATTTAACTTAGGAGGACTTAAATTCACATAAGGCTTAAGGGATGGATAAATTTCCATGAGAACTTCTAAAATCACTAGAGGGAAATAGCAAAAAGACGACCATTCACGTTGGTGTGCAGAATGTATGAGTCTGGCGACATACAATCTGATTGTCGGAAGAACATCATTCATACAATTCGAGGAACTGAAAGAGCTGAAAAGCGCGAGAATTATTCCACAGTTAGCTTTACAGCTCATCCACGTTGCTGACAATAATATACAGCAGAAAGGTCAAGAGAATTGAGGATGTGTTAGCTTTAGGAAAGGTAAAGGCATCAGAGAGGCAGATCTGAGATTGCTATTGACAATGGAAGCAAGACTAAAGAAAAAGCAAGACCGGTTCTTAGGATTTGCCGACAATGTAAAATGGTGCAAGATGTTTGACATTTTGAGAAAAATAGGAGTAAGCTATAGGGAGAGACTGGTAATATGAAATATCTACAAGACTCAAGAGGAAATAATAAGAGTGGACGACCAATAACGAAGTGTTCGGATTAAAAAAGAGTGTAAGGCAGGTATGTAGTATTTTGCCGCTACTGTTGAATCTGTGCATCGAAGAAGCAATTATGGAAAAAAAGAAAGGTTCAGGAGTGGGATAAAATTGAAGGTGAAGAAGGTGAAAGGATAACAGTGATAAGATTCGCTGATGACATTGCTGTCCTGAGTGGAAATGAAGAAGAAATACATGATCACCTCAATGCGATGACAATCTAATGAGTGCAGAATACTGATTGAGGGTAAATCGAAGAAAGACGAAAGTAATGAGAAGTAGTAGAAATGAGAACAGAGAGAAATTTAACGTCAGGATTGATGGTCACGAATCAGATGAGGTTAAGGAATTCTGCTACCTAGACAGCAAGGAGGACATCGAAAGCAGGCTAACACTGGCAATAGGGCATTCCTGGCCAAGGTAAGTATACTAGTATCAAACATAGGCCTTAATTTGAGGAAGAAACTTCTGAGGATGTATGTTTGGAGCACAGCATTGTATGGTAGTGAAATATGGACTGTGGGAAAACCGGAACAGAAGAGAATCGAAGCATTTGAGATGTAATGTTAATAACTAAGTAGATTGGTAAGGTAGAGAATGAGGACTTTCTTCAGAGAATTGGCGAGGAAAGCTATATATTGACATGACTGACGAGAAGGAGAAACAGGATGGTGGGTCATCTGTTAAGACATCAGGGAATAAGTTCCGTGGTACTAAAGGGAGTTATAGGGGGTGAAAACTGTAGAGAAAAACGGAGATTGGAATACGTCCAGCAAATAATTGATTCGTAGGTTGCATGTGCTACTATGAGATGAAGGGGTTGGCAAAGGAGAGGAATTCGTGGTGGGCCGCATCAAACCAGTTAGAAGACTGGTCATTTACTTCTGACTCAATGGCGAAGGTGATTTTTTAACAGACTTGAGTATGAATTATTGATCACTATTGCGCCCTTTAATGTAATGCTCTAACATCACCTTTTGCATCCCGAAAGAAAGTCAACTTGACTTTTCGTGAAGACGGTATGTGCAGATAGAAATTTTTCGGTTTCGACGAAGAGCTATGGCGCCTACGTCACTGGTCGTTTTGGTTTCAGGTTCATTCTAGCACTGCCAGGTTTAGTCTCCTGTATCTGTTCATCGACTTAAAGATCTCTCTATTCAGCACTCAACTGACTTAGTACCAATGTGGCGGGGACTTTCTTCAATCACAAAAAATCTTGTATGTCTTGAACTACCACTTATATCTAAAATAGTGGCTGTTTTATGTAAAGGATTACGCCTGTCTTCCCTCACAAAACTTTTACACTTTTTTTTTTATTCTTCCTTACACAGTGAACCCGACCCGGGCGTGGAGTTCTTCCACAGACGTTGCGTCTGCTTCAGCAAATCGCACACTTTCTGCTGGAACGCACCCGAAACACAGTAATGTGCTTTTCACCTTGCGATGCCGGTTCAACAACTTCACTATTCGAAAAAGTGTCACAGATGGCTGTTCTAATGCGTGATGCATTGACACACCTGCATTCTCTGTGATGAGACAGATTGCTGCTAACTGTCGGTCAGTTGCCGAAAGGCAAGGATAACTCTCGCCAGCTGCCAGACACATTTTAACATTTCAGTATGTACTTGAGAATGGCTACAAAGCCTAAATAATGATTATGTAAGTAAATGAACAATTAACAATAAAATGGTGGAAATTTAATTCAAAATATCTGGTGTATTTTTTAAGTATTTTATTCCATTTTTATGCTATTCATTTCATCCTAATTGTAATGTAATTGCTGATAGCGAACGTCTGGATCACACCATCGTTTGGTTGTGTCTTATGTACTTTGGAATGGCTGGAAAGGACAAGAATTGAAGTGTACGGCATTTGACATTGCAGAAGGAAGTTGTGAGTGAAGTGGCGTAATGCGAAATGAAGATAGTTCTCGGCAGAAATGAAGAGGAACGGAATGGGTGCTAAACAAAAACTACAACAGAGGACAGCGTGTCAAGGTATGTGTTAAGAACTGAGGGATAAATACAAGGTGTTTCTCCAAGAAGTCGTCTGGAATTTTTTCAGATGTTTCATCTGTATTTGCAGTTTCGTTTTTGGAGTTGAACCGTGATTTATTTTCAAAGAATATTCTTAAGAAATTATATTATTTACTAGCGATTCATCAAGAACATTAACACATTCAATCACACTATGTAAGCGTGGAAGTAGTTGCCAGTGAGTAACTGATGAAACCATAACCAAATTCCTTTTAACTAAGGGGAATTTTATTCACTTTAATAATGCCTAAAAGCATTTTTTTTAAAAGAAACAGATTTGAAATTATAATCAGAAAGCACCCTCTAAATATCAAGTTACAGTTTATTCAGAGGCAGAAAGAAACAAGTTTAGACAGTATGAGCTTTCGGGCAGAGAACCTTGCAGCTCCCTTTTGACACGGCTGTAGTTACGACCTCTCACAACAGCCTCTGAAAGACTACACTGGTGCAAATCTGCAACATACCACATTACTTTAAACTAAAAGTTTTAACAATTTACACAAGCACACAAACTATGCAGCCCCGTAGGAGGGATGGAAATGGTACAAAACACTAAAAATTAAAATATTAACTATGCCACCGAAGGTGCAGCTTGATTTTAAATTCTAAGAAAAGTCTTACGGTGAAAAGGTGGCACCTTTATATTCTAAAATGATCATTTAAATAAAAGCCCACAAAATGCAATCTTATATAAAATTCTACAAGGTTGGCCAAACAAGTTGAGATGCTCTACAGTACACAGATACCGCCGCTCAAGGTGATAGGCAAGATCAAAACATATTTTAGGAATTAGGCCGTTACACTCCAAGCAATAAATTCGTTAACACACCAAATCCGACAAACATAACAGAGGCAGCTCCGAACGACAGACAAACACTAACTGCCTGGCAAATGCGGACGAGAGACGGACGAACAAGCTAGGAACGAGAGACTGACCAAGAAAACAAGTAGAATTTAACAAGAGTAAATCACACAACATATCACCAATCACTTAACTTCTAATAAACTGCGATTTCTCGAGAGACCTGGCGCAGCACCCCCAAATCACTCTCACGAACCGTTCGCTGCCACCCACTTCAACGGACGCAGGAAGGCGCGCCGATCTCCCGTCTCACGGCGTCGCAGCTCGCACCGGCCAGACTGATGTCGTGGGTTGACTCCTGTTGCTCTCGTGTCGACCGCGATGTCACTACCCCTCGCTATACGCCGCGGCCCACGGGACTCACGTTAGGACCTCACATGCGCCGACGCTCAAGACAGGACAAGTCATCTTGTGTCTCAGTGTGCGACCGACCAACCGATCGATCCAACCGCCAATGACCATTGCCTGAGCAAACTCGATCAGACTGGCGGCCTCAAGCGCGTCCCATATGCAGGAACTAAGCCCCGACCGGGCGACCACTCGCTGAGTTCTCTTACTGGCGGAGTGGTAAAGGTTGATCCGAACGAAAGACCTACTAACACTCTGGACGACAGACAGACACTAACTGCCTCACAAATGCAGACGAGAGACAGACTAGCAAGTTGGGGACAAGGTACTTACCCAGACTGACCGACTGGCGAGCTCATAGCGCCCCTTAAATGCACGTGAACAGGCAACCTTTCCGCTTTCCTACCAGAGGGAGACACCAAAGCTGCGATTGCCACAGCGGTGCCACCGACAGAAACGGAGGGCGACTGCTTCACACTACGCGCTGCGGCGCGCTCTTCAAAACAGCAATTTTTACCACGGCTCAGGAGTTTGTACCAGCAATCGGCCCAAAGAAATACTAATCATCATGTCTTTCATGCGACGTCCACTGTCAACGTAAAGCGTCGATTTGTTTCCCGACACCAATACAACGATTTTTAAAAGCGGAATGTTGCCTGTCTACTCGATAGAGCCGTCCCAAACTAGTAAGGTGCCATTTTCGTTTTATCGGTATTTATTAACAGGGACAGTAAAACACAAAGAATAACCAGTACTCCAACAGCGACTCGCATGCTGCCTTGCCTGGCGCCGATTGCTACCGCCATGCAGCAGCGCTAGTCATTTGCTACTGCAGTACTCGTTATTTATCGTGTTTTACTGTCCCTGTTAATACGTACCGATAAAACGAATATGGCACTAGACTCGTCTGGGACGGCTCTATCTAAAGTGTGCATAGCATTCCGCTTTAACAATCGATATTTTGGTATCGGGAAACATACTGATGCCTTACTTCGACACTGGGTGTCGCTTGAAAGAGATGATGAGCAGCATTTGTTGAGGATGACTCCAGCTACACATTGTAAAAACGAAATTTCAACCATCTGTCGAAACATTAGACAAAATGCGACTGGCAACGTCTAAGAAGCGCCGCCTGGTGTAATTAAGGTTATCGATTGTAATACTCGCTAATAAACCGACGGGTACGAGAGAAGAAATCGTGTCGGGGAGCATCATGTCGGTGAAGTGTAAAGACCCCCCCCCCTGCCTCTAAATAAAAAGTATGAAAATCTCGGAAAAACGGTTGGATCCACTACACATTGTCGGCATTGAATAATGTGTGTCTTACTTTTCATGCTTCCGCTAACAGTACGGTTCTTTACCGAATAGTATAGAACATGTACAGAACTTTTTCTCTACAGGGATTTTGTGCATTGTGCGAATGATACCTTTGCCGGCCGCGGTGGTCTAGCGGTTCTGGCGCTGCAGTCCGGAGCCGCGGGACTGCTACGGTCGCGGGTTCGAATCCCGCCTCGGGCATGGGTGTGTGTGTGATGTCCTTAGGTTAGTTAGGTTTAAGTAGTTCTAAGTTCTAGGGGACTTATGACCTAAGATGTTGAGTCCCATAGTGCTCAGAGCCATTTTTGAATGATACCTTTCTTTTGCACCTTCCGCACTATATAACACACTAACCAGATGACAACTTTTTCCTACGTTGACACTACAGAATAATCTTGGATATCGCATTTGATGGATATGAAAGAAGCATTGTGGAGATTGGCACAGTTACCTAACAACACAAAATTTTAGCACATTTGGATAAATCAACTTACAGGACAATATACGCAGGTGCGGATCTAGATTCACTGTTCCTAGAAAACGGAAACGCTATCGAAAGTGTACCACATCAGCAATCTGTAATCACTGTGTGTTCATACAGGGTGCCTTCACAGATTTCTGTTGACTGTATGAGCTGTTGACTGAAAGAATACAGTGCGTTACACTGGATGGCCAGTCTTCAGTGGTAGCAGAAGTAACATCGGGGGTGTCTCGACAAAACTTGATATGATGTCTGATATTTTAAATACGTATAATATATTTATATATTTTTAAAGAGGTTGTCATTACTAGGCTCTTCCGTAGATACATCATCGTCTAACGATGGGACACTACAAATGCTACCGGCCCTGTCTGATAAAGGTAGGATCAGTAGCCCTAACGTGATAGATTTTCTCACCACAAACTAACACGGCGTATTCTGATTGACGAACAATATGATGATTTCATATAATCTGAACATTGTACATTTCTTTTATTTGGTTAAATGTAAACAAAATCAGTGTAATCTGTAAATATATTTTTGTATACAATTAATACATAAAGGAGAAAGCGTTGGGCCCATTGTAGAGACCTAATTGGCGCTTATTTTGTTAAGGTCGATGCGCAAAATGAAAGCAAGATTTCTAGAGCTGCGACTTAACTGGGTCCAGGTGGGCGGAAGGGAGCTGTCGCTCTGTTAGTGAAAAAAGTGATAATTTTACTGAAAACAAATCATTTCTTTGTAGTAATTTTCGGAGGGTGTAACGTGAAGAAACTAATTGTAGTACAGAGACACCGAAAGCGCTTTCAGCGTGCAGAGACAGATGAAACAAAGCAGTAGCCGGAAAATTTTCATAGAAAAATTGTTTCAGTGAAATAAAAGATTTAAGATCAGACCACATTTCTTTCGAAGTTATCAGGGAAAGACAGAAGACAATTGTGCAGGAAGATGCAAGAATTTAAATTCCGCAGAAGGTCGACCCAGGACAGGAGATTATCACGGCGAAGACTCAAGACGTTGAAATTAATCATAAAACGCAAGTATACGCTACACTAGGAGAGACACTGTGGGACGTAGATAAAGGCGTTGATTCCATTGGGAAAAGAGGAGATATTCTGAACTACAGCCGTAGTGTGGACTATATTATGAAAGAGACTGTTTGTTCGTATCAGTGTTTAAGAAGACGACCTATGAATAGATAAACAGTTGTTAATTTGTTTACTGAGAGGATCAAAGCAAGTGCGCCGGCCGCGGTGGTCTAGCGGTTCTAGGCGCTCAGTCCGGAGCCGCGCGACTGCTACGGTCGTAGGTTCGAATCCTGCCTCGGGCATGGATGTGTGTGATGTCCTTAGGTTAGTTAGGTTTAAGTATTTCTAAGTTCTAGGGGACTGATGACCATAGATGTTAAGTCCCATAGTGCTCAGAGCCATTTTTTCAAAGCAAGTGCTGTATTTAACAATGAAATATTAATGAATTGACTGTAAGATAGTCAAATACATCGGTATGTGTTCGTCCATTGTTGTGCTTCGAACTGTGTCCAGATGTCGACCCAGGACGTTTCATTTCCATTTCCCTCAGAAGGATTTTTAAAAAGTTTTATCAACAAAGTTTATGAATCAAGAAGCTTCACCGAAGCAGCATTCAGTCATTGGCATTTTGTAATTAATTTCTTCATTTATGAGTTTTGTCATTGCCACCTTCTCGCAGAGTTGGAAACAACTTCCATCAAATTACTGACAGTTTATCTCAGAAGTAAACATTCTGAAGGTACGCAAACTGGAGGTAGACCACAGTAAAAGATACTAAGCGTAGGGACACTGATATATGGTAATAATAATGAAACTAGGTAAATGTATTGCATTTTACATTCGAACAGATTCTCACTCGCAGCTGAATACTGGGCAGGCTTAGTTAACTAAAATAGGAGAATTTCACCCAGTCCTCTAGCATTGCTTACGTAAGTTCTGAAGAAAAATACGTGTTAAGTTCAATCAAGACACACTGCGATGCTTGTTAGTTAGACAGTCGGCCCGTTGCGCGCAGATATTCAAGCGGTATATTAGAGGTGGTTCGCATAACAGTTGCTCCGCTTGGTTTCCAAAATCCAAACGAGAGAGTGATGTAAAAATTGGATATGAGTTGGCGGTACGGCTCGAACCCGAGCCAAAGTCTGAGCAGTGTTGGACGCTATCATCTATGTCAGCCGGCCGGAGTGGCCGTGCGGTTCTAGGCGCTACAGTCTGGAGCCGAGCGACCGCTACGGTCACAGGTTCGAATCCTGCCTCGGGCATGGATGTGTGTGATGTCCTTATGTTAGTTAGGTTTAATTAGTTCTAAGTTCTAGGCGACTGATGACCTCAGAAGTAAAGTCGCATAGTGCTCAGAGTCATTTGAGCCATCTATGCCAGGGCCGCACAAACACGGAAAACCGCACGCTTGCAAAGCGAGGTGCAGCGAGTGCCTGCACAGTGCATCGGTTCAACTCGGCATACTTCGTCTCAACTCGGCTTTCTAGGTGAGGCCGACGCTGTGCGCTGCCGAATGCGCTGCCAGACGGCTTAGTCAACATTGGAATACGTAAGCTCAAGACAATTACCGGAATAATGGAACCATCTGCTCCAAAAAAAGGGAAAATTGTCGAAAGTCATTTCAAACCGGAATGGGAACTCTCCTACTTTTTTGTGCGTTGTGACGATAAAGCCAAATGTCTAATCTGCGGTACGCTAATGACGTGTGTCAGAAAATCGTCTATTGAAAGGCACTACAGCAAATTGCATTCAGAAAAGTATTGTGATATAACAGGGGATGCCAGAGAGGAAGAATTACGGAAGTTGCAAACTCTTGCAGAAGAGAATTCTGTATCTATAAACTTTAGCATATATATTTTTGTTAAAGGTCATGCGAAACGAAATAACATTTGTTTGGATTCCCTAGTTTTCGTTTTCGCATAAATTATTTCTAACATATCTTTTTTTTTTCTCTACTTCAGGGTGAAGAAAATGAGGGGTGCTGCGAAAGGAATCTCAGAGCTAGTTACAAAGTTGCTCTACGTTTAGCAAGAGCTGGGAGGCCATTTATGGACGGGCCATTAATAAAAAACGTTATGTTGGACGTAGTAGAGACAATGAATCCCACATTAGCTCCCGCGTACAGCAGAATACCACTTTCCAGAATGACAATACATCGGAGAATCAACGACAGTGCTGAGAATTTGCATGAACAACTGGCAGCCAAAATTGAAAACTTCCCAGCGTACTCCATCCCACTTGATGAGTCCACGGATATTAACGACACGGCTCAGTTAGCAATATTTTTGCGTGTCGTGGACGACGACCTACATGTAACGGAAGAGCTCCTGGATATGATTTCGATGAAGGGCACTGTTACAGGGGCGGATATTTTAGCAGCTGTTGAAATAGCAGCTGAAGGAATAGGACTCCCTTGGGAAAAGCTGTTTTCCGTAACCACAGACGGGGCACCAGCAAAGTGCGGTAAAGCAAAAGGGTTTATTGGCCTACTGCGGAAAAAACTTAACATGTCGAATTTACCTTCTGTTCATTGTTTTGCACACCAAGAGGCTCTTTGTGCGAACGTTATCGGTCTTCAAGATATGATGAAGGTAGTGGTGCGTATCGTGAACTACAATCGTTCTCATGGACTCACTCATCGTCATTTCGAATAATTTTTGATTTCCTTTGAAGAGGAGTATCCAGATATTCCCTACCACGCCGAGGTGCGCTGGCTGAGCAAAGGGAAAGTGATTTCCTGAATTTTTCGACTACGCCACACTGTGGCTCAGTTTTTGGAGAGCAAAGTACGTCCGGAACAACTTTTTCATGACCCTGAATGGGTAGCTGATTTAGGACTTTTACCAGACATTATGGCTCTCCTAAATGATTTAAGTCTGAGACTCCAAAAAGAAAACAATCTCATCAACGATATCATCAGCAAAATAAACGCTTTCCAGTATAAACTGAAGCTCCTCAAAAATAACCTTTCAGAGATAAATACGCAACACTTTCCTGAACTAGGTTCAAATGGTTCAAATGGCTCTGAGCACTATGCGACTCAACTGCTGAGGTCATCAGTCGCCTAGAACTTAGAACTACGTAAACCTAACTAACCTAAGGACATCACACACATCCATGCCCGAGGCAGGATTCGAACCTGCGACCGTAGCGGTCGCTCGGCTCCAGACTGTAGCGCCCAGAACCGCACGACCACTCCGGCCGGCCCTGAACTAGGTAAGCGAGATATAAATTGTACCTTTATTAAAACAGCCCGATTTTTATAACCGCTGCAATCAAAACGGTACTATGTCTTTGTTTGACAGCATTTGTGCAGGAAGGAATGCGCTTTGAAAAATACGTCGAGGTGCTACAATCCCTTGAAAATGAGTTTAACGACCGATTCCAGGTAATGTGCCGGTATATGACATACAGCTAAATAAAGGAGATTGCGTTACATATGCAAGTGTAACATTACATTAAAACCAATAGTACACATTACATGTTTATTAAAATCTATCGCATTTTAGTACTTCGAAGCAACGGCTTACATTACTTTCATTTATTAACATTGGCTTTGTTATTGTTTCAGGAAATTACCTACCTGCAGCCGATTCTCGATGTTTTTGTGAAACCTTTTTCGATGGATATTGGAAGTGCGCCTTCAGATTTACATTTCGAACTAACTGAATTGCAAAGCGATGTTCACCGAAAGGATGTGTTTTACAATACAAAAGGTTTGCTCCAATTCTACCAGAATTTGCCGAAAGAAGAATTTCCCAAGTTACATAGAGAAGCAGCGAAGATTATTTCTATGTTTGGTTCCACTTGTGTATGTGAAAGGTTTTTTTCTGTTTTCTCTTGTACAAAACCTAGATTGCATGCGAGTATTTCTAATTGTAATTTTAAAAATTCTCTCAGAATTGCTGTCAGCTAATCTCTTGTTCCAGACCTTAGTAACATAATTGCAAATAAAATAAAGAGCACATAGGAAGATACAGGGTGTTTAAAAAATGACCGGTATATTTGAAACGGCAATAAAAACTAAACGAGCAGCGATAGAAATACACCGTTTGTTGCAATATGCTTGGGCCAACAGTACATTTTCAGGCGGACAAACTTTCGAAATTACAGTAGTTACAATTTTCAACAACAGATGGCGCTGCAAGTGATGTGAAAGATATAGAAGACAACGCAGTCTGTGGGTGCGCCATTCTGTACGTCGTCTTTCTGCTGTAAGAGTGTGCTGTTCACAACGTGCAGGTGTGCTGTAGACAACATGGTTTATTCCTTAGAACAGAGGATTTTTCTGGTGTTGGAATTCCACCGCCTAGAACACAGTGTTGTTGCAACAAGACGAAGGTTTCAACGGAGGTTTAATGTAACCAAAGGACCGAAAAGCGATACAATAAAGGATCTGTTTTTAAAAGTTCAACGGACTGGGAACGTGACGGATGAACGTGCTGGAAAGGTAGGGCGACCGCGTACGGCAACCACAGAGGGCAACGCGCAGCTAGTGCAGCAGGTGATCCAACAGCGGCCTCGGGTTTCCGTTCGCCGTGCTGCAGCTGCGGTCCAAATGACGCCAACGTCCACGTATCGTCTCATGCGCCAGAGTTTACACCTCTATCCATACGAAATTCAAACGTGGCAACCCCTCAGCGCGTTACCATTGCTGCACGAGAGACATTCGCTAACGATATAGTGCACAGGATTGATGACGGCGATATGCATGTGGGCAGCATTTGGTTTACTGACGAAGCTTACTTTTACTTGGACGGCTTCGTCAATAAACAGAACTGGCGCATATGGGGAACCGAAAAGCCCCATGTTGCAGTCCTATCGTCCCTGCATCCTCAAAAAGTACTGGTCTGGTCCGCCATTTCTTCCAAAGGAATCATTGGCCCATTTTTCAGATCCGAAACGATTACTGCATCACGCTATCTGGACATTCTTCGTGAATTTGTGGCGGTACAAACTGCCTTAGACGACACTGCGAACACCGGTTTATGCAAGATGGTGCCCGGCCACATCGCACGGCCGACGTCTTTAATTTCCTGAATGAATATTTCGATGATCGTGTGATTGCTTTGGGCTATCCGAAATTCGCCAGACATGAACCCCTGTGACTTCTTTCTGTGGGGACACTTGAAAGATCAGGTGTACCGCCAAAATCCAGAAACAATTGAACAGCTGAAGCAGTACATCTCATCTGCATGTGAAGCCATTCCGCCAGACACGTTGTCAAAGGTTTCGGGTAATTTCATTCAGAGACTACGCCATATTATTGCTACGCATGGTGGATATGTGGAAAATATCGTACTATAGAGTTTCCCAGACCGCAGCGCCATCTGTTGTTGAAAATTGTAACTACTGTAATTTCGAAAGTTTGTCTGCCTGAAAATGTACTGTTGTCCCAAGCATATTGCAACAAACGGTGTATTTCTATCGCTGCTCGTTTAGTTTTTATTGCCGTTTCAAATATACCGGTCATTTTTGAAACACCCTGTACATTTGTGTTGAAACCAAATTTAAAATTGTTACCATTACAGTTATTATATAAATCTCTTTTGTACCGGTACACCAAACTAACTACATTAGTATTTGGCAATGACGAAGACAACAGGGTAAAAGCTTTGAAGCAGGTGGAGACAGGCGGCGCGAGCGACACAAGCTAAGGAAGAGAGAGGCAGCGCTGTTGCGCAAAGCCGAGGGGTGGGGGGGGGGGGGGTCTGCACCGTCGTCAACATAGCGCAGCCGTCTTCTGCACTCTGCACTGTGCGATGCACCGGTGCATGCACCTTGTGCGGCCCTGGTCTATGCTATGAGAACAACTGACTAACAGTATCTGACGCGCCGCTTGAATTTGCTTGCGCAGCGGCCTGATTGGCTAACCTCCAGTGCTAACTCGGAAACGGAACTACTTACCAAAATGTTTTTCTTAACAATTATTCTCAGCACAAATTACCCTAAAACACCATTACGACCCTCTCACCCTTTTTTTGACCATCTCGTATTAACATCAGCACAGGGCAGCAGTAAACTTACGACAGGTACTTCATGTTAGTTTCTGAAAAGTCGTTACTTTTATATTCAAATAACTCAATAGAGTCAAAATATTTAAAACAGTTAAACATTTTTAGTTTTAAACTACAAACTCTGCTTTAGCTATAATGACGCACCAACGTCCAGTTAAGACCGATAAGTAATTTTTCGATTTAAATAGTTATAGAAATGTTACAGCGATTCGTTATTTGTACCAACTTTCATGTACGTGTGACTGTGCTTATGTGTATATGTGTGGAATGAAGTCACCTGTCATAGACAAGAGATGAAATGAGACTAGCTGTGAGTAGGTCAGGAGGAAGTACTGAGTTACTTTGAGAAAGACCAGCAGTGAAAGCTGCTCATTCTGTGTGTGTTCACTGACAGTGAACTCAGTCCCGTGGTATTCAAGTGGGCTTTAATGTTCTATACGTCTACTTTTACACCACTGGCCATTAAAAGTGCTACACCACGAAGATGACGTGCTACATACGCGACACCTAACCAACAGGAAGAAGATACTGTGATATGCAAATGATTATCCCTTCAGAGCATTCACACAAGGTTGGCGCCGGTGGTGACACCTACAAAGTGCCGAACTCAGGAAAGTTTCCAACCTATTCCTCATACACAAACAGCAGTTCACCGGCGTTGCCTGGTGACACGTTGTTGTGATGCCTCGTGTAAGGAGGAGAATGCGTACCATCACGTTTCCAACTTTGATAAAGATCGGATTGTAGCCTATCGCGATTGCGGTTTATCATATCGCGACATTGCTGCTCGCGTTGGTCGACATCCAATGACTGTTAGCAGAATATGGATTCGGTGCGTTCAGGAGGGTAATACGGAACGCCGTGCTGCATCCCAATGGCCTCGTATCACTAGCAGTCGAGATGACCGGCATCTTATCCACATGGCTGTAACAGATCGTGCAGGCACGTCTCGATCCCTGAGTCAACAGATGGGGACGTTTGCAAGACAACAACCATCTGCTTGAACAGTTCGACGAAGTTTGCAGTAGCATGGACTATCAGCTCGGAGACCATGGCTGCGGTTACCCTAGACGCTGCATCACAGACAGGAGCGCCTGCGATGGTGTACTCAACGACGAACCTGGGTGCAGGAATGGCAAAACGTCATTTTTTCGGATGAATCCAGGTTCTGTTTACAGCATCACAGCATCGTGATGGTATGGGGTGCCATTGGTTACACGTCTCGGTCACCTCTTGTTCAAATTGACGGCACTTTGAACAGTGGACGTTACATTTCAGATGTGTTACGATCCGTAGCTCTACCCTCCATTCGATCGCTGCGAAACCCTACATTTCACCAGGATAATGCGCGACCGCATTTTGCAGGTCCTGTAAGGGCCTTTCTGGATACAGAAAATGTTCGACTGCTTCCCTGGTCAGCACATTCTCCAGGTCTCTCACCAACTGAAAACGTCTGGTTAATGGTGGCCGAGCAACTGGCTCGTCACAATACGCCAGTCACTACTCTTGATGAAATGTGGTATCGTGTTGAAGCTGCATGGGCAGCTGTACATGTACACGCCACCCAAGCTCTGTTTGACTCAATGCCCAGGCGTATCAAGGCCGTTATTACAGCCAGAGGTGGTTGTTCTGGGTACTGATTTCTCAGGATCTATGCACCCAAATTGCGTGAAAATGTAATCACATGTCAGTTCAAGTCTAATATATTTGTCCAATGAATACCCGTTTATCATCAACATTTGTTCTTGGTGTAGCAATTTTAATGGCCAGTAGTGTACATCATACTCCGCAAGCCAACCTAATGGTTTGTGGCAGAGGGTACTTTCGGTACCACTATCTGATCTCTCCAACCCTGTTACACTCGTGAATAGTGCGTGGGAAGAATGATTGTCCGGAAGCCTCTGTATTGGCTCTAATATCTCGAATTTTATCCTCGTGGTCAATACGCGAGATGTATGTGGGGGGGGGAGGAAGTAATATGTTGTCTGTCTCCTCCTGAATAGTGCTGCCCCAAAATTTCAATAGTAACTCTCTCTGTGATGCACAACGCCTCTCTTGTAACGTCGTCTGCCAGTGGAGTTTGTTTAGCATCTCCGTAACGCTCTCTCGGCAGGTAAACGATCACATGACTAAACACGCCGCTCATCGTTGGATCTTCTCTATCTCCTCTATCAGTCCTACCTCGTAGGGATCCCAGATAGATTACCAACATTCAAGAAGCACCTTATAAGCCACTTCTTTCGTGAATAAGTTACATTTCCTTAAGATTCTTCCAATTAATCAGAATCTGAGGACTGCTTTTCCCACTATCTGTTTTATACGGTCATTTCACTTTAGGTCGCTCTGTATCTTACGCCTAGATGTTTTATGGCCGAGACTGTCTCTATCTGTTTGTCATTAAAAGTGTAGCTGTACAGTAGTGGATTTCTTTTCCTATGTATGCGCAATATGTTACATTTATTTACGTTCAGGGTCAACTGCCAGATCCTGCACCAACCATCAATTCTCTGCAAGTCGTTCTGCAAACTCTTGGTATCTTCTGGCGTTGCTACTTAAGTATAGACAACTGCATCATCTGAGAATAACCCTAGAGAGCATCCAAAGCTTTCTACTACATCATTTATATATATTGTAAACAGCAATGGTCCTATCACACTACCCCGTGGTACCTTTACATCCGTCGAATTTGTTCTGTTAAGAGCGACATGTTGATTTCTGTCTGCTAAAAGGTCTTGGATTCAATAGCCTACTGGTGATATCTAGGCTCTCGGTCGGTATTATTAATCTTATAAGTGTTATCCAGTTGTACAGACAGACACAATTAATCATATAATTAACTACATTTGGGAAAAGTTGAGAAGTCGCAAACAGACAGGTACATCTACATCTATACTCCGCGAGCCACCTTACGGTGTGTGGCGGAGGGTACTTATTGTACCACTATCTGATCCCCCCATCCCTGTTCCATTCACGAATTGTGCGTGGGAAGAACGACTGCTTGTAAGTCTCCGTATTTGCTCTAATTTCTCGGATCTTTTCGTTGTGATCATTACGCGAGATATATGTGGGCGGTAGTAATATGTTGCCCATCTCTTCCCGGAATGTGCTCTCTCGTAATTTCGATAATAAACCTCTCCGTATTGCGTAACGCCTTTCTTGAAGTGTCCGCCACTGGAGCTTGTTCAGCATCTCCGTAACGCTCTCGCGCTGACTAAATGTCCCCATGACGAATCGCGCTGCTTTTCGCTGGATCATGTCTATCTCTTCTATTAATCCAACCTGGTAAGGGTCCCATACTGATGAGCAATACTCAAGAATCGGACGAACAAGCGTTTTGTAAGCTACTTCTTTCGTCGATGAGTCACATTTTCTTGGAATTCTTCCTATGAATCTCAACCTGGCGCCTGCTTTTCCCACTATTTGTTTTATGTGATCATTCCACTTCAGATCGCTCCGGATAGTAACTCCTAAGTATTTTACGGTCGTTACCGCTTCCAATGATTTACCACCTATGGCATAATCGTACTGGAGTGGATTTCTGCCCCTATGTATGCGCATTATATTACATTTATCTACGTTTAGGGAAAGCTGCCAGCTGTCGCACCATTCATTAATCCTCTGCAGGTCTTCCTGGAGTACGTACGAGTCTTCTGATGTTGCTACTTTCTTGTAGACAACCGTGTCACCTGCAAATAGCCTCACGGAGCTACCGATGTTGTCAACTAAGTCATTTATGTATATTGTAAACAATAAAGGTCCTATCACGCTTCCTTGCGGTACTCCCGAAATTACCTCTACATCTGCAGATTTTGAACCGTTAAGAATGACATGTTGTGTTCTTTCTTCTAGGAAATCCTGAATCCAATCACAAACCTGGTCCGATATTCCGTAAGCTCGTATTTTTTTCACTAAACGTAAGTGCGGAACCGTATCAAATGCCTTCCTGAAGTCCAGGAATACGGCATCAATCTGCTCGCCAGTGTCTACGGCACTGTGAATTTCTTGGGCAAATAGGGCGAGCTGAGTTTCACATGATCTCTGTTTGCGGAATCCATGTTGGTTATGATGAAGGAGATTTGTATTATCTAAGAACGTCATAATACGAGAACACAAAACATGTTCCATTATTCTACAACAGATTGACGTAAGCGAAATAGGCCTATAATTATTCGCATCTGATTTATGACCCTTCTTGAAAATGGGAACGACCTGCGCTTTCTTCCAGTCGCTAGGTACTTTACGTTCTTCCAGAGATCTACGATAAATTGCTGATAGAAAGGGGGCAAGTTCTTTAGCATAATCACTGTAGAATCTTAAGGGTATCTCGTCTGGTCCGGATGCTTTTCCGCTATTAAGTGATAGCAGTTGTTTTTCAATTCCGATATCGTTTATTTCAATATTTTCCATTTTGGCGTCCGTGCGACGGCTGAAGTCAGGGACCGTGTTACGATTTTCCGCAGTGAAACAGTTTCGGAACACTGAATTCAGTATTTCTGCCTTTCTTCGGTCGTCCTCTGTTTCGGTGCCATCGTGGTCAATGAGTGACTGAATAGGGGATTTAGATCCGCTTACCGATTTTACATATGACCAAAACTTTTTAGGGTTCTTGTTTAGATTGTTTGCCAATGTTTTATGTTCGAATTCGTTGAATGCTTCTCTCATTGCTCTCTTTACGCTCTTTTTCGCTTCGTTCAGCTTTTCCTTATCAGCTATGATTCGACTACTCTTAAACCTATGATGAAGCTTTCTTTGTTTCCGTAGTACCTTTCGTACATGATTGTTATACCACGGTGGATCTTTCCCCTCGCTTTGGACCTTAGTCGGTACGAACTTATCTAAGGCGTACTGGACGATGTTTCTGAATTTTTTCCATTTTTGTTCCACATCCTCTTCCTCAGAAATGAACGTTTGATGGTGGTCACTCAGATATTCTGCGATTTGTGCCCTATCACTCTTGTTAAGCAAATATATTTTCCTTCCTTTCTTGGCATTTCTTATTACACTTGTAGTCATTGATGCAACCACTGACTTATGATCACTGATACCCTCTTCTACATTCACGGAGTCGAAAAGTTCCGGTCTATTTGTTGCTATGAGGTCTAAAACGTTAGCTTCACGAGTTGGTTCTCTAACTATCTGCTCGAAGTAATTCTCGGACAAGGCAGTCAGGATAATGTCACAAGAGTCTCTGTCCCTGGCTCCAGTTCTGATTGTGTGACTATCCCATTCTATACCTGGTAGATTGAAGTCTCCCCCTATTAGAACAGTATGATCACGAAACTTCTTCACGACGTTCTGCAGGTTCTCTCTGAGGCGCTCAACTACTACGGTTGCTGATGCAGGTGGTCTATAGAAAGAAGCATCCGACTATCATATCTGACCCACCTTTGATACTTAACTTAACCCAGATTATTTCACATTCGCATTCGCTAATAACTTCACTGGATATTATTGAATTCTTTACTGCTATAAATACTCCTCCACCATTGGCGTTTATCCTATCCTTGCGGTATATATTCCATTCTGTGTCTAGGATTTCGTTACTGTTCACTTCCGGTTTTAACCAACTTTCCGTTCCTAATACTATATGCGCACTATTTCCTTCAATAAGAGATACTAATTCAGGAACCTTGCCCTGGATACTCCTGCAGTTTACCAATATTACGTTAACTTTTCCTGTTTTTGGTCTCTGAGGACGGACGTTCTTTATCAACGATGATAATGTTCTCTCTGGTAAGCCGTCAGGTATTTTATCGTTTCGCCCAAGGGGGGGGGGGGGGGTCCCTCTAACCTAAAAAACCCCCGTGTGCACGCCACACGTACTCTGCTACCCTAGTAGCTGCTTCCGGTGTGTAGTGCACGCCTGACCTGTCTAGGGGGGCCCTACAGTTCTCCACCCAATAACGGAGGTCGATGAATTTGCAACCATTATAGTCGCAGAGTCGTCTGAGCCTCTGGTTTAGACCCTCCACACGGCTCCAAACCAGAGGACCGCGATCGACTCTGGGCACTATGCTGCAGATATTAAGCTCAGCTTGCACTCCGCGTGCGATGCTGGTTGTCTTCACCAAATCAGCCAGCCGCCGGAAGGAACCAAGGATGGCCTCAGAACCCAAGCGGCAGGCGTCATTCGTTCCGACATGTGCTACTATCTGCAGCCGGTCACACCCAGTGCGTTCAATAGCTGCCGGAAGGGCCTCCTCCACATTACGGACGAGACCCCCCGGCAAGCACACCGAGTGCACACTGGCATTCACTGTTTGTCTTTTGGTGCATTTATTCCAAATGACATGTTTCGGGCTCTGCACTTCATCAGATTTCCTGGTGCAAACAACGTAACAAATAACTAGTTACACATTTTTTAACACCAAATGTTAACAAGAAAGTCCCAAATCGAACTAAGTGGTAGAACCAATACGTACCATACTTTGACAGCTTGCTCCCTACTTATACGTTCATGAACCAAATGGTGTTACATATAATTTAAACTGGGAAAATGGGAATGTTGGTTAATGGCTACGAATGTTGAGACTGGCTACGAAAAAATGCTGCTTCAGTGCGCTCGCATTTGCTAGGTAAACCACCCGATGACTATTCTTCACTGTATTTACTCTTTGTAATGTGTATAATTCCTTAATTTTATCAGACGGAGTGTGCTAAAAAATTAATTGGGACTTTGACAGGCGTTCACCATCGGTCATATAGGCATCCACAATTTATGTAGCTTAATTTGATATTTCAGGATAGGTGTTTTAGGTTTCACCATAGTAACTTGTTTTTCTTCCAACTTCTCACGACCAGCATTCCAATTTTACAAGTTTAAATTATGTGTAACGCGTTTTGGTTCATGGATGTATAAGTAAGGATAAGCTGTCAAGGTTATTTTTGCTATGAAATAGTGTCCTATCAGCCGTATTAATAATAACGATGCCATACCACTACTGGTAGTTTCACGCCGACATAAGTAATACAACTGATCATTTTACGACCATTTCATTACGACTATCAGGCTGTTAGTTAACGCTGCTGTTGTCTTCAGAAGTGTCCCGTTATGACAACCCTCCTTGAATGTCTATAAATACATGTTTCAGCCTAAAACGTAGAGAAAAAGTATTAAACCATTTTGTAAGATTAGACGCTAATTTATGGTGCTCTTCAGAATTAGTTACGGTAAAATAAACGTTAAGTTTGTTGGAAACATTTTGGCATCTAGACTGTATCGCCAAATAAAGCATACAGAATACGGTTCAAAAATGGTTCAAATGGCTCTGAGCACTATGGGACTCAACTGCTGAGGTCATCAGTCCCCTAGAACTTAGAACTAGTTAAACCGAACTAACCTAAGGACGTCACAAACATCCATGCCCGAGGCAGGATTCGAACCTGCGACCGTAGCGGTCTTGCGGTTCCAGACTGCAGCGCCTTTAACCGCACGGCCACTTCGGCCGGCACAGAATACGGTAGTGAAATCAGTTCAGAAGTATTGCTACAGCCTATTGAGTCCTTATGAAGAAGGTATCGCAGCAAATACCGCACGAACACAAAGAAACGCTGCGAGGATCATAACACAACGGAAACATTCATACTAGAGTGAAGCAGAGATATTTGGGAAACTTAAATTAGAATATTTGTAGCAGGCCGATGTAGTGCTAATAAAAATCTGTTCTGTACATTTAGGGAACCAGTATGCGAGCAAGACAGTGCCGAAATTCCACTACCATACCGGCATATTTCGCGTAAAGATCATGAGGACAAGATGGGAAAGGTTTTGGGCGGGTGCAGAGACATACTCAGGGTATTTCAGACATGCCACGCAACCAATAATTCTCGCAAGCAATGCATCTGATGATTTTGGGGTGAAATGAGTTTTAGACAAACCTATCAAGCCAAATAGAATGGTTAACAATAAACTCCAGAGAGGCTCCTGGAAAACGGAGAGCACGAACTGAGTTTCAGAATTTCGAACGGGGCTACAGAGTGGAGCAGCAGCTATCGTCGTAGGAGAGATGGATAGGAGTAGAAATGATTAGTGAACAAGTGACATAGCAAACAGAAGATTTAGTTAAGTTGTGTTTCTCCAAACGTATGAAGACTCGTCACAAATAATGCATCCAGAACTGAAGTCCATCTCTCAGTGTAGACATGGATGAGATTTTCTGCACTACGGCACGAACTACGGGGTCAGAGCGGTGACTGGACGGTGTCCGTGTAGCGTCACGTCGCTATGTGGCTCTGAGCGCGAGTGGGCTGGGTCGCTGCCGCTGCCTATCCTACATCAAAGCTTCAGAGGGCGGTCGTAGTCCAGAGCCTATGGAGGGGTGGCTCCGCCAGTGGGCGTGTTCCATTGAGTTCACCAGATCCCGCATGACCGCTATTGGCGTTGGATGGAAACTTGCAGAAATGGTTCAAATGGCTCTGAGCACTATGGGACTTAACACCTGAGGTCATCAGTCCCCTAGAACTTAGAACTACTTAAACCTAAATAAGGACATCACACACATCCATGCCCGAGGAAGGATTCGAACCTGCGACCGTAGCGGTCGCGCGGTTCCAGACTGAAGCGCCTTTAACCGCTCGGCCACACTGGCCGGCAGAAACTTGCAGTTCCGTTGTCAGCTGTGATACGCCGGTAGGGTAATATTGATACGTAATACCATAACGTTACTTAAGATACTTAGTCCAAATAGGTTTACTGAAATTTACGGATTTTAGGAGAAATCAGTAAGAAATTCTTTTTGGAACTGATAAACTGAACAACATTTAAAAGCATTCCGTCTTCAGGCCACTAGTGGCCTACCGGTACCATCCGACCGCCGTGTCATCCTCAGTGGAGGATGCGGATAGGAGGGGCGTGGGGTCAGCACACCGCTCTCCCGGTCGTTATGATGGTATTCTTGACCGAAGCCGCTACTATTCGGTCTGAGTAGCTACTCAACTGGCATCACGAGGCTGAGTGCACCCCGAAAAATGGCAACAGCGCATGGCGGCCCGGATGGTCACCCATCCTAGTGACGACCACGCCCAACAGCGCTTAACTTCGGTGATCTCACGGGAATCGGTGTATCCACTGCGGCAAGGCCGATGCTGAACAACATTTATGGTGAGAGGAATAAAGTTGGCACAATAAATATTATGTCGGCTACTGTGGAAGTTAGCACTGACGCAAACAAGGAAGGAAAAAGTAGCGATGGCCGCCGGCAGGAATCCTAAATCATTTGTACAAAACTTGAAGATTAATATAACTCTTCATTTCTCAAAAGAAAATAGATATAACTTGAGCTGCTGTTTGCTCCTCGTACAAGCAATTAATGTTCACTATCGCTACTCGCAGAATGCAGGTTAAGGTTCGTCTTTCTAATAGTACTGATGTTCTCGAACGCTGCAACCGACTGGGGCCGACTAGGGACGGGGCGGCGGCCTGGATCATCGTTCACGGGGGACGTTGAACTCTGTCTGTGAACGCATGTGCACAGAGTATTTTCGGCATTATTCTAAGCACTAATCCCCACTTTGTGCAATATGAATACCCTGGACCATCACTGCATCTAGGATCGATTGACAACTTGGCGAATTCTTCATATGTTCTCTAGTCTTAGGGCTGTTTATGCAGAATGTCTTTAACGAGTCAACAAACTGTGGTAACAAAACCGTTAGTCTACCTTTTAGTATCAGGAAAATTTTTATTAGACAGTAAAAATAAGTGTGTTGGACAGTTACCTTGCTACAACCACATCAGACTAAACAGACTGCTAGGACGACTTGTGACTAATGTGGTTCAAATGGCTCTGAACACTATGGGACTTAACATTTGAGGTCATCAGTCCCATAGACACAGAACTACTTAATCCTAACTAACCTAAGGACATCATACACATCCATGCCCGATGCAGGATTCGAATCTGCGACCGTAGCAGCACCGCGGCTCCGGACTGAAGCGCAGAGAACCGCTCCGCCACAGCGGCCGGCTGTGACTAATAGTGAACGTTGTGGATGTTTACCTCGTCTCTAGATATGGAAGCAGCTTCATCAGTCGATAGCATTATCTTCATTTAACGCCTCATAATCAGGGATACTTTGTGAAAATAAACAATCGTCTGATTATTTACAGCTGATACTTCCACTCATTCTGGAGACCAGTGCTATTCCTCACGTAAGAAGACGTGAATCGAAACTATTTATAGAAAGAATATCTTCTGTCGTCTCCAACATTACATCTTCTTTCTTACGACTAACGGTCGGTAACATCTGATGACTATGGCGAATTCGTGTCTCCAGTCGCTGAAAAATACTGCGTAACCGATATGGACGGTCTTAATATCTCTCTGTACAAACCTGCTCGGCCCGTAGGTAATTCTGGCCACAATTTTAAATTATCGTAAGTATACCAAATTCTCCTCAGTTATACTATTGCGTTACTGCATGAATAACATGAAAAATCTTTGAAAATCCATAAATTCTTATAATATTACATAGAATTACAATTTTTCGACCTGAGAAAGAGTTTTGTGTTTTCGTACTGTAATAGTTGATCATGGCACAACGAGTTCCCACGTAAGTCGTTAACTGTAGACCGTCTTCGTCGGTACACGTCATTTTTGACGGTCTCCCAGTGGTAAAGTCTATGTCATCTATGTCTGTCAACTCAGGAGAGCTGAAGGGTGATCAGTAGGAACTTTTCGACTAGTCCACCGTCCAGGTGTAGTGTCTTCCGGGTACGATATGATATCTAGAAGTAAGACAATTGATCTCCGGGCAGGCTTCGAATTGTAGGTAGAATCTTTGTCCGAAGCATTTCAAGGTACGTCTGTTCAGCTATCGTACCCTTGAAGAAGAAGGAGAAAGGACTAATCAAATCAACTGACGCAAGACTAAACAATGCATTATGACACGGTGGATACACTGGGTTGTCCACATAAACATAGGGATTTTCCAGAGTCTAGTAATCAAAATTATGCAACCTACAACAGCGTTAAATCTGCACTGCGCCTCGCCACTACTTTTCCTGAAAACTGCCGAGTCTTGCCAACCGTGTGATCAGACCAATCTCAGTATTCAGTCCTTTGATCCAGGTCGTCAGGATTCATGACGTTTTAGCATTCCCGGAATGAATACGTTCCATTTTGCACACAGAAGGAACCATCTCGCTTTCGATAGCTCCCTGGTCGTAGATTCTTGCGGTTAGAAGATAAAAAGTTATGCCACCACAGCACTGGAATTTTTGCGGTTCGTGACCGGCTTGATCTTTCCTTGAGAACATTTTAGAGAGTTCCATCGGTTTCGAATTTATCACGACAACAGGCAGTAGTTCAACATGTTAGCGTGTTACATACAGTTTCTGCCACTGCCGTTGTAACTTGTGAGTACTCTCGTATTTACTGTACCAGTTATCAGTACAGCCCTTTTTTCCGCAGATGATGTCCTCTTGCCAGCCATTGTCTTCAGCTGTATTGTCTCGCCGTGCCGACCCCACCACACGCGAATCAGGGGTGCTATTTGCCAGCGCCGCCTACGCAGGTTGTACCTAATTGTTGCAAAAAATGGTTCAAATGGCTCTGAGCACTATGGGACTCAACTGCTGAGGTCATAAGTCCCCTAGAACTTAGAACTACTTAAACCTAAGTAACCTAAGGACAACACACACATCCATGCCCGAGGCAAGATTCGAACCTGCGACTGTAGCGGTCGCGCGGTTCCAGACTGTAGCGCCAGAACCGCTCGGCCACCAGCGGCCGGCTCCTAATTGTTGCAACACAGTCTCACACGAGATTAGCAGGTGGAGTAATTTTGTTTCTAAATTACTGAATTTGTACATTTCTTGCCTCCTCATCTCATCCGCTCCCTCTCCTTCTCCCACTCCTGTCACGCTCTGTATTTATCGATACATATATTGAGAGTCCTATACACACTCATGATCATAAATCAGGGATAACTGCACAATGTGGTGCCACACAACGTGGCACTACACAAAAGTGGCTCTAATAGCATAGGGACATAGGGAGCACACACGACACTGATCTGTAAGTCCAGGGTATTGGTGATAAGTCGACAAAACCGCCCCGAAACACATGTGCCACAAAACGCCACTGTTTCGTGAGCATTGTACCCCGGCATCAATATGGTATATGATCACCATGCACACGTACACAAGCCGCATAACGGGTTGGCATGCTCTGGATCTGGTGGTCGAGCAGCTGCTGTGGTATAGCCTCCCATTCTTGCACCAGTGCCTGTCGGAGCTCATTAAGTGTCCTAGGGGTTTGAAGACGTGCAGCGATACGTCGTTCGAGAGCATCTCAGACGTACTCGATGGAGTTTAGGTCTGGAGAACAGACAGACCACTCCATTCTTCTGTTTCAAGGTACTCCTCCACAATGACTGCTCGGTGGCGCCGTACTTTATCATCCATCAGGAGGAAGATGGGACCCACTGCAATGAAAAGGCGGACATACTGGTGCAAAATGACGTCCCGATACACCTGACCTGTAACAGTTCCTCTGTCAAAGACATGCAGGGGTATACCTGCACCAATCATAATCCCACCCCGCACAATCAAACCACGACCTCCGTACAGGTCCCTTTCAAAGACATTAAGGAGTTGGTATCTGGTTCCTGGTTGACGCCAGATGAAAACCCGGCGAGAATCGCTTTTCAGACGATACCTGGACTCGTCCGTGAACATAACCTGGGACCACTGTTCCAATGACCACGTACTGTGTCCTTGACACCAGGATTTACGGGCTCTCCTGTGACCAGGGGTCAGTGGAATGTACCTTGCAGGTCTCAGGGCGAATAAACCATGTCTGTTCAGTCGTCTGTAGACTGTGTGCCTGGAGACAACTGTTCCAGTGGCGGCAGTAAGGTCCAAAGCAAGGCTACCTGCAGTACTCCGTGGCCGTCTGTGGGCACTAATGGTGAGATATCGGTCTCCCTGTGGTGTTGTACACTGTGGACGTCCGGTACTGTAGCGCCTGGACACGTTTCCTGTCTGCTGGAATAGTTGCCATAATCTAGAGATCACACTTTGTGGGACACGGAGGGCCCGTGCTACGACCTGCTGTGTTTGACCAGCTCCAGTCGTGGTAGTATTCTACCCCTCATAACGTCATCAGTATGTATGCTTTGAACGATTTTCAACACACAGTCACCATTAGCACGTCTGAAAACGTGTGCACACTTACTCGCTGCACCGTAATCTGACATGCAGCAACACACCTCAGTGTATGTGGATTGCTGCCAACACCACCGTGCGACGACCGCACGTCAAATGCTCTGCATGGTCATACTCCGAGGTGATTTAAACCCGCAAACCGCCCACTAGAGCGTTGTTTCACCATGTATCAGTATTTTTTTTAGTTTATGAGCACGAGTGTAGAAAAACATACAGGCAGCTTCCGTTAAATCAGAGATGATATTTACAGTTCTTAAAATAGCACTTAATGCTTGAAACACATTGGAACAAATTGTTTTTAATATTGCTCTTGGCCTGAAGCTTAGGCTATAATTGTACATCACATCAACTTAAATGGACAGCCTCAATAGATAGACATATTTTGTAAACATCTAGTAAGAGCATCAATTCCACTTCCAAAAACAGATTTTCGCAGTAAATTCCTTCCGTTTACTTCATACGACTACAAAGACAGGTAAATGTGCAGCGCTGGCGGTTAGTATTGAACTTTGAGCAGGATGGAGTCTCGCTACGTTTTACGGGTACTGACTCGGCGTAGGCAGGCTCCATTAGGCGACGTTGTACCGCCCCGAGCGGCGGAAGGCGTGGTTTATTAAAAGTTGGCCTCCCAGCGCCATCTCCTACGCGCTTTTCAATTGGTCGTGACAGTAGTCGATATATCGAGTCAAAAACTGCATTAAAACTTCAGCGGCCTTCACCGCCCTCAGGCGCCGAAAGCTAACTTCATTATTAATTACTAGACTACACAATATTTTCGCAAAAGTTTCACGGCAAATTTCATCATTTATGTCGAATCCGCCAAGAATTTCTGCTTACAGAGAACTGTCGTCCCGAGTTCTATTTATTCCGTAGAGATGAACCACCGAAACTTCGACGTTATTCATAATCAGAGCCAACAACAAGCGAGTTTGAGAATTTAACCAAGAGTTTTCTTTTTGAGTCGCTGATGTCGTGTACACATTGGGTACACTGGAGAATTGAAAATATATGGCAATGTGAGATTAGGACTGGTGCACTGAGGGCTCTTTTATTAATTTGATGTCCGCAGCTCGTGGTCTTGCGGTAGCGTTCTCGCTTCCCGCGCCCGGGTTCACGGGTTCGATTCCCGGCGGGGTCAGGTATTTTCTCTGCCTCGTGATGACTGGATGTTGTGTGACGTCCTTAGGTTAGTTGGGTTTAAGTAGTTCTAAGTTCTAGGGGACTGATGACCATAGATGTTAAGTCCCATAGTGCTCAGTGCCATTTTATTAACTTGATGTTGGAATGTAAATAAACTTCCTGGCAGATTAAAACTGTGTGCCCGACCGAGACTCGAACTCGGGAACTTGCCGAGTTCGAGTCTCGGCCGGGCACACAGTTTTAATCTGCCAGGAAGTTTCATATCAGCGCACACTCCGCTGCAGAGTGAAAATCTCATTCTGGGAATGTAAATAGTTCATCTGCACTTGTGTACATGGATAGGTTTTGATATGTGATTTTGCGAGTACCAAAATATGTACATAAATGGCAGGATCTTTTGACTGCATTGCCTTAGAAGCTTACGCCTTTTACAAGACCAATATACTGTAGACCTTAGTATTTGACAAATTTGGAATAGGTAGGTCTACCAGTTTCTAAGGGTAAGAGGTCTTAACAGACGAAATTACAGTCAGATAACGAATGAAAAAAGTGTGGTATAACTACGCACAAAAAAATTCAAAATTTTTTCCTTGGCTTGTATTCGGAAATCATTCTTCTTACCGAATTTTATGTTTCCAGGTCAACAGGAAGTACGGTATAGGTTTTTACGAGTGAATTTGCGCATAACCAAATATGTGACGTAAAAGGCCGTATTTTTAATTTCATTGACTTAGAAGCTACGGTTTTCTACACCTTCAAGGGACAATTACTTTAATAGTATGTTGCATACATTTCAGCTTGGTATACGTACCCGTTCCTGAGAAAAAGGGTTCATAACAGTCGGATGGACAGACGGCCAGCAAAGTGATCCTACAGGGGCTCCGTTTTTACCGACAGAAGTACAGAACTCTACAAAGCACGAGCATCGTCAGTGGAGGACGATCATCATGAAAGGAGAACGTAGATTCTGCCTTAGCTGTACTTAGCCTACTTCGCCGTTACTAGTACCAGGCGAATAAAACCATATTCATGTGGTAGGGCGGCAAGTAAATACACGAGCAAAATGGAACAACTGTAAGACCACTACAACATCCGCCGGCCCTAGTGGCAGTGCGGTTCTAGGCGCTACAGTCTGTAACCGAGCGACCGCTACGGTCACAGGTTCGAATCCTGCATCGGGCATGGTTGTGTGTGATGTCCTTAGGTTAGTTAGGTTTAATTGGTTCTACGTTCTAGGCGACTGATGACCTCAGAAGTTAAGTCGCATGATTCTCAGAGCCATTTAAGCCACTACAACATCCAGTTATCTAAAAGTATAAACATACTTAGCTTCTAATAAAATTCGGTCAAAACTCACTTTTCTATTGTTAAAGACCAGTCACAGGACTGAAATACATTGAATGAGTCAAATATACGAAAACAATTATGAATTTAAAGTGTGTACATTGTAAAAGAGTGGAGACGTAACATGGGACTTTCACGAGAATATCATCCACATAGTCTTTGTAAGTCCTTCTATATACAAGATGGCTGCGGGACCTTGACTGTCAAGTGTAAAAAGTAAAATCACAACACTTTCAGTCGTCTAAACTTTAGACGGCTGAAGGTGTTCTGATTTGATATTTTACCGACCCTAAAATATCAAAACCACGTAAGTACGAGTTCTATCAGCTTACATCCTAAAGCATGCAGGTGGCTGGCAAGAATAACATACAGAATCATGGCAATGAATATTGGAGATGTGTTAGAAGACGATCAACGTGACTTTAGGAGAGGAGGCACCGCCATAGGCAGTTTTGACGCTGCAGACAGCAGGACTTAAGAGAAACCGCCGTAACTGAATTGGATGTGTTTACCTAGAAAGTCTTTCGACAGTTCAGAACTCTGTAAGATGTTTGAAATTAACAGAAAAATATTCATAAGCTACTAAGCTACACAGGAAGACGGGCAACGTGTAGTATGTAAAGCAAGGAAACCAAAGCGCAGCTCCACACTCTAGCCCTCAAATGCCTTCCAGCGGCTACGTCTCAATCAAGTAGCTACGTACTCGGCAGTGTGCAGCCCGGTCCTCCACGTAGCAGACAAATGTGCTGATCACTGAGCTAGGGAGGTGGACATAACACACAGTATACTCCATGAGGTCTGAGCCGTACTCCGGCTCGTGTTGGTGCTGTCTGTAGGTTTCCGCCCTCTGTTGGAGGCCAGATGGTATCGTTTAGTTGGCATGGTTGCGGCTGTTTGTCTTCTTCTCGTGTTGACTGGCGCCACTTGGTTTCGCAAGCGTTGCCAGTCTGCTAGTGGCAGTATACTCCATGAGGTCTGAGCCGTACTCCGGCTCGTGTTGGTGCTGTCTGTAGGTTTCCGCCCTCTGTTGGAGGCCAGACGGTATCGTTTAGTTGGCACGGTTGCGGTTGTTTGTCTTCTTCTCGTGCTGACTGGCGCCACTTGGTTTCGCAAGCGTTGCCAGTCTGCTAGTGGCAGTAGCGGCGGTTATCGATATGTAGTAACTGTTGCCCTATCTTTGGGGCGACGTCGTTGTTTTTCCGGATCGTGTGAGTGTGGGAGTTTGGTTGGGGACTAAGGAGGAGCCAGGTCCGCGCAGTGCAAGAACACCCCAGGACCGCTGGCGGCACGCATGGACGGACGGATGGAAGGGCTGTGCTCACGAGGGTGCACGACCTCATCGTAAACCGGATCCAGCAAGCTTTATGATTTTGAAGCCGATGACGTTAACAAAAACAGATTTGTAGTTTCAACCTGACGTGGCACGTGTTGTTAATTCTTGGCTTTAATGCTGAATTACGTAGATGGTTGTAAAAACGACTAAGATATAATACTCCATGTCAATTTAACACTGCCATCTTCTGAAGAAGATAGTTTTATAACTATTGAAACCTAGGTAAAGATTACTTTATCTTTCGCAACTGGTTGGCTGTTTTTTATTCTTATTTTATTTATTGTTGAGTCTGGAATTACTAGCTTAAAATAAATTGTGTGTAACTGTAAAGGGTCACCAATAGTCATTGATTACGGCCCCGTCCGGAATCGTAACCGAATCCTGCCTTCCCTTGACCTCCAGGTTTAAGGGTAAATGTTCAGGGATATGATAGCAAAGCTCACTTGAAAAAAAAAAAATCATATGGACATATGCTCTATTCCAAATGGTCTCCGAGGTAGAAATTTAACCCTATTATTACAAGGATTTTTTGTTTCACTGAGTACCATTGGATACATAAAGATCTCATAGGAGATATTGAAAGTATTTTAATGAAGTATATAAACTGATAAGCCAAAACATTGAGACCACCATTATAACCAGCAGCCTAATAGCTTGTTTGTCCGTCTTTGGAACTATTCTGCGCATCAGGGATCTGACAGTTTTTTGCTAGGTTTGTGGATGTATGTGACATTAGATGTCTAAGCACAGGTCACGTAATTCGCGTAAACAACCGGCTGCTAATTTGCGGTGACGGCGCCCCTTAGCGACACAGATGGGTTCCACAGGGCTTACATCAGGCGGATTTAGTCGCCGAAACATCAACGTGGGTTGACTAGAATGATTCTCAAATCCTGTAGCACAGTTCTGACTCCAAGACACCGACAGTTATACTGCTGAAAGATGACATCGGTGGGGGGACATCAAGCATGAGGGGATGTAGTTGGTTCGCAGCTGTAAGAATGTCTTCGATTACTACCACAGGTCCCATAAAATGGCAGGGGAATATCTCCCACAGCATAATAAAGCTCCAGCCGGCTCGCGCCCGTGGTGCGCTGCACTTTTACAGCCGCCGTTCACCTCATGACGGCCTTTGTAGAGACCGCCATCGACCTACTGTATGAAAAATGTGACTCACCCGAAGATCTGATACGATTCCATTGACGGTCGAATCCCGATGGTCCCCTGCCCAGTCGTAACTGACGATGTCGTTGGTTCGGCATGTGAACACATAGGGGTGGTCTGCTGCGGAGCTCCATGTTCAACAATGTACTGTACCGTACATCGAACAATGTGCTCCAAAACGCTTGTGCGTGCACCATCAGTTAGCTCTTTCGGTAGGCATGCCACAGATCACCACCTATCAGTTTATAGAACAGATAAGCCTCCGAGCCCCACGTTTTGTGAAGAATCGTGTGCGTCCAACCATTTTGCGGATAGTGGTAGTTTCACTGTCCTGTCTCTTTACGTAGATGCTCACGACATTAGGACGTGAGCATTCGATCAGCTTCACCGTGTTCGAGATTCTCCTGCACAGGATCTGCGTAATAAGAATTTGCCCTTTGTCAAAGTTGCTTATCTCAATGGATATCCGCTTTTGCAGCTCATGTCTTCACTAGGATGTCTGCTCAGTTTATTTACTTTTGCTACCGCGTCACGGGCCTGCAACGCCACCAGGCAACATTCAAATTCGCGGTGGGCTCATCAGCGTAAAAAATACATAATACCTGTTCATTGTGATAGTTATTCTATTTTAATAAATGTTACATTCAATGAACGTAAAGAAAATTAACCTGGGGTAATACTGACCACAGTCGTACACTGGGTAAAAAACGATGAATTAATTTAACTGTGCTGTAAATATAAAACGGAACATTAGAAGATAAAAATGAATCAGGAGGAGAAACTTATATATTTTAAAGATAATATTTTTTCAAAATAAGGGAGATATATTTCCATTGTTGTTAAGCTGTCATATTGACCCCAGAGGTACTAGGAAAGGTAGAAGAACAGCCGTGGAAAGAACACTAAAAATAGATGTCAAAAAAAAGTTAGAAATAATATATTCTTCGTTGCAGGAGTTTCGTATAAGTGCTGATAAAAGTAAAAGTCATCATTCTATATCGATGAGTGTTACATTCAAGAAACAACAAACAATTTAAATTGGGGTCATATTGACCCCAGCTGCATTCAGTGCAAAAATAATGAAAAAAATTTAATGTATTGTAAATATAAAACTAAACAGAATATGATTGGATAAAATGACTCGGAGACGTAGAATGATATATTTTGAAATTAAGTTTATCTCGTACAAAACTAGTGTGTTAACAACTGCCCTACATCATAAGTCTATGCGGACGATAGTTATCTTTTTGTAAGGTCAGTCTGACGTTGATCATGAATATCGAAACCAGTTACTGAACTGAATAAGTGAATTTGCGATCGAAGACTGTTTTGGTTTCCATTTAATCTCATACAGTAGACCGCTGTTGCCTTCAAGGTGACTAGTTGCATGCAAATGGCATTTTGTACATTACTGCTTACAATAGATGCGAACACAAACATATTTATATATTTTTTAAAGTTTGTAAATACATTTCCACTCAATTTTGTTAATTTTACGTAAAGAATATGTATTAACCAATTTAAACACTTTCTCTGCCGGCGATATAAACAGACTCTTTGGATCCAAGTGTATTCTCTGTCCTTTATTTGGCTATAAGAGTAATTCTAAGCAAGAATCTTGTCGAGTCAGTTGAAGATGTTGGACATGATTCGTGCAGACTTAGTGAACAGTCGAAGTTTTATAGCTCATTTGAGCAGATGAATAGCATATTATTGTGTAAGTTTTGACGATGATTATTTGAAAATAGTGTTAGTTATCCTATTCTTTCACAGGTCACCCGATTCTGTTGTAGCGTTGTAAAATAACTCAAACATTGCGTAAACTCCAGAGCATACAATAATCTACCAGATGTAGACTGGGATCTATATTTATTCACTGCTAGGGGACAGACAGAGTGTCTTGAGACGTAGCTGTGCACGCGCTGTCTGAAATCTGTCCTTTGGGTAAGTCTACTTCTACTAACTTCATAAATGGGGAAGAGACACACTGTTTAATAAAAACAAAAATCCAGAAAAGGCAGAGAAGACGGTTCCGAAAATAGTACTGATGTTCCAATAGGGAAAAGGTAGTAAAAGTTCGCCCACCTACAGTGGGAGCAATGGGCGACGCGAAAAATTTCCTCCAACATAAATAGAGAATAATATTTCGGAGAATCATAGCAAATCATGTTCCTACGTAAAATCGCTAAGCAGATCGCGAGCTTCTATGCAGTCACTCGTCATCAGTCTCGTGCTAAAATAGCAGATAGTACAAGGAAAGACCAAGCCTAAAATTTGGCATTCACACAGGAAGTAGTACAAAATTATTACCGGTTGATGGCAGTATCAACTCTGAAATAGATGACAGACAAATGAGTATCCTTGCCGTTCAAATGTCGCTGAACGTCGGTGGGAAGGAATAATGCACCAGAATATGATGGAATTTCAATTCGTTTTTACAGAGAGAACTCATACACAATGAACTTGACACAGTCCTCATATCTACACCGAAAATTACGTAGAATGGTCGACGGAAGAGAAACAGATTCGCACAAACGGAAAAATCATCGTTCAAATAAACAGCTATACTGATATCAGATATTGATATTGGACAACAGGAGAATGTCCTCGACGTGCTCGTCTGGAGGACAGAATTGTATACAAGCGAAACGTGGACCATCGGGATAGAAACAGAAAGTGGATAAGCTTGAAACGCAGTGCTACGAAAGAATGTAAAATATTGATTGGTCAGATCATGTTTAAAATGAAGACATACCAAAAACGAATATGTGAGAAGTCATCTATGAAATAAAGAGAAAGTTTATTGGGAATTTTTATATTTTTAAAATTTTATTTAATTTTTTGTGTCATCTGTCTCTTTTCTGGCAGGTTCGATGCGTACAGTATGACTTGCACCATACGTCTTCAGCTATTTGTTGGATGTATTCTGATCTCTGACTTCCCCTACATCTTTTAACCTCTACAACTCCATCTAGTCGCATGGAAGTTATTCCAACCCCTCAGGACTATTAGATTTTCATCTCTCTTTAGGTAATGACCTTCTATCTGTCCAATATCCTCACTACCTCTTCATCTTCGGCTTGCGACGTCGGCATGTATACATGAACTATGGTTTTCGTTATAGGTTTGGTGTCGATATTGATGAAAACTACCATATGACTGAACTGTTCACAGTATCACAGTATCTGCCCTACATTCCTGTTCATAACGAATCGTATTCCCGTTATACCATTTTCTGAAGCTGTTGATATTACCCTATACTCACCTGACCAGAAATCCTCGTCTTCTTTCCATTTCCCTTTACTGGTCCTCACTGTATTTAGACTGAACCTTCCGTAGCATTTCCCTTTTCAGATTTTCTCGCTTCCCTACCACCTTTAATTTTCTGAAAGTCCACGCCCCGACTCATAGACACTTATCCTTCCGTTCATTACTCAATCTTTTTCTCATGGTTATCTACCACTTGGCAATCCCCTACCGGATATCAAAATGGGGGAATAGTTCGGAATCTTTAGCCATTCAGGAGATCATCATGACAGTTTTCAATTACAAGCCACATGTCCTGTGGATGCACATTACCTGTCTTTAATGTAGTGGTTTCCATTGTCTTTTGCATTCTCATGCTGTTGATCATTTGGGATTCTTCACCTTTAGCGGCAGTTTCCCACCCCAAGGACAAGAGAATGCCTTGAACCTCCGCCAGCTCCTTGGCCTTCTTTGACAAGGTCGTTGGCTGAGTGTGGGGTGATTTTTTATGCCGGAAATCTTCGGCCGCCACTGCTGATGACTTTTATTCAACATTTAAGCGGTGGCGGGGCTCGACTCCGAGACAGAGAACGCTACCCCTAGACCGTGGGTACTTACCATTATAATTACAGTAATTCGAGTTCATAGAGAGGCCAATCACCAATGCTGGTTCTCGTGTAGTATTCACGACTGGAACACGAAAGTGAGGAAATGTCAGTGGTTCAGAAAGAATCCTGCGTCACGCACGATATGATACCCAACTCGGGGTAAATACTGTATCAGTGCGAGACCATGTAAATTATTTACAGCAAAATACATTCTTGATTTGAGTTAAAATAACTCGTTTATTTTTTCGGTTCAAAATGGTTCAAATGGCTCTGAGCACTATGGGACTTAACATCTGTGGTCATCAGTCCCCTAGAACTTAGAACTACTTAAACCTAACTAACCTAAGGACATCACACACATCGATGCCCGAGGCAGGATTCGAACCTGCGACCGTAGCGGTTGCTCGGTTCCAGACTGTAGCGCCTAGAACCGCACGGTCACTCCGGCCGGCTATACATTTGTCCTCCACGTTTTCAAATGCTTTAGTATATGATTATGAGTAAAAATATTCTTCATGATTCAGAGTATTCAACTTTCCCCATATAACTTCAGAGCCATTACAATCTTTATCACTTACATCAAAATCATTCAGTTAACTATAAAGCTTATTGTCTATTTAAAGCTGAGGATTTTTCCAAATATTTCCTATTCTTCATATAATCATGATTATAAACACCTTATCTCTGCGGTTTATTATTTTCTATTTCATGCTTTGATAATTCTGGTGATACACTGCATAAAAATAAAAGCATAGATTTTAGATGTTACCCAAATGTTGCATACTACGTGGCGACAGAGTGTGTAAATGTGACCGGACAAACTATTGATTCTTCAGTTTCAGATTACAGATACTGTGTCGGGGTAGTGTCATTTTGATAATCAAAGCAGGTGAGTTTGTCAACTGATGCGTGATTCTTCTGATATATTTAATATATTCCAATGACAAAAATCATTAAATGTATCAGTCATTCATTTTAAGAGTGTGTTAGCTCCACCTATGAGTATTTATTCCACTGTGGGTTATCTTACAAGATTATTCAATGAACATCAATGTAATGTATACAGCTTTGTTTTTAGACCATAATTTTGTTCCGTAATACAGCCTGGTGGTGGCCTCACAGTTTCCTGCACTGCATAGTCACAGTGCTTGTATGACCGACAAAAGGTTATCCCTTAACTTTAATAGAACACAGTGCATGCAATGAGTGACACGAAATTCTATGAAAGATGTTTTAGCTACACAAGATAATCAACAAACGTTTGAATTCTAGAGGTAATTGAGTGACTTTCTGGAAATGATTAGATTTATTATCGTGTGCAACGACATGCTGACATAAGAGTGGAAGACCAGGAACGAAGCGCTCGTATTAAAAATGTTGTAAGGCAGGGATGTAGTCTTTCGCCCGTATTGTTCAATCTGTTCATCGAAAAAGCAATGACGGAAATAAAAGAATGGTTCAAGAGCGGGATTAAAATTCAACGTGAAAGGATATCGATAATAAAATCTGCTGATGACATAGCTATCGTCAGTGAAATTGTAGAAGGATTACACGATCTGCTAAATGGGATGAACTGTACAGAATATGGATTGAGGGTAAATCGAAGGAAGACGACAGTCATGAGAAGCAGCAGAAATAAGAACAGCAAGAAAATTATCAGGATTGGAGATCACGAAGTAGATTAGGTTAAGAAATTATACTAACTAGGCAACAACATAACCCAAAACGGCAGAGAAAAAAGGACATAAAAAGCAGACTAGCACTGGCCAAAAGGGCATTCTTGGCCAGGAGAACATAAAACACAGGTCTTAATTTGAGGAAGAAATTTCTGGGAATATACGTTAGGAGCCCAGCATTGTGCAGTAATGAAACATGAAGTGTGGGAAGACTGGAACAGAAGAGATGTGCTGCTACACACGATTGCTGAAAAATAGGTGGACTGATAGGTAATAAATGAGAGGATTCTTTGCAGAATCGTTGAGAAAAGGAATAAATGGAAAACACTCACAAGAAGAAGGGACATGGTGTTAGGACATCTGTTACGACATCCGGGAATAACTTCCAGAGATGTAGAGAGTAAAAATTGTTGAGGAAGACGGAGACTGGAATAAACATAGCAACTAATTGACTACCTAGTTTGGCAGTGCTGCTGTGAGATGAAAAGTCTGGCGCAGAAGAGCAGTTCGTGCTGGGCCACATCAAACCTGTTAGATGAATGATGACGCAAAAAAAAAAAAAAAAAAAAAAAAAAGCAGAATTCCACCAAGTTTTGCTCTTGGTATCAAAATTTAGGACACCTCTGGGAACTGACAGAGTTATTGTGGCCCCTAAAAGATGATAAAATGATGAATCAGGACAGTTTTCTAAACTTATGCCGCCTGATGCTCTACTGTCTCAGTATTTTAAGTGAAGAACTCTTGTTGTTGTTCTCCATCACGAGAGTCGTGGTCAGCTAATCGGGGTCAATCAGAAAGGAATTGCAGCATTCACTAAGGGACAAATAGAAGGAGGAATATAATTTCGTTGTCTTCATTAACATTGTACCAGAAGACATGAAATGTATTCACAGTTGCGAATATGGAAAAACATCAGCTGAATAATGAAATGACTTGTGCCGGACCGAGACTCGAACCCGATTTTCCCTCTTATTGCGGGTGGCTATCCGAACATGACTCACTGCCAGACCCAAACTTCCATGTCGTTAACCATATGTCTAAAGCCTGTACGCGTACATCCATTCTGTATACTCCCGCAAAGGACTTCAAATTCGCTTGCCCTGTGTCGGCGGATTATTATGGTACTGCAGTCCCTGTGTTGTTCCGACTGCAGTATCTACAGTACTAAAATGTGACAACTATTCTGAAGTGAGCTTTTCCATTACTCTCGGACAATAAAAAAAGAATGAGAATGATTATCATGAGTTTTCAAAACGAGGTTGAAAGAATTGATAGCAATTAAAACAAATCAACACAATTCGATGAATTGTGCATATAGTCACTCCTTCTAGGACGAGTACCTTCAATTCAGGTGGTACAAAGAACCTGAAACGAAAGTGTAATTTCGAACCACCAGATATTTTACATTTCGGTTCCATGAAATTACGTAAAAAGAACAAAACACTATTGATCTATGAATGGAAGATAGCAATTGGCACTAGAGATGATCACGTTTTTCTGAAGTTGTTGTGCAGAAAAACCATCAAATACAAATCATCTGCATAGAAAATGTTCGTCTGAAAGCAGGACACCAGACTTTCTCCACGTCCACAGTGTAAGAAAATGAAATCAATTAAAATCCATACAAAATGTATCTGCATTTACCTCTGTTCTGTTTTAAATGCTACTGACTTAAAGTAATAAGCACTTAAGGAATTAGTTTGTCTGTGTTAGTTTGTCTGTATACAAAGATATATTTTACCACTACTGGAAGTGGGAAATAAAAATTTGGAGCACTTTATCAAATCGACGAAGAATTCTAATTATCTAGCAAATTTCATTTTGTTTGAAGCTAATGATACGCTACCTTTAAATTAGGGCAGTAGTAAATACAATAATGTCCCAGAAAACAATGAGTGCTAAAAATGAAAGTCCCTGAATAAAACGGATTAACACAAAATGATAATTAGGAAGCAAACCAGGCCAAAACGAATTATTACTCGTGCAGCTACAAGTTCTAAGGACTATCTACGTTGTTGATCTTACGCAGACGATGCCAGCGATGATTCACATATTTATTTAAAGGTTCCTTGGAACCCCGTGAGCCAATTCTACTTGGTCAGAAACGAGTCAGTACAAACTACACAGATCGCTGACAAAGTTCACTGCTACTGCGAGGCACTTCTGCAGGGAAAAGAAGTTATGTTTCACAGAGAAACCAACTTTGATACCACTACTTTGGATCTATCAGTTTTTTTCAGTTTCTGGCAGTCCACTAAAAATGCAGCCTGCTGCCGAACGGTCGCAGGTTCGAACCCTGCCTCGGGCATGGATGTGTGAAACCTCCTTAGGTTAGTTGGGTTTAAGTAGTTCTAAGTTCTAGGGGATTGATGACCTCAGCTGTTAAGTCCCATAGTGCTCAGAGCCATTTGAACCATTTGCAACCTGCTTATCTGTTCAAACTTTCCTCTACAGTGTTTAAAGAAGTCCAACAGCAGATCCGTCTAGTGTTCACTGAAGGAATCTTGGGGTTACGATATTGCAGTGGCTTTGTTAAGATGAACGATGGAATGTTCCTTCGGACATGAATGCTTATGACGCAGGAACGGCGACATTTCTGATGTCTAGGCCTGGCCGTGGATCGTGCACGGATATTGAAAGCGGTTAAGGTGACCGCTCGTGCAAAATGGGAAATCCGGGTTCGAGTCGTATAACGGCACAAATATTCATTGTCGTCATTCCCTTGTACAGCTTCCTTCCCTTCGTGTTTACAAAGGCGAATACATTTCATGAAAATGCTAGAGATTATTCTGAATCACTATTGTCAACAACAAATCCCGCGGTGGGATTCATGTATCCAGTCAGTCCAACAAATTCCGATACTGGATTAATACAACCAGAGAAACGTTAAGATGGTTTCAACGATTCAGGTGTCCTACATAGCCTTCCCTCACATACGTACAACGCGCGGAACGTTCACATAACCATTTAAATAAAACTGTGAGAAAAGTCCCTTTTTTGGGATATTCAACTCAAAGCATTGAGATCTCGTGTGAATTTCTGTGCTATGTCGTTTTGTGGTGGATTTGTATTAATAACTTCGTCTCAGCCGTCCCGATGATTTTTTTCTAGAAATGAATTTTTTGTGTTTCCGAAGTCATGGTGTGCGGGGCATAATTTGATTTTGGTCCACTGCGATTTGTGATAAAACAAGTTTGACACTATAAGGTCGAACATCCAGTACATAACACTGGCTACTAGCACATAATAGCACTATAACAGTGGTCCACACCAATTTCGCGTAATGACACCGCCAATCAGTCTGGCCGCCCGCTTCTGTGCTAGGAATATTGTTGGTAAGTGCGCAGCGTTCCCCCAAAGCGTGGCATCATGGGCCGCATGGCCAATTGGCGGGGGCGCCGTACTTTCTTGCCAAGCCGAATATTGTTGGTAAGTGCGCAGCGTTCCCCCAAAGCGTGGCATCATGGGCCGCTTGGCCAATTGGCGGAGGGCGCCGTACTTGCTTGCCAAGCCTATCGCTACGGGGTACGAGCTACGGTCATACCTTTCTATTTCAACCTACTCTGACTATAAGAGTCTCTTACCACACCGGCAACTGCGAGAACAAGTGACCAACAATACCGTGCTTTGTGCGTTAAAGCGCCGCCCGGGATTAGCCGAGCGGTCTGGCCGCTGCAGCCATTGACTGTGCGGCTGATCCCGGTGGAGGTTAGAGTCCACTCTCGGGCATGGTTGTGTGTGTTTGTCCTGAGGATAATTCAGGTTAAGTAGTGTGTAAGCTTAGGGACTGATGACCTTAGCAGTTGAGTCCCATAGAATTTTACAGACATTTGAACATTTTTTTTTTTGCGTTAGAGCAAAACATTGTCCTTCATGCGATATGTCGGGCTCGTCCCTGATTGACTCGCTGAAAATCTATGCCTCGGTACAGAATATGTCTTTGCAGGGTGTTTGCGATTTATGGACAAATGGAAGAAAGTCAGTACTGGAAGTTATGAAAGTGACAGACGGCTTTCAACAGTAGAAGTGGGTCTTGTTATTTCTCTCAGCAACTGACAGACAAAGCATTCTGTTATGATTTAGCTATCGGCTGTAATCGACAGGCGCGGGTAACGATAGCTGAATTGCAACCTGAAAGTTGTAATACATCAGAAAAAATGTGTAAATTGTTCCAGTCTCTTGCTGACATGGGTTCATTCGCAACAAGCACACAAGATGACAGTATATGAAACAGCACTATGTTTCAGTCCGTTCACTTCACATTTTATCCTATTTGAATATTAATTTTGTATGGCCGGCCGCGGTGGTCTCGCGGTTCTAGGCGCGCAGTCCGGAACCGTGCGACTGCTACGGTCGCAGGTTCGAATCCTGCCTCGGGCATGGATGTTTGTGATGTCCTTAGGTTAGTTAGGTTTAAGTAGTTCTAAGTTCTAGGGGACTAATGACCACAGCAGTTGAGTCCCATAGTGCTCAGAGCCATTTTTTGAATTTTGTATGCGAGACCCTCTTGCGCACTTTCTGATTCAGTTTTCAACGGTTTTGCGTTCTGGTTACACGAGTGATTAGGGGTAGCTTGTAGCAACGTGGGGTAAGCACCTCTGCGTAATTCATTTCATTATTGTGGCAGTTTTTGCCATTAAAGGCGTCTAATCGTGACCATGAGAACTCATTTTCGCTCGGGTAAAAACAGGAGATCTCATTCGCTTTGAAAGAGCTGTCGGTCACTCAGAAGCCAGTTCCTATGGTAGCAGACCGCACATACGGTCAGATGGGCTTTTCAGGGACAGTTGTTCTAGCTCAGCCTCCACAGACAAAGAGCGGCGGAATGGAAGACTGTTTTCCTCTGTAGCAGAACTGGAAACTACTGGGGGAAGGGGTGAGAACTCTGCTTGTTAGTAACGTCTGAGTCGTGAGCTGTTCACTTGGCGTTACTTGCTGTGTGTGGTTTCCAGACGTGTTTCTTCAAGAAAAAGAAATAGCCACTCGTGTTCCTGCAGATTTCTGAACTGTATCTTTCTCATAGGAACGTTGTGAGAAGTCCAAAGTTTCCAAAATTTCCTACAAACAAGTCTGAACGCGGGAACACTGGTTTCCCACTTCCTCATGCACATATCTCGTTTGTTGATGCAGTTTAATCATATGGTAGAAACTAGGGAACGGGCTTCCAGATCCTTTGGAGGACAACTTAGGCACTTTCTGGGATTGGCTGGAAAAGATGATGTGGGGTGTCATTCCGAGATCTGGAGGAGGGCTACCAAAAGCTAAGAGAGGCATTCGTAATCGTATTCGTATTGGTATGTGTTTTATGATTCGAACTTCTACTGCCGGCCGGAGTGGCCGAGCTGTTCTAGGCGCTACAGTCTGGAACCGAGCGACCGCTGCTGTCGCAGGTTCAAATCCTGCCTCGGGCATGGATGTGTGTGATGTCCGTAGGTTAGTTAGGTTTAAGCAGTTCTAAGTTCTAGGGGACTGATGACCTCAGCAGTTAAGTCCCATAGTGCTCAGCGCCCTTTGAACCATTTGAACTTCTACTTGGCGGTGATACCCTGGACTCCGCGCTCGTATTATGACTTTATCTTGACTTCGGCCCTGAGTCAAGTGTTCGAAATTTCACTTTGAACTTACTCGCACCGTGGCCAGTGACCAGGATGATGATGAGATCCGCCATTCGCAATCACACCACATCAGCTGAGCCCGGCAACAGTTAGCATCTGAGACGGAGCACAAGCTCAGATTGTGTCAAGGATGGGGAAGGAAATCGGCTTTACCCTTTCAAAGGAACCATCCCGGCGTTTGCCTGGAGTGATTTAGGGAAATCACGGAAAACGTAAATCCGGGTGGCCGGACGAGGGTTTGGACCGTCCCTCCCCCCCCCCCCCCCCCCCCCCCTGCAATGCGAATGCAGCTTGACTTGACGGCAACCACCACAATGGCAGTCACGATAAGATAGCATCTGCAAAGCACATTTCCGACTTCGGAAATCGTGTTCTATTATGTATAAAATACATATTCACGCACTGATTTTCTGCAGTCTAATGGTTATTTCAGAGAGGATTTTTCTCGTGTCTGTTTAGCGGATGAGTTAGCTTATTGGGTTGGGTTCTGTTTTGGAGGAGGAGACCAGACAGCGAGGTCATCGGTCTCATCGGATTGGGGAAGGACGGGGAAGGAGATCGCCCGTGACCTTTCAAATGAACCATTCCGTCATTTGCCTGCAGCGGTTTAGGGAAATCATGGAAAACCTAAATCTGGATGGCCGAAAGCGGGATTGAACCGTCGTCTTCCCGAATGCGAGTCCATTGTGCCTGCTACTGCGCGCACCTCACTCGGTGTTAACTCATTGGTATTCACTCGCCTAGTGATGTTTTTTGCTGATCCTCCATTTATTTATTGGTCTGTTGTATATACCATTGTTATGAATAAAAAATTTGTGTAATTTTAAAGTTTTTCAGCCACGGTTTAAAGCTTAATTCGTGTCCTTCATGTGGCTGGACACCATCACGACCGTAACTGTCCATCATGCTGGTGGCGAACCTAACACCTATTCATATACTTATCATTGTTCTATTTTAATTATGTAAATTCATTCTTAAATTTGTTTTATAACTTCGACGTGTGTATGTCCTGAGTAATTTTACATGCTGTCTGAATAAATATTATTTTACCAGATGAAACTCTACAATTCAGCAAACATTAAAGTAATTTAATGAGCTGGAATACGCTGGTTCTACAAACATAAACTATAGGCGAGGCCTCTCACAAGTTCAGGAACTTAGTAAATAACGTTTTCCGATGAGTGCTTCAGCTAACTTTTCAAGTAGCCTGTTAGCTTCACAGGGTAATCTCTCATTTTATATGACTTGAAGTGATAGATTCAGCGTCAGTCTCATCGGCACTCCCACGGAGCACCTGACGAGCAAGAGGTCATGTTCACAGAACACCCGACTTCTGGCAAGTAGATCACGCGAAGTTCCCAAGCCGGACATGGGGAGCGGTGTAGTGACAACTCGACGACGGCAATCAAGTGTGCAAGGAACTCGAACGGCTTTAGGTACAAACTGCGTTCCTCTGTTGTCTAAACTGCAGCAACATTCAATTCACAAATAGTGCTACAGCATATGTAAGTTTTTAGGCATTATACCTATCGCCATAGATTCCAGTTCTGGCGAAGAGCGATGAAGATTTGCTGTTCATAGCTTGGATTTTGTTTACGCTTGAGGCGAGATTCATCATAGTGGAACAATACGCTGCTACAATAAACACGTGTGGGCCGATGCAAATCGTTGTTAGGCACCATGTGTGGGACACTGCGGTTTACGAACCCGTAGAGAATAGACACTTCAGCCTGTAAATTAACACAGTCAACCTTCAATGGGTCAAATTAACCGCGTTACTAGAGGGCATTACTCTTGGAGACAAGTAACGTATGTGGTGTATGCACCACCGGACACTTCCACACTTTATACCACTCGTTTGGAAGTACCCGTTAAGAAATTTAATGAGATATACAGAGGTCGTGAAGGTGCGCTAGCAAGACCTGCCCATTCACATGAACATACTATCTCAAATTTCTCGCTCTGGTAGCCCAAACCCGAAGGCAGACAGGTAAGTTCGCACGCGATCGAAATCCTTTGAGATGGAGAAATGAAAGATATGTAAGCCGTATCGAGCACCTCCAGCAATGTCAACAGGTGACTGTCAGAGGACACTTCAGTCAGTATCTCAGTAAATATTTCCACTACAACAAAATTTTTGCCTTGACCACAGTTCTTATTGACTGTGTTACACCTCGCACGTTTCACCGTTACGCCATTTTCAAACGATCTCCATTAAAGAGAGTTTACATGAGAAATCTGTGGTGGTATAAAATAATAGTAAATACACGATGACAAACGAATGAAAATTATCGCTTACCAAATACATGGCACACAATGTTTTGTGGCCCAACAAATAGCAAAAATGAATCTACCCTACACGTATAGATACACGTGTGTCGTCAGTCATAATGTTTTGAGCTATACGTGCAAAATGATTAGATACGTGCAAAATGATTAGAATGTACTGACGAAAGCCTTAGGCCGAGAAGTCCGCCAGATGGAACTTAACGCATGACGGTTGTGATATATAATATTATGGCATTTCAAAAGTAATTCATATTTGGTGTTCATCATACAAGAGTGAATAATAAATTTCCAGGTATCAAATTTCTAATAATATAAATACAAACATTACTGAAATATAAGGCTGTAATCGGTAGATGTGCAAGCTGCAATGAAGATGGCGGTTGTGTTTGTTGATGTCTGTAGTGTTAGTCAGTAAAGTTTGGAAAGTTTAGAAAATTACTGATCGTGCGTAAAGTAAGTAGAAAATATATATAGTTAAGAGTCAATACACAGGTCAGATAAAATACCTGTTGTGCACTAAGAAAAAAAATGCAAAGTTGCAGTTCTGAAACTTTACGCCGGGTTGTGAGGAATGAGCGCACTGTCAGACGCCAATCAACTGTATTTGCAATTCGAGTGTTAGCAGACATAGGCGACAAAAAATACCATAATGTCATATGGTATAATATTTTGGGGTATCTCTTCAAGTCAAACAAAAGTTTTCAGCGTCCAAAAGCGTGTAATACGTATTATTTTTGGAGTAAATTCACGGACGTCCTGTAGAAACCTCTTCAAAGAACTGGGTATACTAACTACTGCCTCTCAGCATATTTACTCCTTAATGAAATTTGTCCTAAATAATATATCACTTTTTCCAAAAAACAGCTCAGTTCATACATACAATACCAGGAACAAAAATGATCGGCACAAGGACTTAAAAGCACTTACTTTATTTCAAAAAGGGGTCCACTACTCAGTAACACTCATCTTCAATAATTTGCCAGCAAACTTAAAAAATTTAGTTACAAATAAAGATCAGTTTAAAAGGAGCCTGAAAGACTCAATAGTGGCCAACTCCTTCTACTACATTGACGAATTTTTTAATAAAAACAAATGATGTATTGTATATTCATACTACTAGTATTGTTATTTCAGCTTAAAAAAATTGACATGTTCCACATCCACGAGGATCTCCTCAGCACGGATCTGTGGAACGAAAAACTAATATAATCTAAGGCTTCCGTGGCCATTGTCACTTTGTGCTGAACAGGAGAAAGCCCTAAGAAAGGCCGTTTGCAAGAGTAGCCGAAACGTCGGACAGTTTTATATAGTGATCATGCAGTCAACAGCCCAGATGACTTTTATTGACAGTCAGTCAGCTGGTAGCTAATAATAAGGACATAAGAACAAAATTGTAGGACTGTGCATGTCAATGAAACCTGGTTACGGGGCACGTAAACGACAAAATAATATAACAACCTCCATTCAAGTTCATAAAGTAAGACAGAAGTAGTACGGTATTCAAGAAATTTATTAGTCAGCCACAATGTTACTGCACCTCCGAGTGAGGTCGCTTCTATCGGTTTATCGTGAGTATTTATCGTGATATTTCAGGAGGCCACACTGAATCACTTGATGGTATAGGCGCAACGGTCTTGAAATGCTTTCCTAGGTCACCACTGTACTTGTGTACCCTAACGTCACTGCGTGTTTCGATAACGGCCATGGGAGGCCAAGTGCAATAATATCGTGGTTAGGTAGTACAAGGAGGTTTACATAAACACTATTGTTTACGTAATAATATCAGAAAAATAAAAAAGAACTAAAAAGGTAACTCTGTAAACTTATGTTTGAGTCAGTAAACTGTTCCAAGTGGAAATAGGTTTAAAAATGGTCAACCTAAGGAGTGACGATGTTACAAGCTTTCAGGGGTGATGGAGAGGAATAAATGTATCAATCTTCCATATGGTACCCGGTTTCGGAAACGACCAAGTCGGAAGTCATTAGCGAAGACCGTTGTGATACTTCTGACAATGGAATACATGTACCGATACTGTTGCTAAGATTGGAGGGTACGGCATTCAGAGGTTGTAGTGCGGACCCAAATAAGAAAAAAATCTAGTAAACATGGGCTGTAAAATGCATACCTTAAGAGCTATGAGCCCCTGTTGATCTTCGATGGTGTGAAAAACATCTCTTCTCTTGGAAGCTCTTTGGTTCCCATAGTTTTGAAGTAGCCACAATGTACGAAGAGAAGATAAAAATTTCCAACAAATATGAGGTTTAAAATGCCTACTTGAAGAACTGTGGGCACATGTTCAGTATGAGAGATGTGTTCCACAACAGCGAAGATGAGCAGCTGCTCATGGCTCTTAAGTTATGCATTTTAGAGCCCATTTTTACTGGACATTTTTTCTTGTTTTGGTCCATACTACCACTTCTGAAAGGTGTCTAACCTCAGAATCTTAGCAACAACATACCTGCAGATCCTTTCGACGGTCAGAAGTATCAGAATGATATTCGCCTGTAACTTTCGACTCGATCTTTCCCATGACAGAATCTTAACCTTAACTCAAACTGATACATTTACCCTTCCCCATCGTACCTGAAAGTTTGGAACATCATCACGGACTTAACGCTGCATAATAATGACACCTGTGTACCAAATAATTTTATTTTTCTTGTGGAAACAAATAGCCGTTGACTATAATGTACAAAGGGTGCAGGCAATTATGCCTGCCGACACAGTAGGCAATGAACGCCATAAGATGTCAGTCTTTGTAATTATTACAACGATAAGCGATAAATTTGTAAACATTATTGCAAAAGTTTTCATACTAACAGATTTATAAAAATAATTTGTTTGCTGTCTATCGACAAGAGAAGAAGAGAACTACGGTTACCAGCTATGTTAAAGCTTGTAATGAACGCAATTAGTATGAGTGTCATTATTCAGTCGCTTTAAAAAATGACAATAAAATTTTATAAACGTCAGGTAAGAGAACGATAAGCTTCACTGAGATGGAAAGACTGGTACAAATTAACAAGACGAACACAAATCTAATCAGTTTGCACTTGTGTCTCACGATATTGAGACTGACGGGTGCTGTTGGTCCATAAAACACTGAGTGTCATATTAGGCAAGTGTAAATTTGTATTGCCTTGTTTTGGTGTATTTACAGTACTATCATTTGATGCAAGCACATATTTCTCATGTATACCCAATTTGTTGTAGATCCTTCGAAAATCCCGTGACACCGAAACGTGTAAGGTGTGAAAAAGTAAAAAACTGTGTTTAAGATGAAAACTAAATGAACGCTAGATCCTGCAAAGCATCTATGCAGTGTATCTCAACAAATGACGTTTTTGGTCATATGTTTATAGTACCATTTCTTCTTCCATTTTAACAGGTACTCCTTTAATTATGTTGGGCAAATTATTTTAAGCGGCGTGTATGCAGACCTAAGGTTTAGAAACTGTCTGTACAAATCTGTCAGCCTAATGTGACATTGGCCCTCATACTTGAAACTTAATCATTTGAGTTGGTTTGGTTTCAGTTCTAATGAGAAATATTAGATACCTAAACTGTTCAAAGCAACTCACTCCTTGCTCCGCCATTCCAGTCATGACGAATATTAAAGTTACAGAACGCAATGTGCATGTAACTATCTGAGAACAGATCTACATCTCTTTCCTTCCTAGCATTTATCACGTCGGAGGACGCTCGCTGTTTTCATGATTTGACAAATGTATTTTAAGTCCTTGAATGAATGCTCTTCCTGTCACCTCAGACTTCAGTTAACCTATACCAGCGAAGTCATTTAGGTCATCTGTCTAAGAACTGTGTAGGGTTAATTCTTTGCGTTACCGCATTTTGACTGTGTATCGAACTTTTGAGACGGAGATTAGTGTACAGAAATTGCCCAAATGAGCGTGGAAAACCGCCAGATTACCATACCGAAGCTGACAGATGTTCCAGACCACCAGTCCTTAATCCCTCTCTTGGGTTTGTAGTACGTAAGGTTCACGACTGTATCTCGTAGGCTAGCGTGTGACGCATTATTACACTATTCGAGCACGTCTGAGCACCCTTACTTATGCTCTTTCCAGTTCGCTTCGCTGGCCCCTACAACAACTGTATTCGACAACTACATTTTTCTTTCTTTCTTCCTTCTCTACCTCACGCAGCCCTCATTTTGTTGGATATTACCCTTCCGTCCTTTATTCAGTCTTCATGTAATCGAGAGATCATCATAATATTTCTACATTTACAGTCCAAATTTTATGTTGTTATTAATTATTTGCATACAATGAAGTGATGTCCGTTTCCTTAGAAATGGCTTTATACTGTTCTTTCCTTATTATCTGCCTCTTATTCACTTACATCCCAGAAGGATACCCCAATCTACGATCAACTCTTTGAAAAACGTCATGATTACCTCCAATATTTTATGATAAAATTTCATTGTTTAACAATCAGTTCCGGTCCACACACCGGCATCAGGTTAATAAAAGCACTTGCCTCATCACATTAGGCGTTAGAAGATCATTGGTGTCAGATGATAAAAAAAACATATATTCGTCACTGCTGTCGCATAGTAATACAAACTACATCGTCACTGTTGTCCCATAATACATAATCACTGCTGTAACATCTAAACATATTGTAAAAAAATACATGTGTGTGTGTGTGTGTGTGTTTGTGTTTGTGTTTGTGTTTGTGTGTGTTCCTCTTAAACCACAGCATCGATTTCAATCAAACTTGATACAAATATCCCTCACCGTCAGGTAATAATCACTGTTCGACAAGAACTACATACCTGTCGTAGTTCAGGAGGTACGACGTCATAAAAATGAGATGTATGAAAAACTGCCGCATGGTGCATGACATTTGAATATATTACTTTTGAGCTACTAACTATCCTCGCAATAAATTTCACATGCAGTAACCAAATATGCCACTAAATCCACCTACAAAGGTATATCATCGCGCCACATGCAGATACGACGCCGTAAGCACTGACGTGCACGAAGAACTGCCACATTGTGCACGACGTTTTAACTAACTGAATTTTTTCTACTTATTCCATTCGGAAAACACTTTCAGACAGTATTCACAGATGCCGAAGAATGTACCCACAGAATTGTGTGACTGTATGACATACAGATCAAGAGATATGACCTCAGAGACACTGAGATGTGTCGAATTGTGGCGTATCATGCATGCACTTTTAATACATTTATTCTTTACTATTAAGACCCTCGTAGAGTCGATTCAACTTGTGAATTCCATGACACCTGTAAGCGCTTTTGACAGCTTTCAAATTCGAAGCGCAAATGGCTGCAGGCGAAAACGATAGCGGTCTGTACAACTATGAAGAGGCGTTGCCATAGAGACGCTTCCATAATCGCATTAGACAAACGAAGCAATAGCACCGAGCACACAGTAACTGCCTGGTATCATGATTCTTAATCTGGATACTGTACTTACACATTTCTACACTATACATTTTCTTTATATGACTGTTTCATAATTTCAAAGGTGTTTTTTCGACAATTCCCTCCAAATTAAGTTCATTTCTTTGTTTTTGTTCTTGATAGAAAAGTGGCAAAATGAATACCCGGCCAGTGCCGGGTTTGCCAGCTAGTAGTAATATAATTTACATCTTCAGTCACAGACTGTACCAGACAGTGCACTTATTCACGCTGCATTAACCGTCATCATTAGCGCTACTGCCGAAATAGTCACTTAATCCTTGGCAGCAATGTGAGCGAGCAGAGGCCCGTCGAGTCCTCAATATAGCTGCTCCAGACATCACCGAACACCACGTAATGTTTCACTTTTAGCGCTTATACTTAGAAGATGGAAACTCTGTGAAAAAATACTTGCAACGTATTGAAGGGCCGGTTGTTGTGGCCGTGCGCTTCAGTCGGGAACAGCGCTGGTGCTACGGTCGCAGGTTCGAATCCTGCCTCGGGCATGGATGTGTGTGTTACGTTACGTTTAAGTAGTCTAGGTGACTGATGACCTCAGATGTTAAGTCCCACAGTGCTCAGAGCCATTTGAATCTTTTGGAAGTATTGAAGGCATTGCACAGGTGCCTCTCGTGATCAAATACAACAGCTTAACTTGGAGTCTTGGACAAGCGCTTTTCGTGGTCAAATTCAGCAACGCAGCCTTCACGCTTGGCTAGCACCTCCATTAACATGAAGCTTGCAATTCTCAGGGTGTTTTTGTCTTTTTGTCTAACCGTCGTAGTTTCCCTGCAGTGGTTTTATCCTGTAATGCAACGAAAAAATTCATAACTTATACCTTACAGCAACTCCTCCCTTGCAGCAGTCAGTATCACTCTGTGTGAACAAAATATTTTCCCTCTCAATACTAACTCTTTATTTCAATTTCCTCTAAGTGCAGTTCTTAGTTTCCGTTATCATTGTCTTTAACCATGTAGATAGTACAGACGTTCACTGGAAGAGTTTAAGTGGACGAAAATCCTTAACTGGAAGACGTATATTACTGCGCATCTCAGACAATTGAGTGTAGCTAGTTTTGCTCTTCGTTTAATAGCTAGTCTTGGTAACAGAAGACCCAACCTCGCAACATATTCTGCAAATTTCGTCTCTCTACTGTCTTGTGGAATAATTCTCTGGGGTAACTCGCAAACTTAGAAAGAAAGTATTGATTTCACATAAGCGACAAATAAGAAAAATATCTTGTGTTAACCTGCAGTCGCGATGTACGTAAAATTCATCGTAGATAATCCACAAGTATATGAGAAAAGCAGTGGTGTCCACACATACATACCCTAGAGGAAGTATCACGTTTATTCCCTGTTATTAAAGCTGTCGGTAACTCAGAAAGGAGTTCAGTATGCAGCAACAAAAATCATTGATTATTTGCCCAATAACATACCTGACTTGTTAGCAAAGCAAGTTTTAAATATAACCTAAAATCATTGCTCCTGAACAACTGCTTCCATTCCAGGGCCTGAAAAATCGTTTTTGAGTGTATTTACACGTGTAGGATTAAAAATAATGTGTACCTTAATGTCAACAGCAATCATGTTTACATATCGTGTAAACAGAGACAGTTCGCATGATCTCGATGGTAGCATCGTTCAAATGATGCATGAGACGTGTGTCTAACTTCATATTTTACGAGTCACTGACAGAAATTTTATTTCAACTTGCACGTATTTATGGTTTTCGCAATCAAAGATTTGTCTCATAGAAGACGCGTGTGTGTAGCGTAAAAAAAGGGAAAGAAAAGTACTTTTGCTTGTTGAAATGGTAAGTAGCTGGGAGCTGAGAGTATTAAGATGCTGAGCGTACAGGACAATAATCTTTAAAAGTATTTGTCTACCACAGACACCAAATTTGAAATTACAGTTTCTATATTAGGACAGATAATTTGAAACAAAAACAAAATCTTAGAACACTATAACGTTAGAATATCGCCTCAGAGGTATTTACTGACTTTCTCAATAGTTTCACTGTTAGGAAACCGATATTACCAATCCAACATGCGAATACAATAGTCATTAACTGATCTTTCAAAAGAAAAGTATATCGAATGTTACAGATACTCCTACACAGGCTTTAAAATAAGAAAGTGAGCATTAGCAAATCAACAAGTATTATTAACTGTTCATAAGAGCAACGAAGGATAAATTCAAAGCAAATGAAGGGACAGAAGCGAATATTTTAATCAACTTACGGTAACCAGCACAATCTTAGGACACGCTGCGATCGTATTGTCTACTAAGTGCAGATCCTAAAACGTACGAACAGAAATACATTACATTTACACAAGATATAAATGACAATTGGCCCCCAACCATGACAGTGGATATGAGGGCAGAAACTGAGTCTATTTCACTCACTGCTACTTGTGGTAAACACAGAACGTTTCACGTAACTAAATAAATTACAGAATGCGCATGGACCTTTCATCATTAACTGACAATGGAATATATTGAAGATATGTAAACTCGGAGAGTGTGCGCACCATTAGTGCATGCAAAGGGCAATGATTTTAGATCAGTGTTAAGTGAAAATGACAAACTTTACAGGTATCTTAACCGGAAGTGTACTATGGAAAATTTTAAAGATACCTTAACTTAGAAATTACATGCACCAGCAGCGCACAATGAAAAATTTTAAAAATACCTAAGCCTAGAAATCACAAACACCAGCAGTGCAGGTAAATATCGCCGTTAACGTCAAATGAACATTATTGATACCTCTGTCTAGAACACATATCCACCAGCAGTGCGGGTAGGCAAAGAAAATATTTTAAATGTGCATAAACCTAGAAAACTCGCACATCAGTACGGCAGGTAAGTTTCCATACAAACATGTAACTTTATAAGTCAGACATTTCCTTTTTTTAGGGATGCTGATCCACGTTAAGGGCTTCGGCCAAGGCAACAGACAGCAGAAAAAGCCAAATCAGATTATGACAAGAACATGAAACGAACTTCACTAGGAGAGCACAGGGTTTTCCACAAACCGCAGTGGAACTTTACGGCACACGAGAAATGGTACTTACCGTCTTCCTTCGTCGGGTCTAAGAGATTTGTGGATTGTGTATGTGACCACGTCCACCAATCAAGTGAGCCAAAAACAGACCCGACCGATCTACAGTGTATGGTACGCTTTCGGACAGTCTGAGGGAAGCAGCCTTTCTTCAGTAGGAGAACGCATACACCAAAAAGTAAACATCTGCCACCCAAACATGACGAGAAGACCTCCACGCTCAGCACGGTCAGAATTACTCCCACCCAATCAGCTGCCAGCAGATATCCCTCTAGCATGAGCTACGGGCGCGCTTCAATCCTGCTCGAGGCGTCGCAGGGGCACAATCTACTGAGATGCCAAAGAAACAGTAGCTAGGTAACAAATCTGAACTACGTTCCGCAAGCGACCGTATCGTTATCAGTACGTGCTCGGCTCAGTTGTATCTACAAAATTCTCTGATCTCTGATATTATGTGCAGTCTGACAACAAGTGAACTTTTGTTTACTAAATGCTTCAGATGACCAACATGTTTGAATCACACTCACTCTGAAGATGGCTAGACGGTATACGGCCGAAATATTGGAAGAAGAAGTGAAATTTATGCGGCTGCACGCCCGAAATTTTATGGAACACATGATTGTTTGATTCGGGGGGAGGGGATCAAACAGCGAGGTCATGGGTCCCAGCGGATGAGGGAAGGGTGAAAAGGAAGTCAGCCGTACCCTTTCAAAGGAACCATGCCGGAATTTGCCTGAAGAGATTTAGGGAAATCACGGAAAACCTAAATCAGAATGGGAGGACCCGGTTTAGAACCGTTGTCCTCCCGAATGCAAGTCCAGTGCTTACTTGTGTTAATAAAGACAGTTTTTTCCTTTTTCTTCGTTTGCAGCATTTGTAGGCAGAAAGCAGTAATGACTGTATATTAAAAAGTGATTGTGCGAAAAATGAACGAATGTTCACAATAAGTCAATCACTGATGACTGTAAACCATATATTGCTTTTCCATTCAAAACTGCAAACATACCTCGATATATACACATTATGCTGTTCAGTTTCCTACGTTTATAAAGTGTGTTTCAGCATGAAGTTACGAGCATTTGCACACAAACTTGTGGCAAATTGCTCAGCACTTGCAGGGTGGTTCAGCTGCCCCAAGCTCTGTGTTTTATGCAACCCGCAACGTCCTCAAATACCACATACAAGATTTTCATATTCACTCTCTCTCTCTCTCTCTCGCTCTCTCTCTATCTCTCTCTCTCTCTCTCTCGCTGTCTGTCTCTCTCTGTGTGTGTGTGTGTGTGTGTGTGTGTGTGCGTGTGTGCAAGCTGTTAGTCCTACAGAAAAAAAAAATGAACAGCACCTTTTGTAGGAAATGAAATGCAGTTAATTTTTATGCTGGGGTATTTTCTCGCTGGAGACAGCACGTTTCACTTTATTCAAGAGAAACGCGTCCAAAGGTCGCTTCTGTACGCTCTTCATGAATAATTCGAAAACCACGGTCTCAAGCGAAAACGAATCACAGTAAAAAATATTTCCTATAAAAACTATAGAGCTAACAGTTTGCACATACCAAGTGAGAGAGCATGATGAACTTGCACTTGGTGTTTGAAGGAGTTGTGGGCTGCAAAAACGCCAAAAGTAGCGGTTAGTGATCCATCCTTTCCACACTGCTTGAAAGTACTAGCACTTTGTGAGTAGTAGAAGAGTAAAGGGAGTACACAAATATTTACAGTCCGTGTTCCATATTAATCAATATTCACGCCACCGAAATCTAAATTTCTCAACACATGAACAAACGCTAATACAAGACAGCTGGGAGAATTTATTCTAGGTGTACTACCCGTAAATGTAAAAAGTCACCGTCGAGCCGCAATCTGCCATAGTGTTCAAGAACGATTCATGTGGCAACACTACATAATAGGGGATGCATTTTGAGGCAATGTTGACAGTGCCATTCTGTAGAAGCTGTAATGTTGTTGCATTTTTTTCCGGGATACGTTAAAAACTATGGTTTTCGAGTGACTCAAGGACAACTTGTTTGAAGGTTTTGCAGGTTTTTCTTAAATAATTCTAAAACAATGGCCGTAGCAGGAAAGCATCCCAGTAAAAAATTTAACTACATTAAATTTAGTAACGCCCGGCTCAATTTTTCTGTAGGACTAGTAGTTTGCACATAGCGAGTCAGATAATATATTAATCCCACATGTTGTATCTGAAGAGGTCGCAGGTTGCATAAAACCCAGCGGTACGGGCAGCTGATTCACCTGGTGTGTGGCTCTTGGAAGTATTTTCCAAGTAGTAGATGAGTAAAAGCTGTACACAAACATACATAGGGCGTGCACCATATTAATCACTATTCATGCTATCGAAATGGAAATTTCTCCACACGTGAAGAAATATTAATACATCTACATCTACATTTATACTCCACAAGCCACCCAACGGAGTGTGGCGGAGGGCAGTTTACCTGCAACTGTCATTACCTCCCTTTCCGATTCCAGTCGCGTATGGTTCGCGGGAAGAACGACTGCCGGAAAGCCTCCTTGCGCGCTCGAATCTCTCTAATTTTACATTCGTGATCTCCTCGGTAGGTATAAGTAGGGGGAAGCAATATATTCGATACACCATCCAGAAACGCACCCTCTCGAAACGTGGACAGCAAGCTACACCGCGATGCAGAGCGCCTCTCTTGCAGAGTCTGCCACTTGAGAGTTTGCTAAACATCTCCGTAACGCTATCACGGTTACCAAATAACCCTGTGACGAAACGGGCCGCTCTTCTTTGGATCTTCTCTATTTCCTCCGTCAACCCGACCTGGTACGGAACCCACACTGATGAGCAATACTCAAGTATAGGTCGAACGAGTGTTTTGTAAGCCACCTCCTTTGTTGATGGACTACATTTTCTAAGGACTCTCCCAATGAATCTCAACCTGGTACTCGCTTTACCAACAATTTGTTTTATATGATCATTCCACTTCAAATCGTTCCGCATGCATACTCCCAGATATTTTACAGAAGTAACTGCTACCAGTGTTTGTTCCGCTATCATATAATCATACAATAAAGGATCCTTCTTTCCATGTATTCTCAATACGTTACATTGGTCTATGTTAAGGGTCAGTTGCCACTCCCTGCACCAAATGCCTATCCGCTGTAGATCTTCCTGCATTTCGCTACAATTTTCTAATGCTGCAACTTCTCTGTATACTACAGCATCATCCGCGAAAAGCCGCATGGAACTTCCGACACTACTAGGCCATTTATATACAGGGTGTTACAAAAAGGTACGGCCAAACTTTCAGGAAACATTCCTCATACTCAAAGAAAGGAAATGCGTTATGTGGACATGTATTTGGAAACGCTTACTTTTCAAGTTAGAGCTCATTTTATGACATCTCTTCAAATCACTTTAATCACGCATTTACACAGCAACAGAACGTACCAGCGTGACTTCAAACAATTTGTTACAGGAAATGTTCAAAATGTCCTCCGTTAGCGAGGATACATGCATCCACCTTCCGTCGCATGGAATCTCTGATGCACTGATGCAGCCCTGGAGAATGGCGTATTGTGTCACAGCCGTCCACAATAAGAGCACGAAGAGTCTCTACATTTGGTACCGGGGTTGCGTAGACAAGAGCTTTCAAATGGCCCCATAAATGAAACTCAAGAGGGTTGAGGTCAGGAGAGCGTGGAGGCCATAATATTGGTCTGCCTCTATCAATCCATCGGTCACCGAATCTGTTGTTGTGAAGCGTACGAACACTTCGACTGAAATGTGCAGGAGCTCCATCGTGCATGAACCACATGTCGTGTCGTACTTGTAAAGGCGCATGTTCTAGCAGGACAGGTAGAGTATCCCGTACGAAATCATGGCGGTGAATCGAGGAAGTACAGTACATACTAACGAAACTAAAATGAACTATAACATGGAAAGTAAGCGTTTCCGGACACATGTCCACATAACATGCTTTCTTTATTTGTGTGTGAGGAATGTTTCCTGAAAGTTTGGCCGTACCTTTATGTAACACCCTGTATATTGTGAAAAGCAATGGTCCCACAACACTCCCCTGTGGCACGTCAGAAGTTACTTTAACCTCAGTAGACGTCTCTCCATTGAGAACAACATGCTGTGTTCTGTTTGCTACAATACACATCAGCTATCAAAATTTCTTCTAGAAGTTTTACTACTCGTAAATGAAAATGGACATCGTCGAACTGTAGCCAGTCATAACGTTTAAGAATTATTAATGTGCCAAGATTAATTAATAGGTGACGCGTTTGGAGCGATTGTGGATAGTGATTATTGTAGAGAGGGAGGGAGAGAGAGAGAGAGAGAAAGACAGAGCGTAACTCAGAATGGCTTCCTTTCCCAGTCGCCAAAAGCCACCTTATCGACCGCATCGCGGCAGCATTTCCGCCGCGCGAAATGAATTTCACGCCGACACCGAAATCGATGATGTCCGGTAATTGCATTTCTGATCGCCCTCACCGCAGGACTTGCCGCTGCCGGGAATGAAAAAAATAGGCAATAATAAAAAAAGAGAGAAGAATGAGTTAGGCCGCGTCGCAGCCACGGCCATAATCGAGTCAAATTATGGGAACAGGAGTCGCCGACCGGAAAGGACAGTCGCGGTAGGAAGTGGCGCGCCGGATATAATTCCGTTACTTATGCATATAAGCGGGCAGGGGGCCGGGGGGCGAGTGACGCGCACACGGGAGTTCAATCTGAAAATCCACCTACATACTCGGCTGCTCATACATAGGAACACACGCGCACACACATTTGAGAGCGGATATCCGTAAGTGCAATGCTTGCAGGGGCGTCGGACTCGGGGTGCGAAACACTTGGGCGGCCATTCGTATGCATTACAGATCGCAGATAGCCGCTCGGCGCTGCATTTGCCATTCATGAGAGCGGCGCGCCGGCTAATCTGCCGGGAAAGGCTTTGCGAAACAGCGCCGCCCTCTTCGCCAGCATTAAGCAAATGTTTCCCATTCAGCGACGTCTGGCGCACGCGCGCGGCGCGCTCGCTCTCGCTCCCTTTGTAGCGGCTCCCTGTCCTATCGCTGACGTAATTTCGCAGAAACGCGCAGGCGGGCCCCGTTCTCTTCTTTTTTTTCCTTTCTTTCCTCCCTCCCCCCTCCCTCACTCTCACTATTCTTCCGACTCTGTTGTTTCTCACTCAACAGCTCAAGTAAACAGAAATTACAGAAATTAGCGAAATTTGCGGAAAGATGGGTTCTCGTCACCGCAGGGTACCTCATTCAATTATTTTTTGATGTGTTCGCGGGAGCCTCCCGCAGACATTACTGAGATAATTATTCCTATGGGCGACGAGAAGAAATTAAAGACGAACTCACGGGTCTTTTCCCTCGGGTCTTCCAGTTATTTTCTTAAATTGCCATTCATTCTCCAAACCTTAAGCTGCAGGCCGGGGCTTAGCTCTACCGCGTAATTAGGTGAATGTTCCATTGCGAATTATTACTTTTTTTATATTAACCGGCACTGTTACATGCATAGGCAGGGTGTGGTAATATTCACGTTCTCGAGACTATCATCGATGTTTTCCAACATATCTTAGAGATTTAATCATATAAGCAAAAAATATGCACATAATGGGACTAACAGCACCTTTGTAACGCCACAGTTCAACGGCGCCGGCCGGTGTGGCCAAGCGGTTCTATGCGCCACAGTCCTGAGCCGCGCGGCCGCTAAGGTCGCAGGTTCGAATCCTGCCTCGGGCATGAATGTGTGTGATGTCCTAGGTTTGTTAGGTTTAAGTAGTTCTAAGTTCTAGGGGACTGAAGACCTCAGAAGCTAAGTCCCATAGTGATAAGAGCCATGTGAACCATTTAGTTCAACTGCCGTCAGTATCATGATTGTTCTCCGTATGTGTTTCCTGAATGGCAGCGACGTCAATGTCGTAATCGTCTAGATCTTTTTGCAGGACATCAGTCTTCGCCCTGCTTGTTACTTCTATATTTAGCTGGCCAATCCTGAGGCAAGATCCAAGTTTTCTTGACAGAGGGCCATGAGAATGCAATTTCAATTAGGATGTGCTATTAACTAGCCAGGAGATCAATAAGTACATACTTTCACAAATGGAGATTACAGCCAAACCCTTACAAAGACCGAAACTACATGTTTCCATCTCAATAATAAATTAGCAAGCAAACAACTTGACGTTCGTCCCGAGGGAAATCGGCTCAGATCTAATGAGCAAAGGACCTTGGAGTCACTTTGCGCAGAGCGCTCAATTATGAACGACATCTGGAAAATACTACAGCCAAACTAAAGACGAGGAATAATGTTCTCCAGAAGCTGTGCGGAACTACTTGGGGCGCCTCGGCTGACACGCTACACACGTCGGCACTCGGACTGGTCTACTCGGGCGCGGAGTACTGCGCTCAAGTCTGGATGAATAGTTTTAACACACACACACAAATCGACGTGCAGCTGAAGAGCACGATGCGAATTGTCAGCGGAACCATATGATCAACCCCAACACATTGGCTGCCAATTCTGAGCCACATACCACCTGCGGACCTACGTCGGAAGAATGATCTTCTCCGGGAATATAGGAAGATAATCGACAACGCCCAGCTCTCTATACACTTCGACATGCCTGTCCAGGAAAGAAACAGACTTCGGTCTAGACATCGAACGATGATAACAGCCTAGGAATTGCATAGTATACACTTTAATGCAATAAAGACCTGGAGGGAACAATGGCGAGAGGTGTGCCCTGAGCATTGTCTAGCCATTCCCTGCATCACTGAGAGACAGCCCGGATATGAACTACCGCGTAAGGTATGGTCATTCCTTAACATAATACGCACAAATCACAGGAGATGTGCAGATACTCTTTACAAATGGGGAAAAACACCGACTCTCATCTGTGACTGCGGAGCCAATAGGCAGACCACCTGCCCTATCGTCCAAGAGTGCGACAGAAGAGCATTCAGTGGCAAGTTCAGCGATTTTCAGGAGGCAACAGACGACGCAAAGGACTTTATACATAATCTTGACGTTTGTATTTAATTTTATTGACCATATATAATATTGATGTTTGTATTTAATTGTATTACCCGTCATCTGTATGTTTTATACTTCTTAAATAGCATAGCCTTGTGTAAACATTTCTAAGAAGCATAAAATGATGTCCATTACCATACGCTAAGTAAATAATAATCATGCTTGCTATTAAATTAAACATACAGAGTGACAATTATTGAACTAAATGAAATAAAATCATCAGAACTTCTGAACGTTTTGCGTTACGGCGTTCAAACTGCACGGTAGGCTGCTGGGCATGGTGGGAATTAGTAGGTGCTGTACGGTTTGATGGACTCGTCAGTAAACAAAACTGTCGCATCTGGGGGACTGAGAATCCGCATTTCAGGATCGAAAAGTCTCTCTACCCTCAACGGGTGATTCTGTGGAGTGCAATGTCCAGGCACGGAATAATCGATTCGATATTCCTTGATGGCACGGTGACTACCGAACGGTACGTGAAGGTTTTACAAGATGATTTCATGCCCATTATCCAAAATGACAAGATGTGGTTAGTGCAAGGCGGAGCTCGACCCCATCGACGCAGGAGAGCCTTTGATGACCTGGAGGAGCACTCTGGGGACCGCATTCTGCCCAAAGGCCACTGGAATGGGCCTCGATTGGCCGCCGTATTCTCCAGATCTGAACATCTGCTACTCCTTTTTGTGGGACTGTCTTAAAGACAAGGTGTGCAGCATAACCTGAAAACTATTGCTGAGCTGATAACAGCCATTCAGGAGGACATCGACAGCATCGATGTTCCGACACTTCAGCAGGTCAAGCAAATTTTCGCTATTCGTCTGCACCACATCATCGCCAATGATGGCAGGCAAGTCGACCATGTCATAACCTAAACCCGAAAATCTATAGTGACGTTTACATGTTCAATAAAGTGTGTAATAATTTACATTTTTCCATGTTGTTCAATAATAGTCACCCTCTAGATACAATTAGAACAACCTCTCAAAAGTTAAAAATTTAGATTTAATCGATACTAGTTATCAAGAACCGAAATTTGAATATCAAGAACTTCATGTACAAACCTGGAGCACTCGAAACAGGACGATAACGGGACGATGTTCGTCAGGTATAGAGGTATTTTCCACTGTTTTTGTATTTCAGTAAATACTAAATACACTAATGTTCACGACCAGACGCAGAGGACCGCGCATTGTCAATAGCTCTCCGTTGTCAGCCTCTGCCATTTAGCGCCGTTCATATACTGTATGGAAAGGATTGGAATCAGTACAACGGCCATTTCGCGTTTTCAGATTTTTCACTAATGTAGCTTCTCATTTGACATCCGTAACTGTTGGAGGCCACGTTAGCTAATGTCACGCTGATTTCTTGGTAAATTTTCCATTCGCATGACTGGTGTAACGTAAGACGTATTTATGGCTGGTTTGATAATTGACGAAGAGTCCGAAATAGGTTAAAAATAAATAACTGTTCTTCCTGTGCAAAAAGAATGGTTCAAATGGGCACTATGGGACTGAACATCTCAGGACATCAGTCCCCTAGATCTTAGAACTACTTAAACCTAACTAACCTAATGACATCACATACATCCATGCCCGAGGCAGGATTCGAACCTGCGATCATAGCAGCCGCGCCGTTCCGGACTGAATCGCCTAGAACCGCTCGGCTACCGCGGCCGGCTCTTCCTGTGCAACCTAAGACGGTTTTCGTAATGGTTATTGTGATAACACCATATGTGACACCGGATCACAACAGTATCATATCACGCTGAAGAGCCAGAGAAACTGGTACACCTGTTTAATATCGTATACGGCCCCAGCGGGCACGCAGGAGTGTCGCAACACGACGTGACATGAACTCGACTAATGTCTGAAATAGCACTGGAGGGAATTGGTACATCCCGAATAAGCTCAATAATGTTCATGTCAAAAGTGTGGTAGCCAGCGGAAGTGTTTAAAAGCAGAAGAGTGTTCCTGGAGCCTTTTAGTGGCAATTCTACACGTGTAGGGTGTCACACTCCTGTTGTAATTGCGCAAGTCCGTCGGAATAGACAATGGACTTGAATGGAAGCAGGTTTGGTTTGGTTTAGTTTTTGCTTTAGGGCGCAGAAAGCAACTGGGATCATACACGCCGAGTTCAAAACTATAGAACACGATGACAGAGAGGGAGTTTAGAAACGACTATACGTCAGTCCCAATTGACATAATAGCTAAAAACAGGCACGTGGAAAAAGGGCCAAAAAAGACGCTTTACAGAAACGGGGGTCCAAAACTAAAAATTAAATGGCCTTCGCCATATTGCTTTGGCGGATAAAAAGTAAAACGCGGTCGACAGCCCGCGCGTCATTTGCTAAAACGGCCGATAACTCAGACGGAAAACTCAAGCAGGAACGTAAAGGTTAAAAAAATGGGCTTTCTATCAGTACGCGGCGGACTGTTAAAACTTTGACGCAATGTGTACAAAGTGTTGGGGTTGTGCCTCTTATCAAATGACGAGACAGGATACTTACGTACGCGTCACCTGTCAGAGACATATCTAGACGTATCAGGGGTCCCATTTCAGTCCAACTGCACACGACCCACTCCATTACAGAGCCTCCACCAACTTGAACATTCCTCTGCTGACATGCATCGTCTATGGATTCATGAGGTTGTCTCCATACCCGTACAGGTCAATACAATTTGAAACAAGACTCATCCGACCAGGCAACATGTTTATAATCGTCAAGAGCCCAAAGTCGGTGTTGACGGGCCCAGGCGAGGCGTAAAGCTTTGCGTTGTGCAGTCATCAAGGGTACAAGACTGGGCTTTCGGTTCCGAATGTCCATACCGATGATATTTTTTCGAATGATTCGCACGCGGACACTTGATGGTCATGCACTGAAATGTGCAGGAATTTGGGGAAAGGTTGCACTTCTGTCACGTTGAACGATTCTCTTCAGTCGTCGTTGGTCCCGTTCTTGGAGGATCTTTTTGCGGCCGCAGCGATGTCAGAGATTTGAAGTTTTGCCGGATTCCTTATATTCGCGGTACACTGGTGAAATAGTCGTACGGGCAAATCTCCACATCATCGCTACCTCGGAGAGGCTGTGTCCCATATCTCGTGCGCCGACTATAACACCACGTTCGTACTCACTTGACAACCTGCCATTGTGGCAGCAGTAACCGAGCTAACAACTACGCCAGACACTTGCCGACCACAGCGCAGTATTTTCCCTGTTTACACATCTCTCTATTTGGATACGCATGCCTATACCAATTTCTTTAGTGCTTCGGTGTATATGAACAGTTGCCCTGGTAAGAATATGAACACTGATGGCTTCAAATGGCTCTGAGCACTATGCTACTTAACATCTGAGGTCATCAGTCCCCTAGAACTTAGAACTACTTAAACCTAACTAATCTAAAGACATCACACACATCCATCCCCGAGGCAGGATTCGAACCTGCGACCGTAGCGGTCACGCGGTTCCGGACTGAAGCGCCCAGAAACTCTCGGCCACACCGGCCGGCAACCACTGATGTAAATTACCTTCGGAGAAATACGCTACTGGCCATTACAATTGCTACACCACGAAGATGACGTGCTACTGACGCGAAATGTAACCGACAGGAATAAGATGCTGTGATATGCAAATGATTAGATTTTCAGAGCATTCACACAAGGTTGGCGCTGGTGGCGACACCTACAACGTGCTGACATGAGGGAAGTTTCCAACCCATTTCTCATTCACAAACAGCAGTTGACCGGCTTTGCTTGGTGAAACATTGTTGTGATGCCTCGTGTAACGAGGAGAAATGCATACCATCACTTTTCCGACTTTGATAAAGGTCGGATGGTAGCCTATCGCGATTGCGGTTTTTCTTATCGTGACGTTGCTGCTCGCGTTGGTCGAGATTCAATGACTGTTAGCAGAATGTGGAATCGGTGGGTTCAGGAGGGCAATACAAAACGCCGTGCTCGATCCCAACGGCCTCGTATCACTAGCATTCGAGATGACAGGCATCTTATCCGCATGACTGTAACGGATCGTGCAGCCACGTCTCGATCCCTGAGTCAACAGATGGGGACGTTTGCAAGACAACAACCATCTGCACCAACAGTTCGACGACGTTTACAGCAGCATGGACTATCAGGTCGGATACCACGGCTGCGGTTACCCTTGACGCTGCATTACAGACAGGAGCGCCTGCGATGGTGTACTCAACGACGAACCCGGGTGCACGAATGGCAAAACGTCATTTTTTCCGATGAATCCAGGTTCTGTTTACAGCATATTGATGGTCGCATCCGTGTTTGTCGACATCGCGGTGAACGCACATTGGAAGCGTGTATTCGTCATCGCCATACTGACGTATCACCCGGCGTGATGGTATGGAGTGCTGTTGGTTACACGGCTCGGTCACCTCTTGTTCGCATTGACGGCAGTTCGAACAGTGGACGTTACACTTCAGATGTGTTACGACCCGTAGTTCTACCCTTCATTTCATCCCTGCGAAACCCTACATTTCAGCAGGATAATGCACGACCGCATGTTGCAGGTCCTGTACGGGCCTTTTTGGTTACAGAAAATGTACGACTGCTGCCCTGGTCAGCAAATTCTCCAGATCTCTCACCGCTAGAAAACGTCTGGTCAATGGTGGCCTATCAACTGGCTCGTCACAATACGCCAGTCACTACTCTTGTCGAACTGTGGTATCGTGTTGAAGCTGCATGGGCAGCTGTACCTGTACACGCCATCCAAGCTCTGTTTGACTCAATGCCCAGGTGTATCAAGGCCGTTATTACGGGCAGAGGTGGTTGTTCTGGGTACTGATTTCTCAGGATCTATGCACCCAAACTGCGTGAAAATGTTATCACATGTTAGTTCTAGTATAATATATTTGTCCAATGAATACAAGTTTATCATCCTCATTTCTTCTTGGTGTAGCAATTTTAATGGCCAGTAGTGTATTTCTAAAAATTACATAAGAATTGCTGTACATTTACTGAATGACCAAACAAGCAGTGGACGTTAGTATGTGCTGTGACGATTCTGGCACATCCAAAACGAGTTTCACTGGGTTCAGATCGTGACTTGCCCTTTGATGTATTGCCTCAAAGATACTACTTTCTGGCACGATACACTGTCATAGAGATACAAACAACAATCATCTCTTAACTGTTCCAGTACTGTACGCAATACTCAGGGTTGTAAAACGTGTTCACATCCTTTCGCATTTAGCGTGTTCTTCAGCGCCACTACGGGACCACACGCTAGCCGCGAGAAAACCCCCATATCGTAACAGCACCTCTTCTGTACTTCACTGTTGGCACTAAAAATTGTGGCAGCTAAAGTCCTCCAGTCATTTGGCAATCCATACCCTCCCACTACGTTGCCACAGGGTGTGATGTAATTAACGACAGCAAATCATTCGTTTACAGTCATCCACTGTCCGGAGGCATCGTTCTTTACTGCACCTCAAGCGTCACTTAGCGCTGTGTTTCTCATGAGGAACTGCTCGACAACTGGGCACCATTCTTCTTCACATTCAACTTTTTAACATGGGCAGCGATTGCGGTAGATGTTCATGGTAAACTGGACTTGAATAAATAATCAAACAGCTGTTAATTTATGTTTATTCAGGCTAGAGGCTTCGCTGCGTTAAAACAGCATTTTCAGGCGATAAGAAAAGCATTCTTATACCCTACATCATTAAAAAAATTAAGGACGGCCAATAAAAACAAACCTGAAGATATGGCTTTCGTGGGATCAAAAGCCTCTAAATATTTAATGAAACATTGTCTCTGGTAGGTTGCACTGTAATTTACTGAAAGGGGTATTTTACTTTATTAAAACCGTGCTATTAGCTAATTTCGGATGTGAGTCATTATCAAGCACGATTGCTACGTACTGTATTACATATCGTGCTCAAGAGCACTCACAGCTGAAATTAGCTAACAGCAAGATTTTAATAAAGCACAATACAACCTACCACGGGCAATGTATTCTTCTTTAACCTAAATGAACAGTACATGCAGTAGTCTCATATAGATAACTAATTCGTAATTTTTTCTTAATCCATTAATTATATAGACTGCAAGAATGCTTTACTTTCCATGCAGTATCGCCTGAAGTTCCTGCCTTATCGCAGCGAATGCGGTCGTGTGAATAAATAATCAATTAAAACCTGTCAGCTATTTTATTTGTGTGCAATTTACCCATTCTTTTTAACACTCTACGCATAGTCATTGTGCTCGCTGGGCCACTGGTAGCATTTTGAGACTCACTTCACTGGTTTCATGTGAATTTTTACCCTCTGCAATGCTCTCGGTCCTTTCCCGCCAATACATGCTGTCTGGGTACTATTGAGCAGAAGGCGTACACCGCATAAAAAAGTCGGTGTTCCTATCTGCATTATCTTGTGTGTAAGTGTATTTATTCGAATGCTATTGGTCCATTTCCTCCCCCCCCCCCCCTATCAATCTCCTCCTCCCGCTCTCGCTGTTCATCATCTTCCACAATCTCCCTCTGTTTTTCTCCATTCCCTCCTCACCCATCTCTCTTCTCCCTGTTCTGTCCATCACCCCTGTCTCGGTAAATCTCCTCCTCTGCACCCTCTCGCTGTGTATTCCTTCTTCACACTCTTTCTGTCCATCCTCCTCGCCCCTCCCACTGTTCATCTCGTCCACCGCCTTTACTCCCTCCACCTACTCTTTATCTATCTAGGATACTATAGAACATGTCTCTTCTACTACAAGCCATTGGGTTCCTTCTTTTTGGAGAAGATAGTAAGCTCTCAGGAAAGTAAATATAAAAAAAAACAGTAAATATAGGTTCTAATGCACTTCTTCAGTAGGAGAGGTGTGTTTCATAGCATCGTAGATGAACAAGTATTCACAGCTTTTTAAGATATGCGTTTCAGGGCACATCTTTACCAAATGTTTTTTTCTGATTTTTGTCCATAGTACCGCGTCTGAAGTTTCCAACCTTACAGTTTTAGCAACAACAGTACCGGTACATGTATTCCATTGTCGGAGGTATTAGAACAATTTTCCTTTGTAGCTTACGACTCGATCGTTTCTAGACTAGGATCTCCTTCCTCAAATTCTTACATTTATCCTTCTCTATTATCGCCGAAAGTTTGTAACATCATCACGGAATCACATTGTATATTGCACATGTAAGTGTCTAATTCTCTGCCGATTTACAGCTCACGACTCCAGACAGTATGTTAAATTTATCTGTGTTGCTCATCAGTGTGGCCTTACCTGAGGTCCCACATCACGTTGACAGAGTTAGGCTAGGGTGATACATTGTTCAGCACAAATAACTGACATTTTGCGCTTCATATTTTTAAAAGTATTCCAATGAAATACAGGAAACAAATTATTACGTCACCCCTTCTCATCCACATCTCGATCCCTAGTAACAGTGTGGAATCCAGCTACCACGCTAATTTTCACAAATAATAACTCACCAGCGAAAAATGCGCATGTTCCTGTTTATTTAAAAGACTCACTTAAAAGTAAGATACCAGCGGCCTCATTCTGTCTTCCTCATCACCTTTTAAATTTTTCTCAAAAATTTTGCCATGCAGACATATTCTTACTTTTTTTAACGTGCAGATCACCTGAAACCCCGAAAGAACCTCTACCTGTAACTCATTCATGTCCATAGTCCATAGTTGAAAGTCGCTCGTACCCATCCACTCCGAGTTGCCCTTTATCACTAACTAATTCAGCCCAACTCACTCTCATCTCTCTGAACCTCTCCGTCATCGTCTCCTGTGTCACAGCCACAGTCAATTTCCTTCTGTCCTACTACTACACCCTCCCGTCATTGTCACTGTCTCCCTCTTGCTCTCTCTTGCTTCTAATATCTCATTCCTTCTGCTGCTGTACTTCCCACTCTCACTACCTTCTCTTCCTCGTTGTTATTCTCATATATTATGTCTCTCATTACTCTGGTTCTCACCCACTTCCACATACTGCTTCATTTTATTCATCCCTCCTGGTGCTTTCTCCTTCACTCTTTTCCTCTAACACTGTCAGCTATGTTCCACTGCCACTGTGGACCTCTCTTTCCCTCGGGCTGCCATTTTCTCCTTCGCTCTTTCTGTTACATAACCAGTGTCTACCATCCTCCAGTATTTATTACTTTCCGTCTCTTTGTCACTGATACTGTCTTCTTATGTCTCAGCATGAAACAATGGGTATATTTTCGCATAACAAAATTTTAGGAGAAAATTTTTAAACGTGCTGAGAAACGTAAAATGAGGCAGCTGGTTCCCCACTTTTTAATCAAATTTTATCTGCTGCAGCAGTGCTTCTAACTCTTGTGAAGAGAAATGTATTGGTCAATAAAATTTATGTAGTTTACTTACGCGAAGCTGAAATAACGCAGAACTAATTTTATATATCAGATCCGATTTTACGTGCACAAAATTTTTGCGTGTGTTTCAGTACTACAGCATAGGGTTTCCAGATGATAACGGAGTCATTTTACAGCTTATTTCTCCGTGCTACGTCACTTTATAAACTACGTTTTCACTGACAGCGGATTGTCTGTTAGTATTTTACGTGTGCAAGTAGGATAAATTGGAACCTATGTATCACGGGAACGGATAAAGATATGATGAAACTTTACAGGACGATTAGATATCGGGATATTAGGAATACATCACAATAATTACAACAAATTGCTGCGCATTTGTCTCGGAATCCACAGCTGGGTTTTTGGTACCCCAAAAACAAGTTTTGGGCGTTTCTCTACAACGGACAAGGATTTTTGTAAACGGGAAGGTGGCACTTCTAGATAATTGCTTAGAGAACATACCGTTAAAATTTGAGCAATTTGCTGCGCTTATTTATTATTTAAATACCTGTTCGTACCATATTTTATGTGTAGACCTAACGTAAATTTTAACTGCTGTATTTTAGGAAGATACAACCGTAGTCTAGTCTTTAACTAGTAATCAAAATGTACTCGGCCCCTAGTTAGAAACACGCCACCCCTGAATTTTTTATTAGTAATCAGCATTGGCGGTCGAATACATCCGGCACAAGAAGTCAATTTAATTCGACCCACGGCCTTGTCAAAGAGGGTGAAATACCGGACAGAGGTTCAGGGCACTCTCTTGTCTTTGGTGTGGATAACTGCTCCTAAGACGGAAGAATCAGCTATGATCAAGGGCCTGGAGATGCAGAGAGCAATGTTAACCACTGCATTAAAGACACATTACGTGCATTCACAGGACATGTGGCCTTAACTGAAAATGTGTCATGATGATCTCTCCTTCGGTAAACGATTCCAGAATAGTCCCCCATTAGGATCTCCGGGAGGGGTCTTGTAAGGAGAGAGGAGAGGTGACCAAGAAGAAAAGACTGAATAAGTAAAGACAGGAAACTTCATACAGAGTCGAGGAGGGAGGGGGGGGGGGGGGGGTGGAATGTCAGAAGCTTGAACGTGGTAAGGAATCTAGAATATCCGAAAATGGAAATGCGAAGGGTCAATCTACGTGTAGTAGTGTTCAGTGAAGTGAAATGGAAAGAAGACAAGGATGGAGTAATATCAACAGCAGCAGGAAATGGTATAAAGGGAGTAGATTCGCTATGAATAGGAAGGTACGGCAGAAAGAGTGTTACTGCTAACAGTTCAGTGATAGGGTTGTTATTATCAGAATCGACAGGAAAGCAACAACGACGAGAGTTCTGGTATACATGCCGACGTTGGAAGTTGAAGGTGAAGAGATAGACAAAGTGTATGAGGATATTGAAATGGTAATACAATATGTAAAGGGGATGAAAATTTAATAGTCATGGGAGACTGGAATTCAGCTGTAGGGGAAGAAGAAAAGGTTACAGGAGAATATGGGATTAGGACAAGGAATGAGTGAGGGGAAAGACTGAGTTTCGTAATAAATTCCAGGTATTTGTTTTTTCTCTTTTTGCGTCATCAGTATTCTGACTGGTTTCATGTAGCCCCCCAGGGATTCCTCTCCTTCATTCCAGAGTAACACTTGCAACCTATGTCCTCAATCATTTGCTGGATGTATTCCAATCTCTCTCTTCCTGTACAGTTTTTGCCTTTTACAGCTCCCTCTAATACCACGGAAGTCATTCGCTGATATCTTAACAGATGTCCTATCATCTTGTCCCTCCTCCTTGTCAGTGTTTTCCACATATTCCTTTCCTCTCTGATTCTGCAAAGAACCTCTTCCTTCTTTTCCTTTTCAGTCCAGCTAATTTTCAACACCACATCTCAAATGCTTCGATTCTCTTCTGTTCCGGTTTTCTCAAAGTCCATGTTTCACTACCAGACAACGCTGGGCTCCTAAGGTACATTCTCAAAAGTTTCTTTCTCAAATTAAGGCCCATGTTTGATTCTAGTAGACTTCTCTTGGCCAGGAATGCCCTTTTTCCAGTGCTAGTCTGCTTTTGATGTCCTCCTTGCTCCATCCGTCACTGGTTATTTTGCTGCCTAGGTAGCAGAATTCCTTAACTTCGTCTACTTCGTGACCATCAATCCTAGTGTTAAATTTCTCGCTGTTCTCATTTCTACAACTTCTTATTACGTCTTCCTTATCTTGTAATTCTTCTTCACTTTCACTCTGGATAGCAATGTCGTCAGCGGATTGTATCATCGATATCCTTCCACCATGAATTTTAATTCTACTCCAGCACATTGCTTTTATTTCGATAGCTGCTTCTTCGACGTACTAATTGAACAGTAAGGGCGAAAGGCTGCATCCCTGTCTTACACCCTTTTTAATCCGAGCACTTCCTTCTTGGCCGTTTACTCTTATTATTCCAGCCAGTAATAGCGATTACACTGTTCAAGAAGCACTAGAGGAACAGGTATACTTGGAAAAGTCCGGGTGATACGGGAAGATTTCAGTTAGATTACATCATGGTCAGACAGAGATTCCGAAATCAGATACTGGGTTGTAAGGCATACGCTCAGATCACAATTTGGTAGTGATGAAGAGTAAGCTGAAATGTAAGAGACTAGTCAGGAAGAATCAGTATGCAAAGAAGTGCGACATGGAAGTACTAAGGAATGACGAGATACGCTTGACATTCAGTAAGGTTATAGATACAGCAATAACGAATGGCTCAGTGGGCAGTAAAGGTGAAGTGGAATCGACATCTCTAAAAAGGACAATCACAGAACTTTAAAAGAAAAACATAAGTACAAAGAAGGTAACTGCGAAGAAACCACGGGTAACAGAAGAAATAGTTTAGTCGATCGAAGAAAGGAGGAAGTGGAACAATTTTCAGGGAAATACAGAAATAAAAGTAGTTCAAGAATGTTGTTAATACACTGGTGACAAAAATTAAAGCAGCAAACCATTATTTCCCCGTCCTGTGTTTAATTCACGATATAATCATACAAACTGTCGACAGATGTCCTTACAATCGCGTCCTGCACGGAAGATGGCATTCTGGTCGACGATGACGTCAGCGCACCTATCAAACGGTATAGTGCTCGCCCGGTATTCCCCCGTCCACAATCGCTGAGTACACAGTCACAGACGGTACAGTACGGTACAGAAAAGACGCATATCAGGCTCTCTGCGGTAGAGGGCCACCGAAGAATGGAAGCAGGATAGTCGCAAACTGATGTGCCCCGATGGCTTAATGTGAATCGTTCTGTTGTTTTTCTTATGTGGTGACGGTTAATAGAGATCGAAACAATATAAGACCAGGTCGGGGCCGACCACGTGTAACATCAGAAGGAGAGAACGGTTATTTGGCTGCAAGGGCACGTTACCGCCTCAGTACTGCACGGCAACTGGAATCTGACCTCGCAGTATCCACTTGGCGTGTTGTGGCGAGGCAAACGGTGTACATAAGGCTTCAGCAGAGTGGTCTTTATTGTCGGAGACCTCCTGTATGTGTATCCCTGAAGTGTCTTCACAGAAGGGAACGTGTAGACTGTAGTCGTCAACATGCCACCTGGACGGTAGAAAAGTGGGGCAATGTTGTTTTCACAGATGAATTCCGATTGTTCTGGAGAGTGATTCTCGACGCATTCGCTTCTGAAGGAAAGTGGAATACGATTTTGGGACCAGAACATTGTGGAAGGAGCCCGAAACCCAGAAGGATCCCTAATGGTGTGAGCAGGGATTATGCTGACCACTCGAACACCACTTGAAGAAATTGTGCAAGTGAATGGTCAAGGTATAACAGCTGTCAGGTATCGTGACGATGTCGTGGGACCTCATGTGTAGTTGTTGGCATGTGTTGTGGTCCCAGACTCGGTGTTGCTGGGAGACAATGTATAGTGCACGCGTCGTTGATGTTTTCCTGGAAACTGAAGATACTTCACGATTGACGAAACCTGCTCGCTCTCCCGATTTGAATGCCGTACAGTATGCCTGGGATGCACTAGGGAGTCGGGTTGCATCACGTCAACATCCACCAACCACCCTCCAAGACTTGTGGGCAACTCTGCAGGAAGAATGGGCGTTATTAACTCAAAATGAGATTGATGACATTCAGAGAATGTCCCGCCGTTTGTCAGGTCTGTGTTGCTGCCAGAGGTGGTCTCACAACCCACACTGAGCGTACTAGCCAGTTGTCGGACTGTGTGAGTAAATCCGTTAAAAAAATTTGAGAAAAAACGAAGAACATTTCTGTCTACCTTTATGCATTTTGTACTTATTTACGTTCTGTATTCCTTACACTCTTTCTAGTTTATTGTCACCTGATTATACTGTTTTGTGGCAAAATAAACGCAAAATTTCGGTTTATTGAATTAATTTTGGACAACAGTGTACGAAGTGCAGGGAAGGTAAGACGAAATGGCTACTTGAAAAATGTGAAAAAAATCGGAAAAGAAATGACTGTCGGAAGGACTGATTCAGCATATAGGACAGACAAACATCCTTCGGTGAAGTTCAAAGCAAAGCGTGTAACATTAAGGGTAAAACGGGAATTCCACTGTTAAATTCAGAGGAGTGAGCTGATAGGTGGAAAGAGTACGTGATGGCCTCTATGAAGGCGAAGATTTGTCTGATGTGACAGAACAAGAAATAGGAGTCGATTGAGAAGGATAGGATTGGAGGGCTTAAGCTCAAATAAGGCAGAAGAGATAGATAAAATACCATCACAAATTCTAAAATTATTGGAGGGAGTGGTAACAAAACGACTATTCACGTTCGTGTGTAGAATGTATCAGTCTGGCGTAATAGCATCCGACTTTTGTAAAAATATCATCCATACAATTCCGAAGACTGCAAGAGCTGGCAAGTGCGAGAATTATCGCACGATCAGTTGAATAGCTCATGCATCGAAGTTGCTGACAAGAATAATGTACATAATAATGGAAAAAAATTGGTTTTGGATGACTACCAGTTGGGCCTTAGGGAAGGTAAAGGCACCATGAGGCAATTTTGACGTTTCGGCTGATAACGGAAACAAGACACGTTCATAGGATTTGTCGACGTGGATAAAGCGTTCTAGAATGTAAAATGGCGCAAGATATTCGAAATCCTGGGAAAAATAGGGGTAAGCTATAGGGAGAGACGGCTAATATACAATATGTACAAGAGCCAAGAGGAAATAATAGGAGTGAACGACCAAGAACGAAGTGCTCGGATTGAAAAGGGTGTAAGACAGGGATGTAGTCTTTCGTCGCTACTGTTGAATCTGTACATCGAAGAAGCAATTACGGAAAAAAAGAAAGGTTCAGGAGTGTGATACAAACAAAAGTGAAAGGATATCAATGATACGCTTCGCTGATGAAATTGCTGTCCTGAGTGAAAGTGAAGAAGAATTACATGATTTCCTGAATGGGACGAACAATCTAATGAGTACAGGATATGGACTGAAAGTAAATTGAAGAAAGACAAAAGTAATGAGGAGCTGCAGAAATGAGAGCAGGACTGAATGTCACGAAGTAGATGAAGCTAAGTTCCACTACCTAGGCTCCAAAACAGCCAATGACGGACGTAGCTAGAGGGCATCTAAAGCAGACTAACACTGGCAAAAAGGGCATTCCTGGCCACGAGAAGTATACTAGATCAAACACAGGCCTTAATTTGAGGAAAAAAATTCTGAGAATGTACGTTTGGAGCACAGAATTGTATCGTAATGAAACATGGACTGTTTGAAAACCGGAACAGAAGAGAATCGAAGTACAGAGATGTGGTGCTCTAGACGAATGTTGAAAGTTAGGTTGAGTGATAATGCGAGGAATGAGGAGGTTCTTAGCAGAATATAAGGAATGTACGGAGAAGACTGACAAGGAGGAAGGACAGGAAGATAGTAAATCTGTTAAGGGATCAGGGAATGACTTCCATGGTACTAGATGGAGCTGTGGAGGGGGAAAACCGTACAGGAAGAGAGAGAGATTGGAGTACATCCAACAAATAATTGAGGATGTAAGCTGCAAGTGCCATTCTGAGATGAAGAGGTTGGCACAGCAGAGGAATTTGTGGTGTGCCACATCAAACCAGTCAGAAGACTTATGACCCCCCCCCCCCAAGAAAAAGCCGTTCTGAAAAGGTATGAAGATATCAAGAAAATTTCCAGGGCTGTTCGAATATATCATCAAAAATTCAACCATTTGTTATGTGTAGTCGTCTTCGAATCCTCAGCCAGGTTTTGGTCCGCTGGTGATGGCGAAAGTGTACTAAAGAGCCTTTTATAGCGTTTCCCAATGAACCACCCATGAACTAATACTGCCTCCCTCAGTCGATTTTCTCCCTTTGGCTAAGCAGGAGGGTGTGTCTAAGATTCATCCTTTGGCGATGTACTGTATGACAGTGACTAAGATGATCCCTCTGTTGGGTATACAACTGATCTGTAACCCAAGGTCTATCCAAAACCCTTGACTCTGCCGTTTTATCGCCAGTAGGACCTGATGTATGAGCATCCCATTTTGTATGTATGGCCTTTTTGGAACATGTTATGTACACATGCTGTCGCATGCATACCGATAATTTATGTTAAGTATTTAAAAAAGGAAAATTTTAGAAAATGTTTGAAGCTTAAACGTTGTCGAGAGTCGCTAAGAGGTCTCATTGTGATATTCTCATTGAATGTGTTCTGGGTATTTGCACACAGTAAGTTAGGTTTGTATTTCACCCCCATCTCTAGCACCTTTGAGACGCAGGAGGTATTTAGTCGCACAGCGCTTCCTTCCAGATAAAAAGTGAAGTGTGTACTGTGTTTGGTTGAAATCGATCCAGCGGTTTAGGAGGAGATGTGGGACATAAATGCATACAAACATAAATAATTAAATATCTACTTTTCATATAACATTGAAAAGTGTTAGGGTTGTAAGTAGAGGAACTACGATTGACGACTGTTGACAGGGCACTGAACAATATTTCATCACTGTTTACTTCATTTGCAGACTAATAATTACAGCTATTACGTATAGTGTGTTTCTCGGTTGCTTAGTATCTTCAACGTTTAGCTTCCCTGGGCCAGCAGGTCACGTATTGGAGTGTAGATACGTGGACATGTGACGGAAAGTCTACACCGACAGGTGTAGTCCACTTCATGCGGCACTTACGACCGAGCAGAAAACATCAGGTAGTGAACTCAGTGATGTGTTTGCAGGACAGACACAAAGAAATAATACTAACACTCAGAAGTGGGTGCATGTTAAGGTACAATTTATCAAAATAACTGTACCTATACCCTTAACAACGTATATCGAGATTTGTCAAAGATTTTTTACATTATACGGTGGTCCTGAATCAGGTTTTTGCTTAACAGTGTTGACGTCTGCTGGAGATTTAAAACTGTGCCCGCGAAGAGGTCGGCCTTACGGTGGCAAGTAAGGCGGAGCCTCTGGCCTGTCCAGCGCCACAATGCAGCTGTCGCGGCAAGTTGCTCGCTGAATAGCCGGCCCCTGGCTGCTAACTGTAGCTTCCTCGCTCCCTCGCGCCATTGTCACGCGCCGCGGGCGTCGGCGCATTGTTCTGCTACGCAGTGCCGTAGTGCGGGCAGCCCGCGTCACAGGCGCTCGCGAGGCGGCCGGCTAGCTAGGCGCCAAGTGGTTGCAGCAGAAGCGGCGGCGGCCTGCCTTTGTTTTCTCGGCGGGCGCAGCCTCTGCCTCGCGGCCGTGCTGCTCCGCTGTAAATTCGGGCCGAGGCGAGCCGAGGTACCACCCCGCCGTCTGGAGTTGCGTGAAACTTTAACGGCGACGAGCAACAACCGAGGAACCGGCCCGGCTAATTTGGCTGCGCGCCGCCAGACTGCGCGGCGTTGCCGTCAGAAGGCGTTCCGCGCAGCAGCAGCGGCTCTGACGTATGGCCTTCTGCCCGCGGGCCGAGAGAAATACTCCCGCGCGCAGCTGGCTTAATTAATTCGCGATAAAACTGCAGCTGAAACGTTGCCCGGGAAGGACGGCCGACATAATTTCGACTCACTTCAAGGCGGCCGTTTCTTATCCTGTTAGGGCGGCGAGACTGTCAGACAGCGATACGGAGGTCGTACGTTTCGGCGGTAATTGCCTTGCTCGAGTGTTAGCCCTGCTCTGCAAAAGAAGATTCGAGTTTCCACTACGCCATTTAGGGATCTCTTGTCCCACTTCTTGGCGAAAGGCCACAGTGAAGCGAGTACATGCTCTTTTGCTACCAAATGAAAGTCTCTCTTGTCTAGCGTTCCTGCCATCTAGAGGTTTGCTATTTTTCTGTATTTTTCTAGCTTAGCGTCCGCTGCTCAGATTCGTTTTGTTTTTCTCTAATCCAACCTTTACATTAATCGGAAATATGCAGCACCTTCAAAAGTTTTCACACTAATTGATATCACAGAATCATGATTTTTTCTTAATGTACTTATGACCAAAAAGAGATTCTGATAGCTGAAGTCCAGGGTAAAAAAAACGAAAGTAGCGTATAGCATCTTGGGCCGGGAGGCCCCCACTCGGGGAAGCTCGTCTGCCAAGTGCAAGTCTTATTTCATTCGACGCTACATTGGGCGACTAGCGCGCCGGTAATGTGGATGAAATGATGATGAAGACATCACACCACCCAGTCCACGGGCGTAGAAAATCTCCAACCCGGCCAGGAATCGAGCCCGGGCTCATATGCATGGGAGGCAAACAAGTTACCTCCCAGCTAAGCAGGCGGACGGAGTCCAAGGCTTTTGTTAATCATGCCTTTTGCGTTCTTCCGGTGATATTTCCATAGAAACGTTCCTCCCCTGACACATGAATCTTATGTATTACCGAGAAGTGAAATACAAATTTCCAAGTTTTAGTTTTAAAAATGCTTTGGAATTAAAATATTTTCATGATACACTTCAGTCTCTATTTGAGCCCACTTAACGGTTGAATTTCGAAAAAGTAGTAGAATGCGTATTTTTTTTTTATTTTCAGCAAAGAAGCCAAATACAATTTTCAGGGATTGAAACATGCTTTCATACTGAAATATTTCCATAAAAACTTTAATCCCCCATTTTACTCTATAGGGGTTGTATTTCCAAAAGCAATGGAACATATTTTTATTCTGAATTTCCAACCAAGAAGACAAATTCAAATTTTGATAGATTTAGATTTAAGAATGATTCCGCAATGAAACTGTTTCTTCAAATAATTCATCCTCTTCTTCACCCCCATAGGAACTGAATTTCCAAAAACGCTGAAACACCTATTTTTTTTAATTTCCGACCGAAAAGTCAAATACCAATTTTCGTAGTTGTAGCTTCAAAATTGTCTTAATACCAACTTTTTTTTGAAAGAAAGAATCTTTCATCCCATATTTCATCTCTCCTTCATCTCTCAGGTTTATAGTTGCCATAACTGCCCATATATATATATATATATATATATATATATATATATATATATATATATATATATATATATATAACCTTAATAACGACATGGTTTCGCAAAGCCTTTCATCCACTATTTCACCCCCTTAGGGATGGAATATCGGAAAATCCCTCCTTAAATGACGCGTACAGTATAAGATTAAAATGCGCTGCAAATTTTAATTTTGTATCCATTGTGGTTTGGACTTGGCGATGGCGATTGGGGGAATCAGTCAGTCGTCATATAGCGTTTTACATTTATGGAAGATTTATACATTTAATAAATAATAATCTGCAGTAGGCTGTAACGTTATATTTATTTAATGTTTTATCTTGCTATGAGGTGCGTAAATTGTTAGTTATACAAGCGATGCATGCACACAATGTAGTGCTTTTCCGTGTTGGTTTTACAAGTGCTTGACAGTGACAAGTAGACGAAATTAGCTAATCGCACGGTTAAATAAAAATCAAGTTACAGCTTACTACAGACTATGTTTACGCTTATAAGCATCTGGAGGCTGATGATCCCCACAAATACAAAATTTATACATTTTTTTTTTCATTGGCAAAAATTAGATATTATCAGACATCCCCAATAAGTCAACACTGCAGTATATGTGGTACATGACATACAGGTTGAGTCGCTTAAGATGTGACACCCCTCTCATTTCGTGAATGGTTTAGAATACGGAGAGAAAGTTATCTACAAATCATAATAGACTATTAATTTTGATGTCCTCCAATCATATTATTGAAGAAAGTCCCAAGATGTCGTAAACTGATACAGAAAATAGCCGTTTCGTTCAGATTGGCTTCATAGTCATGCTGTTGTGGAGCAAGTCCTTTCTTTGCGCACTGTCCATGTGGTACAACTGCTGAATGCCAACGTAAGATCCAGGGAGTATCTTTGGCCCTGCAGCCTAAAAAGCTGTTTGGCTGGTGAGGTTAGACTGCCCGGTAATGTGGGCTGCAGGATGTACGAGTACTTTCTACCAGTAGAGGCCGCCGTGTCTTCACCGAGGCAATAAAACTGGTCGGGACACAATCGCAGTACGTTCTGATGCATGTTCTCATCTGTGCTGTTTGGTTTTGAGGTTACCTACAAGAATTAGCGTCTTAGCTTGGCATATAACACCTCAGTTACTTCAGAGTTATACTTTGTCTTTCTCTTGAGTGAAACATTGAAATATTACTTGTCTGACAAGAAGATAAAGCGGAGTTATTTTAATGATGGGAGCAGAGACGGTAACACAAGGTAACAAATTTTTTTTGAAAAACCTTTTTTTTTACTTTGATAGATGATCTTTATAGATTTTTATGAGCTGAATCCAATTCTAGCGTTAATTCTTTTGTATCACCCATAGTTTTCGAACAATATGCTTTTCACTATATAGTATAAAAATCCTATGCTATACGGTAAATGGGGAAACTAATGAAACGCATTGTTAGAACAAAAGTGTGGTTTGTATTTACAGTAAGCTACTTAAAACAATGAAATGTGTTAATAGCGGTTTCACTTGTCAGCTGGAATTGGTTTGTATTTTCTTTCTCTTTTTCTTTGAAGCTTCTTGCGTGCTGACAAGAAGATAAAGCGGCGTTATTTTAATGATGGGAGCAGAGACGGTAACACAAGGTAACAAATTTTTTTTGAAAAACCTTTTTTTTACTTTGATAGATGATCTTTATAGATTTTTATGAGCTGAATCCAATTCTAGCGTTAATTCTTTTGTATCACCCATAGTTTTCGAACAATATGCTTTTTACTATATAGTATAAAATCCTATGCTGTACGGTAAATGGGGAAACTAATGAAACGCATTGTTAGAACAAAAGTGTGGTTTGTATTTACAGTAAGCTACTTAAAACAATGAAATGTGTTAATAGAGGTTTCACTTGTCAGCTGGAATTTGTTTGTATTTTCTTTCTCTTTTTCTTTGAAGCTTCTTGCGTAGCTTTTTCTACGATGAATCGCTTGCTGAACTTCTCTGTGAAGTGAGCAACAGTTGTCCCCCATCATATTGGTAGCGTTCTTGAACCACTTTACTGTCTTGGTGAAAACGCTATCCTTGCTCCTCACTAGCATCTCCCATATTGTCTGGGAAGTAGTCAAGGTGACTGTTCAAAATGTGAAATTTCAGGCTCATTAAACGTCTTAAGGTCTTAAACTTTAAAATTGTAGCAATAATAGAAATATATTCTGGGTCTTCTACATGTCCTAAGAACTTTATAACGACTTGCTTGAATGATGTCGATGATTCTTTCTCATTTAAGGTCATTGTGGATTCAAAGTTAACATAAAACATCAATTTTCTAATGTCAGGTCCGAAAAAGAAGCCTTCTTTTAGTTTAGCTTCTGAAAGGTGTGAAAACTTTTGGCAGAGATACTTAAAACATGGTCCATCTTTAGGCAAAGCCTTTCCAAACTGTTTCATTAAGCCTAACTTCAAATGTAGGGGTGGTAGTAGTACGGTTTTGTTTTCTGGCTCTACAAGGTTTTTGCGTAGAATGTTCTTCTCACCAGGTTTTAAAAACTCCCTCCCAGGCCAGTTCTTTTTGCACCAGTGTTGATCCCTAGCTCTAGTGTACCATTCACACAAGAAACATGGAAATTTGGTAAAGCCACCTTGCTGGCCAAAGAGCATACATGTTACTTTTAGATCGCCACATATCATCCAACCATGAGCAGAATATCCTGCTTTATTTGGCACTATTTCTAGGTTTTCATAGCTTTCTTCCATATGTACAGAATGTCCAACAGGTAAAGAGGCATACATGTTACCATTGTGTAATAAAACAGCTATTAGGCTACTTTTGGATGAATCAATAAACAGCCTCCAGTCTTCCTTTTTGTATTAAATATCAAACTCATTCACCGGACCGGGAATATCTGAGCAGTACACTAAATCACCTTCTTATCGAAAAAGCTTGGAAAACTGCTGTTCTCTCTTTCTACACAGGTATATGCTGTTTCCAGCTGCCAATAAGTTTTTTTCTTTTAATCAAGAGCCAAGCAATTCAGCATTTTCTTTCGTTAAGCACAGATCCCTAACCAAATGGGTCTGAGTAAACTATTTGGGCTCTAGACTCTCTGTATTACGAGGGAATTAATCATCATCTGGATCATCTAAATCAGATTATACATATGAAAATACTTCTGTTGGAATAGAATTTAAATCATCTGGTGGTTCTGGAACTGACATATCTACACCATGCCCTGCTGGTCGGATGGTGGACGGAAGGTTAGGGTAGCATATTACCTTCTTGTTTTTCGAATTATGACCAGTAATACCAACACTGCAAAAGTAGTAATCATCAGAATGATTTCTTTGCTCCCTCCATATCATAGGAACAGCAAACCTAAAGGCTTTTTTCTCCTTTTTGGACCATTTTCTTAGATCTTCAACACACACGTAACATACCTTATGCGGAGCCCATGATTTATCTTAATCACAAAGTTTATATCCAAAGTATGATAGATAAACAGTTTTCGTAAAGTATGTAATATTTCTTTGGTGTTTCTTAATCACAAATTCAACACAGATATAACAAAAACTGTCAGCAGAGTTTTTAAAACCACTATTAGCCGTTGTACTGAGCATATGTACAGGAAACGGGAGAGTGTGGTTAGCTTAATAGTGAACTAAACACCATCTGTTAACACAAAAATAGTATCGACCTTTCTTTGCCAGCAATTGTTTTTCAGCCGTGTTACCAACGTCATCTACATTCATTACACCTCCTTTTTAAATTATTTTAACTATATAAAAGCTGTTAAATTCTTTAAAAACTGCTTAATTTAATTAATTTAACTGTAAAATGTGAAGAAATGGTAGATGATAGAGTTTTTTAAGTATCACATTTGGATTTCCCACCCTAAAAAACATAAGAATAAGGTATTTTCAGCATAGAAGTGTTTCTGTCGTTGGCCTGTGTAATCAGCGTAGTCCGTAATTGTTGCATTACTGTTAAGAGGGTGACGCGTGACTGAGGGAAGAAATACCAGTATTTCGATGCCACTGTCTTAGTAACACTGCAATGAGTCTTTAAAAGGTACCAGAATTAGTAAAATTAATCGAGAATAAATGCAGGTTGCTTTATTGAGCATTCAGGGCTGCAGCAATGGCGGCCGATCAATAGCATCACTCCAAATTTCGTTCGTCACTCATTGTTACATAGCTGTAAAAACATTTTAAATCAGTTTACGACAAGGAAGCTCTTGGCCACTCGTCTCGTATAGGATGCTCGAGGGATGTTGCGTTCTCGGAATGCTGTACAACAATTCAAACAAATAACGTTAGTAGTTTTATTTCAATAAATCAGATTGACAATACTTAACTCTGGAGTTACATCGGCGTTGCAAGCGATGCGCTACATGCAACCAGTAATATTCTTCGCTATAGACAAAGTCCAAACAAGCAACGGATATGGACCACTAATAACTGTTCTCGTAGCACAGTATACTAAGCCGTGCTAATACTCTGCGAATACTGTCCACTAGTGTTCGGTCGAGGTTGGCAGGAGCGGCGCTTATATTCACTTCTTGCAGAAGTCGCTACTGTGTGGGGCCGTTCTTGTCAACTGGCTATTGGATGACGTTACCTCACCGCCTTCTCTGGTCTCCCGTTCTTCCTCTTCGTTCCGGCGCTTGTGGTTGCTCCAGAACATTCCTCACCCCCAAATCAACGGCCCATCGTGGTGTAGGGAGTTGCGAGCACGGCGGGGGATGCAAGAGTGTGGGAGCAACGTCGGGACGGAAGCTGTGGTGCAGGGGACGTCAAGCTTCCGGCCGTACCACGCCGTGTGGCCTGCACTCAGGCAGAAACGTCCCCCTGAAAACCAACAGTAGGGTACGCCTCCTCCTCCTGCTGTCGTGTACCAGAAGAAGAAGGCGGCGACTGCTGTGGTGTGGGAGGGTCCAGCTCCATCGGTAGGATGAGAGAAGGCGGAGGAGGCGAAAGCTGATGAGAGAAGGCGGAGGAGGCGAAGGCTCCGTCTCCATGGGGTCGTCCCGCAGTGTCGTGATGACACCCTCCGGCGGCTGCTGTGGCCACGCTGTCCTCTGAGCCCGTGAATCTGGGGGAAGAGAGACTGAAATATCATTGGGTTCATGACAGAGGCGAAGTTGATTTTGATGGCGGCGCTCCAAGCCATCTGGACCTGCAAGAAGACATATGCAAGCGCCAAGCCGAAGGAAAACCTTTCCTCGCACCCACCGTCTGCTGCGACAATATCATGCGGCGCGAAGCGATACCTGCGGCCTTCCGTCGGCGCCGTATGCTGAGGAGAGTGGAGCAGGTAGAGCAGCGTGCGATGGCGGCGACCGTGAATCATTTCCGCCGGCGATGGTCCATCTCGTGGGTGCGAACCATACGAGGCGAGAAACAATAGCAATGCTTGAACCCTGGTGTGTGTGGAGCGAACTTTGGCCATCTGCTGCTTGAATGTTCTGACAAAACGCTCCACTTCGCCGTTTGACTGTGGGTGGAACGGTGCCCTGGTTAAATGCTGCATGCCACTGCCTTCAGATAATGTTTCATATTCAAGTGCCGTGAACTGGGGGCCGTTGTCTGACACTACTACTTCAGGCAAACCTTCTAGGCAAAAAATCGATGACAACACCTGAATTGTGCTTATTGACGTTGCCGAGTTCATTGGCACAGGTAACTTGCTGTATGAGTCAACCACTGTCAACCAGCGAGTGTTCCAAAAAGGTCCCGCAAAGTCCATGTGCACACCTTGCCAGGACGATTTCGACTTAGGCCAAGCAAAGAATTTTTGTGGCGGAGCGGGCTGATTTTCCACACATGCGTGATGCTATGACGTCATCTGTTCCATTTGGGCGTCCATATTCTGCCAAGACAGTGTCGACACGCTGTTTCGTACGAACAATCACCCAGTGTACTTGGTGAAGTAACTGCAACACCTCTTTTTGCAAAGCTTTAGGGATCAACACAAGTGACTGTCCACTGTCATGTTGAACAAGAATTACACCTTTCTGTACAGCTAGGCTATGCCGACGTGCAAAGTATCGGCGCAGTGCAGAGTCCTTTATGCTATTCAACGAGTGAGTCCGAGATGTGTGAATGCATGTGAGCAACATGTTCAAATTTAGATCAGCTTTCGTGGCCTGTGCAACTTTCTCATGGTTTAGCGGAAAAGACTAAAGCAATTCAGAATCCTGAGCACCGATGTGACAACAAGATAAAGCAAAAGCGACAAAGTCTGTGTCAGGGCCAATCGGAAGTCGTGAAAGTGCGTCCGCATTAACATGTTCAGCCGTCGGACATACACAATCACATACTGGTATTGAGACAGTAACAAAGCCAATCTTTGCAATTTTTTGGCCAGTTAGTACAGGAACCGGTTTCGTCGGATGAAAAGAGGACTGTAAAGGCATGTGATCCAAGTAGAATTTTGGTTCAAATGGCTCTGAGCACTATGGGACTCAACTTCTGAGGTCATTAGTCCCCTAGAACTTAGAAATACTTAAACCTAACTAACCTAAGGACATCACACACATCCATGCCCGAGGCAGGATTCGAACCTGCGACCGTAGCGGTCTCGCGGTTCCAAACTGCAGCGCCCAGAACCGCGCGGCCACTTCGGCCGGCAAGTAGAATTTTCTGGCATATATATAGTGGTAGAATTTGGTGACACCATACACAATAGCCAAAGTCTCTTTTTCAGTTTTTGAATAGCTACGCTGAGCTTTGGACAACACTTTTGATGCGAAAACAATAGGCCTGTCTTTATCACCAATTATGTGCGAAGGCTCTTCACCGATTGCGTAAGAGGAAGCGTCCACTTGCAATACAACTGGTTTTTCAGAATCAAAGTGAACTTAGCATCGATCACTGAGATACACAACCTTAATTTTTTTGAAACGATACGTGGCATTCATCCGTCCAAACAAAGGGGTCATTCCTGTGATGCTGACGATGCCATGGAGCCCCTATTTGTGCAGCATTCGGTATCAACGGAATATAATAGTTCATTTTCCCTAAGGCCGAATGCAATTCTGTGACATTGCGAGGAACTGGCAAAGAGCCTAAGGCTATCAAAAGACTGAAGAGGATGTACACCTTGACTGTTTATGACATGAGTAAGATACTGCAACTCAGGTTTAGAAATGTCACACATATCCAGTCTCCACTTTTGCCCTGCATTGGATAACACAAGAAACAAGGCACGTAAATTTGCAATATGTTTTTCAGGTGTACGACCTGCTACGAGAATGTAGTCCAAATAGTGGTATCAGTTTGGCACTTCAGAGTCAGCTGTTCCAAATACGGTTGAAAAATGGCGAATGCGGAAGCACTGCCAGAAGGTAAACGCAAATATTTAAACAAACCCATATGAGTATTTACTACACACACTTTTTGAGATTCTTCTTCGAGCGGTATTGGAAGATGCTCGCCGCGCAGATCAATTTTTGAAAAGTACACTACTGGCCATTAAAATTGCTACACCACGAAGATGACGTGCTACAGACGCGAAATTTAACCGACAGGGAGAACATGCTGCGATATGCAAATGCTAGCTTTTCAGAGCATTGAAGAAAAAAATGTTCAAATGTGTGTGAAATCTTATGGGACTTAACTGCTAAGGTCATCAGTCCTTAAGATCACACACTACTTAACCTAAATTATCCTAAGGACAAACAAACACACCCAGGCCCGCGGGATTACTCGAACCTCCGCCGGGACCAGCCGCACAGTCCATGACTGCAGCGCCGTAGACCGCTCAGAGCATTCACACAAGGTTGGCGCCGGTGGTGACACCCACAACGCGCTGACATGAGGAAAGTTTCCAACCGATTTCTCATACACAAACAGCAGTTGACTGGCGTTGCCTGGTGAAACGTTGTTGTAATGCCTCGTGTAAGGAGGAGAAATGCGTACCATCACGTTTCCGACTTTGATAAAGGTCGGATTGAAGCCTATCGCGCTTGCGGTTTATCGTATGGTGACACTGCTGCTCGCGTTGGTCGAGATCCAATGACTGTTAGCAGAATATGGAATAGGTGGGTTTAGGAGGGTAATACGGAATGCTGGATGCCAACGCCTCGTATCACTAGCAATCGAGATGACAGGCATCTTATCCGCATGGTTGTAACGGATCGTGCAGCCACGTCTAGATCCCTGAGTCAACAGATGGAAACGTTTGCAAGACAAAAACCATCTGCACGAACAGTTCGACGACGCTTGCAGCAGCATGGACTATCAGCTCTGACACCACGGCTGCGGTTAACCTTGACGCTGCATCACAGACAGGAGCGCCTGCGATGGTGTACTCAACGACGAACCTGGGTGCACGAATGGCAAAACGTCATTTTTTCGAATGAATCCAGGTTCTGTTTACAGCATCATGATGGTCGCATCTGTGTTTGGCGACATCGCGGTCAACGCACATTGGAAGCGTGTATTCGTCATCGCCATATTGGCGTATCACACGGCGTAATGGTAGGGGGTGCCATTGGTTACAAGTCTCGGTCACCTCTTGTTCGCATTGACATCACTTTGAACAGTGGATGTTACATTTCAGATGTGTTACGACCCGTGGCTCTACCCTTCATTCGATCCCTGCGAAACCCTACATTTCAGGAGGACAATGCACGACCTCGTGTTGCAGGTCCTGTAGGGGCCTTTCTGGATACAGAAAATGTTCGACTGCTGCCCTGGCGATCACATTCTGCAGTTCTCTCACGTTTGAAAACGTCTGGTGAATGGTGGGCGAGCAACTGGCTCGTCACAACACGCCAGTCACTACTCTTAATGAACTGTGGTATCGTGTTGAAGCTGCATGGGCGGCTGTACCTGTACTCGCTATCCAAGCTCTGTTTGACTCAATGCTCAGGCGTATCAAGGCCATTATTACGGCCAAAGGTGGTTGTTCTGGGTACCGATTTCTCAGGATCTATGCACCCAAATTGCGTGAAAATGCAATCACATGTCAGTTCTAGTATAATATATCTGTCCAATGAATACCCGTTTATCATCTGCATTTCTTCTTGGTGTAGCAATTTTAATGGCCAGTAGTTAAGCATCCAGCGCCTAATTTGTCCATGAGATCTTGTGGGCGTGGCAGTGTATAAGTAGCGCTCTCTACTAGGCCTTACTAATAGTTTGCGACTACTGACCACTAATGTCCGGCTGAGATTGGCAGGAGCGGCGTTTATATTCACCTTTTGAAGAGGTCGCTCCTGTCGTGGAGCGGTCCTTGTCAGCGTCCTAATGGCTGACGTCATCTCACGGCCTTTTCTTGCGTTCTTTCCCTTCATTACAATGCTTGTGGTTATTTCAGAACATTGAGTAAAGGTATAGTAGTTTTAAAACACATGTAAGTAATCTAAGTCACACAGAAATTAAACAATATCACGTTCTGCTTTCCGTGTTTTTATTAAAACAAATTCATAACGAAAAGATTACACAGATTTTACTCATGCTATATATATTTCCAATATTATCTCAGAACTAGGGAAGCTGTGGATGCATCTTCATAATGCTCCTTTACAACGTTCTATTATAGAGTCATTTGTGTGTATAAACTTGCACTGGTAAGATACACTCGTCACAAAGCCCATAAGATGGCGGAGAATCCCAATCAGAGCAGTATTAGGCAACTATTGGGGGCTGCAACTCCGGTAGCGGGGAATGGGCGTAGGAAATTGGTGGTGAACAGATAGTGTGCCACTACTAAGGACACAGGGCGGCCTATTTTCATGTTTTCCAATTCATTAAAGTTTGATGTACATCTGTTATTGCTGCCTATGTGAATTCTACCACAGGTCCAACTACCTCCTTCTACTTAGTATTTCCGGTGACTCACCAGTAAATGCCGGCCACCGTGACCGAGCGGTTCTAGGCGCCTCAGTCCACAACCGCGCTGCTGCTACTGTCGCAGGTTTGAATCCTGCCTCGGGCACGGATGTGTTTGCTATCCTTAGGTTAGTTAGGTTTAAGTAGTTCTAGGTCTAGGGGGCTGATGACATGCTAAGTCCCATAGTGCTTAGAGCCATTTGAACCATTCACCAGTAAATAAAAGTTGCTGTCATCTTCATAGAGTACTGTTTTCACTTTCTGATATGTGTAATCGTTAATATAAAATATGGGATGTCAAGGATGGAAGCTGCCATTCCAACCAGCTGTTTAATAGACTAGCTAACCCACTCGATGGTTGCGGTCCACTCACCTCCTGTACGATTCTTCTGTGCCAAGCAAAGAGTACTTACTTTCTGCCTTGTACATAGCACTGCAACAGGTAGCATGTTATTATCACAATCGCTGGAACTGTGCTCATATGCAGTCTGTTCTTCAGCCCGCTTGCACACCACGCCCACTTGTAGTAAACCATCAGAAATATTTCAATGTAGCCAGTGAGTCCACAGAGGGTGTTATAAGCGGCGTAAAACATAGCTGGCCGTGCTTTTCCATCCTAGTTTTGCTGAGATTAAGATAATCCGTCCTTGGACTGTCGTAGTGAAAATGGTTCAAATGGCTCTGAGCACTATGGGACTGAGGTCATCAGTCCCCTTGAACTTAAACCTAACTAACCTAAGGACATCACACACATCAATGCCTGAGGCAGGATTCGAACCTGTGACAGTAGCAGTCGCGTGGTTCCGGACTGAAACGCCTAGAACCGTTCGGCCACCGCTGCCGGCTGTCGTAGTGAGTTTTGTAGAATTCTTCCTACCTGTTTTTCCGAGAAGCTCCGAAGTTCATGTCCTTCTCAGAAACATCAGCGTCGTAGGGTTATCTGCAAAGTGCATTTCTGTTTCTTGTGATTCTAAGTGATTATCGGAACAACGTTCAAAAGCGATTCAATTATGATATATTTATCTACTGAACACCATAAACTGATAATATCTCGACAATTAATAATTATTTAACTAAAACTAATGATTTCCTGAAAGCATGATTTTACGACATATCTTCTATTGTCTCCTGGCTACTACGGCGCGCAGCCTGTACCTCGGGCTTACACTCGTGATATTTCGTAGCCGTTCGTACATTTTCGTTAGCTTAAAGACTTTTCATTTCTTAATTGAGATGATCGATATCCGGCTTTTTAATTTTGTTCTAAGAAAGTATTTACGACCTCTAGGCCTCTCCAAATATCTGTACTGGAAAAAACGAATTTGCTAGCAAATATATAGTAAGTCCACTTACTTGCTTCGCTCCAAAGTAACTGCTTTCTCTGCCTACCTCGCTGATGATGTAACAACATTACAGCGTGGCGTGCGTTCCGCACATGCCACCAGGTCCTGCGCATATTGACTTTTCACCGCGTCGTTTGGTAACGCGCTGCGCTGACAAAATCTAAGCGTGCACCCTGTAATCTTTCTCAAACGATTTTAGGGGAACTATTTGGTGAAAACACTTGATTTTAAGTTACTCGTAGCTTTATATGTCAGCTTCAGGGTGAAGTGCTTAGCATCTCGCTAATGGGCACATTTATTATGATAATCGCACTGAAGTAACATACTGCGCAAAATTTGAAAAGTGGGCAATGAAAAACAGGGAATGCTACGATTTGGCGTTTGGTGCATGTTACACCATATGTTGCTGTGTATAAAATTTAGCTAACGAAATGGATTTTCCTTTAGACGTGGGAGGAGGTCTGTCTCCGATTTTGAGAAACTGTTAGTTTGTATCGTACGTAGCAGGTTTACCATCGATCACACGCGAGCGAGAATGCAATATTCATTACATACCTCAATACCTCCAAAACAGGCCGTGATTTCGAAACGAGGTTTTGGCGAATGATAGGACACGAGGAGAAAAGAATTTTACCAAATTATTACCAACCAGACCTTTCTTATCTACGGTGATATAGCATTAGTTTTTATTTTATTTCTTGAATCCAGTACTGTAGCATTTTTAGAGTCATTGACCGCTAGTTTGAAAATAAACATGATTTTTTTTTGTCTTACGTTACTGGAAAGCGACACAATGCGGTTCTCCGTAACCTATTTACGTTGCTGAAGGGCATTGTCTGTTTTATGAGACACTGTTTCAGAACTCTGTCGCAATGGCTAGTGAAAGGTGAGTTTGTGTGAACTGTACTGTGTTTTGGCAAAACAAGCACAATTAAATCTGTCAAAGAGAGAAATGTAGCCGTTAGTTGTAAATAATGTCGCCTCTTCGAACGTGAAAAGGTCAACAGTTCACAGAAAAATAAATCGCCAATTCTGTTGCAGTTCCTCGTAACCCATCATATTTTTAATAGCGAGCGACTGGAATGGAAAATTACCGAAGGATATTCTTCCTGTCCTTCATCTGAACAACAAGAAAATAATGACAAGCGTGCCGTTCGGGCAGAGTGACGCGTACATGCTACATGATAGTTACTCACCTAGGGCATGTCAGACTGACAATGTGCGATTCACGAATAAAAGGGTTGTTATTGAGAAAAGTAAACGAATGGACCACCGTACAAGAAGATGCCGAGTGTATTTACTTTCAGCAGCTAAGAATAATGTGCGTGACAGGAATGAGGAAGCTAGCCAGTTGAGCCTAGTAAGGGGTAAAAGGTATTGTTGAAAAAGGCAGGCCTATAGTTCAGCAAATTAAATATCAGATCAGCACACGCTTTCATAATACTCATACTCTTGGATTACACCTTCCACATTGTTCGCTTGTGTCGCCTCCTGTGTCATAAGTTTATTGTTGCGGATACCGTGTTTGCAATCACTGAACTACCTTTTCTTGTCACTAAGCGCCACTTAAAACACTATCATTAATGGGACTTTTTCGGCTATTTCCAGCTTTCTGTCACAATGGGATGTCCATATTCATGTAGTGTAATGTCTCTTATTACAGCCATATCCAAGTAATCGCAGTGATATTTACACTACTGACCATTAAAATTGCTACACCAAGAAGAAATGCAGATGATAAACTGGTATTCATTCGACAAATATATTATACTAGCACTGACATGTGATTACATTTTCACGCAATCTGGGTGCATAGATATTGAGAAATCAGTACCCAGAATAACCACAGCACAAAAAAGAGAAAAATGAATACCGAACTGGGCGTCGAAGAGAAAGTCTGACGCGCCCGGGTTCCCGGGTTCGATTCCCGGCGGTGTCACGGATTTTCTCTGCCTCGTGATGACAGGGTCTTGTGTGCTGTCCTTGGGTTAGTTAGGTTTAAGTAATTCTAAGTTCTAGGGGACTGATGACCATAGATGTTAAGTCCCATAGTGCTCAGAGCCATTTGAACCATTTTTTTGAAAGTCTGACTTTCGTGGATAAATACTTACAGATTGGTAGACATGTTGGTCAGAAACAGTCTGAGAAGCTTGTAACTGTGTTGGTGAGTAATCTGGGCTGAGAAATAAGACAAAAATTAGGTCCGTTGAGTTGATTCCGAGTTAATTAGCACTGAAGTTAGCCTATCAGTCCGCTCCGCGCGCAAATTCAAGCAGCCCGTGAAATAAAATTAGTGTCAGTTATTCTTATAGCATAGAAGATAGCTTACGTGTTAAGCCTTTGGTTAGGGGTTCGTTCCTTACTACTGTTTCATGTTCCATTTTTGTATCGCTCTCATGTTCAGTTTTAGGAAAGGAAACGAAGATATCGTCTGTCGTCACCGTCCCTGACGGGCCGCTTGAATATGAGCGAGCTACGTTCTGATTGGCTAACTTCAATGCTGATTAACTCGGAAACAATACAATGTATCCAATTGTTTTCTTAACAGTTATTTCTCAGGACAGCCTACCCTGCAACACCCCTAACAGCTTTGTAAACTGTTTCTCACCAACTTATACGTTCCCTCGCTCGATATGCCCAACTGTCAGTCCTACAAAAACAATGAAACAGACCTTTTTTGTAGGAAATTTAAGGTAGATACATTTTATACAAGGATACGTTTTCGCTAGAGGCCGTAGTTTTCAAATTATTCAAGTAAAGTGACCTACAGACACACATCCACTCCTACACTCAGCCCCCATAGGTGAGGATTTCTAGTATGTTGTTAATGGCACTCCCTCCTACAGCTGTACAAAAATTTGTGACTGCAAGAACTGTTTCCCACAATCGATCATTTTCGGTCTTCATTGACTGACCTTACTCACGCCATCAGCGTAGTGGAATACTTACTAATTGTAAAATAGACGTTTGTGTAAATTTTCCTTAACACTTTTGTGAATTTCAACAACACGGAATGAGCCATTACATCGTTGTATTTGTCAGGCCTTTTGACTGCGGAACTACTATCCCCATAAGCGTTAAGTTTGGACTGAATTGTCAACATGATTAGTTTTAGCCTAAAGCTTGCAAAAGTCGTTGTTCTTTTTACTTTCACGGGCACTTAAATTAATAACAGCCGACTATGCTGGTGGCGTAATAGCGCAGCCAATAAAAACCCAGGAAGCTCTAATATCGGCAAAAGCTCGTGCAGTCGTAAATTTTTGTACTTTGGTAGGAGGGAATGTCACGTACAACATACCAAAAATCCTGATTGGTGAGGGATGACTGTGGGTGTGCAGGTGCATTTGAAGGTCACATTTGTACATATTTCTTAAATAACTAGAAAACGAAAACCGTGGCCACTAGCGAAAATGTATCGCAGTAAAAAATTTACCTACGTTATATTTCCTACAAAAATGATCCTGTTCATTTGTTCTGTAGGACAAATAGTTTGTGCGTAGTGAACGACAGGCTATGAAAATTTCTCACCTCAGTTTCGATGGCCAGATATAACATTGTGGATTTCATGAAACGATAGTGGCAGCTGAATCACCCTGTATTCGCGCACTCGGGCTTCGCAGTGCGACTCCTCACATACCAGGGATAAAAATAATGTCTGTCACAAAATTTCGTGCGGCGAGTACATATGGCACAAAAAGGACGTTAAAGAGTGAAAATCTGGCAACTCTGCACCTACATGTCTAGTAACTATCTCTGTGAGTACAGATTTCTTGTGATGTGTGGTTGGTGCAGTGGATAAAGTTCTGGATTAGCATGCAGGAGGCCGAGGGTTCGATCCTTGATTATGGCGTATCCTTTTGATTAGCTAATTTCATTCTGACATTTCATACTGTAATATACACCATTTCTTACGTCACATTTATCCTTAATTTACAACATTTTGTAATGCTGAACATAACAAATACATGGGTGGACAAATAAGAATAGACGGTGGAAACAAATGACCTGTCATAGGACAGAATAATTACAAAAACAATATCAATTTCGAGACGCTAAAGACGACAGCGCAGTACAACAGCATACCATCTACTTGTGATTTATACTACATGTAATATGAGCGCTCAGATGTCCGTATTAATGACAGCTTGACCTTCACAACGGAATACGTTGTTATCAGAACAACAGATGCTCAAACATTGCGCAATCCGCCGGATCATACAGCTCTGGATCTTTCGCAGCAAAGCTGCAAAGTAACAAGAGCAGCCCGAACACGCGCTACCAATTCTTCCACATTCCTCGGCGGAGTAGAATACAGGTGCTCCTCCAGGTGTCTTCTCAGAAAGAGGTCCAGGGGATTTAGGTCAGGTGAACGCGGTAACCATACAATTGGACCTCCATGTCTGAGCCATTTCCCTGGAAATGTTCCGTCCCAATACTGTCACACTTTAATTCCAGAGTGTGGAAGTGCATCATCATGTTAGAACCGCATCCTCTGCCGAACATGTAGTAGAATATCTTCCAGCGCATCAGGCAGATAGTTTGAGAGGAATGCATAAAATCTTCATTCGGTCAAAAAAATGGTTCAAATGGCTCTGAGAACTATCTGACTTAACATCTGAGGTCATCAGTCCCCTAGAACTTAGAGCTACTTATACTTAACCAACCTAAGGACATGACACATCCATGCCCGAGGCCGGATTCGAACCTGAGACCGTAGGGATCGCGCGGTTCCAGACTGAAGCGCATAGAACCACTCATCCACAGCGGCCGGCTTTAGAGCAGTCACCGGTTACGCAACATGTAGGGGCCCTAACACCAGTAGTCAAATATTCCGGCCCAAACGTTGATAGCAAAGCGAACTTGATATCCACGGTCGCGGGTGACGTGAGGGTCAACGTCACACCAATGGTGGGTATTGTGCGTATTGAACACACCCCCTAGAGTGAATGTTGCTTCAGCCGACCATATTACGGTGTTCATGAAGTCACCGCTGGCTTCCTGTTGTTGTAGGAACCACTGGATTCTGTCACGGACGCGTTACACGGCTCGCAACTAGTACCTGTCTGGTGGACAGCGCATACACTATAAACACGCCGTCAGTCCTGCGCGCTGTTCCACCTAACGCGAACTACCCCTCTGACAGATGCTGTTCTTCATAATTCATCCCGACACCACTAACTGTGAAATGTTCGGTTTCGAATGACACTGTTTCCCTAATGGTGACATACGTGATACTTTCACAATCCCATCGATAGAATAATAATAATAACAATATCAATAATGAAATGAGATACGTACTAAACACCATGCGGTTACCTGACTCAGTGTTGAAACGCATAATTAGAGGGACCGTGGTGATAGTAGATACAAACAGTAACTGAGTTTGGACATTATTCGCAAAGCACGTTGCTAGTCCTACTGGTAACGTAAGGCCCTAACGAAACGTAATGGACCTAAACGAGGCAAGAACAATAATATTTGGTACCAATCTATGGGACAATTGAGGACAGTAGAAAGAAAACAGGTTTCGCATCTAGTAGATGAAGTTGTGCGAATAAATTCACGCCTACGACACGGAAAGGGCTTCTTTCGATGTTTTCTAGACGACCCTCTGCAATCGCTGTTGACGATTAAGATGCCGGATATCGTAGAACCTGGACTACATGTACCAAATACGAAACATTAGCCTGAACTCAGGATCGAACCATCGACCTGATGCATGCTAATCCAAGACTCTGTCCATTGCACAAACTGTAACTCAGTGCCAAAATATGCGTGCAGAGGAACTTACCCTACATGTGGTTACAGTGTTGCCAGATTACCACTCTTTAACGTCCTTTTCCTGCCGGATGTGCCCGCCAGACGAAATTTTGTGACAGACATTTTTTTATCGCTGGCATTTGAGGAGTCGCGCTGCGAAGCCCGAGTGCCAGAATTTCGCTTCACCCTGTATACACTACTGGCCATTAAAACTGCTACAGTAAGAAGAAACGCACATGACAAAAGGGTACTCATTGGACAAATGTATTACACTAGAACTGACATGTGATTACGTTTTCACGTAATTTGGGTGCATAGATCCTGACAAATCAGTACCCAGAACAACCACCTATGGCCGTAATAACGACCCTGATACGCCTGGGCATTGACTCAAACAGAGCTTGGATGGCGTGTACAAGTACAGCTGCCCATGCTGCTTCAACACGATACCACAGTTCATCAAGAGTAGTGACTGGTGTATTGTGACGAGCCAGTTGCTCGGCCACCATTCACCAGACGTTTTCAAACGTGAGAGATCTGGCGAATGTGCTGGCCAGGGCAGCAGTAGAACATTTTCTGTATCCAGAAAGGCCCCTACAGGACCTGCAAGAGGCGGTCGTGCAATATCCTGCTGAAATGTAGGGTTTCGCAGGGATCAAATGAAGGGTAGAGCCACGGGTCGTAACACATCTGAAATGTAACGTCCACTGTTCAAAGTGCCTTCAATGCAAACAAGAGGTGACCGAGACGTGTAACCAATGGCACCCCATACCATCACGCCGGGTGATACGCCAGTATGGCGATTACGAATACACGCTTCGAATGTGCGTTCACCGCGATGTCACCAAATAAGGAGGCGACCATCACGATGCTGTAAACAGAACCTGGAGTCATCTCAAAAAATGACGTTTTGCCATTGGTGCACCCGGGTTCGACGTTGAGTACACCATCGCAGGCGCTCCTGTCTGTGATGCAGCGTCAGGGGTAACCGCAGCCATGGTCTCCGAGCTGATAGTCCATGCTGCTGCAAACGTCATCGAACTGTCTTTGCAGATGGTTGTTGTCTTGCAAACGCCCCCTTCTATTTACTCAAGGATCGATCGAGACGTGGCTGCACGATCCGTTACAGCCATGCGGATAAGATGCTTGTCATCTAGACTGCTAGTGATACGAGGCCGTTCCGTATTACCTTCCTGAACCCAGCGATTCCATATTCTGCTAACAGTCATTGGATCTCGACCAACGCGAGCAGCAATGTCGCGATACGATGAACTGCAATCGCGATAGGCTACAATCCGACTTTAATCAAAGTCAGAAACGTGATTGTACTCATTTCTCCTCCTTACACGAGGCATCACAACAACGTTTCACCAGGCAACAACGGTCAACTGCTGTTTGTGAGCGAGAAATCGGTCGGAAACTTTCCTCATGTCAGCACGTTGTAGGTGTCGCCACCGGCACCCACCTTGTGTCAATGGCTCTGAGAAGCTAATCATTTGCATATCACGGCATCTTCTTCCTGTCGGTTAAATTTCGCGTCTGTAGCACGTCATCTTCGTGGTGTAGCAATTTTAATGGCCAGTAGTGTATATGAAAGGTGTTAGACGTACAAGTAAAGATATTTTTATTCGTCACTGGCGACAGTGTACCGAATAACATTGCATCAGTATATACTTCGTTTGTGTAGTAATAATTATAGCTATTAGAGCAGTACGTTTTTAGGTTGGTTAGTACCTCCCAATATATGAGGCAAGATTAAGTCATAACGCTTATTTTCCCCTGGTCAGTAGGCCATCTGCTTAAGTGTGGACACATGGACGCGAAACGTTTAGCGTACACTGACAGGTGTGGTCCAATTAATGGTGCAGTTACGACTGTACAGAAAATATCAGGTAGTAAGTTATACGATGTGTTTGTTGGAAGACTGATACATGTAGATAAAAAAACCACTGACGCATTGACGTTCAAAAAATGGTTCAAATGGCTCTGAGCACTACTGGAAGTAACATCTGACTAAGAACTGCTTAAACCTAACTAACCTAAGGACATCACACACACATGCCCGAGGCAGGATTCCCGGGTTCCCGGGTTCGATTCCCGGCGGGGTCAGGGATTTTCTCTTCCTCGTGATGGCTGGGTGTTGTGTGCTGTGCTTAGGTTAGTTAGGTTTAATTATTTCTAAGTTCTAGGGGACTGATGACCATAGATGTTAAGTCCCATAGTGCTCAGAGCCATCTGAACCATTTGAGGCAGGATTCGAACCTGCGACCGCAGCAGCAGTGTGGTTCCGGACTGAAGCGGCCAGAATCGCTCGGCCACAGCGACACATTGAAGTAGGTACGGATTAAGGAACGAATTATCACAATATCTGCGCTCATATCTCTAACACCCTGTATACAGGGTGTCTCTCCCAAGAGTCATCAGGCCCATTAATTCTGGTGTTTCGGCAGATATCTGCAATTTCGTATTTGCACTGTGTAGCTGCAGCGAGCCCAAACAAACACCACTCATCATGTCTTTTATGCAAAGCCCAGTGTCGACAGAAAGCCTTGGTTTGTTTCCCGTTACAAACAAAATGATTTTCGAAACGGAATTTTACGTGACAATTCGACAGAGCGGTCCTAAATAAGCTCAGTACGATATTTATTTTGTCGACACGTTTTACCAGGGACAGTAAACTGCGATGAATAACGACTACTCAAGCAGCGGATGAGCAGTCATTCTGCATGGTGGTAGTAACAGGCGCGGGTAAGAGCGGCGCAGTCGCTGCCGGAGGACTTGTTACTCATCATCTTTTACTGTCGCCCTTGTATCGCACATTTGATACAACCGCAGAAGGAGATTTTACTCGTAGCCGCCCGCAACTAGTTACAGTGCGCTGAGGGACACACTATCAGAAGAGGACGAGGAGAATACTGAAACACTGATAATGATTAATGACAGGAACACGTACATTTACTGACGATTACTCAACTCTGTAGAAATCGGCTCAGGCATCAGGTTCTGAAATTCAGCTACACTACTGACCATTAAAATTGCTACACAACGAATATCACGTGCTCCAGACGCGAAATTTAACCGGCAGGAAGAAGATGCAGTGATATGCAAATGATTAGCTTTTCAGAGCCATCAAATAGTGTAGGCGCCGGTGGCGACACCTACAACGTGCTAACATGAGGAAAGTTTCCAACCGATTTTTGATTAACATACAGCAGTTGACCGGCGTTGCCTGGTGAAACGTTGTTGTGATGCCTCGTGTAAGGAGGAGAAATGCTTACTGTCACGATACCGACTTTGATAAAGGTCGGATTGTAGCCTATCACGATTGCTCTTTATCGTATCGCGACATTGTTGCTCGCGTTGGTCGAGATCAAATGACTGTTAGCAGAATATGGAATCGCTGGGTTCAGGAGGGTAATACGGAACGCCGTGCTGGATCCCAACGGCCTCGTATCAGTAGCAGTCGAGATGACAGGCATCTTATCCGCATGGCTGTAACGGATCTTGCAGCAACGTCTCGATCCCTTAGTCAACAGATGGGGACGTTTGCAAGACAACAACCATCTGCACCAACAATTCGACGACAATTGCAGCAGCATTGACTATCAGCTCGGAGACCATGGCTGCGGCTACCCTTGACGGTGCATCACAGACAGGAGCGCCTGCGATGGTGTACCCAATGACGAGCCTGGGTGCACGAATGGGCCGGCCGAAGTGGCCGTGCCGTTAAAGGCGCTGCAGTCTGGAACCGCAAGGCCGCTACGGTCGCAGGTTCGAATCCTGCCTCGGGCATGGATGTTTGTGATGTCCTTAGGTTAGTTAGGTTTAACTAGTTCTAAGTTCTAGGGGACTAATGACCTCAGCAATTGAGTCCCATAGTGCTCAGAGCCATTTGAACCATTTGCACGAATGGCAAAACGTCATTTTTCGTATGAATCCATATTCTGTTTACAGCATCATGATGGTCTCATCCATGTTTGGCGAAGGCTCTACCCTTCATTCGATCTCTGCGAAACCCTACATTTCAGTAGGATAATGCACGACCGCATGTTGCAGGTCCTGTATGGTCCTTTCTGGATACAGAAAATGTTCGACTGCTGCCCTGGTCAGCACATTCTCCAGATCTCTCACCAACTGAAAACGTCTGGTCAATGGTGGCCGAGCAACTGGCTCGTCACAATACAGAAGTCACTACTCTTGTCGAACTGTGGTATTGTGTTGAAGCTGCATGGGTAGCTGTACCTGCACATGCCATCCAAGCTCTGTTTGACTCAATGTCCAGGCGTATCAAGGCCGTTATTACGGGCAGAGGTGGTTGTCCTGGGTACCGATTTCTTACGATCTATGCACCCAAATTGCGTGAAAATGTAATCACATGTCAGTTCTAGTATAATATATTTGTCCAATGAATACCCGTTTATCATCTGCATTTCTTCTTTGTGTAGCATTTCTAATGGACAGTAGTGTACTATTCCACAACCTAGGACTGGGTAATAAACAGTTCTTGTCCCACTAGAATTTTCACTGCAGACGGGCTGGTGTGAACTCGCTAGAAGTAGACGATGCAGCGCGAAGCACAATAGAAGAAGGCGGTCGTCTCGGTAATCGAGCTGACTCGGAACCGTCCGCTCCGCTGTGGCACGGGCACGTTTCTTCTCTGCCGGCGCCATAGCTGTGACGTCTTGGTGCGGCAGTCCCTGCCTTTGGAGCTGGTTGTTGACTTATCCTCGCCTGTGGTGTTGCCTGGTGGTGCGTTATGTGCTTACGGCACCACAAAACAAGTATCTCACTAGGCTCGTTTGCGACTGCTACTTCAAACTGACACGTAAACCGGTTTAAAAGTCATCGACGCTTTTTGTCGACACTTTGCGTCGCATGGAAGACTTGCTGAGCAACAGTTGCTAGGGCTGACTCCAGCTATACACAGCAAAACTAAAATTGCAGATATCTCCCGAATCAATACAGAAAAAGTGTCCGACCACTCTTAGTAGCGACATACAGTGTTTTTCTATCTATTCAAGAACCACTGACGCACCCTCCTCACTGATTTACCTCGTCTCGTAAACCTGCAAACTTCACAGATGTCCTGCTACATGTCTTGTGGCAATAGCCCTCCGCGGAGGAACGATACTGTGGAGACGTGGCTTGGACGCAGCCAGAAGGCCTTTTTGCACTGCAGCGGAGTGTGCACTGATTTGATTCTTCCTTGTAGATTAAAACTGTGTGACGGATCAGGAGGTACGCAGCTCCCATGTTCGGCTCACAGTCCGGCACACAGATTTAATCTGCCAAAGTTTCATTTCAGCTGACATTCCGCTGCAGATTTTGAATTAATTTGGGAACATCCCCCAGGCTCTTGCTAAGCTATATCAACAGCATCCGTTTTTCCTGGAGAGCTGTACTGCTGTCAGCGGACGAAAATTGGGAGGAAAAATTCGTGTACTAATTTTTGTACAGTGGTAAGAAGGAGTGTCATAAACAACATACTAAAAACGAGTGTGGTTATAGGGGAGGGTGGTTCTTAAAAGTCACTTTTTTGTGTTTTTCTTTAATAACTCGAAATTCGCAGCATCTAGTGAAAATATTTTCCGGTAGAAAATTAAATTATATTAAATTTTCTACAAAGAAGGCTCTTAATTTTTTTCTATGGGACTAATAATTTCTGTGTTTTATGAGGCTTCATAACCGCAGTTTATTAAAAACAATGTTTCAGTGGTATAAAATTAATGAAACACGCGGAGGAAGGCAGTACAGTGGATTGTGGTCATGTTCTTACCTCATTCTTAGATATGCAGACTACAAACAAGAAGCAACTAGGGGGTGTGTTGCGAAGTTTTACTGACCTTTCTCCATCTAGCCTTATGAACCACTGGTGACATAGTGCGTTGACACGTCCGGGCGCACTTACTTTCAGAAAGTGCGTTAACACTATATGCAATACAATACGAGGTTGAATACCAATGCAAGAAGTGCATATTGCCCTTCTGCGTAAATCTCTGCACAGTGTTGTACAAAATCTCGGCACATTGTTATGCACTGGTAGAGGGGAAACTGATGCTAAGACACTCTGTAAGGCAGGTGTACTGTTATTCCTGGAAATGCATCTTCCCCTAACACGAGTGCTGCTCGTTTGCTAGTTAAATAAAATAAATGTCGTATGATTAGGACCTCCCGTCCGGTAGTCCGTTCGCCGGGTGCAAGTCTTTCGATTTGATGCCTTTCGGCGACTTGCGCGTCGATGGGGATGAAATGATGATGATGATTAGGACAACACAACACCCAGTCCCTGAGCAGAAAAAAAATCTCCGACCTAGCCGGGAATCCAACCCGGGCCCTTAGGATTGTCATTCCGTCGCGCTGACCACTTTTTTTTCGGGCATTGTTCGTAGCGTTTGGTCCGAGCGGACGTCACAAGACATCCGTTCAAGTTGATCGTTGATTCCTTTACTCAGTTCTTTTTTTATTTTTATTATAGAGGGCGAGCAGCCCTCTGACCGAACACGCTGAACTACCGTGCCGGTGGCCACTCAGCTATCGGGGGCGGACGCTTGCTAGTTTAGAGGCAGACTTTACCTCCCTAGTATTAGCAAAGAACAGAACACTTTTGATGTAAAGTATTTTAAAATCTGTTCCCCTCCATGGTAGTGGACTGATGCAGCAAACTTATAATACTGTTATTCGGTGTGCATCCGGGTGCAGTCGTTTTCGTAACACGATAATTCCAGAGCCTTTCTTTCTGTCCTGTTCAGGTAATACCTGTAGAACGAGCGTCTTTGTTACATCACTTCTCCTTTATACTCTTATCGCCTCCCACTTCCGCTTCCTCCACGGCCGGTCGATCGCTGTGATGGGTGGAATGACGGGGTTTCGGAGTCGCCGGAAGCTGAGTCCATCAGTACTCCTGCGGCCTACGTCGGGTTTGGAAGTCGCTCTCGACCGACGTTGTTATTTTAGTTGGCTGAGTGCTGGGTCCTAGGCTTCCCTGAGAGTGAACCCATTGTTTCTGTTGAACAACCCGTCAGCCACTCCAGTGTCAACAATCCCCTTCAGAGCACGGCCCCAAAACGACGAGGTCTATCTTAGCAATTCCGTTTCTTAATACTTCATGGAGTTCCCTGTACTCATGCAGTGTTCTGCAATCGTAGATATTGTTGGTTGGCTAAATTCGGTGTGTCTCCTGTGTTCCCTGCAGCTTTCTTCGATTGTCCGTATAACCTCCCAGATATATGTCTTACCGCAAGTACATGGAATACTTTCAACACCTGGCTGACAGAGCCCCACCTCATACCGCACCTAAGGAAATAAATAATATCTGTTCAAAACTAGTATTTCACTGTAAGCGATATTAATACTGTCGCCTGTAGGAGGCATTTGTTCTGATTTTATACTGAGTGTTCGGCGTCTTTGTCATTGTCTCGACTGGACAGAGAGTCGCCTAATTTAAAAATCCTTGTACACACAGTCATACACAGTATGCTACCTTGGTAGCAGCAACAGGGACACTACGTTTTTCAGAATTATGGCTGAAGTCTAGGAAGTCGCAGCCTAGCTTTTCGCCGATTTTTCTAAGCTTTTGGTTCAAGACTTTCGCGTGACTAAGAATCTGGGGGCCACGATCAGTTCTGGGGTGGATGGTGCAAATTGGCTTCGTAGAAATATCGTTACCAAGGCTGATTTTCTCAGTCTCTTCTGCTAGTGACGAATATGATTTCGGAGCCCTGACGACAGGCATTTTTTGTTCAAATGTGCACCAAAATCTGCAGTTGATTCCATCCTGTTCCCTCAATGGCTGTCGGACTAAATTCCCGAAAGTATTTACCGAGGTGCGTAGTCATACACCTGGTGTTTCTTTCGATACATTGCTACCCTTTTCCTAATGGATACCAATATTTGCTGTTCTTTTGAACTGCAACCAATAATTAAATGTTTATCCTTTTGGTTTTATTTCTCACGATAAAGCACACAGCAGGTATGCCAACAGATGACGTGAGTCTGCCTGGCTCCGTTTCGCTTTCAGAGGAAGGCAGCACATCGAACGTGTTTGTTAATGGGATGGGTATAACACACTAATTTCTCCCTGGACCCTGTAGCCCGTGTACAGGGAGCGTAGCATTACCACTGAGACGCTACTAACACTCATGTGAACGAGTGCTGAGAGATTATGTACATGCTGCAGGTGAGGACAGAGCTGGAGAGGACAGTACTTGGAGTACCTAACATATTGAATTTTCTCCTTTTGAGAATGTTGAAGGACTATCTGTTTTAACTGGTAAAAACCATTCGAAAACCAAGATCGCATAAAATATTTCTTTATTTAAGATGCCCGGCTTCAACAGTCTTTGCTGTCATCTTCTGGTCTTGAACATCTTTTTGTTGTAAGACATGTTCATTTTACGCTGTAGCTCATGCACAAGATGACAAGTGGGTAAAAGTAAATATTTTAGCAATAACAGACTCTTATAAAGTGCTGAGTTTTATCCACTTGACATCTTGTGCGTGAGATTCACGGTAAAATGAGAACGTTTTGCAGCAAAAAGATGTTTAAGGCCTGAAGATTGCAGCAAAGATTGCTGAAACCGGTCGTCTTAAATACAGGAATATTTTATGCGATCTTGGCTTTTGAATTGTTTGTTAACTTAGATATTTCTGGTATTCGGCTTTCGAGGCCACTCCCATCACACCCATTCGCAGCAGCTTCCAGTCACTTGACAGTACTCAGGGGGAATCGTAGCTGCTAACGAACGTGAAGTAACTTATCCTGCGTTCGAGATCGATATCAACGGTGGTGCTGCCATAGGGGCTGACACAGTATTTCACAGACCAATATACAAATTTTAAATAAAGTTGTTGATTCCAGGATCAGAATTTCACTCTGCAGCGGAGTGCGCGCTGATATGAAACTTCCTGGCAGAATAAACATGTGTGCTGGACCGAGACTCGAACTCGCGACCTTCTGCACACAGTTTTAATCTGCCAGGAAGTTTCATATCAGCGCACACTCCGCTGCAGAGTGAAAATCTCATTCTGGAAACATCCCCTAGGCTGTGGCTAAGCCATGCCTCCGCAATATCCTTTCTTCCAGGAGTGCTAGTTCTGCAAGGTTCGCACGAGAGCTTCTGTGAAGTTTGGAAAGTAGGAGACAAGGTACTGGCGGAAGTAAACCTGTGAGTACGGGGCGTGAGTCGTGCTTGGGTAGCTCAGCTGGTAGAGCACTTGTCCGGGAAAGGCAAAGGTCCCGAGTTCGAGCCTCGGTCCGGCACACAGTTTTAATCTGCCAGGAAGTTTCGAAGTTGTTGATTCTCTTCCAACTTCTCTGTTAACCTATAAATGTTACTAACTGCCTTTATGAACTGAAGTAATTAAATTGTTAAACGAGCATTGTATTAAGGTAACAGAAAAACCTGGGATAAAAGCTACCAATTTCCTAAAACTTTTCTGATAGAATATAGGCTGAAGGAGTAAAAAATAACATTAATGTTCGATAAATACAAATGAAATACACATTTGTTGAAAGAGGAAACAAAATTCAACACTGCATGTCAATTGTAACATTTGCTACAGTAAGTGAAGTCGGACACCGATTTACTACGAAATATCTTTTGCAGAACGCTCTTAAATTTCCTAATTCTCGAAAATTATATGCTTATTCAGACAGATACACACGGAAATTCGGTGTGAACGAATTCTTTCAACGAAGATACCACTGATATGGTGTTTAAAGCACAGTTGGTGATTACAGTTGATGATATACGTGAAAAATGTTTCTCAGACCCTCAGCTTACCAAAGGCCCCAATATAAGACAACCCACGTACTAGTTTTGATATAATCTGTTGGATCTCGCGCACTCATCGCTTACAGGGTGCCTAAGGGATGCTGCGTTCTCGAAATGCTATACAACAATTCAAACAAATAACATTATTAGTTTTATTTCCATAGAGCAAAATGATATTACTTAGTCCGCAGCTCGTGGTCGTGCGGTAGCGTTCTAGCTTCCCACGCCCGGGTTCCCGGGTTCGATTCCCGGCGGGGTCAGAGATTTTCTCTGCCTCGTGATGACTGGGTGTTGCATGGTGTCCGTAGATCAGTTAGGTTTAAGTAGTTCTAAGTTCTAGGGGACTGCTGACCATAGATGTTAAGTCCCATAGTGCTCAAAGCCATTCTGACATTACTTAACTTCGAGATTTACAAGTATTAGTTGCAAACGAGGGGCGACATGCAATATAATTTAGAGTCCTGGGCTACGTGTAATGTTCCTGGAAGTTGACACACGTCACTGATAACTAACGTCCGCGATACGATGCCGCTCTGAGCGGCCGAGGCTGGCAGGAGCGCCGCTGTTATCCAGGGGGCGCTCCTGGAGCGGCTCGGTCCGTGTCAGCGGTTTAAGGGCTGACGTTTCCTCACCGCCTTCTCTGGTTTTCCGTCCTCCGTCTTCGTTCCGGCGCTTGTGGTTACGCCAGAACACAATCAACACGAAAATTACTTTTAAATTTTATGTGAAATTTCTAGATCTAGGTTTTCATAGTGAACGCACATGATTTTATCGGAAACAAAGGAAGTAACGGAAATCGGCTTAAACAGGGTGTATCATAATTAATCGCGTAAACGCATACAGTTGAAAGTACACAGTACTAGAATCAAATGATGATGATGAGGTCCTATACTCCAAGGAGCGAAGGGGACGATGCGGGAGACCCACACCGCTGACTAGGGAAGGTCCTAGCGGAGGTGGTTTGCCACTGCCTTCCTCCGACCGTAATGGGGATGAACGATGATGATGAAGACGACACAACACCCAGTCATCTCGAGGCAGTGAAAATCCCTGACACCGCCGGGAATCGAACCCGGGACCCCGTGCGCGGGAAGCGAGAACGCTACCGCAAAACCACGAGCTGCGGACAGAAAGGTCTCAGTAAACATAGGGTCGAAAATGCACACCTTAAGAGCTACGAGCAATTTTTAATCTTCGATACTGTGAAACAAATCTCTTTTACTGCACGTTCTACGCTTTCATTATTTTGGGAACTGGTAGTATGGATCAAAACAAGAAAAAAATTCCGGTAAACATGTACTCTGAAATGCATTCCTTCAGAGCTGAGAGCACTTGTTCATCTTTGATACTTTAAAACACAACTTTCCTAATGGTCAAGTGCTCGTAACATTTTAAGTATACATTTTATAGCACATGTTAGCTGGATATTTTTTTCTTATTTTGGTCCATACTACCACTTCCCAAAATATGGACAACAAAGAACTTGAAGCAGTAGAGATTTGCTTCACAATATCGAAGATGAAAAATTGCTCGTAGCTCTTAAGGTACGCATATTCGACCCTATGTTTACTGAGACTATTTGCTTCTAGTATCGGGTACTTTCAACTGTTTGCGTTTACGCCATTAATTATGATACACCCTGTATATATAAATGTAAGTAAATAAACTTGCAGATTGCTACAATTTACATTTAGCTGGTTTCGTAACGCCCTTTAATTTAGCTTGCTAAACATGAACACTGTATCATCTCTAACTCTCACAGTTTATATTGGTAAATATAGGTTAATAAAAGTGCGAACTGCACCAACTTTGCATGTAGGTCGTTTCGTAACACCTAAATTAGCGTGCCAAACACGAAGACTGTATCTTCTCTACAGGATGCCTAACAATGGTATGTCTCAGTTGTTCGTGTGAACTTTGTTTCGTGTGGCATCGAATTATAACTATTTGTGTATCATATTTCCTGAGGCAGGGTTTGGGGATGAAGGCAATATTTGCCTAAACTAGAGTGAGACACTACCTAAAATCCCACTCAGGATCGTCATTGGGCCCACGCCAATGATCTTTAATCCGCCGTGTTTGAGTCGAATGAAATTGCCGCTGGGATATTACGTGATGCACTGTGGTATCACGCAGAAAGCGTGTTTATTCAGTTATGCAGTAAATACAGTTTCTACACACACAACATTTACATACAACTACAAAAGTAGGAAGCACCTTTCAGTGTTCAAATTAAGCCTAAATTATCTTCTCTAGTATAAGACGACACGTAGCCTTCTTGTCTTAACGCGGTCTTCAAAGCAGACCACATCAAGTGAATGCAACAAGTATATTACGTGATGCAAGAGGAAGAATTTCGCGTAATGAAAATGACAGGACCACTGAATTCATCCTTTTCGACGTACAACATACGGTGCTTCACAATGTAAGTACATCGCGTTTGGTCTGAATTATTCCTTTAGATGTACGAGGGTCACTCCAAAAGATATGCACACTATTTTTGTAAAAATACAGTTTTCATTCTGCATGTGTGAACGTTTTGCAGTGTGTAGATAACATCCTTCCCGCTTGTTTTCGAACTTAGTTCAACCTGTTCCCGTGAGTGGCGCCGTCACGGCATGTCTTCAAGATGGCTGCTACACTTGACGTTCGTCAGAAGCAACGTGCTGTCATAGAATTCCTGTGCTGTGAAAGTCAGACAGTGGGAAACATCCACAAGAGGTTGAAAAAGGTGTATGGAGACGCTGCTGTCGATCGCAGTATAGTTAGTCGGTGGGCAAGCAGGTTACGTGATGAAAGCAGGCACGGTAATATTGAGGATTGTCCTCGCAGCAGCAGGCTTCGTACTGCACACACTCAAGACAATGTGCAGAGAGTTAACGAATTTGTGACTGCTGACAGACGCATCACGGTGAACGAATTGTCACGCTACATTAGGATAGGGGAAGGAAGTGTTTGCAGAATACTGAAAGTGTTGGCGTTAAAAAAGGTTAGTGCCAGGTGGGTTCCCAGGATGTTGACAGTGGCTCACAAAGAAACAAGAAAAACGGTATGCAGCGAACTTTTGGAACAGTACAAGAATGGTGGAGATGAATTTCTTGGAAGAATTGTGACAGGTGATGAAACATTACTCCATCATTTTTCACCAGAGACGAAGAGGCAGTCAATGGTGTGGCATCATGCAAATTCACCCAAGAAAAAAAATTCAAAACCACACCGTCTGCTGGAAAAGTTATAGCTACGGTGTTTTTCGATTCCGAAAGACTCTTGCTTGTGGACATCATGCCAAGTGGAACCACCATATATTCTGATGCGTATGTGACGACACTGAAGAAACTTCAAGCTCGACTGAGTCGTGTTCGACCACATCGCAAAAGCAGGATGTTTTGCTGTTGCACGACAATTCACGGCCACATGTCAGTCAAAAAATCGTGGAAGCGATCACAAAACTCGGATGGACAACACTGGAACACCCGCCTTGCAGTCCTGACCTGGCTCCATGTCACTATCATCTCTTTGGGAAACTGAAAGACTCTCTTCGTGGAGCAATGTTTGAAGATGGTGACTCCCTTGTGCACGCTGACAAACAGTGGCTCCAACAGGTTGGTCCAGAATTTTTGCCGTGCGGACAAACAGGCGCTGGTTCGAAGATGGCATAAGGCAGTTGTGAGGGATGGAAATTATGTGTGAAAATGAAGATATTGTTCCTAAAGGATGTATCTGCACACTGTAAAACTTTAAAACATGTAGAATAAAAGGTGGATTTTTTTTAAACAAAATTGTGTGACCCTCATACAACATCGTAACAGATGTGCGTAATTACAAGCCGCAGGGCAAAAAATAACTTCATTTGAGGGATGAGGCTAACACATAGGGTATACTCCGAGGCTAGTGGTATATGGTGATCAAGAAATCGTGTGATTGTAAGATCCACGTTTACGGTAAATGATGATGCCCATGAGCCGTGTGTACTTCCATCTTTCCACGGCTCGTTTTCTGAGCGTCGTGTGAAGCCAATATTTTTGGTAATCGACAGTGTTTGGGCGCGATCGGGCTCTAGCATCTCGTTGCTGTCTTTTATTGCTTCGCTTCTATTTCGTTTTCTCGCAGTTGTTCAGGGTTGGTCTTTTTATGAAGCTCTTTCGTTTGAATGGCTCTGAGCACTATGGGACTAAACATCTGTGGTCATCAGTCCCCTAGAACTTAGAACTACTTAAACCTAACTAACCTAAGGACGTCACACACATCCATGCTCGAGGCAGGATTCGAACCTGCGACCGTAGCAGTCGCGTGGTTCCGGACTGAGCGCCTAGAACCGCTAGACCACCGCGGCCGGCTCTTTCGTTTGAACTCCCGTCAGTAGTGTACCCACTATCGACTGCGAGTTCTGTCTTTGGAGTTCTGTCTTTGGTGTACTTAGAAACCGTAGGTTGGTAACACGACCGACTCACGTGTTTACTGCAGCAGACTCTTTGGCCTGTACTATTTATAGGTGAGCGCGGTCACGCTGGACGAGGTTGTCACGCAGTGACCTTCGTGTCTGCTCCGGTGACGTCGACACCCTGCCTTCCGCGTACGGGTGTTGTTATCGAACCCGCACTTCTACCCGTGGAGGAACGCCAGCCTGGTTGGGCCCCTCTGTCAGATCTTCACTGGTTGTCCGCGGGAGGCGGATGTCAGTCTAATCATCGCCTGCGTCGACGAAGTCAAACAAACAGTAACCATCATGGGGCGGTGGAGCCGCCGTTGGGCGAGGGTTTGAGTCCGGGAGCTGTTCGCCTGGGTCTGCCGGGACGACTGGGGACGGCTCAGAATTGTGCACAGCAGTCCCGGACAAACGACGGAGTGCGCCGAGGGAAGGGAGAAAAGACGTTAAGTGTGAATGTTTCAAGTTGATCGTCCTTCGAGATTAAGTTTATCCAGTCGTCTTTCCCGCCTTGTGGCCACCACTGTGGCAATCCTCTGATCTGTTCACTGGTGCAATTCTGACAGTGCAGATTCCTCCACGCATCGTTGCTAACCGGTGTAGTGGTGTATTTGGTAGTTATTTGTGTACGTTTCCACTTCTTTGTTTTGGTACCTCATCCTCCTGCCCTGTGGTTGCAGAATTTCGGGTGGGGAGTTAGTTCCTTGTCTCCCAAGATGTAGTGCTGTATTATTAAGGTTAATTCTAGTTCAGTCTAGTGTTCTGTTAGTTCCTGGGTATATGTGTCCGCCATACTATTTGCGCTGTATTTAGTCTAAGTGAGTTGCACTGACAGTAGTTGGGGATTCGAGTCCTGTCACGGAGCTGATAAGGGGTCACATTGGTTTCGGCTTGTCAGTTGGAGGGTGTTGCCTTAGAGGTTTAACACTGGCATGTCAGCGTTGTCTAGCGCTACCGGGACCTAAAGAAGAACATTGTGCTGATTAGGGAATGTTGTTACACGTTCTTGTTTTCATTTCGATGCCTGTATTTGTGAAGGCAACCGCGTGAAGTAAGGTCTGTTCTGAAGCTATGCTGGATGTTGCGTTCTTGGGATTTTTGGTTTTGTTTTGATAACGGCGGATACGCGGCTGGTTTAGTACGTGTGTAGTGGCATGGCATCCTCGTGAAGGTGTGCCCGGTAGATTGCTATTGCGTCTCCTCAAAGTGTAATTTCCTCCTTACTAAAACCCCCTTGTTAAAAGGGAGGGAAAAAACTTAAGAAATACCTTCTGTTTGCATTAACTATCTTACCTGTCGCTTAAGTAAATATCTGCTCAGTGATTAAGCTAATGGGAGCACCTATCCTAAAAGCAACTAGCGCACTTCTGTTATGGTGGCCCCCGTGCTTATTTTGGTCCGTATCGAACGTCTGATGTTGTTTTTTGAGTGATTGTGGATTATTAAAATTGATTATAGTGCAAACGTTTGTATTTTACCAACCGTGCTTATAAGTTATTAATGTGATTGGCTAGAATGTAATACGAAAGATTTAGGACCATAGGTTGTCCAGGCAGAAATTTTGAAGCCATGCTATGTTGTGAATTCATGTATTTGTGTTATATATTGCATTGATAATTTAAATGTGGTAAACCCAAGCTTGTGATTAATAGTTAAAGATTTAAGAGTGCGTTCACTCAGCGCTTACTTATGTGTTGTGTTATTATTATTTTTAAAAATTATAATAGTCTTTTAGTTTCTTAAATTAAAGCCTTTCCAATTCGAAAGTGGTGGCCCTCCCATTTTGGGCAATTGTAAGCATCGAAGCAGGATTTACGTAGTTCGTTTTATGTATTGAATGTTATGAATAAATTATGTATGTGTGAAATCACGTCTGATATGTCGATTCCTTGGCCCCGTCCACACCTTGGTCGTAGTCTTTTAATATTAAACGATCAGACCACCGTTCCAGCCCAAAATTTTTATCAATAATACCCGTGTTCCTTACATGTTACCGAGGGGCAGGAATGCTGTAGACCCCGACTTCAATATAGTGCAGAGCGAACTGTACCAGATCTACAGCTAAGGTCTAAATCTCCATTGAAAATCCTGCATATCTCAGGAATAAGTCATTTCTCTCAGGAAATTTCATAACTTATAACGCAAGAGACATTCAGCACTCCTATCTGATTTCGTATTAGCGTGTCAAAATATCATCAGCTGCAATCTTGGTATGTGTGGCATCATGAATATCTAGGATTTTAACAATATTCACACAGCCTAACAAGTATGTCAGTTAACGAGAGGACGCACTCAGTAAGTCTAGTGGAAGGACTGGATAACGAACATTGTTGCTTTTAAGTATTATCTTGACAACATTTATTACCACAATACAGATCACCGATATATTACAAATATAAGTTCCTTTCTTTTGACAGTAAACCAACTACTAGCTACAAGAATTTTTTTCTTTCAGCGCAGTCCAATATTAGGAAAGGTTCATCTACATTGAGGTTTCACATTTTATATTATGGTGCAAAAGGATTACAAAATCTGTGTATTAGTTTCATTTAAATTTAATATTAAACGATCAGACCACCGTTCCAGCCCAAACTTCTTATGAATAATACCCGTGTTCCTTACATGTTACCGAGGGGCAGGAATTCTGTAGACCCCGACTTCAATATAGTGCAGAGCGAACTGTACCAGATCTACAGCTAAGGTCTAAATCTCCATTGAAAATCCTGCATATCTCAGGAATAAGTCATTTCTCTCAGGAAATTTCATAACTTATAACGCAAGAGACATTCAGCACTCCTATCTGATTTCGTATTAGCGTGTCAAAATATCATCAGCTGCAATCTTGGTATGTGTGGCATCATGAATATCTAGGATTTTAATAATATTCACACAGCCTAACAAGTATGTCAGTTAACGAGAGGACGCACTCAGTTAAGTCTAGTGAAATATATATATACGACAGTGAATAAATTGTGGGGAACCAGTCCGGTGTTATATCAGGGTGAAAGCCCGCAGACGGCACATTACACTCAGGGATACACCGAGGACATTCGCTCCACGGCGATAAGGCGTGGAGTTATCAATGGCGAAACCAGTACATAAAACCTCTCTTAAATAAAGCAGGAATAAAACAACAGTTCATTGGTCTGTCTCAAAAGATGTTACACTAAAGGCTAGAGCGTAGGTGGCACGAGAAACTTAACAGAATCAAAACACGAACATTAATCAAAAAAAAAAATCATATTTATGAAGCATCCCAAACAATGCAAAGTATCTTTTCAGGATTCAGTGCACCCTCTAAGTTACCACATCCATGAATAAATGTTCAACTACAAAATTTAAGTTCACCACATCAACGAGGAATAAGCACTTCAGAATGTCTGAAGGATTTCTCAGACACCTACGTATTAACTGAAATTTGACAAGAATTACAAATTATAAATGCTTCGGCACAACGGCTGTTACTACTGCCAAGAGGAGTTCGCTTCTTGATAAACAAAAGCTGAACAATTGAAGTATAAAACAACGCATATAAGTTGCAAGACCCTTTAAAAGAAATTAAACACCAATAACACTAACAGGACTCTACCTGAAATGAGCTTCCTGCCGTATTTGCCTATTTAGTTTACGAGAAATTAGCTTTAATAGATCAAGGAGTTTGCCAACGAGGGAGAGGACTGAGCATATGAGACGAAAGTTCAGAGACAGGACAACAAAACGGACGTGGAGAGTTGAGTACCAAGCAGTCAGTAACCACTAAACTGGTGCAGCACTAAGGCTACGGCCACACTTGTGTTTTTCGAAGCTGGACGCTGAGCGTCCAAAGATGTCACAGTTATAGGCAGGCTGGAGAAGGCCGGTAGTGGCCACTCACAGCGTCTTTTTCTGCCAACATCCGACGGGAAGGCGCATTCTGAAGGTCAGACGCTAGTCGGATGGGGCGGGGCCCATTCCCTGCGTCAAAAGACGCTTCTCAAATTGCGTTTCCACGTGAACTCAGTAGTAAGTTTGCAGTTTGTCAACACAAAGTAGTGTCTGTAGTCAATTGTTTCATTACATTTTTTTCGATGGGTGAGATGGAAAAAAAAATGAGCTTAATAGCGAACGTATTATTTTAGAAGTTCAAGCTCGACCTTTTTTATACGACATTCAAAATGCGGATTATAAAAACAGACAAAAAAGAAGAGACGGTTGGCTAGCTGTGACATCTAATGTTGTTGATGAAGGTTGGGACAACATGGACAAAGAAACAAACGAAGCCTTAGGTAAGTGCAGCAAAAACACTTAATTTGGGTAATATAAAAGATCAAAAATAAATTAAAATATTTAAATATTATGAAAGACATCTCGTTAACTACATTTGTTAAATTAAGTAAGTACAACAAGTCACAGTATATGCGCTTTATTGGAGAATATTAGAGGTGTTTTGCTATTCCAGCAGTCTTTTACACTCAGCAATGTTTGCGTATCGGTTTCGCCAGGGTACAGAACCTGCGGTAGAACAGAAATGTTCAGCAAACTGATCTCTTGTGTGTGTTCCTTTCACGGTCCCTCTCGTCCCCTGGGCCGGAAAGCTGTCCAAAGGACACGATAACGTGTCTTCATAGTTGTACCCATCGCTTTCTCTCACAGTTGTGCAATACGCAAGTAGCTTCAACAATGATGTCAACCAAATCGATACTGACGTCAATCGGACGGTAGAATATACGCCATTTATTTACTAAAATACCTAATGCACATTCCACGTACCCCCTGGCACTCGATAAACGGTAGTTAAAAATTCTTTTAATGTTAATCATGTCCTTACCGGGCTATGGTCTCAGAAGGTTTCCACACAGAGCAAAGGCTTCATGTGCCAGAAACACATATGGCAGTAATCGACCAGATGTATCGTTTGGTGAGGGAACTGGTGGTGGTAACGGTAAATTGTTGGAATAGAGGTTCTTGCCAAAATTAGTACTTTTCAGGATGTTTGAATCTCCCTCGTGTCCAAAGGCGCCAACTTCTATATATCTGAAGCAGTAATTTGCGTCGGCTACTGCCACTAAAACTATTGAAAAATACTTCTTGTAGTTACAGTATTCACAACTCGATCCCCATGGATTGATCACTCTAGTATACTTACCATTAATACATCCCACGCAATGTGGAAAATAGGCTTTCTTTTCAACCTGTGAACTAATATTCAACCAATCTTTAGCAGTTAATTGTTTCATATAGTGGCCTTGCATTGTTTCCCAGATTGATGAGCATGTCTTTCGAATAATCTTTGAAATTTTTGGAAGTCTAAGTACAAACTGGATGGGTAGAGATCTGATGGAATTGCTGGTTGCGAGATACCTACAATGAGACATTGATAATGGTTAAAAGTAGAACCAATATTTATATTAAGTCCTTTTTTTTAAAGGGAATGATGTGCAAAAAAAGTGGAAGAGCATTAAGGATTGCTACAACAAAAATGCGAAAATGCACGATGGCAAAATTGGAGATTCATCAAAATCCAGAAAACATTACATTTATCACAAACAGTTGTTATTCCTCCAATCTTTATGTGTAAGAAGAGAGTGAGTATTCCATATTTATAATGTTGTGCATTTTTAAGTTCCAGACTCAGCCATGCATGGCCACAAATTATAAAATTTTGCTGTGGACAATTTCAGTTTTCTCTTTTTACCACAGGACATCTGGGAATATGGCTATCGATTTAAAGTACACAAGACACTGACGACAACACTGCACAACAAGACGCAAACACGACACCTGAAATACAACATACTTCATCCAAAGCCTCTCCCTCTGCTCGCGCAGCGCAAAGGGAGAAGGAAAGTACATTTCCGAAGAAACGAAAACAGGACGAGTTTGAAAGAAAAAAGTTGGGCGATTTGGAAATGAGTTTGCAACAATCATATTCAAAGGAACCTATAACTAACGATCCAGACGAAATGTTCTTACTTTCGCAAATGCCCATAATTAAGAACTTTAGCCCAGCTGACAAGATGGATTTTCAGTTGAAATATTTACAAGTGGTTCAGTCTTACACACATGCACACCCGACCATAATTACATCTGAAAATGACCAACAATCATCTCACTCCACAAGCAGGACACCTACAATGATCTTCGAGGAAAAATCAGAACATTCAATCCTGTCCATTTATGCACTGCAAACAAATAACACAATAACTAGTAAAACTTCAATTACCTCAGAGTAATTGACAGTTTTTCTTTAGCCCTTATACACTCACATAGTCGAGTGTTTCTTCCAGTGTGAATGAGACTACCAGCGTGTAGGAGATATGGTGGAAAGACAGAAGGCGATGGAAAGACTCATGTTCCAGACAGACCCGGCCAGCGGCTGGATACTTTATAAGATGATGACTCAGCCAGCAGCGAATGAAGGCCAGTTGTGGATTACTAGGGGAGCCACGAAAATGGATTACCTAACAGACAAATGCGAAACGCGTCATGAAAATTACAATGAGAAATGCGGGACAAGATTGGCATTTGGGACAAGGAAGTTCTTCGCCGGATTCCAAGAGATAAAGTAGACAGACTGCGATATAATGTGTAGATGTGTAGATGACTTACAGATGAACTGTTTCTACCGTCCTATTCGTTGCACGTCATGTGGAATAAGGATCAAACGTTTAGAGCAGAAGCTACTTGCATATTTTCAACTGAAGATCTCAGCCAAAGGAAGGGTGTGTAGGTTGTCTGTATACAGAGCCTGATGTCAAAAGCTGCTTCTGGTAATTTTAATACAACTCGTGGAATGATTGCCGTTTCAGTCACATATATCCTTTTTGGATTCCATGTTTTCTCCATTGACTGAATATACGGTGCCGTCTCGGAACCACTCAGGCTTCTTATACTCACTTCTGCTTTGATCGATGTTTTAAAATGACACATACAGCTATGAGACTGCGGAGTACAAATGGTTGATGTTTACAATGTGACTTAACAATTCAATATTAGAAAATTATGAATGAATACATTTAACCAACGACTCTAAACGTTTGAGCCTTAATCCACATGACGTGTCGCGAATGAGTCAGACGGTAATGAGCAGCTTGTTGAACTTATTACACACACACAGCGATGCTTTAGTACTGGTACTAATTCTGTGTTACGTTAAGCACCACAGAGTTCAAAAGCTGGTCCAATTTCAGGAGACTTTCGTGAAGAATTTTGAAATGATTTATGGAGACAGAATGGACTCTGAATATTGCTCGAGGGTTCATGAAGGTCAACGATTTTGAGACTAAAGTGTATGCAGCATAGTGTTGAGTTAGAGCAATGGAACATTTTACGTAGTATTAGGTACGAGAGGGGCTTCATTTAGTCGTGTAAGGCCGTAAGATAATACTGAGTGATCAGCTTCTAATCAATACTCCAGGGGGAAATTCAGTACTTATTGAGGTTAATAGTTACGTCTTATTTAAACTTTAACTGCTGGCCTTAGTGTTCGTTTGTCTTGATTTTGGTGCAGTAATGGACTAGATTCTTTTTTATAAAACTTGGGAATTACGTTGTAATTAACGAAGGCTATCCGACATAGCAAGTACCTTCACATACAGTAGTAAGCAGCGTAGTTGTTCAGTCAATCACGCTACGAACGCAAACAAGTGATCTACCGACTTCTGCACTATTTAATATAGTCTTCTGTACTCTTAAAAAATAATTCTCTAGCACGGCTGTGATAAGAAATGGTGGGAATTCGTGTTGTCAATGCAGTAATTATGACACACGAGACTAATGGAAGCCTAATGGGATAAAGGGATCGAATTCAACTTCAGAAACCTACCTCTGATTTCATGGACGTATTAGACCACAGCACGGGACATAATACTGTCTAATAATAATAACAAAATACGTAATATAAAGTTTCCTAATGCACTGAATGTACGTAAGCTATAGTACTGTTTCTTGAAAATGCACATTTATATAACAACGGTGCTCACTGAACATTTAACTCCCATAATATTCTATGATTATTCTGGTTCAATTATTAGTACCGAATGCACCTGACATTACTGGACTATTGTACTGAAATTATAAGACACTGAATTCGTACTTGGGTTCTAAATATTAGAATTTCTGTTTCCATAAAATTAAGATTTTGAATGTGACATAACCATGCTTTGGAATCACTCCAGTACAGAAGAAATTAAGATACGTGGTACCACGATCGTATAGTGTCAACTCAGAAGTGCACCATACACATTGCTCCGAATTCTGGAAAGGTAATACGTCCACAAGACATGTGTACTATTATTGTTACAACCGAAATTATTGGATTTGGCACACATATACACTCCTGGAAATGGAAAAAAGAACACATTGACACCGGTATGTCAGACCCACCATACTTGCTCCGGACACTGCGAGAGGGCTGTACAAGCAATGATCACACGCACGGCACAGCGGACACACCAGGAACCGCGGTGTTGGCCGTCGAATGTCGCTAGCTGCGCAGCATTTGTGTACCGCCGCCGTCAGTGTCAGCCAGTTTGCCGTGGCATACGGAGCTCCATCGCAGTCTTTAACACTGGTAGCATGCCGCGACAGCGTGGACGTGAACCGTAAGTGCAGTTGACGGACTTTGAGCGAAGGCGTATGGTGGGCATGCGGGAGGCCGGGTGGACGTACCGCCGAATTGCTCAACACGTGGGGCGTGAGGTCTCCACAGTACATCGATGTTGTCGCCAGTGGCCGGCGGAAGGTGCACGTGCCCGTCGACCTGGGACCGGACCGCAGCGACGCACGGATGCACGCCAAGACCGTAGGATCCTACGTAGTGCCGTAGGGGACCGCACCGCCACTTCCCAGCAAATTAGGGACACTGTTGCTCCTGGGGTATCGGCGAGGACCATTCGCAACCGTCTCCATGAAGCTGGGCTACGGTCCCGCACACCGTTAGGCCGTCTTCCGCTCACGCCCCAACATCGTGCAGCCCGCCTCCAGTGGTGTCGCGACAGGCGTGAATGGAGGGACGAATGGAGACGTGTCGTCTTCAGCGATGAGAGTCGCTTCTGCCTAGGTGCCAATGATGGTCGTATGCGTGTTTGGCGCCGTGCAGGTGAGCGCCACAATCAGGACTGCATACGACCGAGGCACACAGGGCCAACACCCGGCATCATGGTGTGGGGAGCGATCTCCTACACTGGCCGTACACCACTGGTGATCGTCGAGGGGACACTGAATAGTGCACGGTACATCCAAACCGTCATCGAACCCATCGTTCTACCATTCCTAGACCGGCAAGGGAACTTGCTGTTCCAACAGGACAATGCACTTCCGCATGTATCCCGTGCCACCCAACGTGCTCTAGAAGGTGTACGTCAACTACCCTGGCCAGCAACATCTCCGGATCTGTCCCCCATTGAGCATGTTTGGGACTGGATGAAGCGTCGTCTCACGCGGTCTGCACGTCCAGCACGAACGCTGGTCCAACTGAGACGCCAGGTGGAAATGGCATGGCAAGCCGTTCCACAGGACTACATCCAGCATCTCTACGATCGTCTCCATGGGAGAATAGCAGCCTGCATTGCTGCGAAAGGTGGATATACACTGTACTAGTGCCGACATTGTGCATGCTCTGTTGCCTGTGTCTATGTGCCTGTGGTTCTGTCAGTGTGATCATGTGATGTATCTGACCCCAGGAATGTGTCAATAAAGTTTCCCCTTCCTGGGACAATGAATTCACGGTGTTCTTATTTCAATTTCCAGGAGTGTATATTTTGGATACAATAATTTGAGGTATTGGGCAGCGTCATTGTAACTACTAAAACTGCAAAATTGCAAACGTTTCCACTGATTTACTATGGTCTTCTTCAGGGCCCGCTCGGAAGAGGACCGCAGCATGTTAGTTGAACAGTCGGCAATTTAGCTGTTTCAGTAGCTACACAGTCATGGCCCAATACTCAAAATTATTTTATCCAAAATGACACCGGCATTAGGAGCAAAATAACTTGTAGCTGTATTGTAGTTCTGAACATGGCTGTCTTTTAGCAACCGTATATAAGTTTCAATGGAGAAATAACAAAGCCAACCGAATGTTCGATAGACACTGATCAGCTAGAACATTATTACCACATATCTAATAGCCAGTACGTCTACGCTTTTCACGGATGACAGAGGCGATGCATCGTGGCATGCAAGCAATGAGGCCTTAGAAGACCGCTGAAGGGAGCTGACACCACATCTGCACACACAATTTACCTAATTCCCTTAAATTAGAGGGAGGAGGCGATGAGCTCTGACGCCACTTTCAACCACATCCCAGATCTGATGAGACTGAGGACTAGAGCATCAATTGGAACTCATCACTGTGTTCCTCGAATCTTTTATCACAATCCTGGTCTTATGACATGGCGCATTATCCTGTTGAAAGACGCCACTGCCATAGATAAAACATAAACATGATCATGTGGTGTACACGGTCTGCAACCAGTGTTAATACTGCTTGGCCGTCGTGGTGCCTTGCATGGACTCCTTGGCAGTCGTGGTGCATTGCACGGCCTCCAGTGGACCCGTGGGTACGCACGTGAATGTTCTCCAGAGCGCAATGGAGCCGCTGTCGGCTTGTCTCCGACCTGCAGTACAGGTGTCAAGGAGCTGTTCCCCTGGAAGACGACGGATGCGCGCCCTCCTTTCGGCACAATGAGGAAGGTACAGGGATTCACCAGACGATGCAACGCTCCGCCACTGCCCCAGAGTACACTGCCGATAACACGTGCCCAATCCAGTCGTAGCTGTCGATGTCCTGGTGTCAACATTGGAACGTGCGCGAGCTGTAGGTTGCGGAGCCCCCATCGTTAGAAGTGTTCAGTGCACTGTGTGTTCAGACACACTTGTACTCTGCCCAGCATTAAAGTCTAATGTTAGTTTCGTTTCCTTTTTGCCGCCTGTTCTCTTTTACCAATCTGCTCAGACTAAGACGCCTGACATCAGTAATGGGGGGCCGGCCACACAACCGCGCGACGTCTGGTTGTTTCGCCTTGGTTTCACCACGTGTTGAACACACTCACCGCAGCGTTCTTCCAGAATGCCCCTGCTCAATTATTTCTCTGTCGTTTCTCCCATTCCCTTGTTTTACGCTTCTAAAATATCAGAAACTCTCCAGCTTCCTCAGTCGTTTTCTCCAATCAGTAATTGCAGTTTTACGTCCTTCCTTCATCGTGGTTGTTACATCATTTCCCACTTCGATATTGCTTCCAGAGTAACCATCGGTTTTTCGATGGTTTTCGCATTAAATTCGATGTCGCATTGCCGTTAGTCAAAACGGCTATTCACTTTTTAATTATTTGTTGCAACAGTCTCAGTTGCAATCATTCAATTTAATACCTAGAGTCTACTAGATTTAATAATCATCTTCCAGTCTGATTAATCACGACTTGTGGTAACTCAACATTCTTTGAAAAGAACATGGTCTAAAACTTTTACTAAAATCAAAAATGGGCTACTCTAGATGCCACTGTATGTTGTCGCAAGTGTACTATACTGCTGTGTCTTTTATTTTTCAGCCTATGAAAATGTTATTTTTAAAGAATTTTCACTTTTCACAGTTCTTGATTAACTAGACCTGAAGATCATTATGAAATATGGCCGAAACTAGGTCGACTGAGACTGTAACGATAACTAGTTTTGCGACATCTCTCGTGACAATATGTTATCCTTAAAATGTATTTTATTTCCTTATAAGACACATCAGAAATTTAGCTGAAAAAAAATTTCCCAAGTACAAGTAGGACTAACGCACTAAGGGTTCCATATAGACTTAATTATGTAGATAGATAGGTTATATATCCTGGAAGTCGGGAATCTCATCGATTTTTGCCTGTTATTGATATCGATACTGGTAAGATATTGGTCCTAGGAATCAAAATCTCTACAGGATTTCCTCAGACTAGCCCAGGCATACAAAAAGAAGGAAGCGGGAGAATTCAATTCATGTATGTTGCGCTTTATGTTTACTTGCAGTAATTTTGCTCTATTATGTTTCTGAAGTATGATGGATGCAATATCGTTCAAATGGCGAAAGATATTTTTTTGTGATATAATTAAAATCTAACAAGTTTCAGATTTTTGACTTGTAGTCTGAAACTTTGGTTTTTGCCGAATTTCATGATTCCAGTCAATGGGAAATCTGTAGGTTTAAATGAGCGAATTTGGGAGTATCAGAATATGTCACATAAACTACTGAATATTTTGATTGCATTAACTCAGAACCTTAAATTCTTTACACGAACAAGGGACCTTGTAAAAAATTTAAGCTTCATAGTTAATGCACTCAAAATATTCAGTAGTTTATGTCACGTATTCTGATACTCGCAAAATAGCTCATTTAAACCTAGGGACCACAAACTTTAATATGTGACACGAATCCGAAGTTGATGCACTAACCTCTTCCAGAGAAAAGGGGTTTGAAAATATAGACGGACAGATAGACAGTCGGATAAAAAATGGAAAAAAAATATTTTTCCGTATCATATAATTACAAATTAACAATTACCCAATTTTTCCCTTACTTGCTCCCTTGATGAGTGAGTTTTCGAGTATCAAAATGACATGAATGGCCATATCTTGACTTTGAAGCTTACAACTTTTAGGCTGCCAATGGGCCATAGACCTTAGTATGTGAAATAAATTTGAACTTGATATTCCTACCCGTTCTAGAGAAAAGTGATTCTCAAGAGTTGGACAGACAAACAGACAGACAGACAAAGAAGCGATGGTATAGGGCTTCCGTTTTTGCAGGCTGAGTCACGGAGCCACAAAAAAAAAAAAAAAAAAAAAAAAAATCATATTTCCGTGGTTTTGGATTGTAGCCCCATCCACGTAGACTATGTACCAGGTCAGGAGTTGAAACTGGGAGCCTGCCTTTCTCAGAAAATGCTCTTACCACATAAGCGGTCGAATCATGGCCATCCGTTTTAATTCTGACAGTCTGTATACGAAAAAGACGGACAGTTCATCATAAACACTCTACACTGTTTTTATCTTTTGCATTTTACTTTAGTTCTCCATCCTGTCATTGTCTGAAACTGCCTAAGTACAAAATACACTCCTGGAAATGGAAAAAAGAACACATTGACACCGGTGTGTCAGACCCACCATACTTGCTACGGACACTGCGAGAGGGCTGTACAAGCAATGATCACACGCACGGCACAGCGGACACACCAGGAACCGCGGTGTTGGCCGTCGAATGGCGTTAGCTGCGCAGCATTTGTGCACCGCCGCCGTCAGTGTCAGCCAGTTTGCCGTGGCATACGGAGCTCCATCGAAGTCTCTAACACTGGTAGCATGCCGCGACAGCGTGGACGTGAACCGTATGTGCAGTTGACGACTTTGAGCGAGGGCGTATAGTGGGCATGTGGGAGGCCGGGTGGACGTACCGCCGAATTGCTCAACACGTGGGGCGTGAGGTCTCCACAGTACATCGATGTTGTCGCCAGTGGTCGGCGGAAGGTGCACGTGCCCGTCGACCTGGGACCGGACCGCAGCGACGCACGGATGCACGCCAAGACCGTAGGATCCTACGCAGTGCCGTAGGGGACCGCACCGCCACTTCCCAGCAAATTAGGGACACTGTTGCTCCTGGGGTATCGGCGAGGACCATTCGCAACCGTCTCCATGAAGCTGGGCTACGGTCCCGCACACCGTTAGGCCGTCGTCTTCCGCTCACGCCCCAACATCGTGCAGCCCGCCTCCAGTTGTGTCGCGACAGGCGTGAATGGAGGGACGAATGGAGACGTGTCGTCTTCAGCGATGAGAGTCGCTTCTGCCTTGGTGCCAATGATGGTCGTATGCGTGTTTGGCGCCGTGCAGGTGAGCGCCACAATCAGGACTGCATACGTCTGAGGCACACAGGGCCAACACCCGGCATCATGGTGTGGGGAGCGATCTCCTACACTGGCCGTACACCACTGGTGATCATCGAGGGGACACTGAATAGTGCACGGTACATCCAAACCGTCATCGAACCCATCGTTCTACCATTCCTAGACCGGCAAGGGAACTTGCTGTTCCAACAGGACAATGCACGTCCGCATGTATCCCGTGCCACCCAACGTGCTCTAGAAGGTGTAAGTCAACTACCCTGGCCAGCAAGATCTCCGGCTCTGTCCCCCATTGAGCATGTTTGGGACTGGATGAAGCGTCGTCTCACGCGGTCTGCACGTCCAGCACGAACGCTGGTCCAACTGAGGCGCCAGGTGGAAATGGCATGGCAAGCCGTTCCACAGGACTACATCCAGCATCTCTACGATCGTCTCCATGGGAGAATAGCAGCCTGCATTGCTGCGAAAGGTGGATATACACTGTACTAGTGCCGACATTGTGCATGCTCTGTTGCCTGTGTCTATGTGCCTGTGGGTCTGTCAGTGTGATCATGTGATGTATCTGACCACAGGAATGTGTCAATAAAGTTTCTCCTTCCTGGGACAATGAATTCACGGTGTTCTTATTTCAATTTCCAGGAGTGTATTATTCACGTGTTATATAAGTATTGTGACAGTGTCGCAGCGGCTCTGGGACTCGAAGGACAGGGAATTGTGGAGACGTAATGCTATGTTTTAATTAGCTGAATAACTATTAGAAATAAGCAAAATAGAACTAGTTCCGAAACTCTTGCGCGCAAGAATATCTCCTTGTCAATGAACAAATACAGAAATAATAAAACCATTAACCAACATGATCAAAGGTAAAAATCCAGCCAACTAAGCTATGTTTCAGATGTTAGAATGAGATTAATAGTTAAATTTCTTCAGATCACATCTAATTTAAACTCTGCGTATGTCTTGACGAAATAATTAAAAGACCTCATAAGGAAACAGAGTGCCATGGCACTAATTTTAGCAGGGAATACCATCCAGGAGCACTACCGAATGAAATACTGTGCAATATATTTAAACATATAACACAAAATGACAGCCGAATGGCACATTCAGTTAATTATCTGCAATGTCGTGAAAAAGTTGTCGAATAAGTAGCGATACCCACGGGAAGAGAAGATTCATCTGCAGAATATGAGAGACAGCGCACTACAGCACAAGGGGAGAGGCATTGTCTGAGCAGCACTCTACGCCAAGATTCCTGCAAGCACTGGAAATACGCTGTGGTGAAAATAGTCGTTGGATTCCTCCTAATATCGAGTCGGACCTCCTTTTGCCCAGCACCAACTCGACATGCCGTGGATTCAAAAAGTTGCTGGAAGTCGCTTGGAGAAATATTGACCCACACTGGCTCTATAGCCGTCATTAATTGCGAAACTGTTGCAGGTTCAGGATGTTGTGCAGAACTGATTTCTCGATCATGTCCTGTAAACGTTGAGTAGGATTCATGTCGTGCGATCTGAGTGGCCAAATTATTTACTCGAATTGTCCAGAATGTTCTTCAAACCAATCACGAACAATTGTGGTGAGGTGGCGTAACACCGTTGACTGGAAACAGGTTCAAATGGTTCAAATGGCTCTGAGCACTATGGGACTTACAACTACTTAAACCTAACTAACCTAAGGACATCACACCCATCCATGCCAGAGGCAGGATTCGAACCTGCGACCGTAGCAGTCGCGCTGTTCCGGACTGAAGCGCCTAGAACTTATCGGCCACCGCTGCCGGCGACTGGAAACAGGGAGTCCATGAATGGCTGCAAATGGTCTCCAAGTAGCACAACATAACCACTTCCAATCAGTTATGGGTTCAGTTGGTCCAGAGGACGCATTCTATTCCATGAAATCAGAGGCCACACCATTATGTAACGATCACCAGCTTCAACAGTACCTTGTGGACAGCTTGGTTCTATGGCTTCGGGGAGTCTGCGCCACACACGAACCCTGCTGTCAGCTCTTACCAACATAAATCTGGACAGATCTCACCAGGAAACGGTTTTCCAGTCGCCTAGGGACCAACTAATATGGTCACGAGTAGCGCTGTAGGCGATGTCGTGCTGTTAACAAAGGCACTCGCTGCCACAGCCAACTAACGCCAGATTTCGCCACACTGTCCTAACGAATACGTTCGTCGTACGTCCCACATTAATTTCCCCGGTTGTTGTCTCTTTATTGTCTGCTAGCAGTGACAACTCTACGCAGATGCTGTCGGCCACTGCCTGAAATTTAATATTCTCCCCACACTGTTGACACTGTGGACCACGCAATGTGTCTGGCTTCAACTTCCATTCCACCTTAAAAGTGTGTTAAAATGCGATGTGGGGCGATAATCGCTCCGTATATCCTTTGACATGAATCACGTGAGTACAAATGACAACCCCGCCAGTGCACTGCCTTTTACACCTTGTGTACCCGATACAGCCGCCATCTTTAAATGTGCAAATCGCTCTCCCACGGCTTTTGTCACAGTGTAAGAAACCGACCGCAAGACTTCAGCCGGAACTCCTGTGTACAGTCGGCGCTGCCGTGTTCACTGTGTTTCTCTGAACTCGACGGCTACCGGGCTGCCCCACCCGTCTCTAGCCCGCACGACGCGCTGCCAGCAGCTAATGCGCCATCCACCGTATTGGCTGGTCTCTTCTTGCTACCCCCCAGACGAAGACCGTTGGTGTCCATCGCTCTACCGCTGCCCCCTCGATCTCAGTGGGGCTCGTTGCAGCCCACTCGAGGTCACGGGCGCCCCCTTGCACGCCGAGAGAGGATTGCAGGCTAATTTATCGCCCCTCTGATGAGTCCACCACAGTGCCCCGATTATTAGGGCACATCGACCTGAGTCGAAACAAGGCCCCGGGAGTAGACAACATTCCATTAGAACTACTGATGGCCTTGGGAGAGCCAGTCATGACAAAACTCTACCATCTGGCGATCAAGATGTATGAGACAGGCGAAATACCCACAGAGTTCAAGAAGAATATAATAATTCCAATACCAAAGAAAGCAGGTGTTGACAAATGTGAAAATTACCGAACTATCAGTTTAATAAGTCACAGCTGCAAAATACTAACGCGAATTCTTTACAGACGAATGGAAAAACTGGTAGAAGCGGACCTCGGGGAAGATCAGTTTGGATTCCGTAGAAATGTTGGAACACGTGAGGCAATACTAACCTTACGACTTATCTTAGAAGAAAGATTAAGAAAAGGCAAACCTACGTTTCTAGCATTTGTAGACTTAGAGAAAGCTTTTGACAACGTTAACTGGAATACTCTCTTTCAAATTCTGAAGGTGGCAGGGGTAAAATACAGGGAGCGAAAGGCTATTTACAATTTGTACAGAAACCAGATGGCAGTTATAAGAGTCGAGGGGAATGAAAGGGAAGCAGTGGTTGGGAAAGGAGTGAGACAGGGTTGTAGCCTCTCCCCGATGTTATTCAATCTGTATATTGAGCAAGCAGTAAAGGAAGCAAAAGAAAAATTCGGAGTAGGTATTAAAATTCATGGAGAAGAAGTAAAAACTTTGAGGTTCGCCGATGACATTGTAATTCTGTCAGAGACAGCAAAGGACTTGCAAGAGCAGTTGAACGGAATGGACAGTGTCTTGAAAGGAGGATATAAGATGAACATCAACAAAAAGAAAACGAGGATAATGGAATGTAGTCAAATTAAATCGGGTGATGCTGGGGGGATTAGATTAGGAAATGAGACACTTAAAGTAGTAAAGGAGTTTTGCTATTTAGGGAGTAAAATAACTGATGATGTTCGAAGTAGAGAGGATATAAAATGTAGACTGTCAATGGCAAGAAAAGCGTTTCTGAAGAAGAGAAATTTGTTAACATCGAGTATAGATTTAAGTGTCAGGAAGTCGTTTCTGAGAGTATTTGTATGGAGTGTAGCCATGTATGGAAGTGAAACATGGACGATAGCCAGTTTGGACAAGAAGAGAATAGAAGCTTTCGAAATGTGGTGCTACAGAAGAATGCTGAAGATAAGGTGGGTAGATCACGTAACTAATGAGGAGGTATTGAATAGGATTGGGGAGAAGAGAAGTTTGTGGCACAACTTGACTAGAAGAAGGGATCGGTTGGTAGGAGATGTTTTGAGGCATCAAGGGATCACAAATTTTGCATTGGAGGGCAGCGTGGAGGGTAAAAATCGTAGAGGGAGACCAAGAGATCAATACACTAAGCAGATTCAGAAAGATGTAGGTTGCAGTAGGTACTGGGAGATGAAGAAGCTTGCACAGGATAGAGTAGCATGGAGAGCTGCATCAAACCAGTCTCAGGACTGAAGACCACAACAACAACATCCTCTTAAGCCCAGACTAGTTTCCTTCCAGCTCTTTTTTTTGCGATTGTTGGACCATCTCTTTACTGCAACATCAACAGACCTCAGTTTTCTAGTTCACATTTTGCACGTCTGATGCTAAGCTACGTTGAAAGCTTACAAAATGCGTGCACTTAAAAAATTGTGATGCATTTGTGGATAATCTGCCTTTAGATCCACATTCTAAACATCAACCAGGCCATTTGTGGCTTGAGCTGTGAAACGCAAACTCATCTCTCCCTTGCAAGTTATAATATCCATCACCATAGTTAAAGATCTGATAAGGCCCCAAAAACCCTGGTATGATCATCCCCATTAGTTTTTGCTGGTCTATATTTATCAGACAATCACCGTCCCTACTTTGAGTTTGTTTGGGTGTGGGTCCTTGTTACAGCAATCAGCTTCTTGTCAGTAGACTGGTTTAAGGTTTTTCCCATCCTAATAGACTAATGACCTCAGCAGTTGAGTCCCATAGTGCTCAGAGCCATTTGAACCCATCCTAATAAAACTTTTCGTGAATCACCCTGGAAGTTATCTTATTGGATAACAAGTCGTCAGTTGACATAAAATTAGAGATTGGTGAAATCAGCCGAAAATGAAACGTAAGTCCCGCTGGAGCATCCGTATGTGCCTCATGTTTGGCGGGGCTGCAGAGGATACATCAGCCAATCAAATGTCTCACAGTACCGAGTATAATGTTGATGGTGGTACGCGATTCGTGTGGCGCGAAGGTTCCTATTGAAGCTCTGAACAACGCACGTTTTCGGATGTTCCGGAGTGGGGGTTCAGTGCTTCATCCCTAGTCCAATTGCTTGAAAGCTCTTTCTAGGTAAATTTTGTAGTATTATCCAACCCCAAAAGTTCACATTGAACAAAAGTACCACACATGCATTTAGACTATCCTAGACCATTTGCACTGTAGCAACATGGGTGGAAAATAGCAACAAAACGCGAAGTTCTTTCATGATCGAGAGTTCGGAAACGGCCTCACATAATACAAATATAGTTTTTTGGAATTTTGTTTCTGCTTCCTACGAACTCAAAATTAACTGCTTGTCCTGAAGAAGGTTTACGGGCCTATACAATATTCCTTATGTCGGAATCATTACCATTACAAATAAAGTTCACATGAATTTTGGCACGAGTTTTATACAGGGCGTTAAAAAAAAGTAGTCCATATTCTGAGAGGTGGTAGTTTTGACCAAAACAGAAAAAAGCTCACTAAACACTTGCTCCAAAATTCGTAGCTTAAGAGCTATGAGCACTTGTACATCTTCATTGCTCTGAAATCCATCTACGTCAAGCACTTGCTATTATGAACGAGCTACAGAATGCAGTAAATAAATGAGGAGACAAAAGAGAACACATTATTCTGTTTGTGTCAAGCATCAAAGCTTCTAGAGTAATCCGCATGCTATACATACAACCGGCATTTGTGAGCCTCTGCTAAAGGTGCGCAGTATGGAGTCCACTCACAGTAAGACATACTTCTGTCCGAAATCTTATGGCGTCTCTCTGTGCAAAACTCGACGTCGTCCAAGGATCAGCTGGAACGCATTGATGACGCTTTACTATAGAGCTTGTACATCATTAATGAGGGTTGCATACATCAAAGGTTTCAAGTTACCCCAAAAAGTTAAAATCCAAGGGAACGAATTGGCCATCATACCTGACCTCTCCGACCTATCCGTTGCCCATTTTATGTCTGTGTGAGGTGTGTCGGAACTTTCGGATAAAATGGACTGGTGATCCATCATGGATTAATCACATCTCCAGCCGTTGTTGGAATGGTACCTCCTGTAGCAGGACAGGCAAGTAGTTTCATAATAGTACCTTTCTTTCGTAGGATGTAAGGTCTTATTAGTCTTGCGGCAATAATTCCGGCCATTACATTGACTGAAAACTGGTGCTGATGTCTTTCTAATTGCGTGAGCATTTGCATGTCTAGAAACCATGTTTACTAGCAATCTTGTTATTGTTTAGATCCCAAAGAAAGAGTACTTTTTCTGTATTATACCTCAGAGCGGCCACCCACTATTGACTGGTGACAGCGCAAATTGAAACAAGGTTTGAAAGAACTACAGAGGGCGACGATCGTTTCCATTCTTACAGTCTTCCTTCTTCGACGAATACAGCTTAGCCTCTTATCCTCTGACCAATTTGTCTCATATATGTCTTCATCATTTTCCTGATAATCAAGGGCAGAATCAGAATGAGAATACCATCTGCTTCCCCAGCCTATGGCTTTCATTCACCTGAAAATCATCCCCAAACATCCTACCTAAATTACCTGCAATTCTCCTTATGTGCTTGATTTGAAACTGTGAAACTACAGTCAGAGTGGCCCATCTTGCTATCGTAGCAGAACGCCTGGGAAGGGCAGAAATCCAACTCAGGAGTTTGCTTATGCTCCAGGTAAAATCGGAACCTGTCAAAAGCCAATGACATGGATAGTGCCTCCAGAACGTCTACGGAACACTTATTTCAAGCTGTGGCAACTCACTAGAGGTATAGTATCCTCACACAGGTCAGCTGCCATGTTAATTTTCTGGCAGCGGGGCAGCTGCAACGACAGTCACGGAAGCAAAGCTCAATGAACTACTTACCAAAAACTCAGATAGCCGATACTGGGACAAACGCTAGAGCTTCCTTAAGCCTTTCTAAATCGTTTTGTTGATACTACTCTCGTTCACAAAACTCCTCCCATTCACAAACTCCACCCCCCCGCACCACAACCCCTTTATAATTTCAGCTCGTTGACGACCACGACCTCGTGATAAAAAATTGGTAATAAATTTTCTAAAAGACTTTGATCGTACCTCTACACATTGCTATTTCTTTTGGATTTATCGAGGAGGTCGATTTGGATCAACCCTAGCACCTCTTGAGGACAGAGAATGCCCCGAAAAACACCATCTTCTGAAAAGCAAGCTAAGCCACGTCAGGTTTTACCATTATACCTGCTGCCCTGAATCAATCAAACGCATCTCACAGATGATTTGGTGAAGATTTCCTGATAGATGGTTTTCAGAACTTCATCAACCCGAGTCATTATTTCGACAATCGAGTAGTCAATTCGTATATGTTGAAAGACGTGCACTTCATTCACCATTCAGTGCTCGCATTTCATATTTCTAATCCCAGCATTCTGGTATTCGGTAAATTAATAATTCAGGTAATATTAATAATTTCTATGGTTGCCTGATTTATTTGACGATTTCTACAGCTTGTCTCACAGTGATCTGTGAGAGGAGCTTGGCCCTAGAAATTTTCTTTATTTATGGGCGAGGGCAGCAGTCTTCCTAGCAGCCATGATGGCTTCCCGTTTTCCATCCCTTTTCCGATCGCCAGGGTAGCACGTGGTGTCGTTTGAACATTCAGTAGCGGCCAATGTTTCTCCTGTTCGCAGTTCCCCAACCTGCCTTACCAACCATTTAAACGCTATTTCTGCTCAATTTTAACGTCGCGAGTTCTCCTCCCTGTGAAATACCGGCCATATGATTGGCCAGTTCAGGTGCGCGCCCGTTTTTCGCGGGCGGGCGCCAACCGCCCTCCGCGGATGAGTGGTGGACAAAGGGGCAGTAGGGCAGCTCTAGTGTGACCGTGCCGGAGACCGGAGGTGCCGCTTCCAGGAGAAGAGGTTCGGTAAGCAGGAGCGCCAACGTGCACTGTAGATTCGCGCCCTGCGGCCCAGAAGGGACCCGATAGGTCATTGTGAATAGTTTCGCGTCTTGCGGGTTTTATTGCTTCAGTACGGGAGACTACCTAGCGATTCACGCACAGTAGCATCTTCTTAGTCTTTCGCAGATTCCTGGTGGTGGTCGTTGCAAGCCTGCAACCCCTTCCTTTAGTAAATAGGACCCCATTTGATAATACGGCGATTGTTACTAAAATTCCTTTCCTCCTGCAATCGTGGCTTGTTATGAACTCATATGAACTCTAATCTTTCTTCCCTCCACCCCAGTTTGGTTGTATTATTGTTCGATTCTCGGCTGTTTAATAAATGAGTCCGTTAATCTTACATTCCCTCTCTTTCATTACGTGAACTCACCCCTAATGTAACAAAATAATGCAGAACTATAACGGTTGCTATAAGGTCGTGCAGGTCTCACACCATTAACGATAGTATAGAGATTAACATCGCGCGCCTGGCACGACTATTGCACGCATGGCACCGATAACAGTAGTAATCGTGTTCAATTATTCCCCATTGATAAACTGTGAAGTGTTCACGGCTGAGTGTGAGGACGTCAGCACTAAATCCACTTGGTGTGGTCGAAGTAGTGGCCTCTGTTTTACCTTTCTGGTTCAGACAAAAAATATCCAGAATCACAGCCCCTACAGCAAGGAATAGTAACCTGCATAATAAAACGAGCCACCGCTTTTAATGTGACGTCTTATTATTGCTTCTTGAAATAATTTTTGAGTAAAAAACAATTCGGGCCAGTCTCATTTGAAAAGCGTGTGTTAATACTGCACCTTGTTTCACTAACGAATGCCGTAAATAGGAAACAGACGGATGAGTTACTGTCAGGAGGAGCGATGACTAATTAGTTCATGCTTCTATCGCAAAAGCGAAATACATGAGAGGGAAGAGCACTGGTCGAACTATCGTATGCCACATTTTTCTCCTGAGAGCTTTAAGTACTGGCCTAGTTCGCGACTGACAGTCAATACAGTTTAAATTTGGCGTCGGCTCTCGTAGCAGTTCGTCATCTGGCACATATTTCCGCACCGTTCCCAAGTCCTCACTCACTCGACCATCAGCTGGCGCCCGCAGGAAGTTCATGCCGGCGCGGCGTCGCTGGAACGGCTATTGGAAGCGAGTATTAACGCGCTGGAGGACTTTTATTAATAACTGGGGCGTGCGTCATGCGAGATGGGCCGCGCCGCGGTCGATGGCTCGATATTAAAAAAGCGGGCCCAGCCCGGTCCGGAACTCTGTGCTAGGGGTGGTCGGGAGTAGGCTCCCGGTTATTGGCCGACGCCCAGTCAGCACGACGCATTCACAACAACCCATCCTGCACGGTGCAGCAGGTAGACTCGAAGATAGTTTCCCCAAGGAGATGTCGGGAGCCACAGAAATCTGCGTTATATGTCCCTCTGAGAAATGGAAAGGGCTTTGATTCGTGTAGCGTCAGAAGCACGTTTAAGCATATCTTCTTTGACTGATCAAGAATAATTATGGGATTTTTGTGGACAGGAAGGTTACTAACACAACACTACAATGGACACAAATTTTTCTCGAGATATACACTGTAATGAGCACCAAAGATTTAAATGACTGAAGCTGACAATTATATATATATATATATATATATATATATATATATATATATATATAAAGATAGTAACTGTTACCGAAAGAACAGGTACCATTGATGACCGTGCAGCTTCTGTAGAATAAATGATAATTAATTGAAACCCTCAGCTGCCGACAGGTGTTGTTGATGTACCTCGATGGGAACAGCTGAAAATGTGTGCCCCGACTGGGACTCGAACCCGGGAACTCCTGCTCACATGGCAGACGATCTATCCATATGTGTCCTCGGTGGCTCAGATGGATGAGCGTCTGCCATGTAAGCAGGCTGGTTCAAATGGCTCTGAGCACTGTGGGACTTAACATCTGAGGTCATTAGTCGCCTAGAACTTAGAACTACTTAAACCTAACTAACCTAAGGACATCACACACATCCATGCCCAAGGCAGGATTCGAACCTGCGACCGTAGTGGCCGCGCGGTTCCAAACTGAAGCGCCTAGAACCGCTCGGCCATACCGGCCGGCTGTAAGCAGGAGAACGCGGGTTCGAGTCCGGGGCGGGGCACACATTTTCAGCTGTCACCATCGAGGTATATCACCAACACCCGTCGGCAGCTGAGGATTTCAATTAATTATCATTTATTCTTGAGAAGCTGCACGGTCATCAATGGTATCTGTTCTTTCGAGAACAGTTACTATCTTAATATAAATATAGTTAAAGACTACCCAGCCATTGACCTTTGTCTGTGCGAATGCGCACAAGTTGCCCGAACTCTTACTGAAATCGACACCTTAGTGTGCGCGAGTAATGAGTGGATGGGCAAATACCTATCAGGTACATTACGTATGTAGATTGTGGACAGTTGGGAACGTGGGTCTCACGGTAAACGTGCAACGAATAAGTTCCTGCAGTCACGCTGTTCATCTCTGTCCTCGGTAGCTCTGATGGATAGAGTGTCTGCCACGTAAGCAGAAGGTCCCGGGTTCGAGTCCCGGTGGGGCCAAACATTTTCCGCTGTCCTCATCGAGGTATATCAACATCACCTGTCGGTAGCTGAGGGTTTCAATTAATTATGATTGACAATTATATTGCTGGAATATTGATCATCTATTATTATCTTCTTGTCGATCTGGCCTGTTGGTGCAACTGAACAAAACCCTATTTGGTTTTGTGCCATACGCATTTTCCTCCTTCTCATTTACCAAAGCTGTAACATATTTCTGTTGTAAGCCTATAATGCTTACAGTATACGTGTTTCCTGATATACTCGTTCCAGTACATTACAGATTATTTTCGTTGTTGAGTATGAAACTTCTGGAGCGCAGGATTCGTAAGATTATATATATATATATATTTTTTTTATTCTCTTCCAATTTTTTTGGGTCTTCTTCTCACATATATGTCACCCTCGAATCTAACCTTGTTGTCGAGCATAAACTACTGTGTAAAATTTCATGTACACACTTTCGATAAGTACCTTCTTTTTTTTTTTTTTTAAATGGGTGTTACTAGCTATGTTTACTGTTTGTAATGTAGTCAACTACTGCTGTGTGTTTTGTATCGTCTTCAGTTTGCGGAGTTTTTGTATGTACGAGGGTTATTCGGAAAGTAAGGAACGATCGGTCGCGAAGTGGAAAAAAAAAACAGTGAAAATCTGATGAAGCTTCGCACAGATGCGTTGGGCACTGTGTCTAGTGCACCCGTCGACCGCATCATGTCGCTCTTTTCGGTTCTGAGTTCACAGTGAGAATGTACAGATGGCTAGAAATTAGCGTCTCCCGCCAAGTATGAGGGCCTGGCGAAAGATTTCGCCAGAAGTTATGCAATCCACATAACATGACTGTCATGGGGTTCGTTCTATACGACAGTTCTCGGCCGCAGTCTGTAGGGCCATGAAGATGCTCCTGCAGCGTTTTCGATGGGATGTGTTTGATCACCTACAATAGAGCCCATAATTGATTACCCCTGAGGTTCATCTCTGCTCAAATGAACCACTGGCTATGAAGACAATATTCTGACAGAGACAACAGCTACAGTGCAGAGCAGAAAATTGTCGAAAAGCACTGCCGGCTGTCTTCTGTAACGAGGGAATCTAAAAGTGGGTACAACGCTACGACAGATGTCTAAGTCTGAGCGGCGACTGTGTAGATAAGTAGCTGGAAGGTGTAGCTAACCGTTGCAAATAAGGCGGTTTTGATTTGACTGTGGTTTCCATTTCGCGACCTATCGTTACTTACTTTCCGAAGATCCCTTGTAGTTATATGTTGATTTCTTCTTTATGTAGGTGGATGAATTGTAGTGCGTGGTGGTAGGGCATGATCGGGAAAAAATGGGAGGCTCCTTAACACAGAGATTCGCTGTTCTTTTTTATGGAGGAGTCAGCAGTGGAGAAATGCAGAACCATATTATTTAATGTCATTATGTTTTATATGTAATAAAAATGTATTTTAAACAAATAAGGGTGCTTCGTTAATAAAAGGAAGCGAACGTATATGGCAGAGAAACATACTATTGTTATGGCTATAACGGACTTACACTTTCAGACAATTGAAATAACTGTTGGCACTTTTTCCTGATGTCCCCGTTGTCTCGGGAAAAGCTTCGGTTCCGAAGAACAAATTGAAAAAAAATGTGGAATGAGCTATAAACGAATCGTAATAGCAATAACGATCGATATAATTTTGAAAAATGATAAAAACTGCAAAGTAGTTAGTGAAATTACAGATAATGAAGTTAATTTTTTTCTTTTAAGATTACAATGGTTATAGTAAACGGTCACCTGCTCACACTTTGAGCGAACAATATTGTAAACTTATTAATCAATTTGGAAAAGTATGTACGTAATAGTTAATGTAAAACAATCAGGCAGGAACGGACACAATAACACTGACTGGAGCTCAGGTTCAAAAACACAGTTACCAACAGGAAATAAATCTAATCGTGAAATCAGTAAAGCAAATTGAGCTAGGCATATACACTTGACTGCTAACTGTTTCGCACTCAGTTTGTGCAATAAGCCTCGTGCAGCCTACCACAATGTCTACTTTTAATATTTCTGCTATAATACTTGTTCTTAACTCAATAGTTTCTGCTAAGCAAAGTATGTCTTATTACAGAGTGACTTTCATTAAATAACTGCTGATTAACTTTGATATAACACTGCTACGTATCTTGGAAATTAAAACAGAAATTATTTGATAATGCAGAGAAATTAAACATTCCGATATACAATAATCTTCAACGACACATTGATTTTACTTTTTTATAATCACTGAGTATTAATACTGGCTTTTTAAGTGAAGGTTTTTCTGACAACAAGACCATTATCTTTAACGGTCAGTCTCAAATATCTTTCAAGTTTTCATAACGTTCACTTTCTTAAACAAATGATCGAAATTAAATTAGCTCAGCAATTTCAGTGTTTTTGCCATCAACAGCGACAATCGGTTTTAATTATTAATGACAGGAGAAGACCCTACTTCGTAATTGTTCAGGCTTATCACTTGTAACACAGCGTTAACGTTAAGCTGGTAATCACAAAATGAAACTACTATGCTGGCTAGCCTTAATACGCTTCTAAATAAAAGTTGGTCTGCTCTTGTTTCGGTGGGTAGATGCTGGTGCTGCTTCAGGTAATAATTGCCGATAGTAACTGCCGACAATGCGTTGCCACAGGCTCTTCTTAGCGTCACTTTGCAATAAACAATTTTGGGACCCCAGTGCTGTTCTTTCTTATTAATTCCTCTTGCGCCCAGTTGCATTCTGCCCAGTTAAGACAGTAACTGTGCCAGGCCATAACAAACAATTTTTACAGTTTGTTACTTTACAATGTGTCGCACTATGAGCGCTTCTGTCAGACTCAGCTGCGCAATAGCTCGCGAAAGATTCAATTGCACTGCGCGTCCGCGCACTGCGACAATGTTCCCGTGTGCACGTTGCGACAATGTTCCCTACTTCAGATATACTCCTTGAATGTTCACAATAGCAATCCCCCTGAATTGACCAGCATGTTTATTACATGTTATTACATAATACTTTTATAGATATTGCATTAAATTACATAATAATATTCATTCGTAATAAAATGTTTATTGCATTAAATTAGATGATCATATTCATTCATAAGAAAATATTTACAGAACGATGGCAAAATATATTACATAAAAATTGCGCACTTACTCAGAATTACAACATCAATACTACGAAAATTTCTTATGTTAGACAGTAAGTTGTGTTACATCGTCTTCAGTCTGAACAATGATTTTATGGAGCTCATCTTGCTAGTCTATCCTGTGTTCTGTGTAAACTTGTCCATCTCTGCATCACTGCGACATCATGTATCCAAATGAGTCTGCTTATGGTACACAAGTATCGGTCTGCCACTACGGTTTTTGTCTCCCCAAAACTTCCTTCCATTACCAAACTGACACGACCTTGATACCTTAGAATGTGTCCTATCAACCAATCTATTCTTTTAGTCTACTTGCGTCATGAAATTATTTTTACCCAGTTCGTTTCGACGGCTCCTCTTTGGCTTTCGATCAGTCCATCTTATCTTCAAAAGTCTTCTACAGCTTCAAGATTTTCTATCATATTCTTATCTGAATTGGCTATCACCCACATTTAACTTCCGTACGGGTTTACACTTCAGACAAATACCTTCCTAACACTTACTAGACGCAAATAAATCCCTATTTAGGAGAAACGATTTCTTGCTATTGCAAGTCTGAATCTTATATATTCCGTACTCCAGCCTGTATCACTGATTATCTCTTTATATAAAGGCAAAATCCTGACTGACTGTCAGCGCCCAGCCCAAACCCCTAAGGATAGCAACTTGAAATTTGGAGAGGGTGTTGAGCTTATCTTGTAGGCATCGTTTAAGAAGATATTTTTCGAGATTCTGCCGGTAAGCGTGTGAAATAGTGGCTGAAAGGTTTTTTTGAAAATATGTCGCTACGAAGGTACTTTTGAAGCTAGAACAACGAAAACTGGTATTTGGCTTCTCGGCTAGAATTAAGGAAAAACGTGTTTCAGCATTTATTGAAAGTTAGCTTCTAATGGGGCGAAATAGCATCTGAAAATTTTATTGAAAATAAGTCCTTATTAAAGAACTACTAAAGCATTTTTAAAACTACATCTCTGAAAATTGTTGTTTGGCTTCTCGGTTGGAAATCAAAGGATACATGTATCATATATTTTGGAAATTCAACCCACAAGGTCGTGAAGTAGGGGACGAAAATTTTTAGGAAAATATTTCATTGTGAAACCATTCTTAGATCTTAATCTAAGAAAATTTGTATTTGGATTCTCAGTGTACTCTCATAACGGGTTAAAACAGGGGATGAAAGTTTTTTTGATAGTATTTTATTGTGAAAGCATTTTCTGAAATCATATTCCTGAAAATTTGTATTTGGCTTCTCAGGTAGAAATAAAACAAACAAAAGTTTGGGTGTTTTTGGAAATTCTACCCCTAAGGGTATGAAATAAGGGACGAAAATTTTTAGAAAATATTTCATTATGTTCAAATACTTTTAAAGTTTAATTTGGAGAGGCTGTTGGGCTTACACTGCAGGCATCGTATGAACGAATTTTTCGAAATTCAACCTGTAAGGTGTGAAATATGGGACGAAATGTTTTTTGAAAATATGTCACTATTGAGGCAATTTTGAAGCTAGAACCATGAAAAATTAGTATTTGGTTTGACGGTTGGAAGTTAAGAAATATGTGTACCCAATCACCCAATCACCTGACCAAGTCCGTGAGTTGTGCGGGCCACCCCATTCTGCTCTCTCACGATGTCTAATGACGAGTCAGGTCGCTGATATGGAGAAACTGGCAGTAGGTGGCAGCAAAATGCACTTAATATGTAAAACGTATGTTTTTGGGGGTGTATCTTCAAAGTTAGTGGTAGGTGTGAGGGGATGGGGAGGTTAGGAAATGCTAAGGTAAAGGGGATAGTTCTAATCAGGATACTAGCACATGAATTTTATTCAAATGTTCATCTACTAAATGACAAACAAAATTATTTTGGAAACATATTTACACGTTTCCTTATAAAAGCATTTTCTTAATTCAGTAGAAAATTTAAATGTCAGTGATCGTCTTGGAAAAGATGAACGAAGCATCCTACCAGTTTGTAATACAGGTTTATTGGAACTGTTGATAAATATGTTTTGATAATTATAAAATTACCTTCCTAATAAGAAGAATAAAATACTTGTTACCTCTTGTATTGGTAAGGTTATAATCTCCATGTGCAGAAGATAGTTTTATAATTGCTGAACACAACTGTTGATTGATTTCTTTCACCCTTCCTAAGATTACCGCTTTAAAGTTGCTGTTTACAACCATGTTCAAGCTTTTAATGAACACGTGAATTTAATAATACCCACAACCTTCAGCTAGCTGACTAATAACTATTACTTCAGTATATCAGTGAGATAATTAAGCAATGAAAACTGTAACTAGCTGCCGGCCGAAGTGGCCGTGCGGTTAAAGGCGCTGCAGTCTGGAACCGCAGGACCGCTACGGTCGCAGGTTCGAATCCTGCCTCGGGCATGGATGTTTGTGCTGTCCTTAGGTTAGTTAGGTTTAACTAGTTCTAAGTTCTAGGGGACTAATGACCTCAGCAGTTGAGTCCCATAGTGCTCAGAGCAATTTGAACCATTTTTTTGTAACTAGCTGAGTAATCAGTCATTCAGAATACGACTTAGTTGATTAACAATCGTTACATCAAAATATCAGTGACATTATTAAACAGCGTAAATTTTGACTAGCTGTATTATCAGTGACTCTTGTTTCAAAACTATAAGTCAGGTATCGTTCTAGTTGAATAGTAATAACAAATGGACAAGATGCAAATAATGGATTTCTAGAACAGACAGAACTCAACACAATTAAAAACAGTATTTAGAGCGTCAAAGCATGAAATTAAACAAAAATCCAAATCTGGCCACTAAAAGCACGGGAGATACACAAACATACATGACAAAAACTTTAAGAAATTCAAAATTACAGCGCGGTATAAACAAGATAATTTTGTTTAAGCTTTGTAAACTATATTCTGTTTTGTCACTCGCGAAATCAACGTAAATTGAAAACAACAAACAATAATTATATTAAAACAGATTTCACAACTGAGGTAATAATAAAAAAAGGAAGACAATATACAATCTTTATGATGCTAGTCAGAGGAAGATCAGTACTCAGAATAAATGACACTGGCGAACATGAACGCATAAAGTCCACTACAGCAAGCAGCAGTTGCTAATATTCAACGCCAGTCTCCTGTGAGATCCAACAGATGAGTGATTAACATAAAATTAGCACTCCTGTGTGAACGTCCTGGAATACGATTTTATAGACGTTGGTGTCGTATGCCAATGTTAGTACGCTCTGGTCACTTCCATCTTGAGGCATTTCTCGAAGATAAAAGATCGGCCAGAACTGCAAAAAACGCACCAGAAACAAAGACCACAAGCAGAAGCCCCCCTCACCTCTAACCACTAGACCACAACAGCGAGCAATATTACCAAGTAGCATAACTAGACCATGAGCAGAGAACTTTCCTCCAGCACACGACTGTTCCGGTGAGCACGAACGCTTCGCTTGCATCGGATCGGCATACGCCGATTTCCCTCTCAAGGAACATAAATACATATTCTCGAAACTGTTAAAAACACAGTCGTCACAGAAATATTATCTGCCCAGTGCAGTCGCACGAGTCAGCTACTTTCATTGTTCATATAATTGTCTGTATAACTTCTGTGATGCGCCTTTTTAGATATGTCCATTCCTCTTCAAGTGAACGTCCAACAGTGGATTATTATGGTAGTATCTACAGCATTACATAAATGAATCTCATCATTGATTAGTACATCAAGATCACGCTTCTTTCCCCATTGATCCTTCCGTACAGTTTTCTTAAGCTTCGGTCTACTTTTTAACATTACTAAATTGTTATCTGAGCTGAAATCTGTTTGAATATAAACACTATGCTAAATGCAGCAAATTACAGTGGAAACTACAGTACTACTACTCTCATGAAGTTGACAAAATTGAGGAGTCTAAAAAGCGCTTTAGATAAACCGGGTTCATTAAAATAAAAAATTATGAAGGTAGATGTACAACTACTTTTCATTTTTTCGATTTCAACCTCCGGCAAACGAAGGAAAAACCGGAGGACTTTCGATCATGTACAAAAGGCCAAAACATTAATGACCACAGACGATGTCATCTAATAAAAGTGAGACGCTTCTGGTGAAAACTGCTTATTAACTGCAAAAGACTTAAGTCGGAATACTCAGAAATAATTGATGATAACAGCTATTGCTGGAGATGGTCATGGAAACAAACACATTTCTATCTGTAATGTTAATCGCTGACGGAAATTCGTAATATCAACAAAAGTAAATATAGGCTTCTGGAATGGAATCAACTAAATCATGCGATACTGAGGGGATCATGTACACTAAACGTAGTACATGAGTTTTGATATTTGGATAGCAAAATAACAGATGCTGATCACAGCAGAAAGGATGTAAATTGTATTCTGGCAACAGAAAGAAAAGCGTGTTTTAACATACAATATAAATTTATACGTTGGAACGTTTATTCCGAAAATCTTTGTCTAATATGAAATCTTGTAGAAACATGCAACGTAGATGATCAGAAATACGGAGAAGAAGATAACAGTGACCTTCTCAGTGTGGTGGAGCAGCAAAATTCTGAAATTTTGATAGGTTGATCGGACACGGAAGATGAAGTATTGAATCATGGAAAGAGAGATTTGTGTTGCAACATACAACAAGAAGAGATCGCTTGATGTTACACTTCCTGAGGCATCAAATAGTCGCTAATTTGGTGATGGAGGGAATTGTGTGTGTGTGTGTGTGTGTGTGTGTGTGTGTGTGTGTGTGTGCGTGTGAGGGTGTGTCTGTGGAGGGCTCGGAAGTGCGAAAGCGGGGATGCAGAGGGGTGGAAAAAATGCATAAGTAATCTAAGTTTAGAATACAGTAGGCAGGTTTAAGTGGAAGTAGTAGCTTACAACATCTCTCATGACGGTCTGAAACTTGAAAAATTGGCACTGTATAGACAAGTCTAGGGCTAGCGTTGTTGATTAGTAATCAAAACGTCCTCGGTTTTGGGTTCTAAATCAGAACTGCTATAATTCTAATTAATAATCGGCCTTGGCCGCCGAAGACTTCCGGCATTAAAAGTGACCCTCGTTCTGCCAACGGCCTTGTCAAAGAGGGCGGAGGAGCGGATAGAGGTTCAGGGCACTCTCTTGTCTTTGGAGTGGGAAACTACTCTAAAGACGGAAGAATGAGCAATGCATATGGACTATCAGACCAATTGTGTGACTGGATTGAAGAGTTCCTAGATAACAGAACGCTGAATGTCATTCTCAATGGAGAGAAGTCTTCCGAAGTAAGAGTGATTTCAGGTGTGCCACAGGGGAGTGTCGTAAAACCGTTGCTATTCACAGTATAGATAAATGACCTTCTGGATAACATCGGAAGTTCACTGAGGCTTCTTGCGGACGATGCTGTAGTATATCGAGAGTTTGTAACAATGGAAAATTCTACTGAAATGCGGGAGGATCTGCAACAAATTGACGCATGGTGCAGGGAATGGCAATTGAATCTCAATGTAGACAAGTGTAATGTGCTGCGAATACATAGAAAGAAAGATCCTTTATCATCTAGCTACAATATCGCAGGTCAGCAACTTGAAGCACTTTATTTCATAAATTGTCTGGGAGTAGGCATTACGAGTGATTTAAAATGGAATGACCACATAAAATTAATCGTCGGTAAAGCAGATGCCAGACTGAGATTCATTGGAAGACTCCTAAGGGAATACAGTCCGAAAACAAAGGAAGTAGGTTATAGTACACTTGATCGCCCACTGCTTGAATGCTGCTCACCGGTGTGGGATCCGCGAAGAGACCATGAGGATAACATCAAAGAGATTAGAGCGCAACAGAAGCATACCGACAATCTTTCTTTCCACGAAAAATACGAGACTGGAATAGAATGGAGGGCCGATACAGGTACTCAAGGTACCCTCCGCCACACACCGTCAGGTAGCTTGCTGAGTATGGATGTAGATGTAGATGCAGAGATCAACGGCGTCAGATGAGGATGCAGAAGGCACTGGAAATGACTGCATTAAAGACACACAACGGGTATCCACATAAAATGTGGCCTGTTATTGAAGACTGTTATGATGATCACTCGATTGGCAAAAGATTCTGGATTATTCTCCCATTCGGATCTCCAGGAGGGCACTGCCAACAAGGAGGTGACCATGGGAAAAAGATTGAATCATCAACGAAAGGGTAATGTTCCACGAGGCGGGGCGTGGAATGTCAGAAGTTTGAACTTGGTAGGGAAGCTAGAAACTCTGTAAAGGGAAATGCAAAGACTCAATCTAGATATAGCAGTGTTCAGTGAAGTGAAATGAAAAGATGACAAAGAGGACAAGGATTTCTGGCAGATGAGCATGGGCAATATCAACAGCAGCAGAAATGGTACAAAAGGAATAGGATTCGTTATGAATGGGAAGATAGGGCAGAGAGTTTGCTACTGTGAACAGTTCACTGATAAGGTTGTTATTATCACAATCGACAGCAAATCAACAACGACAACGGCAGTTCAGCTATACAAGCCGACGTCTCAAGCTGAAGATAAAGAGATAGTGAAGGTATATGAGGATATTGAAAGGGTAATACAGTACGTACAGGGAGGTAAAAGTCAAGTACTCATCGGAGAATGGAATGCAATTGAAGGGGAAGGGATGGAAGAAAAGGTTATAGGAGAATACGGGCACAAGGAGAGTGAGAAGGGAGGGGATAACTGAGTTCTATAATAAATATCAGCTGGGAACAGCGAATACTCTGTTTAGGAACCAGAAGAGGCGAAGGTATACTTCGAAAAGGACGGTTGATACGGGAAGATTTCAGTTAGATTACATCATGATCAGGCAGAGATTCCAAAATCAGATACTCGATTGTAAGGCGTAACCAGGAGCAGGTACAGACTCGGATTACAGTACAGTAGTGATGAAGAGTAGGCTGAAGATTAAGAGATTAGTCAGGAGGGACAATACACAAAGAAGTGGGTTACGGAAGTACTCAGGAATGATGAGATACGCTTGAAGTCCTCTAAGGCTACAGATACAGCAATAATGAATAGCTCAGTATGCAGTATAGTTGCGGAGGTACGGGCAGCTCAAAGGAGGTTCAAAGAATATAATTGCGAAGAGACCATGGGTAACAGAAGAGATACGTCAGTTGGTCGATGAAAAAAGGAAGTACAAAAATGTTCAGGGAAATTGAGGAATACAGAAATACAAGTCGCTGAGGAATGAATTAAATACTAAGTGCAGGAAACTAAGACGAACTGGCTGCACGAGGAAAGTGAAGAAATCGATAAAGATATGACTGTCGGAAGGACTGACTCGCTCAGAACAACCTTCGGTGAAATTAAAAGCAAGGGTGGTAATAAAAAGAGTGCTACGGGAATTCCACTGTCAAATGCAGAGGAGAGAGCGGATAAGTGGAAAGAGTACATTGAAGGTGTCTATGAGGAGGCAAATTTGTTTGGTGTGATAGAAGGAGAAACACGACTCGATTTAGAAGATATAGTGGTCCGGTATTAGGATCAGAATTTAAGAGAGCTTTGGAGAACTTAAAGTCAAATAAAGCAGAAGGGATAGGTAAAATCCCAACAGAATAGCTAATATCGTTGTGTCAAATTGCAGCAGAACGACTATTCACCTTGGTGAGCAGAATGTTTGAGTCTTGCGACGTAGCACCTGACTTTCGAAAGACATCTTCCACACAATTACGAAGACTGCAATAGCTGACAACAGCGAGAATTCTCGGACAGTCAGCTTAACAGCTGATGCATCGAAGTAGCTTACAAGAAAAACAGAAGAATGGAAAATAAAACTGAGGATGTATTTGATGCCGATAAGTTATGCTTTAGGAAAGGTAATGGCATCAGAGATCCTATTGTGCCGTTGCGTTTGACAATGGAAGCAAGACTAAGGAAAAATCAAAACACATTCATAGGATTCATTGACCTAAGGAAAAGCGTACGGCAATGTTAAATGGTGTGAGTTGTTCGAAAGTCTGAGAAAGATAGGGGTAAGCTATTGGGAGAGATGGGTAATATACAGTATGTACAAGAGCCAAGAGGGAATAATAAGAATGGATGACCAAGAACGAAATTCTCGGATTAAAAATGGTGTAAGACAGAGACGTTTCTTTTGCACCTAGGGTTCAACGTGTATATCAAAGAAGTAATGATGGAAATACAAGAAACGTTCAGGAGTGGACTTAAAATTGAAGGTGAAAGGATATCAATGCTAGGATTCGTTGATGACACTGCTGTCCTGAGTGAAAGTGAAGAAGCATTACAGACTCTGCTGAAATGAATGAACCGGCTAAAGGGTACATAACATGGACAGAGAGTAAAGAGAAGAAAATCGAAAGCTATAAGAAATAGCAGGAATGAGAACAGCGAGAAACTTAACATCAGGGCTGATGGTGACAATGAAGTTAAGGAATTCTGCTACCTAGAAAGTAAAGAAACCAATGACGGACGGAGCAACGAGGACATCAAAAACAGACTAGTACTGGCAAAAAGGGCATTCCTATCCAAGAGAAGGCTAGTACTATCAAATATAGGTCTTAATTTGAGGAAGAACTTTCTGAGAATGTGCGTTTGGAGCACAGCGTTGTATGGTAGTGAAACATGGATTGTGGGAAAACCGGAACAGAAGAGAATCGAAGCATTTGAGATGAGGTCTACAGACGAATGTAGGATATTAGGAGGACTTATAAGGTGAGGAATGAGGAGGTTCTATGCAGAATCGGAGAGGAAAGTAATATGTGTAAAACACTAAGAAGGAGAAGGTACAGGATGATAGGACATCTGTAAAGACATGAGGGAATGACTTCCATAGTACTAGAGGGAACTGTATAGGCAGTAACTGTAGAGGAAGGCAGTGATTGGAATACATCCAACAAATAATCGAGGACATAAGTTTCAAGTGTTACATTGAGATGGAGAGGTTGGCATAGGAGAGTTCTTGGGTGGCCGCATCAAACCCGTCAGAAGACTGATGACTCAAGGGAAAAAAAAAAAAAAAAAAAAAAAAAAAAAAAAAAAAAAAAAAAAAAAACATGACAGGTGCGGAAAGCTGCATGAATATCGTAAATGCTTCTCGCATGTGTAGGAACCGTATACCGAAGTATGTAGATTGAATGTGGCCTACATTTTACTGCAGTTGTTATTTATTGTACTTATATGGTACAAACAGTCTTATGGAGATTAGGTATCAATCGGTAACTAGTTTATTTCCACAACCTATTTTTGTTTTTGGAATATCTGTATTGCTTATGTAGAAGTTTCTTAATCGTCTAATCTGTTTTATTACGAAACTGATGAAATCATAATTGGCCTTCATAGACTGAAGTTTCAATTAACTTCAGTTTCTGCAGACAATAACATGTGGGTGAATATCAACTGTACGCCAAATGTTCATTTAAACATCTTCCTAGAAGGCCTGTTCAATCTCAGTGGTATGTGACGGATCTATTTTGAGCGGTGATAAATCAATATGTTGTATCCATCGTAGATGCATGTACAATAAAAAACACCATATTCATAGTATTCAGATCCTCGAATTGTACAGCGCGTGTGTTACTCCGCCATGTTCTTGAGGTAATGTTCAGAAAGTTTCTTGAATCTTCCTCAGTTCTCTTTCTGTAAATAGCTGCGATTGGTTCGTCCATTTTAAAACATATTTCTCGTAAGTAACGCTAGTTACTTGTTACTTACGCACAACCAGAGCATTATTTCGATACAGTCTTCTATTACAGTACAAACGTATACACTTTTTGTAATTGCATATTCTTTGGTAAAGATGACTTTATGGTCTCAAAACTGACCTAAATCAGCTGTTAAAATACCAGGAAGTCTCATGAAATCTAAATTCATTTGCATCACTGCAGAAGAAACTGCCTGACTTGCGGGGTCGCAAATACATTGGTTATTGCCGATAAACAGTCGTACAATACTGTGCCACTACGAATATTTCCTTATGAATGCGAACAGCATTTTACAGAACATTCTGCAGTACTACCACGTGATGTACTTGCCTGGAATAATGACGGCTCGTTTTTTAACTGAGAATTTCTTGGTCGTCCTCGTTAGTCAGCTGCAGTTCATTATTAGAGCTACATAAATACACTGTAAAGAAGTGTAAAGCAACAAGAATGTAACTAGTGTGACTGATATTATTATATGAAAGTATTTACTCAAATGTTCTTTCCATTGATTTCAGTAATATTAGTAAAGTTTTTTCATTATAGATCTTGGTCCATTCCCTACAAAAGAGAATAGCACTGTATATATTCGCAGGATTAAATCAACAAGTGAGTCATAAAAGAGATCAATTATTCAGAGGACCAGATACGCTTATGAATCTATCATTTATTTTCTGCATCCTTTTCCAGAATAAAGAAAAACCTTAATGATTTAACGAGACATTGAGGAAACTAATCTGGTCTTGATATACTCCAACACATGTGGGACATGACACACGTCAGAGGTGATTTGTCATATATCACACCTTACCAACAGTGACAAGTCGTATGTATGTTTTGAACTGTCAATAGAAACAGCAGCCCATGTCTCAAGGAGCGGCGTAAATGTCCAGTGTATAACTACACTATGCTGCCGAATAAAGCAGATTCTAGCCTCACCAGCTGCTGTTAACGAACGTACCGCAGTGCAACTTCTATGATATCTACCACTCATGAAGAATACGCCAATGAAGTACGGTCTTGCAAATGGAGGAACAAGAGTTGAGTACCATGTAGACGAAAGTTCTTAACGAAAGTCTACCATCGGTAAAAAACGGTAGACGATTGAGAAAGTGTAGGGGGTATGGCAACCCGTAAATTTAGTGGTCGAGACTGATAGCGGACGTCCTTTATGAATAGGGAAAACAATTTGTTGCAGGCGGTGGCGTAGAATAGAAGAATCGAAGAATAAGCACCAGATATCCCTGTACTACATTAGGAATGTCATGATGCCCATATCTGTGAGGGTTACACAGTAACTGTTTCCGTTATCTTTACAAAAGGATGGAGCAAGTGTTTTCGCTGAGAGCAGGTGAAGTACTTTTACTAATTTTAGTGATATAGAAGTTCCACAGCACCACAAAGATCTTTGCCTCCTACACTATCATGAGATTTTTTAATGATATTGTTAATGTAAACTACAAGTTATTTTGTTTGTTTTTACTTGTTACCTGGACGCCGCGGGAGATCAGACGAGTGCTGCACACTTCGAGCTGGGCTTTTTTTATTACGTCATTGCATACAACACACCAAGAGGTCGACAGATTTCCAACGCAGAAAGAAACCTGAAGCAAAACGACCTACGCTACTGCGATATCGTTGGTGAAAACGATATGCAAATATAGGCCACTTAATTAAATATCTTAAACCTGCAACTTGTGACATAGTCACAAATAAGTTTCCAGCGATCCAGGAAATTTTCGTCCTAGAGAGAGGTCCCTCAGCGTGCAGCGTACCAGAGGAAGTAAGTTGTATATATATGTTGTTGCATTACCGATTTCATATGGCAACATGTATAATCAGCAAGGCACACACGAAATCGATTTTTGCGTTTCGCCAATGTTTCTTTACCGGAACTTTTGAAATACGGAAGTGTAGCGTAACGTATAAAATCTGGAGCTAGACGACATACTTCCCGCATAACGCTTCGCTGTTTTACGACACCACTTGAATATCATTTTCCTTGTTGTTGTTGTTGTGGTCTTCAGTCCTGAGACTGGTTTGATGCAGCTCTCCATGCTACCCTATCCTGTGCAAGCTTCTTCATCTTCCAGTACTTACTGCAACCTACATCCTTCTGAATCTGCTTAGTGTATTCATCTCTTGGTCTCTCTCTACGATTTTTTCCCTCCACGCTGCCCTCCGATGCTAAATTAGTGATCCCTTGATGCCTCAGAACATGTCCTACTAACCGGTCCCTTCTTTTTGTCAAGTTGTGCCACTAACTCCTCTTCTCCCCAATTCTATTCCATACTTCATCATTAGTTACGTGATCTACCCATCTGATCTTCAGCATTCTTCTGTAGCACCGCATTTCGAAAGCTTTTATTCTCTTCTTGTCCAAACTATTTATCGTCCATGGTGCAGGGTCACACATTGGTGTGGTTCCTGTTGATTCACTCTGTAGGTGGGACTATACTAGACATGGCCTACACCTGAGCAAGAAAGGGAACGGTAAACTGGCTGGGCTGATAGCAGGAAATTTAAAGGGGGGAGTAACTACATCTCATGGTGGAAACTCTTTTTTAGTGTAAGATCAGTGTCCAGTGGGAAACTCAGCCAGGCAAGTACTAAAGATGTTAAAAAGTTCAAGATACAAAAGTAAAGTGAAAAATAATGTTAGTATATTTCATCAAAGTATTGGGGGACTGAAGAATAAAATTGATGAGCTTCTGCTTTGTTTAAAAGATATAGAAACTGAGAATGTAATAAGATGTACTATGCCTGTCTGAGCATCACATTGTCACTGATATGCAAAAGGTTAGCATCAACGGGTACAAATTAGCTGCACATGTAAGTAGAGATAATATGATGAGAGGAGGAGTTGCCATATATGTCAAAAGCTTCCACAGTGTAAAAAATTTAGATACTAAAAAATTTTGTGTAGAGCAACATATGGAAGCATGTGCCACTGAACTAAAACTAAATGATGGCACTTTCATAATTGTAACAGTGTATAGGTCCCCCTCAGGGACTTTCCAGCTATTTTTAGGAAACTTGGATGCTTTGTTGTGCTATCTGTCAGACAGGGGGAAGCAAATTATCATTTGTGGGGATTTCAATGTTGATTCCCTGAAAGAGTGTAAAAGGAAGAATTACCTTGTAGTATTGCTCAGTTCTTTCAATTTGAGCGCCGTCATTGATTTTCCTACTCGGATAACAAAGAACAGCAGGACATTGATAGATCAAGATAAGTTTAAGGACATAAATGCTTATCCTGTTGAGAATGGTCTTTCAGATCATGGTGCACAGCTAGTTACAGTACATGACATAGCTCCATGCAGTATATCAAATCAGAATTTCAAAGCAGTGTGTTCAATTAACAATATAAATATTGCAAACTTTAGGGAAAGCCTACAGCAGCTAGACTGGGATGAAGTGTATAAGGAACCCGATGCAAACTTGAAATATAACTTATTTCACGATACATTTTTAAGGGTATTTGAAAATTGTTTTCCCAAGAAAATAGTTCAACATAATTCCAAGGAAACATATAAAAAACCTTGGCTAAATAAAGGAATAAGAATATCTTGCAACCGTAAAAGAGAACTGTATCTAACAGCAAGAGGGAGTACTGACCCCGAAATTGTCGAATATTATAAAAACTATTGTGCGGTACTAAGAAAAGTTATTAAAAAGTCCAGAAGCATGTGTATCATGTCTGAGATCAGTAACTCTGATAATAAAATTAAAGCAATTTGGAATATTATTGAAAGGGAAACAGGGCAACCAAGAGCACAGGAAGACCTTAGTGCCATTAAACTGAATGACAAGTGTACTAACAAACAATCAGAAATTGAAAATATTTTCAATCATCATTTTTTAAATGTTGTGGAGAATATAGGACCTAGATCTTCACTAGAAGAGGCAAGGCTACTAATAAAAGATGTCAACAACTATCGCCCAATCTCTCTTCTGACAGCTCTATCAAAAATTTTTGAGAAAGTAATGTATTCAAGAGTAGCCTCCCACATTTGTAAAAATAAACTACTAACTAAATGTCAGTTTGGTTTTCAGAAAGGCTTTTCAACAGAAAATGCTATATACGCTTTCACTGATCAAATATTAAATGTTCTGAATAACCGGACATCACCCATTGGTATCTTTTGTGATCTCTCAAAGGCCTTTGATTGAATAAATCATGGAATTCTTTTAGATAAGCTAAATCATTATGGTTTGACGTGGGCAGTGCACAAATGGTTTAATTCATACTTAAATGGAAGAATTCAGAAAGTTGAAATAAGTGGTTCATGTAATGTTAAAACAACAGATGATTCCTCAAACTGGGGGGGGGTAATCAAGTACGGGGTCCCACAGGGTTCGCTCTTAGGTCCTTTACTGTTCTTGATATGCATTAATGACTTACCATTCCACATTGATGAAGATGCAAAGTTAGTTCTTTTTGCTGATGATACAAGTACACTAATAACATCCAAAAACCAAGAACTAAGTGATGTAATTGTAAATGATGTTCTTCACAAAATTATTAAGTGGTTCTCAGCAAACGGACTCTCTTTAAATTTTGATAAAACACAGTATATACAGTTCCGTATAGTAAATGGCACAACTCCAGTAATAAATATAACTCTAAACAGAAGTCTGTAGCTGAGGTAGAATTTTCAAAATTTATAGGTGTGTCCATTGATGAGAGGTTAAACTGGAAGCAACACATTGATGATCTGCTGAAACGTCTGAGTTCAGCTACATATGCTATTAGGGTTATTGCAAATTTTGGTGATAAGAATCTCAGTAAATTAGCTTACTATGCCTACCTTCATTCACTGCTTTCGTATGGCATCATATTCTGGGGTAATTCATAATTGAGTAGAAAAGTATTCATTGCTCAAAAACGTGTAATCAGAATAATTGCTGGAGCCCACCCACGGTCATTCTGCAGACATCTATTTAAGGATCTAGGGATCCTCACAGTAACCTCACAGTATATATGTTCACTAATGAAATTTGTTGTTAATAATCCAACCCAGTTCAAAAGTAATAGCAGTGTGCATAGCTATAACACCAGGAGAAAGGATGATCTTCACTATGCAGGGTTAAATCTGACTTTGACGCAGAATGGGGTAAATTATGCTGCCACAAAAGTCTTTGGTCACCTACCAAACAGCATCAAAAGCCTGACAGATAGCCAACCAACATTTAAAAATAAATTAAAAGAATTTCTAGATGATAACTCCTTCTACTCATTTCCTGAATTTTTAGATATAAATTAAGGGGAAAAAACCCAACTTAAACGTTAGTGTCATGCAATATTTTGTGTAATGTAATATCTTGTACAGACATCTTTTATTAACCTGACACGTTCCACATCATTACGAAGTGTCGTATTCATGATCTATGGAAGAAGTATTAATCTAATCTAATCTAATCTCACTTCCATACATGGCTACACACCATATAATTGCTTTCAGAAACCACTTCCTGGCACTTAAATCTATACTCGATGTTAACAAATTTCTCTTCTTCAGAAACGCTTTCTTTGCCATTGCCAGTCTACATTTTATATCCTCTCTACTTCGACCATCATCAGTTATTTTGCTCCACAAATAGTAAAACTCCTTTACTACTTTAAGTGTCTCATTTCCTAATCTAATTCCCACAGCATCACCCTACTTAATGCGACTACATTCCATTATCCTCGTTTTGTTTTTGTTGATGTTCATCTTATATCCTCCTTTTGAGACACTGTCCATTCCGTTCAACTGCTCTTCCAAGTCCTTTGCTGTCTCTGACAGAATTACGATGTCATCGGCGAACCTCAAAGTTTTTATTTCTTCTCCATTGATTTTAATACCTACTCCGAATTTTTCTTTTGTTTCCTTTACTGCTTGCTCAATATACAGATCGAATAACATTCCTTATTATCCTTTAAAATGGCCAGTTAAATTGCCAGCCTTGAATGCACATGACTGTGTATTGACACATACACTGATCCGATTTTTTAAAGTGCCGTATGTCATGCTGAGTATCTTCCTCAGGATACACTACAAACTGTGTCAATACTAAAGTAAAAAACGTGTATGCGTTTCGGTGATTGATAAGTTAGAATTTGAGAATCTATCAAACAGATCGTCAACTGAAGTTGCTGTAATATGCTTTATTGAACTGTAAAATTCACTGATTCACGCCATTTTAAAAAATACACCATGATTCAAAAACGTAAGGTCAGAATGAACTGAAAAGTGCTTCGTTTCCTGAATTTCGTATAGTGATTTTTCAAAGGTGTATAAAATATGAGAGCAGAACTTTATTATTGAAATTACACTAACTAGTAAATAATATAATACCTGTACTGTTACCAACTCTTTTAAATGTTTCCATTTTCCTTATTCTGTGTCATTTTCATCTACAGTTAGCCAAAAGATAATTTCTGTGTAGGAAGGTATCAATTTTAATCAAGTCTTTTAATGGCAATATTTCCAGAAGGGTATGATGGTAATGATTATGGTGTAAGTATCTTTCAACTAAGACCTATTAAGACGGCACAGTGGATCAGACCCCCACAGAAGAGGCCTCATCTGTGGATTTTCTCTCATTCTGTTCATGATAAACGTATGAACTACTTTACTGCCTTTTATTGTTACTGATACTGAACATAGAAATACTAAGTTGTCTTAAATAGAAAAGCTCCGGAACTGGAATCTTTGGTACGATCATGTTCTGTGAGTAGTGAACTGCGATGAGCGAAACACTCCAATCTCTCAGCCCTTCAGCACATAATTCGTGTTTCAGTTCAGTATACAACTTTCTACTTCTGCGTTTGTGTATTAACAGTTCAGCTGTAGCTGTCCATTTAGTGACCTTATTAAGATGGGGGGATTTTATTTTGAGGTCAAGTTAAAAGCCGGTACAACATATACCTCCTTGAGGCTTACTAGATTTGTAACGAACATCGTCGTTAAAATCATTCAAGTACGTACAGTGCGAAACAGTTGTGATTTCACGACATTTACCTCTCAACATTTTCCACATTGGTTTTATGAATTGTTGAGGCATCAAGTCGTTAATTTGTTCCCCAGAATAATGCGAGTCATACAGTGGGATGGATCAAATGTGATCGTTTATAGCCTCAAGATTTTCAGGTGCAAGAGATCCACTAACACATCTACCTGTTTCATATTCTGAAATAAATCCTACTATTTTTAGATCTCTTATCCTTCTGACTCGTCTCTCATTCACAGAAATAATTCACTTCCTGTAAGTATGTGACCTGTGAAAATAACACTTCTCCCTTCTTTGGGATTCATTCAACTCACTAGTTTTCTCCGTTTAACTCCACCTACACCAATCAAGTCTTGCAGATAGAGATCCTGGGCATTCTTTCTAGAGATATTGTAAAATACTGAAAACATGCCAGAACAATTTTCGTCTTACAGATTCTGCAAGCACTTTCTTGTGCGTCTTAAAAAAAGATGTCAGGAGCTATTGCTGCAGAAATCCTGAATATTACTTCCTATTTCTCTGGACTTTAAACATGTTTTTTAGCAGTCGGTAATGCTATATCAATTACTTTGGTTATAAACGTAAAGTATTGCTTTGAAGCAAATAATGTATCGGTAAATCATTAATAAAAGGAACGAAAATTCATATTTTTATTCTTCAACGATTTTATCTCTGTGGTTAAGATGACCTTCATATCTGAGCATTTCTGATTTTACTTTGTTTACTTTATGTAATGAAGGTTGTCCACAACATTTTCTTTCATGTGATTTGTCCGGGTTATCATCATTACAAATGCTATCAACATCACTTTTTTCAGTCGCTCTGAACTAATTATGAACTAAAAACTAATAAAACAAAGGCAGTTATAAAACAAGCAGCCACTCGTACAGCTGTTTACAGCTCTACCAAAAGATTTTTTAAATAGTGAAAGTCAGTGACATACGCCCATTTAAAAACAACTACAATCGTTGACCTGAGTTTGTCGCTCAACTTGAGGCATTACAAACGGCAGCTAATAGGTTGGTCCATGTAAAGAGTTTCCGAAACGGCAAAAAAAAAGTAAGTCGGCCAAATGATGAATTATGCCTCATAAAAATTCGGTTCAGTTTGGTAATGGAGGTAAGGGTAACGGGTAACTATCATAGAGGTACCCAGGCCTAAATACAGTAAGCAGGATCAAGAGGATATACTGTAAGTCGCAACGTTCATACAGATGTAAAGAGGCTTGCCCAGGAAAGATTAGCGAGGAGATACCCATCAGACCAGTTATGCAGCTGAAGGCCGCAACATCAGCATCTTTGTAGGGATAGATCTCCCAAATCATCTAGTGTGTATATGTTTTTGTCATCTAGAACAGAAACCTAACTTAGATAAAATTCTCCGTACACTGAAAGAAATGAAATGATTCTTTGGCCTCGATGGTCAATAGTCCCCTATCGGGAAAGTTAGGCCGCCGAGCAGCAAGACTTTTCAGCTGAAGTCTCATTAGGCGACTTGCATGTCAATGATGTTGAGGACAATGCAACACGCAGTCTCCGAGCGGAGAAAATCTCCGACCCGTCAGGGAAACTAAACCGCGCCCGCTTCACGGGTGACAGACGCCCTGACCTCTCACCTAAAGGGCGGACCAGACCTTCAGTATCTCAAACGTACGAGACTGATGATATCAGTGATGAAGAGGTCGTATTTGTTCTTGTATGAAAATAGAGAAGAAGCATTTTGTATGTGTTAGTGTTCTACAATGTTTCACAATCGTATCTCCACTGTCGATTAACTGAATGAAATGCGATCATCTGAACTAAAATATTACACATGCGGACGGAAACGTCATACACGGGAGTTAATATGGCTCTACAGAAATGACTAACATATTACTGCAGTTTTAATGCATACACCAATGAATGCAATATTAGTCGTCCTAATCCAGTTTATGGTGGACGTAAGCACATTTCAGCGCAATAAAACAACTCATGGCTGGCGATAGATCAACAGTAATGGCCCACAGAACCGCCGTTGTTGTTAATAATGCTTTGTGTTTCCCGATGCAGAATATTCGAAAAAGTGTTACACAGTTCCTGTACATGCTCAACAATAATCTGGACTAAAATTTTTATCGTTTACGGGAAGCAGATTACAACAAATTTTAATTATTTTGAGGAACCTACTTTTGTATAGGTATAATGCAGTTGGAAAACACCAAACTAAAAAGGACTCACCGGTAAAATTAATGAAAATTACTTTCATAATAAATATTCTACCGTATATTAGCTTTTACTCGAAAATTTTCAGCTTTCTATGATACTGATTGGGACTGCTAAGATCTACCATAAATAAAGACTAATTTACTTGGGGGCACTTGTTACATGGAGACGCTTTTGTCTCTGTGTTATAAACTATAGATTTACAATTCCTCGCTAGGTTTTATACGTTATATGAATACATTTTGGGGTGAATCATAAGTGAGGGGAACAGTATGATGTACGGTGTACAACGAACAAAAAATTTTCCTTGTCCCTATGTAAAAACATGAAACTCCACCTTTAGCTGGGAAGGAAGGAAGAGAGGCACTTCTAGGAGTTAGGCTGTGAGGACAACTCTTGAGTCGAGTCTCCATAACATAGTCAGTGAATACATTTCCCATGGAAGCTTGGTTCGAGTGTCGGCCCGACACGTAGTTTGAATCTGGCGAGAAGTATCAGTCCATCAGACATCCATAAATGTTAAAGGAATTATTACAGTTTCTGTGCTGTTCGATAAGCCAGTCGGAAAAAGCAGCAATACTGCACAATTTGCGTGTATTGTTATTGTCTGGCGGAGACTAAAGACAACGCAAGCGATACGACAGTCTGTGTAACTGTACGAAAGAAAACATACACTTTTCTAGATTCCTCAGCTTTATTTAATTCGTAACTGTGCATCCCCCCCCCCCCATAAACCATGGACCTTGCCTTTGGTGGGGAGGCTTGCGTGCCTCAACGATGCAGGTAGCCGCACCGTAGGTGCAACCACAACGGAGGGGTATCTGTTGAGAAGCCAGACAAACGTGTGGTTCCTAAAGCGGGGCAGCAGCCTTTTCAGTAGTTGCAGGGGCAACAGTCTGGATTATTGACTGATCTGGCCCTGTAACACTAACCAAAACGGCCTTGCTGTGCTGGTACTGCGAACGGCTGAAAACAAGGGGAAACTAAAGCCGTAATTTTTCCCGACGGCACGCAGCTTTACTGTATGATGAAATGATGATGGCGCCCTTTTGCGTAAAATATTCCGGAGGTAAAATAGTCCCCCATTCGGATCTCCTGGCGGGGACTACTCAAGAGGATGTCGTTATCAGGAGAAAGAAAACTGGCGTTCTACGGGTCGGAGCGTGGAATGTCAGATCCCTTAATCGGGCAGGTAGGTTAGAAAATTTAGAAAGGGAAATGGATAGGATTAAGTTAGATATAGTGGGAATTAGTGAAGTTCGGTGGCAGGGGGAACAACACTTTTGGTCAGGTGAATACATGGTTATAAATACAAAATCAAATAGGGGTAATGCAGGAGTAGGTTTAATAATGAATAAAAAAATAGGAGTGCGGGTAAGCTACTACAAACAGCATAGTGAACACATTATTGTGGCCACGATAGACACGAAGCTCAAACCGACTACAGTAGTACAAGTTTATATGCCAACAAGCTCTGCAGATGATGAAGAAATTGATGAAATGTATGATGAGATAAAAGAAATTATTCAGGTAGTGAAGGGAGACAAAAATTTAATAGTCATGGGTGACTGGAATTCGACAGTAGGAAAAGGAAGAGAAGGAAACGTAGTAGGTGAATATGGATTGGGGCTAAGAAATGAAAGAGGAAGCCGCCTGGTGGAATTTTGCACAGATCGTAACTTAATCATAGCTAACACTTGGTTCAAGAATCATGAAAGAAGGTTGTATACAGGGAAGGACCCTGGAGATACCAAAACGTTTCAGATAGATTATATAATGGTAAGACAGATATTTAGGAACCAGATTTTAAATTGCAAGACATTTCCAGGGGCATATTTGGACTCTGACCACAATCTATTGGTTATGAACTGTAAATTAAAACTGAAGAAACTGCAAAAATGTGGGAATTTAAGGAGATAGGACCCGGATAAACTGAAAGAACCAGAGGTTTTACAGAGTTACAGGGAGAGCATAAGGGAACAATTGACAGGAATGGGGAAAAGAAATACAGTAGAAGAAGAATGGGTAGCTTTGAGAAATGAAATAGTGAAGGCAGCAGAGGATCAAGTAGGTAAAAAGACGAGGGCAAGTAGAAATCGTAGGGTAACAGAATAGTTACTGAATTTAATTGATGAAAGGAGAAAATACAAAAATTCAGTAAGTGAAGCAGGCAAAAAGGAATACAAACGTCTCAAAAATGAGATCGACAGGAAGTGAAATGGCTAAGCAGGAATGGTTAGAAGACAAATGTAAGGATGTAGAGGCTTATCTCACTAGGGGTAAGACAGATACTGCCTACAGGAAAATTAAAGACATCTTTGGAGAAAAGATAACCCTTTGTATGAATATCAAGAACTCAGATGGAAACCCAGTTCTAAGCAAAGAAGGCAAAGCAGAAAGATGGAAGGAGTATATATAGGGTCTATACAGGGGTGATGTTCTTGAGGACAATATTATGGAAATGGATGAGAATGTAGATGAAGATGAAATGGGAGATATGATACTGCGTGAAGAGTTTGACAGAGGACTGAAAGACCTAAATCGAAACAAGGCCCTGGGAGTAGACAACATTCCATTAGAGCTGCTGACAGCACTGAGGGAGCCAGTCCTGACAAATCTCTACCATCTGGTGAGTAAGATGTATGAAACAGGCGAAATTCCCTCAGACGTCAAGAAGAATAGAATAATTCCAATCCCAAAGAAAACAGATGTTGACAAATGTGAAAATTACCGAACTATCAGTTTAATAAGTCACAGCTGCAAAATACTAACGCGAATTCTTTGCAGACGAATGGAAAAACTGGTAGAAGCTGACTTCGTGGAAGATCAGTTTGGATTCCGTAGAAATGTTGGGACACGTGAGGCAATACTGACCCTACGACTTAACTTAGAAGAAAGATTAAGGAAAGGCAACCTACGTTTCTAGCATTTGTAGACTAAGAGAAAGCTTTTCACAATGTTCACTGGAATACTCTCTTTCAAATTCTGAAGGTGGTAGGGGTAAAATACATGGAGCGAAAGGCTATTTACAATTTGTACAGAAACCAGATGGCAGTTATAAGAGTCGAGGTACATGAAAGGGAAACAGTGGTTGGGAAGGGAGTGACACAGTGTTGTAGCCTTTCCCCGATGTTATTCAATCTGTATATTGAGCAAGCAGTAAAGGAAACAAAAGATAAGTTCGGAGTAGGTATTAACATCCATGGAGAAGAAATAAAAACTTTGAGGTTCGCCGATGACATTGTAATTCTGTCAGAGACAGCAATGGACTTGGAAGAGCGGTTGAACGGAATGGACAGTGTCTTGAAAGGAGGGTATAACATGAACATCAACAAAAGCAAAACGAGGATAATGGAATGTAGTCGAATTAAGTCAGGTGATGCTGAGGGAATTAAATTAGGATATGGGACACTTAAAGTAGTAAAGGAGTTTTGCTATTTGTGGAGCAAGATAACTGATGATGGTCGAAGTAAAGGGGATATAAAATGTAGACTAGCAATGACAAGGAAAGCGTTTCTGAAGAAGAGAAATTTGTTAATATCTTGTATTAATTTCAGTGTCAGGAAGTCGTTTCTGAAAGCATTTGTATGGAGTGTAGCCACGTATGGAAGTGAAACATGGACGATAAATAGTTTAGAGAAAAAGAGAATAGAAGCTTTCGAAATGTGGTGCTACAGAAGAATGCTGAAGATTAGCTGGGTAGACCACATAACTAATGATGAGGTATTGAATAGAATTGGGGAGAAGAGGAGCTTGTGGCACAACTTGACTAGAAGAAGGGATCGGTTTGTAGGACATGTTCTGAGGCATCAAGGGATCACCAATTTAGTACTGGAGGGCAGCGTGGAGGGTAAAAATCGTAGAGGGAGACCAAGAGATGAATACACTAAGCAGATTCAGAAGGATGTAGGCTGCAGTATGTACTGGGAGATGAAGAAGCTTGCACAGGATAGAGTAACATGGAGAGCTGCACCAAACCAGTCTCAGGACTGAAGACCACAACAACAACAACAACAACAACAACTGTGCATCGCGGCTAGAAAGGAAATTTGGAATTAACTGTAGTGACGTTTATTTTTTATTATATGTTTTCGGGAGTTTTTCTTAAATAACAGAAAAAACAATAACAATACAAATTTTAATATTTAGTTCTGTCTCAGTTAAATCAAAAGAATGCCTAACATGCACAAAAAAGGGCAATGCATACATGACGTTTATTGGCATTGGATTTCGTAACTATTGTTCTAAATGACAGCCGTAGCGTAAAACCGGTAAGAAGAGAATCGAAAGGTTTGAAATATGGTACTGTATAAGGATGAAGAACTTCAAGTTTGCTGCTGTGATAGAAAATGAGGAAGTTCTCCCAGAATCCTTGAGAAGAGGAACAAGCGGAAAGCCGGAAAGCATTGTCAAAGAGATGGAACAGGATGTTTTAATATGTAAGAGGAATAACTACCGACTTACTTGAGGGATGTGCAGAACGTCTAAACATGTATAGAAGGCAGATATTAGTGTATATTCAGCAAGTAATTGAGAACGCTGGTATCAAGTTCTGCTTTGAAATGAAGAGATTAACACAGGACAGATATTCGTGGCTGGCTGCATCAATCTAGTTAGATCATCATCAATATCATCGTCATCACCAACAGTTTTCTGCTAAGTTAGCAAGTACCTCTACTCAACATTTCATGCTATTTATTGCTTCCTTTTTAATGCCATTGTATGTGTTGCGGTCCATCACAGCAACCAGGATCCAAAATTTCTTCCTCCCTCGTCCCTTCTTCCCTATGACTGTTTTTATAAGCCCCTGCTCCTTTATTAGAGGGAACTGCAATTTCTTCGTACATATATTAGTTTGCATTGTGTTACAAGATTACAGTTTTTTTTCTTTAATGTACAGTTGCTCGAATGTTTCATTTGCAGTTGCTTAAATCCAACAAGAACTCGTAAAACTAATTGAAGGAGGCAGTGCTTTGAGTTACACGGTAGACATACACCATATCTAATTTTGTGTGGACCAGAAACAGAAAGCAACAGGCCATCACAGCAGACACCCTTACGTTACTATCAGTTGTTCACAATTATCACCTATTCCACAACTTCTTAAGAAATGTTTTATAGCGTAAAAAGGCTTTTTCTGTCTTATCGCTACTTTCTTCATCCTGAGCGAGAGTAGAACTTAATATCGAAGCACCCCCCCCCCCCCACCCACCCAAGAAAGGGTGCTGTTGGTAAATAAATTCTCCGCCGTACGTAGATTATTACAATAGGAAAACGTATTCGTAAAGGATCTGCCAGTATTGCCTAGAAAGGCTGATCGGGGAGGGTTAGACACTACTAATATATTTCGCACAGTATACTGAGATTAGATTAGATTAGATGTACCTTTCGTTTCAATAGATCCATAGTGTGGAATCCTTCAGAATCAAATGAAACGGCCCACTTTGTTAGGGAATAAGTTAAATAATCTAAATCATACAGTCATTTAAAAGGGAATAACAAACTTTTCACAAAAAAATTGTATTTTCGGTACACCGAGGAGCATATGATAATTCTTAGGTTATTGTGGCCATGAATCATCAAATACAGAAACCTTTTTACCATACCTATTCACAATGATCGCATTAGTGCACTGAATTTGCACAAAAGGTTGAAGGTAATACCCACGTTATCTTGTATTACAAGTAACGTATATACATGATTTAAAAATGAGATATCGCATCTCAGTATTGAGATAACACATACAAGGCCTCTTCAGGATATTAAAATTTTGTGGGAACACACATGATTATGAGTTGTACGAAACGATTTATATTAAGAAATTGTATTCTCAGTAAATTGAGGGTCACTGCAGTAACAGTACCTGCAAGCAATTCTACGTTCAAATAAGAAATAACTTGCTCTTGACAATATCACGACTGCGGAATGTTTCATTGACTTCCGCAGTTAAGTGTTTACAAAGTACTTCTGTTTGCGCTGATTTCTAAAGCATGTTAGTACATTTTTCTGAAATTTTTGAACAACTACTGCTGATTTATTAAATCTGTTGAGAAAAACCTGTTTTATGGCAGATAACAACATAGCTGAACGGATCATCATTATGGCTTCTCAGGTCGTTCAACAACGATGCGTTGTCATGTAGGTGAATATGACTCCGTTGTCCCGAGGCACACAGACATACCTTCAAGATCTTCGTAGACAACGCAAAACTATCTTCATAACTTTTGCCATTTGTGCTGACTACTGTAAACCAAAGCTCTGATCGACGTTAACTCGATGAGTGTATCTCCAGACAGCGTGGATTTCTCTCATCTGGAATGATGATACATTGATCAAGACCGTGTTAACGCAAACGGCGGTACAAATTTACCACGTTTAGAGTCTATATGGGATGCTGCACAACGTCATATAGACGGTAATCAACTACAGAAACTTACACTGATATCTGGAAGATACATAGGTACCTCCTGGTGCCCAAAAATGTATAGGCTATTTGGTACTCCCTACACCTGACAAGAAATGTCGACTGCACCATATGCAGAGTTAACTGAGCATCCTGAGGATATTGCTTTTTATAGCTCGAACCCAAATTGATCTTGTACTGGACGAGGAGGCAAATAGCACTGGCGTCAAGAAATACGAATGACGTATATCCTGGGACAAAATTGGAAGCTTTTCTCCAACACGAGACGGAAAAGTTGCATTTGGTTAAGCGACCATTTAACTCACATGAACAATAGTTATACGACTGTGCGAGAGTTCTTCAGCTTCACAGGATTCTGGAGAACTCAGATTATAAGGTCCCTTCAAAACTACCTATAATAATAATGATGACTTCAAAAGGAAACCTCAGTTATGTTGTATATATGAAGATATTTTTACTTTCTGTCAGTTATACACAAAACCAAATGAAAAGAGTTTCAATTTTAGCACTCGCGTGTAAAGCAAATAAATTTTATTTTCAAGCGCGAAGAACAAACCTATACAAAAATAACTTATTGTTTGACAGTGCTCTACATAATAAAGTATGTAAAACACAGAATACCCTGCTCAGTATTCGGATAACAAACAAAGGAAGCTTGCTTCGACTGCCGTGGGGGATGAGTAAAGGGCACAGTGCATGCTTTTCATCGTGCGTTGACAGACACGTGGAATGTGCTGCAGGCGACTTCAATTCCACAATCACAGCTACGGCCATCCACGTCTATTTCTAGAAACATGCAGGCAGCGTTTCAGCAAGCCAGAATAGAGGAGGGGGGCAAACTCTAAAATAAAAATAAATCATAGCTCTCAATTCTAGTCTGTCCAGTTTTAAAGTCCGTATGCTACAAGTTAAAAACTGCCTCATCTGTTTCGCACTTTTTATTAATTTTTTAGTTCTTGGAACACTAATTATATTAAATACGTTATTATCCGAAAATAAAGATAGTTGTTAATGCCAATATAGTGTACCAATTATTTATTTACCTTCAGATATGTTTCCTTCAGTACCTTGTAAATCGCTTCACACATTTATGTTATTAATTAGGTTAAGGTGCACAGCGTTATGTGAGTGCCGTATTGTTTGCAAGAGTAGCTCCTTACGCAGGCAAGAAATCGAAGTGCTATGTTGAGCCTGTCTTCTGCACATTTAGCTTTTATCAGGTGCGTATTCTGCTTTGTAATATGAGGGGCCACTTTACTGAGCAAGCACTGAAACCCATTCTCATCCACTCGTAAGTAATGTATGTAAGAAATGGCGGCGTCCACTTGCTGAATCCATTTATTTTCTCGGCGTAAAAAACACGGCTTTGCCGCTTTTTTCCGCCGCTTCTCTCCCGAGTTCACACTTAATGCAATTATAGTACAAGTAGCTGCATCATATAACAACAAGTTGTTATTGTCCCTCATCTTGATCTTTAATGAAAAATATGATGACAGCGTAATACCCCTTTTCAGCGCCACGTCATAGATCTTCGTCAAATAAATTTGACAAACATTTGAACATATTTCTTTGGTTCTCGCTAACAGAAATTCCAAAATCTTAAGGCAATAAAGAAAGAGTTAATTGTGAGAAAGGGTGCAACAAATGATGTGCTATTTAAAAATCAAACACGGTCAGTTAGTTTGAGCTGGAGTTCGAGTTTAGAAATATCGGGGAGTAATAATGCGGCGTGTAGTAATGTGGTAAGTTTCGAAAACAGTGCAGCATATGGTTTATTTGAGCTAGGCGTTTCCGATTTTAGAAACAGTAATACTGATGTGGGAACCATCATTTCAGTTGACCCAAGTGACGCATATAAAGCGAATGATGGTAGTGAGCCTCTAACGATCCTGCGAACCGGATTATAAATGAATTCCTTCGACATGATATCGCTAAACAAGCTACTGATGCTAAGAATATGGACTGTGATTTCGGCATTTCATGCAGACAATATACTGACTTAAACAGGTACTTAAATATAGGTTTTTTCCTCACAATCATGAGGAATGACTAGAAACAATGAAGACGCAAATGCTCAGATGGTTCTAAGCACTATGGAACTTAACATCTGAGGTCATCAGTCCCCTAGACTTAGAACTACTTAAACCTAACTAACCTAAGGACATCACACACATCCATGCCCGAGGCAGGATTCGTACCTGCGACCGGAGCAGCAGCGCGGTTCCGGAGTGAAGCGCCTAGAACCACTCGGCCACAGCGGCCGACAGTGAAGACTACTTTTAGTATTCCCACAATGCAATGGTAGTGTATTTTGTGTTCCATGTTTATTGTTTAATGGAACATGACAATCTGCAAAAGCCAACGAGGGATTTAATGACTGGAAAAACGGTCAGTAGCTATTAACTGGCCATGAATGTACAGCCCAACATTGGTAGTATGTGTTAGGGTCATAAGCTAGCAGACATATCACGGGGAGAACAGATAAGAAATTAACATCTCAGCTTGAGACAGAAATAAAATATTCGCGAGTTGTTGCAATGGTCAAAAATTTCACATACAAGTCCTATCTTTCAAATGTCACAACTATGGGTTTGGGGCAACACCTTAAGGAAATTTCGAGATGGCATTATAGCTAGTAGCAGAATTCAGTTTTTTTTCTAGCTGAACATAAAGAACTTTATCTGGACAGAGGAAAAGGGAGATCATCATATACTATTTTTCCAAACATGCGAAGATTATATACCAATTCTGTTCGAAAGGGTGGCGAAGTATATTGTGGATAAAGTTAAGGAAATGAAATATTTTTCCACCATATTACACTCCACCCAGATATTACACATGCGGATCAGCTATCTCTTGATATTAAGTATTTACCAAAAGATGGACTAGACCAAGGACATGTTACCGATAACTTTGCTACGAAGAAACCGCACCAGAAACATCTTTACCCATATTGACGGTGGGTGAGTTCAGTGCATGTATTTATTATTATTATTATTATTATTATTATTATTATTATAAGCAGCAACACGTAACGTAGCAATTTATTACGAGATAACATTCGATGCAGTAAGTCATGCAGCTGTGTAGCACGGTGGCTTTAGGATGGCCATGTTTTTTCTTCACTCTGACTCACAGCGCAGCTGACGCTACCAGGCGTGAGAACGGTCTCAAGTAACATTCAGTCGGTACACTGATTCATACCCCCTACGAATCTAAATTAACCAATTATCATCCGATTTTGTTCAAACCTGATATGTAATCTTTTGTTATTAAGGGAGGGATCCTGTCAAAATGTAAGATTTTTATCTATTATAGTTACGGACTTTGAGAAATTAATTAAATTTCCTAAAACCGACACTTAAGGTTTCAAAATTCAGTTAAGAACAATAACCAAATGTCTTTTATTATGATCTGAAGTCATAACAAAGCTCACAGTATATAAAACCACTTAACTGGAAATTTCTTTTCAAAACTTTAATTACCGGTACCCTACGTTATGTAGTGTAAAGCTCATTCAACATTGTTATTTGCCTATTTTTTTGTGTGTGAATACATGGGAAAGAAAGAGAGAGCGTATACAGGACATACGTTCAAACTTAATGTCATTTTATGTAAAACCTTTTAAAATTGAACCGTGGGAAAGTTATGTTGCAACCACGATGGTGATGACGTGTATCGATGTGTGCTTGCGTTTGTAAGAGAGAAACCAGAATAAAAGTCTGAAGCGGAAAAAGTTTCTATATTAATTTAAAGAATATTTTGCATTTCATTTTACATTATTAAACAATATATTAGAAATTGAAATTGTAATGACGTAAATGACTACCTGATTAGGGGATGGCTGAGGCCAGTTTTGCCACGTGAATGATCTGGAGGATTATTCTGATCGGTCATTCAGATCAATAGCCAATCAGAAGTAAGCAGTTCCCGCGCGGAGATAGTTAGATAGGCAGAGAGGAGAGGATCATCGAGATAGTTGCTCGCTAATCCGCTTTGGGGTAACATGTCTCCATGAAAATAGTATGTAAAATAAAAGAATTCGGAAGTTCATTGTGTTTAGAACGTGTCGTGACTAGAACGACGTAAGTTACAAACATTTTGATGAAAGTGTAATATTTTGGAATTAATTAGTTGAAGTTTTATAGGCGTGTGATCTTTTGGTCATAGTGACAATTCCGCTAGGCATATTCCGTGCTCTGTATGAAATGCTTTGGTGAGAACTAACATAGAAGACCACTGAAATGACTGAATGTTCAACTCACTAATAGTGGTGGGTCAGTGACTGTTAGAGCGCAAAATTAATCGGGTCGTACTTGCAGGGATTCTGGCTGCCTTTACATGTGAAATATGTTGGATAAACAGTGCACTTGGAATGATAGAGAGTTTGCATTATTAAATATGGACTTGATAGCCATTTCACGTGCTTCCTTATGAATAAAAAGACGTTGATAGAAATTTCAAATGCGGGCAATTGAACTGCATCCTCCTACCGCCCAAAATTTGTGAAAATGATCTTCCAGGAAGTGATTTGCAACTTGAGGTACGCTGCCTCTGTGTGGTAGGTTTTAGGTAGTGGTTTATCAACGCTGCTTTACACTGCCTAGCGTGCATCTACTACTGCAGAGTAAAGGGACGTTCGAAGAAAGAAATATAGAGGTGGGAGAATTGTCTGATGAATGTGACTGAGAGAGCAAAGGAGGCGAAAGAACGACCGACCGACCCCGCCCAGCCGCAAGCGGTGCATTTAGCGTCCGGAAAACGATAATTTCGAGTGTACACGACCTTCAAAAGCAGCGGTGTTACTAACCCCATAAATGAAAGTCCCACACGTGTATAAAGAAACTTTAATAGGACAACAGTAGCGCTAGTAGAGAATATAGCGGAGAGAACAACCGGTTTCGAAAGCGGCTGACGACGTCGGCAACACCTGAACATCGCGAGTCAACGAGCAACAGCAACCGGGAGTCTGTGGCAGTTGGTAGCAGTGGCCAGAGTGTGGACCCAGAAACTAAAACTGCGGGGACAGAGCTGGGCGAACGGATCCGCTACAACATATCGCCGTGCTGACGATGGTAGAGAAAAGCTAAGTAGTATTCTGCTTCATTTGGCGTGTGTGTGTGTGTGTGTGTGTGTGTGTGTGTGTGTGTGTGTGTGTGTGTGTGCAGAGAAACTTGTGAACTTGGCAGAAAATAATAACTATGAGATAGTAGACGAGAAAATTGTGGTTGATTTGGGTAGAGTAAAATATGAAGATGATACAGTGACTAGTGAATTCAGTTTTGATGTATCACAAGAAAATGATAGTGGTTTTCCAGATTCAATGTTTGTTAATTATGAGGCCGATAATGAACAGAACATGGTGGAAACCGATGTCCCATTTATACCTGTTACTGATACCAAAATAAATCTGGGACCAGTGTCAGTTGTTTGTGAGCAGAAGGATAGTGTGTCAGATATGTCAGCAAATATTTTAAAACATATGGGTGAGATGAATATCAATATGAATAAAATGGGCTCTGATATTAAAACTTCATTAAGCTCTGTGACAAATGGGTTGAGCAACGAAATAAATGGGTTGCATACTGAAGATGATCAAAGGTTTACTAACCGGTCAGTATAAATGGAATCGAAAATGGAAAATAAAATTTCTAAACTAAGAGATTCTTGGAAAAATGATATGACTTTGTGTAGTAACAGTTTAAAAAGTGAGATTAGTAAGGTAAAACAAGAATGTAATCAAGCTCTTGTAACAGTAAAAAGTGATTTAACTTCTCAGATTAAGCAAGTTGCTGATGACAACCAACAGTTAAAGGAACAAGTAAATACAGAGATAGATGAAATCTAGGAACAGGTCAATAATGTGGGGAAGCAATGAGAGGATAGTCACATTCTAATGGAAAATGAAATTAATTAAGGGAAAGACGTATGTGCGAAATTTGGAGTGCAAGTGGCTAGTAAAATTACTAACCTAGAATATAGTATAAGTCAGTTTAGTACCGCTGTAGATGAATGACTGTGTAACCAATAAGGTAGACTAAACAGAATAAATGAGAGCGTTAACAACAGTAGTGGTTATATAGTATCTAATGGCGTAAAGAATCATTAGAAATCGCATATGTGACTGATCGGCAATTTTTCGGTTCGATCCGAGTAAAAATGTACATCCGAAGGAATTATGGAGTGATTTTGAAGAGGTCTTAGCCACGTTTTGGACTGACATACAGAAAATTGGTTTCATTCGATATAATTTGATTGCAGAAGCTATAATTTGAGGAAATTGAACATCAGATAAATATGACAAGTTACAGGAGTTTAAGCAGGCATTGGGGCAAAAGAAAGCAGATCAAAATTTTAAACAAATTTTTGTCTGAGGAAAAATATGGTCAAAAGAAGGAAAGTATTAAAATATTTGTGTAAAAATGGGTAACTATTTTATCCTATTTGAACTGAAAAGGGGAGACAGAACAGATTATTAAGGGAATAGAGAGTAAGTTGCTCTTATACAGGCGGAATAAAATAATTTCGACACCAAGGGATGATACTGACAAATGTATTCATTATCTGGAGAGAGTAGAAAATATTTTAAAAGTGACTGCAGAGCCGAAGTAAATGTAAACAGAATAGGAGTACAAAGATCTAGTATTCACAGAGGCAAGTACCGAGGGCGAAGGAGTCCCATTGGAAACAGATACAATGACAGAGACAGAAACATTGAATGTAGACAGCAGCAACCAGCAGTTGGGGCGGAGTGGCGCAGACTGCCAGTCAAAAGAAATGTCAGCGGCAATGAATGCATAGAAGAGGAGGATAACTGATGTCAGTCTGTAATGGCACTAGCGTTTGCCGACTAAAGCAGCATAACTTAAACCCGCTAACAAAACATTTTTTTAAGAAAAGCACCCGCTACACTTCTTGGAGTTGATGTGGTAGAAATAAATATTGCTGAGGAGAGGGACGATGTAAAAAATAATGTTTTTGAGGGATATGTAGTGGATTTTTGCGAGAGAAAAAGACAAAACAGCGATTACAGGAACCATGTTAATGAGGAACAATTAGTAGAAAGTAAAGATTCAGAACTGGATGTGAGGGTGAATGAGCACTGGAAAGCAGATGAGGAGCTTACAGTGAACTGTGGAATTAGCACAGTAATAGAGAAAACGATATTGGAGGCACCGGAGGAATATAACAGGGTGAGGAGATTTTACATAAATTAAATGGACTAGTTTCGGATGAGGAGGAAGAAGAAAAAAAAAATGGTTCAAATGGCTCTGAGCACTATGGGACTTAACATCTATGGTCATCAGTCCCCTAGAACTTAGAACTACTTAAACCTAACTAACCTAAGGACATCACACAACACCCAGCCATCACGAGGCAGAGAAAATCCCTGACCCCGTCGGGAATCGAACCCGGGAACCCGGGCGTGGGAAGCGAGAACGCTACCGCACGACCACGAGATGCTGGCGAGGAAGAAGAAACAGAAGAGGAGGAAGCAGGGGGTAATTCTGAAAATTCTGACAGCACCATAGGGAGGGTTGCAGAATCTGGTGATATTATTAAAGAAGGGGAGTATTTAAAGAAGTGTTTCGATTTATCAGTAGAGCTCAGACTAATGAAAACTGCCAAAGTTGAAAAAGAAGAAGCCCCAGCGAGCATGTGTGTAATTTTCACAGGAGATGTAGATTTCAGTAGACGTGATGTGGTGCAGGATTTGTTAGAAAAACTTGATTCTGAATTCAGGGAAAAAACTACAGGACGACCTATAACTGAAGTGACGATTTTTAATTAAAACTTTCCTTGTTTATTGGATAGTGGTTCGGATATATGTGCAGTATCACAGGGTTTTGTAAATGCTCTCGCTGCTAATAAGGAGATGGTTATAATGCCAGGGTGTGGCATAAATAACATTGTAGCCCCAGGAAAAAGTAAAAAAGTAGTCAAATATGAAACTATGCTACCTGTCAGGATCGGTGAGGTAGAATTGGAACAGAACCTTTTAATACTCGTAATAAATGGATTAAGTGTGGAAATGCTGGTGGGGGATGATTTCTTACAAAGGTACCAAGGAAAAGTAGATTTTGGAAATAATGAAACGATCATTCAAGTACATAGAAGAACAGTTGCCATTCCTTTCACTGGATAAAGACCATATGTATGTGATGAAGAAAGTGACATACCCATACGTTATTGAAGAACGAAAGAGTATATTGAGGGGTATAATGAATATGGCGAAAGGAAGGAAGTAGACCCTTCTGAGGTAGAAAATATCAGGAGGAGAATTGACGAAAAAATACAGGGACAAACTTTGTCACTGAGAACTTATTGCTATCTTCTTTCCTTCTTCGCTATCGTAGTGAACAATGGGAACAAAATGGAGAGAAATAGAATAGGGGCATCAGAAAATAAGAGAGTGAGTAAAAGACAGTTTTGGAAGCAGGTGACTAAAATCTAACACGTGTGGATGTGGAATGAAAGTAATGGAAAAAAAGTAATAATAAAAGGAATAAAATGACTATGTACTAAGTGATTTTTCAAGAAAGTTAGAAACATGTAGAAATGTTGTTGTTAGATGTTTGGAGTAAAGAATAAGGTATGTGCTTATTAGAAGTAAGTAAATAAATTACATGTATATGATGTGTGTTTCAGGGCCACAGAAACTGTCATAAGTGATTTTCAGTATTTTCAGTAATTTGGGATTCTCATTGTATAATAGTTTATTTTCTATAAAATCATGAAATTTAAATAGTAACTGTAAAAGAATTATTTTTCTGAAAGAAAAAATTAGTACAGAAAATGTTTGTAAAATTTTTGGAATAATAATCGCTTTCAGCAGGAACCTGCTTAAGTAATATCTGACTAAGACAGGCATAAAATGATTTGTTGAAAAAAGAGTGACGTTTTAGTGCCAATTTGGGTACTGTTTATGTTTTTGAATAATGGTTAATTCATTTTTACTGAAAATAATTTGTATTAGTACTATAGGAGACTGTGGTATACAAAATGTTGTAGTGCAATGAATATGGAGGTGTCTAGAGAAAAACTTTTGTGAGGAAACAAAGCAATAATTTTTGAATACAATAAAATTTTGGAAGGTTCCTAGTAAAGTTTTGCCTTTGTATTTGAGAACAAATGTTATGGACTATGGTAAATATATATGTGTAAAGTTAGGATGCAGACATTAAGACTGGAGACTTGAAGACTTAAACATATTGTATTTTGCAGGTACAATAACTAGAAAAACTCGATACAAAACTATAAAAAACCTGATTCAGGATTGAGGGCTGGGCGCTCTATCTCAGTGATGTGCCTATAAAGCAACCCAAGTGTAAGTGTGAAAAAGAAAGTTGTTATCCCTCATATATAAAGGACGCTCCCCAAAGGGATTAAAATAATACGTTAGGTTTCATGAAAGCTAAAAAGCGACTGAAAAATGTTCAGATAAAAAGGACACTCACAAAAGTGATTAGAATAGTATCATTAGGTTTAATGAACGCTAACAAAGTGACATGTAAAATGCTTGATTCTGTTCAACACAATATAGCAGTGTGTAAAATAATTCTTTATAGAAAAATTTAATTTCAAGGAAAATCTGAAATTAGCTGATGTAAGTGGTTTGATAATTAACTTTTTTAATTGTTAAAGGAAGGGATTTTAAATAAAAGATATTATATCTGAAGGAAAAGGAAAATCCTTTAAATAAGTTTTGTTACTTACTGTCAAGTCCAAGCTTTAGAAATTTGATGTCACATTGTGAAAAAACTATAATGTAATTTTTCATATTTTGTTCACCTGAAAAATTTATTTTTTGTGAGTAGGAACAACCTTCATTAGGAGCCCCATAGTTAAATGCGTCCGTGTAGTTAAAAAGTTTAGTAATATCATTGGCATTGTAAGAACCTCAAATGTACTCAGGAGTAATTTTAGGTACTTGGGGTGTGTGTAACGTAGCAAGTTATTGCGAGATAACATCTGATGCAGTAAGGCACGCAGCCATGTAGCATGGTGGTTCAGGATGGCTACGTTTTTTCTTTGCTCTGACTCAGTGCAGCTGACGCTACCAGCCACGAGAATGGTCTCATTTAAGACAGTCGATAAGCAAATTCATACTCCCTACTAATCTAAATAAACCATAGTAATTATTATCACATTTTGTTCAAACTTGATGTGCAATCATTTGTTATTAAGGAAGGGATCCAGTCAAAATTTTAGACTTTTATCTATTATAGTTATAGAGATTGAGAACATTACTTACATGTCCTAAACCGACACTTATGTTTAAAAAATCAGTTAGGAACAACAACCAAATGTCTTTTATTGCCATCTGTAGTCATAACAAAGCTCACAGTATATAAAAACATTCAATTGGAAATTTCTCTTCAAAACTTTAATTACTCTATGTCATGTAGTATAAAAAATCATTCGACATTGTTATTTACCTATTATTTTTTTTCTGTGAATACATGGGAACGGAATAGAGAGTGTACACAGAACATACGTTCAAACTTAATGTCATTTTATGTAAAACCTTATAAAATTGTGGGATAATTATGTTTCAACCACGATGCTGATGACGTATGTTGATGTGTGCTTGCTTTTGTAAGAGGGAAACCGGAGTAAAAGAGTGAAGCGGAAAAAGTTTCTATATTAATTTAAAGAATATTTTGCATTTCATTTTACTTTATTGAACAATGTATTATATATTGAAATTGTAATGACGTAAATGACTACCTGATTAGTGGTTGGCTAAGGCAAGATTTGCCGCGAGAATGATCTGCAAGGATTATTCCGATTGGTCATTCAGATCACTAGCGAATCAGAATGAAGCAGTTCCCGCACGCAGATAGATAGGCAGAGAGGTGGCGAGCATCCTGACAGTGGCTCACTAACGTGCTTCAGGGTAACACCATGCTAGATGTCTCCATGAAAATAGTATGTAAAATAAAGAACTCGGGAGTTCATTGCGTTTAGAACGTATCGTGAATAAAACGGCATAAGTTACGAACATTATGATGAATGTGTAATATTTCGGAATTAATTAGTTGAAATTTTATAAGCGTGTGATCTTTTGGTCATAGTGACAATTCCGTGTGGCATATTCCATGTTCTTTATGGAAAACTTTAGCGAGCACTTCTAACATAGAAGGCCACTGAAATGACCGAATGTTAAACTCGCTAATAGTGGTGGGTACGTGACTGTTAGATCGCAAAATTAATTGAGTCCGACTTGGAGGAATTCTGGTTGCTTTTACGTGTGAAATATGTTGGATAAACAGTGCACTTGGAATGATAGAGCGTTTGCATTATAAAATACAGACTTGATGGCCATTTGATGTGCTTATGAATAAAAAGTATGTAATAGAATTTTCAAATGCTTTTTGCAACTAAACTGCATTGTCCTACCGCTCAAAATTTGTGCAAATGAACTTCCGAGAACTGATTTGCAACTTGAGTTATGCGGCCTCTGTGTGGTAGGTATTATTTGGTGGTTTCATCAACGCTGTTTTAGACTGCCTAGCGTGTATCTACTACTGCAGAGTGAAGGGACGTCAGAAGGAAGAAATATAGAGGTAGGTGAACTGTTTGATGAAAGTGACTGGGAGAAAGCAAAGGTGACGAAAGAACAACGGACCGACCCCGCCCCTCCCCAAACAGCAGTTGTAGTATTAAGTTACGTACAGATGTAAATATACAGGGTGTCCCAGCTATCTTGTCCACACAAAATATGTCTGGAACAATAACAGCTATTGGAAAACGACTTTCACCGGTATCAATGTAGGGCTGGGGCCCATGAATGTACATATTTGGAAACATTCTAAAACGAAAGCGAATGTGTTTTTTAACACAAACTTATGTTTTTTTAAATGGACCTCCTATATTTTTTTTCAGCAATCCATAGCATGACAAAGCACATACACAATAGCGTTGATTGCATCGCAATATTCCCATTACATCCCAAGATATTAAGACGTGAAGTTGACTCTTGAAACACCCGACATGCGCTGCTAGCGCACGTCCTGAGACTCAGGCGTGAACCCCATGCTGCCCGTAATCGCGATGTGATTGACATGCGTAATCACACTTCCATACTTATCAAGAGGTCCGAAACGAATAATACGGTCTGCTGCCATCTTGCATTAACGTCGTACATTCCAGCAGGTATTTATCCCATGGGCTAGGGGTGATGCGGTTCTGTAACGTATCTGTGTACCGCAACGTTAGTCACTAAGTTTACTTCGCTTATCGTTAATCCGTTACTAAAATGGTAATGCCGTTCAAAGTTAAAACTTTACTTTACTCTAGATTTAGCGCAAGTGACAGTTAATCATTCACTCGTAATAGTAGAATTCATGTTGATGGTTTTAGTGAAACGAGCAAGTGGACTAAAAGTTTTGCCGTTGTTTAGGTAAAAATGTTTGATTTGGTAAGTTCAGGTCGGACATAGAAGATGAATGTAAACATGTTTAACCAATTAGTTTTATTATCACATAATTATCAATGTTATGTTTATCTAATGCGTTAAATGACAAATTGTTGCAAACAAATGTTTCATAACATCACTGGGTAAAATGGCCCTTTGTAGAAACTTCCACTGTGATACCAGCACTACATACTAATCATAGCGTTCACATCTCATTCTCAAAGTGATGCCCATTGGCTTGCATACATAGGGTCACTCTGCGGATGAAGGATGCCCTACTTCGTGCTACTGTTTCCTCTTTGATGGCTGTACAAGCATCAATGAAGCGTTGCTTCATGTCCTCTGGTGTTGTTGGTTCATGTTGGTAAACAGCATCCTTCACTGCTCCCCAAAGAAAATAGTCCAGCGGTGTAAGGTCCGGAGATCGGGCAGGCCACCTAACTGGGCCACCTCGTCCAATCCACCTACCAGGGAACTTACGGTTCAGAAGCCGTCGTGCTCGTAAGGCGTTATGTGCAGGGCATCCGTCATGCTGATACCACATGACCATTCTCCGGTTCAGAGGTACGGTGTCCAAGAGAACAGGAAGATGGTGTCGTATAAATCTGGAGTATTGTCTGCCATTTTGGATGCCATTTATAAAGAAAGGTCCGATAATGGTATCTCCAATAATCCCACACAAAACATTAACTTTCCACGAACGTTGATGCTCTGCATGACGGAGCCATTTTGGATTGTCTGCGGACCAATAATGCATATTCCTCAAATTGACAATTCCTTTTTTGGAGAATGATGCCTCGTCGGTAAAGAGAACATCTGCAAAAAAATTTGGATTAGTCAGAAGTTTTTGCTGAGCCCACCGACAATATGTTACCCTATTGCGGAAGTCATTTCCATGAAGATCCTGGTGTAAACGAACATGGTAAGGATTAAATTTATGACGTTTAAGAATACGCTGTGCACTTGATTTCGACACACCAACTTCACGTTCAATTTGACGTGTGCTGATTTGAGGATTCAAAGCTATGGTAGCGAGCACAGCAACTTCAGCACGTTCATCTGTGCGTGTTCTAGGACGATGTCGAGGTCTTGGATTTAAGCTTTCCATTTCAGGTAGACGAGATGTGAGACGTGACACGTAAAGTGCCCTCCGCCACACACCGTTGGGTGGCTTGCGGAGTATAAATGTAGATGTAGATGTAGATGTAGACGACCAAACATCCGGCGCGAAGGCGATGGCTTGTCAGGGAATCGTCTTCTGTACAGTCGTTCTGCCTGAACAGCATTTCGTCCTCCTACAACAGGGTACAGTACAGGTATGTAGAGAAGGGTAGAAAAAAGACATATTAACTTAGTTCGCTAATAGTACTATCAACAAACAAGCAATATCTTAACGTATTTCCCGTCAACGTACATTCTCCATAGATCAGCAGCATTCTACCATATCTTCATGTGTGTACATTATACTGTACAGTATAAGTTCCACAACACAATGTTTATTCACAATGTGTAATACCTCCGTGCCGTCACTAGATTACTCTGATGCACGACTACACTGGCAAGCGGTGTACTGCACGCCAAAGCAACAACAAATGGGATGCTCGGAGGGTGGTGGAGTACAGGAGTTTGCATGGGTCGCAAATCATAAACAAGGCGAAGTGGTAACTGTGGCAGTAGTGGGAACTACGTTGGACCCTTGACTAGGTAGAGCCAGGTCCTGCGTAACAGGTACAATGGGTCATATAACGCATTAGATAAACCTTATTTTGGGTGTGCAGGATAAATAAGACAACCTGACGGGTGTACACCGATCGGTACTGGTTCATATTGTGTACGTATATACGTAAAACGTGCAAGAGGGAAACCATTATGTGCTTATGAGAGTTGATGGCAGCAGACCGTATTATTCGTTTCGGACCTCTTGATAAGTATGGAGGTGTGATTACACATGTCAATCACATCGCGAATACGGGCAGCACGGGATTCACGCCTGAGCCTCAGGACGTGCGCTAGCAGCGCATGTCGGGTGTTTCAAGCGTCATCTTCGCGTCTCAATATCTCGGGATGTAATGGGAATATTGTGATGCAATCAACGCCATTGTGTATGTGCTTTGTCATGCTATGGATTGATGAAGAAAAAATATAGGAGGTCCATTTAAAAAAAAACATAAGTTTGTGTTAAAAAACACATGTGCTTTCGTTTTGGAATGTTTCCAAATATGTACATTCATGGGCCCCAGCCCTACATTGATACCGGTGAAAGTTGTTTTCCAATAGCTGTTATTGTTCCCGAGTTATTTTGGGTTTACAAGATAGCTGGGACACCCTGTATATTATTATAAGTCATTTCTGTTCCGTTAATTGGAATGTTTAATGGTAAACTAGCTTAGCACCTACTGCTTCCCTCGTGTAGACTGTTTGGACTGCTGATACTGTATATGTTTTTATTTAATCGATTTTTCATGTTTCTCACAAATCGAATCACCTTCTGAACCTTTGACGCAATCTATGCAATGTCTTCTGCCCACGTGGTTCTGACTGAAAGCCGATTCTGTTAGTTGGAGTGCATAATTTTGTTAATCATGCCTTTTACGTTCTTGTGGTTCTTGTGGAGATATTTCCATAAAAGTTTCATCCCCTAACAAATATTTATCTACATCTAACCGAGCGCTGAAGTACCAAGCTTTATAAATTTCGCTGTAACTTTTTTTAATGTAACGAAATACTTTCCTAAAAATTTTCGTCCCCTTTTGCATTCCCTTAGGGGTTGAATTTCCGAAAACACTGAAATTCGTATTTTTTTTAATTTCTTACCAAGAAGTCAAATACCATCTGTCACAGATGTAGCCTTAAAAATCCTTTACTAATTCTTTAGTAATTATTTATTTAGCCGACCCAGTTGGCCGAGCGGTCTAACGCCCGCTTTTCTGGAGCGGCAAGGAGTGCCTCGTCCCTGGAACGAATCCGCCCGGTGGACCTTTGGCGAGGTCCTGTGAGCCGGCCAGTCTGTGGATGGTTTTTAGGCGGTTTTCCATCTGCCTCGGCTAATGCGGGCTGGTTCCCCTTATTCCGCCTTACACTATGTCGGCGATTGCTGCGCAAACGAGTTCTCCACTTGCGTGTACACCGCCATTACTCTACGACGCAAACATAGGAGTTACACTCGTCTGGTGTGAGATATTCTCTGGGGGGGGGGGGGGGGGGGTCCACTGGGGCCGAACCACACAATAACCCTGGGTTTGGTGTGGGGCGGCGTAGGGGTGAAGTGGACTGCGGTAGTCGTTGTGGGGTTGTGGACCACTGCGGCTGCAGCGGGGACGGAGCCTGTCCGTCGTTTTTAGGTCCCCGGTTAACGTACAGCATACAATTATTTATTTTAAAAAATCTTTCACCAGCTAGTTTACCCCTTTCGTGGTTGAATTTACAAAAATGCTGAAGCACGTTTTATGCTATTTTCTGATTGAGAAACCAAATGTCAATTTTTGTAATTCTTGATTCAAATTTCCATTGATAGCGACATAATTTCAAGTAGCTTTTCATTCCCTATTTTACCCACTTAGGAGTGCAATTTTGGACTATATTTTCTTAAACGACGCTTACGGTATAAGATCCACACCATGTTCAAACATCAAGTTTGTATCCTTCCACTTTGGGATGGCCGATGATGAGTCAGCGAATCGGTCTGACCCTATTTCCCTGCCTTAAGGTTTGAATTTTCAAAAATAGTGAAACACGTATTTTTTATTACTTACTGAGAGGGCAGATATCAATATTTGTACATTTACCATCAAAAGAGTTTTCATAATAAATATTTTCATAAAAATTTTATCACCTTTTCCATACTCTTAGGGTTGAATTTCTAAAAACACTGAAACACATGTTTCTTAAGTTTCCCAAAGCGAGAAGTCAAATATCAGTGTTCATAGCTGTAGCTTCAAAATAACTTTATTAGTTTTTCAATAATAATATATTTTCAAAAAAAGCTTTCACCCACTATTTAACCCCCATAGGGTTACATTTCCTAAAATTCCGAAACACGCGTTTCTTTATTCGTGACCAAGAAACCAAATATCAATTTTCGTAGGTTTAGCTTATAAAATGTCTTAATAGAACATATTTCAAAGTAACCTTCATTTCCCATTTCACAAACCTTAGAGTTGGAATTTCGGAAAATGCCTTCGTAAACGAGGCCTACACCTTCTCCAAATTTCAAGTTTCTGTACTTTGCAGTTATGGCTGGGTTATGATGAGTCAGTCAGTCAGGATATTGGCTTTTACACAGGGTGAAGCGAAATTCGCGCACTCGGGCTTCGCAGCGCGACTCTTCACATGCCAGCTATAAAATAATGTCTCATAAAATTTCGCCCGGCGAGTACATCCGGCAGAAAAAGGACGTTAAAAAGTGTCAATCTGGCAACACTGTAACCACAGTTATAATAATTATCCCTGTTAGTACACTTTAATGGTGCTGTACAGTTGGTGCACTGGATAGAGTTTTGGGTTAGCATGCAGGAGGTCACATGTATCATAAATTTACAAAATATTGTAACGCTGAACATAACAAATAAGAAATAGACAGTTGAAACAAATGTCCCGTCAGGGACATAATAACTACAAAAACAATATCAATTTTGAGATGCTAAAGATGATAGCCTAGTAGAAGAACACAACATCAACTTGTCTTTTGTACTACATGTAATATGAGCGCTCAGATGTCGCACATTAACAACCACTGACAATAATAATTACCATATTAATGACCGCAAGACCTTCACAACAGAATACGTTGTCCTCAGAACATCAGATGCTCAAAGCTACCTGCCTGCGCGTCCAAACACTGCGCAACTCGCCGGATCATAAAGGTCTCGACCCTTCGCAGCAAAGCTGCGTCTACAGTAACAAAATCAGCATTAACACTCACTACCAATTCTTCTACATTTGTTGGCAGAGTAGAGTACATGTGCTCCTTCAGGTGTCCTCATAGGTAGAAATCCAGGGGATTTAGGTCAGGTGAACGTGGTGGGCATGCAACTAGAACTTCACGTCTGAGCCATTTACCCGCGAAATGTTCTGCCCAAATACTGTCGCACATTAATTCCAGAGTGTGGAATGTTGGAACCATATCCTCTACCGAACGCGTAGTGGAACATCTTCAGCGCATCAGGCAGATAGTTTGAGAGGAATGCAGGATACCCTTGTGCAGCCAACCGGTCAGGCAGTAAGTAGGGGCCCAGACATCTGTCGCCCAATTTTCGGGGACAGACGGTGGTACCAAAGCTAACTTGATATCCACGGTCGCGCATAGCGTGTGGGTTAACCTAACACCAATGGTGGGCACTGTGCCCGCATCTCGTGGTCATGCGGTAGCGTTCTCGCTTCCTACGCCCGGGTTCCCGGGTTCGATTCCCGGCGGGGTCAGGGATTTTCTCTGCCTCGTGATGGCTGGGTGTTGTGTGATGTCCTTAGGTTAGTTAGGTTTAAGTAGTTCTAAGTTCTAGGGGACTGATGACCATAGATGTTAAGTCCCATAGTGCTCAGAGCCATTTGAGCCATTTTTGGTGGGCATTGTTCATATTGAAAACACCTTAACGAGTGAATGCTGCTTCATCCGGCCATGTTACGGTGTTCACGACGTTATCATTGGCTTCCTGTTGTTGTTGGAACCACTGACAGAATTGCATCCTCTAAAGGCGATCTGCAGGATGCAGGTGTAGCGTGAAAGCACAATGATAGGGGTGCAGCCACTGTTCGCGCAGCACATAAACGAGCGTGCATTGCGATACATGCGTCTGTCTGCCTATGATACGTGTTCTTCGCTGAGTTTATTGGTATATGACCTCCAGAATTGCTTCCTCAGTAGTTGGAGTACGGCGAATCCGTGGACGACCTCTGTCATGCGATGGAGGAAGGATAGAATCTGTCTCTTGATGACATGGCTCCAGACGACGAAATACGTTTTTATCTGGATGACGTCGACCTGGATATTTAGTAGCATTTTCACGAGCGGCAACACCAACCCGTTTACCAGATTCGCCACTGACCAGAAGCATATCCACATATTTATCGTTTGTGTATGACATACGTCATCCAAATTGTTTTGGAATAACACACGAAGAAATTACGACATGTGTACAAATGTACATGGAGTGTGTCATGGGTGCGTTACTCCGCTTGCAACTAGTCCCTGTCTGGTGGACAGCGCATGCAGTACAAACACGCCATTAGTCCTGCGCGCTGTTCCACATAACGCGCAATAACCCTCTGACAGATATTGTTCTGCATGATTCATCCCGACACCGCTAATTGTGAAAAGTTCGCTTTCGAATTACACTGTTTCCCTAACGGTAATAGACGTGATGTTTCCTCAATACCATCGATAATATAATAATAATAATAATGATAATGATAATAATAATAGTAATAATAATAATGCATTAAGATATGTACTAAACAGCTTGCGGTTACTAGACTCAATGTTGAAAAGCATAATTAGTGCGACCATGGTGATAACACAAACAAATAGTAACCGAGTTTGGACATTACTCGCAAAGCATGTAGCTAGTGCTACTGGTAATGTAAGGTCCTAACGAAATGTCATGGACCTGAATGAGGCAAGAATACTAGTTGGTACTGTAAGTAGGCTATTTATGTTTTCTTATTGGCAACGTTACGTAGCGCTCTGTATGAAAATCACTGGCTGTGCTGTGTGCAGTCTGTGGCTAGTTTGCATTGTTGTCTGCCATTGTAGTGTTGGGCAGCGGCAGCTGGATGTTAACAGCGCGTAGCGTTGCGCAGTTGGAGGTGAGCCGCCAGTAGTGGTGGATGTGGGGAGAGAGATGGCGGAGTTTTGAAATTTGTAAGACTGGATGTCAATTATGACTATTAAGGTAAATACATTGTTTGTTCTCTATTAAAATGTTTCATTTGCTAACTATGTCTATCAGTAGTTAGTGCCTTCCGTAGTTTGAATCTTTTATTTAGCTGGCAGTAGTGGCGCTCGCTGTATTGCAGTAGTTCGAGTAACGAAGATTTTTGGTGAGGTAAGTGATTTGTGAAAGGTACAGGTTAATGTTACTCAGGGCCATTCTTTTGTAGGGGTTTTTGAAAGTCAGATTGCGTTGTGATAAAAATATTGTGTGTCAGTTTAAGCACAGTCTTGTATAATTTTTCATAAGGGGACGTTTCATATGTCGACCCTTAGCCGAGGATACCTCACTGGAACCTTCTGATTTTTTCTTGATGTTTGTGTAATTAGTGTAGCTATTGTTTATTGCTAGCGCGTAATCATAGAGAGAATTTCCTTTGTAGTTGTAGTTTTTCATTGTTGTACAGTAAAACAGTTGTGGCATGCATGTAGATTTGCACCAAGTATTTCGCAGCTGCAATTAACTAGTTATTATTTTCAGTGCTATGTTAATGTGTTCTCTTATTTTTACTCTTCAAATTGTGTTTTTCTGTGTTATCGTGTGAAATATTATGACAATAATGGCGTGTGAAAAGTATAACACTAGGCTACAAAGTAAACTGAGAAATAATAGTGACGACGAGCGTAGCTTATCAGCACCACTGTGTAATGAATTAACAGACATTCAATGTGGTAATTTGGTAATTGTGCATAGGGAAATGGAGCGGGCGGCAAATAATGGCGTAGACAGTGGAACAATTAGTGAACAGGGAAGCATTATCGATCGATCGGTCGGCAACAGCTCGCCTCAGGAATCCGAAATGACAGAACACAATATTGCAAATACTGTAGACTCAGGTTTTGGGTCCCCACCGTTTTCTCAAATAAGTCAAGACACATTTTCTGCTCGTCAAAATGTAAATGTTGCCGGTGCAAATGCACTGCCGAAAAGCATAGAGGAACAGATTCCAGACACTAATACATTATTATTGCAATTAATGCAGCAAATGGAACAACACCAGAGACAAACACAGCAACAGTTAGACACAATGGAACAAAATCTTCAAAATTTATACACAATGGAACAACACCAGAGACAAACACAGCAACAGCTTCAAAAGTTAGACTCATTGGAACAAACTCTTGAACAAACCCGTGAAGATTTAACTACTGAGTTACATAACATTGAATCGAAATGTCAAAAAGCCTGTAATGACGTAAAAACACAAATTTGTGAGCATTTTCAACCAATTTTTTCACGGCATGAAAATGCATTACAGAATCACGAAGCAGCCATAAAAGAACTGCAAATTATTGTTCATGAAAATCATGAGACCTTGCAAGCTACAATTGACTCAGTTGCATCTACCGATACGGTTACGCAACTTGCAAAAACTCAGGAAAACTTAAAGGACACAGTAGATACGATTTCAACACAAATGGACACTCTGAAACTTGGTTCAGAAAAACATACAGAGGAAATAATTTCACTATCGGATAAAGTAGCCGAACTTTCAGATTAGTTCACTAACTTATCTACAAAGGTAGATGATGATCTGAATGACACAACACCTGTAGCCTTCACTGACACTGAAGAGTATTAAGAAATTAGAAAATTCAAACAAAATCAAAATCATATCAATACACAGTACAAAAGAGAAATCCGGGAAGTGCAAGATCAGTTGGCACAAGTAATACAAGAATTACGTATTTCAGAGGACACTCGCGCCCCAATATGGGAAGAGGGACATAGAAATACGGAACAGCCACAAAATAATAACACAGCGCATTTCGGAAATTATGAAAGAAATCGGCAAGGTGCACCGAATTTTGAAATGGAACCGCCGAAACGACGTAACAATGACCGATATGCGACTCGCCGACATGATGACTTTGACTATAAGCTGTTCATTACCACACGTAAATTCAAAACATTTAAGAATTCTGGCACGACATTCATCCACAAGCATGGCTCCATCAATTCTCTCATTGCTTTCCTCCCAACTGGTCCTTAGAACACAGATTAGAATTTATGTGTGGCTATTTAGAGAATGAACCAGCTGTAAGAATGCGATCGGTCATTCACGATTGTCACAGTGAAGGAGAATTTTATCATTGCTTCCTCTCAGCATATTGGTCTCAAGCTACACAAGACCGAGTAAAACATAGCATCATAATGATCAAACATTTCGAACACTCTGAATTTTCCAGTCTTGTGAAATATTTTGAAGACATGTTGCACAAGAATCAGTACCTGTGAAACCCATACAGCCCCTCAGAACTCATCCGCATTTGCTTAATCAAATTACCTGAACATTTACGACATATTATTTTGGCAGGACGTTGCAAAGACGACATTGAAGCTTTTCAGGGACTCTTACAAGAATTAGAAATTGACACTGACAATCGCGGAACGCGAAAACAGGAACATAACAATTACAGGTCACATCCGTCGCAATTCCGCGATGAAAGAAATAATAACTGGACACGACAAGGCTATTCTCACAACACAAATCGTGACGAAAACAGACACCACCCGTATGACAACCACTGGCAGAGTAAAAATAATTACAGGGAAAGCTCGCATTACCGTAGTAATGAATATGACAGAGATAACCATAGAAACAGACAATATGGTAACCAGAACTATTATTATCAAGGGAGACAGAATAATTTCAGACGCAACAGTTCAGCGCGCAGTTACGATTCAGGGAGAAATTCTCCACCATATGACCGACAAACAAGAGACTATGTAAACTACCGACAAAACGACAGACCTGAATTCCATCAGAACTGGCGAGCTTCAAACAGGGCAGGGCCTGCTTGTCAAGATGAATTTTTAGAAGTTCGGTCTCCTAATCCCAATAACGGCGCGCGCCAACAAAGAGACAGACAATGACTCGCACCGCAGGCAGCCGCTTGCGCCCACTGGCTCAGAGAAAAATAACATAGACGCTAACCTTGTGAATTGAATTGAAGTTCAAACTATGAGTACTATGAAGAGTAAAGGATTCCACCACATTTCACATGTAAAACCGTTTATTGAAAGATAATCTGCTTTTTAACTTTGTCTTTGCCATATAACTTTTCACTTTACATTACTAGTATTCATTGTCAGACTTAGAAACTGTTACCATGCAACAATGTTTGAAGTTAAATATCCAATCAAGAACCAAGAGAACTTATTTAAACAGAAATTACGAATGCATTGTTATAGTGAACAGACGTCACAGTGTTATTGTGTGTGTACATTCTTGCTTGTTAGTTGCACGATTACGTAACGACTATAAGGCTTGCATACGTAGAACATATATTGGTACTGCTAATGAGATTTTAATGCAACATTTTGGTTTACTTGAAAATACATTCTGGATTTAAAGTACTTTCAGTGAGATACCAGATGACATAGTGGTTATTTTATGTGACAGCTACACGATTTTATCACGACACTACTAATGAGTGACAATTTACAATGTTGCTTTTGCAGTGTTGCTGTTTTATATCTGCACAGTTTTCTGTTTTATTCTGGAAAATAAAACATGTTTTAATAGTATCTTTTGTGGTATAGCAACAATCAGACAGCCTTTTTCGTGGCACAACAATATGTTACTGTACAGTACTTTCGTCATCACGCCAATAAGCGTAATAACTAAGATATCTATACGCAAAGCATTTCACTTTTGTTTATCATGAGTTAAGTACATTGACTTCTGCAGAACTTAGCTTTCGGAGGACGATAACTACGACACTTCCACAGAGATTATGCTGCAACAAGACGCACATTTAGTGCTACAGGACACGTATTTGAGTGATTAATTTTGCACTTAAATCATTTATTTTTAAATATATTTGAAGTACAATGATACAAAGGTTCTCCATGATACATTTCATTCCACTGCTGTAATCTGTAACACCTGAGGGTATAATTACATTTATCCTCAGGGGGTACACGGTTACTTTGTGTACCATGTGTTTGGTAAGCACAAGGAGCCCTAGCTAATATGGTATTTGCTTATACAACTTTACACATCGGTACCATATTTCTCTAACACACAAATTACACAGCTATCTGATCATTTAACTGAGAGATAAACTTTTTTTACTACATCAGTGACACATGTTTACGCAATTACACAGTTGGGTATCTTCACACTTACGAAATTGTATTTTGTCTGTACTTTGTGAACTGTTCATATTTTTTCGGACCCATTGTGATATTATGAGAGCTTTGAATGATATATTTGGTATGGGATCACGATTTTTAAAGTACGTTTGAGGCAGATGACACTTTTGACATGAGCAGAGAATTTTTTTTTTGTTTTGAAATTATTGGAGGGAGCTACGACGATTTTGAGAGTTGACTGAGGTGTTATGATGTAATTATTACGATGACTATGTGTATTATGCTGTTGCGGTATGTTTATGATCAATAAGCTGATGCTATATGAGTTATTTGAGTATGCTGCGTATCTGTTATGACGAAATATTGAAGAAGTTCAACGAATAAGGTAAGGAATAATGAATACTGGTTAGGAACTCTGGTTTGTGAAAAAGGTTGTTGGAAACCAAGAATCGTACTTTAAGAGTAATGAAATGTATGTAAATGTGTGAATGTATTACAATGCCGACGAAAATTTTTTGGACTCTGTTATGTCAATAGGATTTTGTTTCTACAGATTTGTAACGCAAATTCTTGACCTGTGAAATATTTTTATATGAGACTGTCACTGTAGCAGAAACTGCTGTCGTAAATATTTCCGTAAGAAAGTTAAGTGACCACCTGCACGTAATGCGTCGTGGGCACCCAGATGGGCGACAGTCGCCTGGAAAGAAGTCATTAGTGAGTGTCTTTCAGAGGCACAGGTGAAAAAAAAAGAGGCCATTATCCTCGCTATTGACATTCCTTTGTAGAAAGCGTCGCAAAAAACGACACGGGCGAACTTGAAAACATATGATTATACTGTGGAGCTCTTAATTTATGATATTTACTAAAATGCCTAATGAAATGATGAGAAACATTTCATGGCTATTGTCTTGTTAATTGAGAGAAATGCCATATGGCTTGCTTTATGTATTTATTTACTCATTTTGTTTAATATCTAGTTTCTAGCTGCACTGCAGCATTGGTTAAAATAAAATTTTATAGATGTACTAATATAAATATTTTCTGTCTACAGATCGAGTAAATAATAATTTTTTTAAAAAAATGAGGGAGCACAAAAAGACATTTACCTTCACAGGAACTGCATTCATAATTTTCTTTTCAAGTACTTGGTAATTTATTTTGTAGAATAAGTTGTGGTGCACCACTTTAATGACATAGATATTAAGATGTGAATCGACATTTCCCTTATCTGCATTCTTGTCTTTACTGTAATATTTTTCTGCTTGAGCTCTGTCATGTTTAGATATAATTTATTGCATTTGCTTCTGCTGTTTGCCAGGCATAGTACTACTAAATTTCACTTTACATTACTCTGTTAAGCCAGTTTTACTACTGATTTATTTTTCTTGTTTGCTGCTCATTGCGTAATATTAGTTGTAATATTGCTGCTTGCTTGGCCAATTTGAGTATTTTATCATTGCTGTTTGTGTTAATTGCATTGTACTGCTGCATTGCCTCGTCCCTTAGTTTACCATCTGAGCTCAGTAGATTTAAGTTAGCTTAAGATGGGGTAGGCTATATGAGAGAACGAGTTGTGATGAATTGGAAGAAATGCATTGAGAAGCTGTAAGAAAATGGTTTGGCCAAAAAAAGTATTTTGAAAGAGAATATGAACCAAAAAAGTAGGGTTTAGGGACAAAAGGTTTAGGTAGGATTTTCTTGGAAATAAATGATGAGGTAAGATAATGGAAAATAAATAATGAGGTAAGAAATATGTGAACATATAAATATAGAAAGCATGCTTGGATAGGATTTTTTTGGTGGAAACAAATGTTGAAATAAGACGAAAGATTTATGGAATGAAGTTTTGGGTTGGACTGCAGTACCAAATGTTACCCTTTCGTATTATTCCGCTATGTGTTTATGTATCCTTGTGTATTTGTCTTTTTCCTGTCTTTATGTGTTTAGCTAATAAGATTTATGTTGTAGAATTTTTCAAATACTATGTTATTTTCTTTGTAAGGATGTTTAGACGTTATTTATTCTGTTCTGTTTTAATGATCATGTGTGAAATTAATGTTTTGAAAACTATTCTTATTATTTTATATATTCACTTATGTGATAATTTCTGTAACACTGATGTTTATTTCTATTCTTTTGTATAGCCTGTTTTACTACAAATGTTATCTGTATTGTTGTGTTTTTAATGATGTATTTTGTACCTTTATTATTGTATTCTCATGTTATAAAATTGTAATTGACACCAGTTCAAAAAATTAAGTAACTTGTAGGCATTCGTTTCACTGCACACATTTCTGTTGGTCATAGTATATGGACAATATGTGAGAAGTAGGGACTGATAGTGTTTGCACGTGTGTTAATAATTCAGCAAGGGACTGGATAACAGCATTGCTGGTTCTAAGGACAATTCCAGAAACTTTGTGAGTTCAGAAGTGGTGGTTATGGTCTTGCTATATTGTCCGCAAGACTCTTCGATGGTGATTGTGCACCTGCACTTTTGCAACAGATGGCTGCTGGCCGTCTCTACAAGGACTACAGTGGGTCTGCACCTTTGATGACCCACCAATACCATTATTTCTACAAGGACTACAGTGGGTCTGCGTCTTTGCTGACTCACCAGTACCATTATTTCTACAAGGACTGCAGTGGGTCTGCGCCTCTGGTGGCCCACCAATACCGTAATCTCTACCAGGACTACAGTGGGTCTGCTCTGTGTTGAACTACCTACCAATACTCTTCAAAATTTCGACTGACTCTGCTGTGGGTTTGCTCTGTTGTGGCCCATTACCTATCAGCATGTCAAGAGTCAGCACTGTCTTTCCGTTCGAAGGACAACACTACTTCTTCAAGACTGCATGGAAATCCACTACTTCCATGTGCATTTTCTTTTACTGCTGAGACTTTGAGAAAAACACTGCTATTTTCTGTGATGAACGATCAGGGCTGGCTTTATGGACTGTGAGAAAATTTTAGCTTTTGACAAACATTGTATCAAGAAGTGTGTGCATTTGATATCTTTCTTACTGTAATTATGAAAAAAATTTTCAAATCTGTATTGGCCAGTGCCCAAAACAATTTGTAAAATTTTTTTGTGGGGAGGAAGGGGGCTATGTAAGTTGGCTGTTTATGTTTTCTTATTGGCAACGTTACGTAGCGCTCTGTATGAAAATCACTGGCTGTGCTGTGTGCAGTCTGTGGCTAGTTTGCATTGTTGTCTGCCATTGTAGTGTTGGGCAGCGGCAGCTGGATGTTAACAGCGCGTAGCGTTGCGCAGTTGGAGGTGAGCCGCCAGTAGTGGTGGATGTGGGGAGAGAGATGGCGGAGTTTTGAAATTTGTAAGACTGGATGTCAATTATGACTATTAAGGTAAATACATTGTTTGTTCTCTATTAAAATGTTTCATTTGCTAACTATGTCTATCAGTAGTTAGTGCCTTCCGTAGTTTGAATCTTTTATTTAGCTGGCAGTAGTGGCGCTCGCTGTATTGCAGTAGTTCGAGTAACGAAGATTTTTGGTGAGGTAAGTGATTTGTGAAAGGTATAGGTTAATGTTAGTCAGGGCCATTCTTTTGTAGGGGTTTTTGAAAGTCAGATTGCGTTGCGCTAAAAGTATTGTGTGTCAGTTTAAGCACAGTCATGTATAATTTTTTTAAGGGCACGTTTCAGTACTAAACCATGGGCCCATTGGAGAAAGCTACAAAGAAAACAGATTTCGCATCTAGTAGATGAAAGTGGTGCGTAGAAATTATCGCCCACTACGTTGAAAGGGCTTCTTTCAAAGGTGACCAATCTCCCATTTCTACGATTGCAGTATGTGAGCGGAAATGTTTTCTAGAGGACCCCCTGTAATCGTTGTGGATGAGTAAGGTGTCACATACCGTACCAAAAAATGGTTCAAATGGCTCTGAGCACTATGGGACTTAACTTCTAAGGTCATCAGTCCCCTAGAACTTAGAACTACTTAAACCTAACTAACCCAAGGACATCACACACATCCATGCCCGAGGCAGGATTCGAACCTGCGACCGTAGCGGCCACGCGGTTCCAGACTGTAGCGCCTTTAACCGCTTGGCCACACCAGCCGGCCATACCGTACCACCTGGGGTACATTTACCAAATAAAAAACATATTCTAACCCCGGATCCAACCTTCGACCTCCTGCATGATAACCCAAAACTCTATCCACTGCACCATCTAAACGGCTAGTGCAATATGTGCTGACAGGGGTAGTTATCATACATGCTTTTACGTTGTTGCCAGATTGCCACTCTCTAACGTCCTTTTTCTGCCGGATGAACTTGCGGGACGAAATTTTGTGCGAGACATTTTCTTATCTCTGGCATTTGAGGAGTCGCGCTGCGAAGCCCGAGTGCGTGAATTTGACTTTGCCCTGCATACAGGTGTGAAGTAATTGTTAAACTGAGTCCCCAAATCAGCACAAAACGTAGCCAAGACCCCACTCCACCTAAATGGCAAGCTAAAGGAGCAATTACTAAAATTAACTGTCGCTAAATGTATCATTAGACGAAACATGTTTTCTTTCTGCAGATTTTAATGAATTCACTAGGTCCAACGTCTCATCCAGTTGAAAGGCAAAATCACGATTAATAAAAGTTTTGATAAGAGATTTCCACAGATTCCTTATTTATAGGAATCTAAGGAGAATTTTCGTGGCAATATAGTCCAATGTATGTCATGTGGGGATACAATGCTGGATTATCGCTGACTTACTGGGTTGTGAAAGGCGTGTATGGCGATCATACTCCACGTATTTTACGTGTAATGTGTGTTTGTTTTAATCAGTGTAGGCTTTGCTGCCTTAACATGGTATACTGTGTACTCCAGCCTCGCGCAAAGTGAGGTCGTGTTGTGCTGACCCGAGAAGAGCACAGGCAATAAATAACATAAACATCCAGGAAATTCACAGCTTGTGGTGACAAGAAAGACAACAACAGCCAACTGATGATGCTGAAACTTCAGCGAAACAAGTGTGGGAAATATGAATGGTTCAACTGGCTCTGAGCACTATGCGACTTAACTTCTGAGGTCATCAGTCGTCTAGAACTTAGAACTAATTAAACCTAACTAACCTAAGGAAATCACACACATCCATGTCCGAGGCAGGATTCGAACCTGTGACCGTAGCAGTCGCTCGGTTCCAGACTGTAGCGCCTAGAACCGCACGGACACTCCGGCCGGCAAATAAAAATTGTTTTTTGCTCAGGGTGGATCCTCTCCAAAAATAAATCTAGTTGCAAAAAGATCCTAAAGGTGACAGAGAGGAGACGAGTGTCAGGTCTTGCCAGTGACAATCGGTTTCAAATCCGACAGAAATTGAAGTAGGTCTGTTACAGTTGCTTGGAGAGGTATAATGCTGCGCGCCTTCAGTGGAAAAAGAAACAGAGGAGTATAGGGGTAGCAGCACGGAGGCATGTAGTGTGATCAGACGAGTCGCGATTTTGCAACTTTTCAGGCAATACAATTCACCCAGTTCGCCAAATGCCGATGAGACGTTTAACCCGCTGCAGGTAAATCTGTGTTATTAGGGATATTTAGCGTGATGTTGCTTCCCATTTGTTCACGATGTAGCGTACATCAACAAGGAAATTAGTTTCAACATTCTCTTTGACCAAATTCTACCTTTTCTTCTACCTCCTGTCGATGTGTATGAGAGAGTATTCCCACATTCCAAGATGACAACAGCTCTTCTGACGGAGCTGCATAATTAAGTTCCCGGGCTGGTTAATAATCAGGCACCCTTTCACACCCAAAGGCCAACTAAATCAACTGATTTCAGTCACAAAGAAAGTATCTGGAATCAGATGAAATGCAACAATCAACATCAGTGCAGTCTGGTAACTCTTTGAGATCTAATCACCACTGAGTGGTTTACACTGATTGTCTAGTGTCTAAAACAGTGTTACTACACACTTTAGTAGAGTGACTGCATTTTTCACCCTATACCCCCTTTTAGAAAAAAAACTATACCATAGGACAGTACTGAGTGGAAACGCGGAAACACTTCCCAAAAGGTTACGACATAGGTCAGTAATCGCTGAAAGAATGCTAGAGTCCCTTCATCAAGTCATCACAACGAGAGAGAAACCTACGAACATAGGAAGGAGACTCAGATTTTCTGTTAACCAGTCGATTTCTTGATGCAACATTAGTAAAGGTGGTAGACCTGCCGTCCTCGTCGTCTTGAGTAATATTAGCGTCCAAAGCTCGTGATTTTTTAGCACCACGCTGTACACAGCGTAGAACTCCTTTCTAAATACTCAATTAGCTTCGTGATCTAATATCTTTTTCACTCTCCAGTGGAGTGTTGGCTGATATGTAATTTCCTGGTAAATTAAAATTGTGTGCTGGACTGGCGCTTGAACTCGTGTTGAGTCTTAGTCCGACACACAGAATTAATCTACCACCTAGTTTCATCCAGACTGAATGCTACTAAAATGGTACTCCAACATTTCTGTCTGTGGTGTATGATTAAAATTTCACCATTGTGCGAACTTATTTTCGGCACAAAAAGTGAAGAATGCTGTGAGGAACATGTGAGTATCACAACAGATCTCAAAGACAGCTGGCTGTGGTACAGTATGACGACATAACACGTGGTGACGATATGGACTCAGCATAATAGAGCAGTGAGAAGACTAGGCACAGGTCCGTCCACAGTAGGACGATAGCTCGACAACGTCATAGGATTGCTCGACTGGCTCTGACGAGGAGACGGTTGAGCTTACAAGGCAATGCCACCACAAACCGTCGGAAACCGGTTACTTAGGTGATGAGTTGACATCTCGAGTATTTGCCACTGACAACCATACCACTAACGAGTGACTAACCACACTCTGAAGGTTGCGGCTTGAGTGGTTATGCCAAAGTTCCCGCTGGAAACACTGTTAACAGTAACAAATGACTTCTTATCACTTCATAACATGAGGTAGGTGATGCAAGCACATCTCTCCCACTCCCCCTGGCTGGTACTGATGAACGGACAGTGGCTTCTGCCCGTGACAGCTATGCTGGCCTTGTGCGGTGCTGAAGCCGGTAGCATTTGGAGGACACGGTCGTTAACGCCAGCCAACTCTGTAGTACGGTTTACTGCTGCGATCGGCTATCTACATTTCGAAATCAACTTGTGCGTCTGTTATTGTGAGCGACTCGTCACACTGGTGGCTGCCGCCTCACAGCCGTTAGAGTAACGCTCCATGACAGCTTCAAAAATGGTTCAAATGGCTCTGAGGACTATGGGACTTAACATCGGAGGTCATCAGCCCCCTAGAACTTAGAACTACTTAAACCTAACTAACCCAAGGACATCACACACATCCATGCCCGAGGCAAGATTCGAACCTGCGAGCGTAGCAGTCGCACGGTTCCGGACTGCGCGCCTAGAACCGCGAGACCACCGCGGCCGTCCAGGAGGCAGGATTCGAACCTGCGACCGTAGCAGTCGCACGGTTCCGGACTGCGCGCCTAGAACCGCGAGACAACCGCCTCACAGCCGTTAGAGTAACGCTCCATGACAGCTTCAAAAATGGTTCAAATGGCTCTGAGGACTATGGGACTTAACATCGGAGGTCATCAGCCCCCTAGAACTTAGAACTACTTAAACCTAACTAACCCAAGGACATCACACACATCCATGCCCGAGGCAAGATTCGAACCTGCGAGCGTAGCGGTCGCGCTCTGCCAGACTGAAGCGCCTAGAACCGCTAGGCCACTCTGGCCGGCCATGACAGCTTCCACGTTACTTCTCATTATTTACAATTTTTAGCCAAAGTGTAGATAGTGGCACTACACAACAGATAACATAGAAGCCGGCCGAAGTGGCCGTGCGGTTAAAGGCGCTGCAGTCTGGAACCGCAAGACCGCTACGGTCGCAGGTTCGAATCCTGCCTCGGGCATGGATGTTTGTGATGTCCTTAGGTTAGTTAGGTTTAACTAGTTCTAAGTTCTAGGGGACTAATGACCTCAGCAGTTGAGTCCCATAGTGCTCAGAGCCATTTGAACCATTTTTGATAACATAGATTTCCCGATGCAGCGCCAAATTGGGAATCAGTGTGGAATACTCTCAGGTTCTGCCATGAGTCTTGCTTCTGTTTGTGGCGGTGAGGCAGACGCCAACACGTCCGTATACGACCTATGAAAGGTCATAGAAAGCAGCATCCTCGCGATCCATATATCTCCAGCTGGTGTGACATGCTCTTGGACATGACAAAAAGTGTGATATGGTGTTTTTCGAAGGTAGACTGTCGTACCCATTATCAGCAGACCACCAAATGCCATACTACGGCGCGTTGATAAATATAAGGACCTTTGATTGGTTTTCCATATTCCGTAATTTGTTACCCGTAGAGCGTGTCTGGCACGCGATGTGAACGCGTATGCTTTCATACCAGGCTATATTCAGCAATGTTTATGAATAGAAATAGCGTCTGCCTCAGGCATGGTAAGAAGTTTCCCTATATGACACTTGGAGTTTGTTTGTATAAAAACTGTGATACATAAATATCCACCGTCAACGACAGTAGACCTTCTGTTTCGTCTCCCGGGAGAATATGTTCGTTGTGTTGGTCTTCTTCTACTAGGATGCCATCTCGGAGCAGTTGTGTCGCAGTTGTTGTTTTCTTCTTCTGTCTGACGGAGAGAAGACCGTCGTCTTTTGTTTTCTGGACGCGTTATATATATTTCGAGGAGCTAGTACAACATATCCTGAACTGTACCTCTGAATAAACAGCTGCATTTTTAATACAAATACCGCACCTGCGTACACTTTATTTCTGATACAGTAGTACTGCGGATCTATGTGACTGAGGTATACTTTGTGAGAGCACCGTGCTCTAGCTTTGTTTTCTTAAATAGTTTAAGTCGCCTCGACATTCAGTATAGAATTCTGTGCAGCATTTTCTTCCATAGTACTTCCACAAATAATGGAAGATACACGAACGTGAATCACACTTGAGCTGGTCACAAAGCCATTTTGATTGCAGGTGTGAAAACGAGTTTGCAGTTTTCATGGAAATTTTGAGCTGTTGCTGGTAACTTTGAAGAGCCGTCTGATTGAAGGTAAGTTGATATAGGTAAGTTACACGTACAGGCTCACGTGTGAAGACATACATTTTGTAAAAAATTTTATCGGCCGTTGGAAAGCGTAAAACGTTTTTTCCCTAGATTATGGAAGTAACTCTGTAACTGCACACTTACTCGTAAAAGCAAGTGTAACACCAGAAATTCTTCAAAACAAGTGACATTAATGTAATTAGTGACTGTTGCGAAAGGTTTCGTAAAATAAAGTAATTTTTATTTCACATTGAAACTTTTTCTACACTACGGGCCATTAAAATTGCTACACCACGAAGATGACGTGCTACAGACGCGAAATTTAACCGACAGGACGAAGATGCTGTATGTGCAAATGATTAGCTTTTCGGAGCATTCACACAAGGTTGGCACCGTTGGCGACACCTACAACGTGCTGACATGAGGAAAGTTTCCAACCGATTTCTCATACACAAATATCAGTTGCCGGCGTTGCCTGGTGAAACGTTTTTGTGATGCATCGTGTAAGGAGGAGAAATGCGTACCATCACGTTTCCGACTTTGACAAAGATCGGATTCTAGCCTATCGCGATTGCGGTTTATCGTATCGCGACACTGCTGCTCGCGTTGCTCGAGAACCAATGACTGTTAGCAGTAACATGGAATCCGTGGGTTCAGGAGGGTAATACGGAACGCCGTGCTGGATCCCAACGGCCTCGTATCACTAGCAGTCGAGATGATAGGCATCTTATCCGCATGGCTGTAACGGATCGTGCCGCTACGTCTCGATCCCTGAGTCAACAGATGGGGACGTTTGCAAGACAACAACCATCTGAACCAACAGTTCGACGACGTTTGTAGCAGCATGGACTATCAGCTCGGAGACCATGGCTGCGGTCACCCTTTACGCTGCATCACGGACATGAGCGCCTTATATGGTGTACTCAACGACGAACCTGTGCACACGAATGGTAAAACGTCATTTTTTCGGATGAATCCGGGTTCTGTTTACAGCATCATGATGGTCGCATCCGTGTTTAGCGACATTGTGGTGAACACACATTGGAAGTGTGCATTAGTCATCACTATACTGGCGTATCACCCGGCGTGATGGCATGCAGTGCCACTGGTTACACGTTTCAGTCACCTCTTTTTCACATTGACGGCACTTTTAACAGTGGACGTTACATTTCAGACGTTTTACGACCCGTGGCTCTACCCTTTATTCGATCCCTGCGAAACCCTGCCTTTCAGCGGGATAAGGCACGACTGCATGTTGCTGGACCTGTGCGGACCTTTCTGGATAGAGAAAACGTTCAACCGCTGCCCTGGCCAGCACATTCTCCAGATCTCTCACCAACTGAAAACGTCTGGTCAATGGTGGCCGATCAACTGGTTCGTCACAATACGCTTGTCACTACTCTTGATGAACTGTGGTATCGTGTTGAAGCTGCATGGGCAGCTGTACCTGTACACGCCATCCAATCTCTGTTTGACTCAATACCCGGGCGTATCAAGGCCGTTATTACGGCCAGAGGTGGTTGTTCTGAGTACTGATTTTTCAGGATCTACGCTCCCAAATTGCGTGAAAATGTAATCACATGACTGTACTTGTATAGTATATTTGTCCAATGAATACCAGTTAATCATCTGCATTTCTTCTTGGTGTAGCAATTTTAATGGCCAGTAGTGTACATATAACATATGGCCCCTCAGAATTTCGTAGTAACCTTAAATGTAACATGACTTTGCTTTTTTCCTCGTATCACTGAACTTGTATGTCTGTAACAGTTTTAACTAATTACTCTGCTTAGAGGACATTGAGGTACATGCAAGGGTTTTGATCTGTTGTTTCCTCATGGGACTCCACTGAATTAATGTGTAAGGAATTATGTGAAGATATCGTTTTGTTACAATGTTTAATACAATTTAATTTATATATTCTTGTTTTGTTTCATTAAAGACAGGCATATAAATAATAGGATTGTAAGGAAATTAGAAAAATGATTCTCACCATATTGGCAAACTTTGACCCAAGCCTTTTTTGCCTATCCATAAAGTAAAATTCATAATACAGATAAAATTTGTAACAAAATTGTCAATATTTGTCATAAAGAAATACTGGGTCAAACTGTATTTGTGACGAATTTCACTATCCCCCCCCCCCCCCCTTTATTAGGCTTCATCTTGATGTCAAAATATTGTCCTGAGCTGACAGGGTAACTTTGAGTGACTTATTTCAATATTTCGAATACTTCACTGCACATAAAAAGTTTATTGCCATAGACATTATAGCATGAACGTTAAAAAAATCCCATTTTTGTGGAAATTTATTGTCTAGGCACAAATCTGTTGAAACTCATGTTGAAAAAATGTGCTATAAATGCCTCAACGCTTCCCAGTTTCACGGTAACTAAATATCGCGTAATTTGTTGTGTTAGAAAAGTCTACAGAAGAACCTCCAGCATTTGTTTGACTATGTTGCTACATTCTTGTAGGAAAGGAAACATAATGTGGTGACGCCGTTACAATGAAAAAAGAAATGCTACACTCTGAAAGATAATGAAGGATGGTGTAGATAGTAAAGGCAAGTTGGCCTAAATAGTTATGGAGATTAGATAAGTGAAGATGACGCTTATTATTACTTGTGTGTTAGAAAGTGAGGTCATCACCGCCCTTGCTTGAGTTAAAAAGAGACGAGCATAGCGAAAATATAATAAAAATAACAGTTACATTTAAAACGAAGTCTTATGCACAACCAGCAGTTCAAAAGACAATCCTGAGATGGTAATATACATTAAATACCAAAAATAAAAGTCAGACAAAACACAGAAGAGTACTACGGTCGCAGGTTCGAATCCTGCCTCGGGTAGGGATGTGTGTGATGTCCTTAGGTCAGTTAGGTTTAAGTAGTTATAAGTTCTATGGGACTGATGACCTCAGAAGTTAAGTCCCATAGTGCTCAGAGCGATTTGAACCATTTAAAAATCTTAAAACTTTGTAATACATCAAAATCTCATACCCCATATTTTGGGAAGGAAATCTTAAAAATCTGAAAACAAAAACGTCAGTGGCCTCATTACCGGTTAAAATAGAGGGAAGCTCTTGTGGGAGGCCCAGATCAGCCCTCAAGTCGTCATATAGAACACTCTCAATCAAAATCAACAATTCAATTTAGTTTATTGCTACGAATTTAAGTTACCTGGAAACTCTAAAAAGGTCGTACATATTCTTTAATTTTGGTGACGTACAATATTATATATTATGTGTGTAGTAGTAAATCATGTTAACAGCAGCCACTGGTAATATTAATGTAGAAATAGAACAGAACATTTGAAAAATAAGGATCAATTTTAAAAAATAAGATAAAAGGAATTAACTCAAGTTCCAAGTGAATAGCTTCCATCTTGTGTTACTAGATGTGTTACTGATAGCCTCGGGAGAACTCAAGGTTTGCCGGGTAACTACAACTATGACCGCCCGGTTAGCCGTGCGATCTAACGCACGGCTTTCCGGAGGGGGAAAGAGAGTCTGGTCCCAGGCACGAATCCGTCCAGTGCACTTGTGTCGAGGTCAGGTGAACCGGCCAGTCTGTGGATGGTTTTTAGGCGGTTTTCCATCTGCCTCGGCAAATGTGGGCTGGTTCCCCTTATTTCGCCTCAGCTACACTATGTAGGCGATTGCTGTGCAAACATGTTCTCCACGACGCGTACACCACCATTCCTCTACCACGAAAACATAGGGGCTACACTTGTCTGGTGTGAGACGTTTCCTGGAGGGGCGGAGGGGGGGGGGAGGGGGCGGAAGGGTGAAGTGGACTGCTGTAGCCGTCGTGAGGTTGTGCGCACCACTGCGGCTGCGGCGGGGACTGAGCCTCTCCGTCGTTTCTAGGCCCCCGGTTAACATAAAATATAATTTCAACTATACCTACTTCTAAACCAGCTGTTACTACCCTGTTCCGCATCGCCCATACTACAATGCCCTTGCCTCGGCAATCCTCGCATCTACGCGTACTCTTTAATTTATAGGTGCCTATCATTACCTGTAATTGAGGAAACGCTTGTTGTGACTGTTGACACTATTTTGATACTTATAGCGTCCACTTCATCCTACAGAGTAAAAGTTAAGCGGTTGTCTTTTAGATATCCAATGTGCTATCAAATCTTTACTCTTAATCACATAAAATTGTTTGCAGATGGCCGGCCGAAGTGGCCGTGCGGTTAAAGGCGCTGCAGTCTGGAACCGCAGGACCGCTACGGTCGGCAGGTTCGAATCCTGCCTCGGGCATGGATGTTTGTGATGTCCTTAGTTAGGTTTAACTAGTTCTAAGTTCTAGGGGACTAATGACCTCAGCAGTTGAGTCCCATAGTGCTCAGAGCCATTTTTTTTTTGTTTGCAGATGGCTGTCTGAGAACGACATGATCAACGGAACCTCCCTCTCCACGTTCACAGACCATAAAGACATTCCACTCGAAGCAGATGTTTCTGATATGGACCGTGACCTGTTAACAGGCGCACCGTATCACAAGTATGGGCAATGTTGCGCAGTGTGAGGCTGTTATTGATGCTTTGGGATAAGCTGTAAATGTGGTTGGTAGTGCTCCTAGTGTCTCAGTCAGACTTTTATTTATCTTCCAGGCTCGTAAACGTCTTCTATCAGTAACATGCGTTCCTGTGATCTCGTATACACGATCATACTGCTCACGCCCCAACCAATAGAGCGCTGCTCTGTAACGTACCACGAGTACCGTCGGACATATCTCGAGGATCACCAGGAAACCCTCTACAGGTAAAGAGCGAAAGGCACACGTGAGCCTCAGAAGTATGCTTCGCTAAGTTCGTCGCTGAATTGTTTTGCAGCTGCATAGTCTAAGGCGAGGAGCCCATATGCTGGCAGCGAAGTCCACAATGGCGTTGAAGATAAGCGTCGTGACACTATCGCGTCACATGCAGCCATAATTTTGCCACCAGTACCGGCACGGGCTGTCTTATGCATAATTTTGGCAGCTTTCTGAGTAATAAATTCTACATGTTCTAATCCAGGAAGTTTATTTTCGCGTCTAGAAGAATGCCTAAATATCTACAAACAGTGCTGCGTTTTACACGCATTCCGTCAAGACTCAGGGAAGGATTTCTGGAAAGAGAAAGCCTTCCCTTCAGAAATATGTACGTAGTTTTATGTATAACCAGTTTTATGTATAACCAGTTTGCTGCTTTTGTATCAATGTCGCGTCTGAACTCGTCATTCGACTTTTCCTCCACTCTCGCCCTGGGGTATGCAGTCAGAATTACCTAGATGTCATCTGCGTATGCAACAACTCCTTCTGTAGCACCTTTTCCATCTAAGAGGTTCAGTACTAAGATCCCAGAACAATGTACCAGGTATGGAGCCTTGAGATGAGCCCTTGGTAGCCTTTTTGATAACCCTGCAAGCCACTACTGGACGCTATGTCCTATACAATAACCCACGAAGCTCTTATACCGACATCTGGGGACCATGAGATCTCGAAGGCGTGCAAACATCGCAAGCACTTGATTGTCAAATGCGCCTGCGATGTCAATTATAAGGGATACAGCATGCATCGTTGTCGTTGTCGAATTTTCTGTTATCTGCAGAGCTCTGTTGAACGCACCATCTAGACTGGCAATGGCAAGGAAAGCATTTCTGAAGAAGAGAAATTTGTTAATACCGAGTATAGATTGAAGTGTCAGGAAGTCGTTTCTGAAAGTATTTGTTTGGTGCGTAACCATGTATGGAAGTGAAACATGGACGATAAATAGTTTAGACAAAAAGAGAATAGAAGCTTTTGAAATGTGGTGCTATAGAAGAATGCTGAAGATTAGATGGGTAGATCACATAACTAATGAGGAGGTACTGAATGGGATTGGGGAGAAGTGAAGTTTGTGGCACAACTTGACTAGAAGAAGGGATCGGTTGGTAGGGCATGTTCTGAGGCATTAAGGGATCACCAATTTAGTATTGGGGGGCAGCGTGGAGGGTAAAAATCTTAGAGGGAGACCAAGAGATGAATACACTAAACAGATTCAGAAGGATGTAGGATGCAGTAGGTACTGGGAGATGAAGAAGCTTGCACAGGATAGAGTAGCACGGAGAGCTGCACCAAACCAGTCTCAGGACTGAAGACCACAACAACAACAATGTTCTGCTAGATCAATGTATATTTATCTAGATGCGGACTGACAGTCCACAGCGACTACTAATGGGAGCAAAACTGGCGCGACTACTGAAGGGTTGCTTGTAATGTTAGAAACGTAGTCTGGCGTACACGTGGAGTTTACACCTCATACGCCGGCCGCGGTTGTCTCGCGGTTCTAGGCGCGCAGTCCGGAACCGTGCGACTGCTACGGTCGCAGGTTCGAATCCTGCCTCGTGGACGGCCGCGGTGGTCTCGCGGTTCTAGGCGCGCAGTCCGGAACCGTGCGACTGCTACGGTCGCAGGTTCGAATCCTGCCTCGGGCATGGATGTGTGTGATGTCCTTAGGTTAGTTAGGTTTAAGTACTTCTAAGTTCTAGGGGACTCATAACCACAGCAGTTGAGTTCCATAGTGCTCAGAGCCATTTTTGAACCTGCCTCGGGCATGGATGTGTGTGATGTCCTTAGGTTAGTTAGGTTTAAGTAGTTCTAAGTTCTAGGGGACTGATGACCACAGCAGTTGGGGCCCATAGTGCTCTGAGCCATTTGAACCATTTTGAACACCTGATACTGGAGTATGATGTATTCCCTATGGAATGTGAAACTTTTAAAGATTGAAAATCAGTATTGAGATTAACTTATCCGCATAGTTTGGTAAATATCGGGTTGTAACTACATGCTGTAACATTTTCCTCAACGTACGACACGCGACAAGGGCGTAAGAAGGTGCTGTCGGTCTCACTGTGTTACTCTGGACGTAGGCCGCCGACAGGTCTTCGCGCACCGCGGCAGCGCAACTAATCAAGGTGGCGCCCCGGCAGTGAGTGGAGGGAGACTGCGGCGCCGGAATAATAAATACACGCCTTCGCCCCCGCCGTCGCCGCCGCGACCCCAGCGCCAGCCGCTTCGCTGCGGGGGAATGCAAAATTAATTGCGTGCGCCCCGCGCCGCCGCCGCCGCCGCCGCCGCCGCAGATTGAATTTGCCCCCCGCGGGCAGCGCGCTGGCCACATTGCGACACCGCAAGACGCCCGGGGCGTCGGCCGTGCCGCCGCGGCGCAGCGGGGGAGCCGCGCGGGGAGCCAGGCCCATCCTCTGGGCGCGTCTGCGAGCAGCGTTGTGCGATCTGAAATGTATCTCTGGGGCCGGAAGATAAACTATATTACTGCAGTACGCGATATCAATGTTTATAGAGTCTCTGACACTAACTTATATCTCAAATAGTGCCTGGCGTTGCCCGTGATAAACAGAGGGGCCCAAAATAATGTATCTACTATTTAAAAGACCATAACTGGCAAACCAATTGACGGAGTTGTCTCATCTTTGGTAGTGTAATAGTTTGTAGTTCCGGCAATCGCCACACAAGCGTTGTACTGTGTTGTTTTGTGTTGTCAGATGACAGTCGCCAGATAGTCAGTGTTTTGTTCATTGTTGCACCTAGTTACACGAGTAAACATGGTTGGCGCAAGGCTTACATTCGATGAAAGGAAGCTAGTTTTGAAGTGGTATTTTAGGTACGAAAACATTAATAAGGTTCAACGGCAATGGCGAAATGCGTATCAAACAGAGCCACCGACAGGTTTAACGATTCGTCGCATTCGAGACAAATTTGAAGCCGAAGGCTGTGTTAAAGATGTACACAAACAACGATCTGGACGACCTGTAACAGTAACAAGTCCAGCTAACTCCCGTCGTGTGTTACAACAATTCACTGGCTCACCACAGATGTCTGTGAGACAGTGTGCCCGTCAAACTGGAGTGAGTCGCTCAAGTGTTCGGCGAATTTTGAAGACAGCAAAGTGGAAGTGCTACATCCCAACATCCCACGATTGGTACACGTAATGAACGAGGACGATCCAGATCGTAGAATGGAGTACTGCGAGTGGTTTACTAACATGGTGCGCAACGATGGAGAGTTTGCAGAGATGATTGTGTGGTCTGATGAGGCACAGTTCAAAAGCAATGGTACAGAAAATCGCCACAAATGCAACTACTGGGCCGCCGAAATGCGAACGTCCATGTAGACAAAGCCGTAAATTTGCCAGGAGTAAATGTGTGGTGTGGGTTGTCTTACCGGGGCTTGATTGGGCCATTCTTCTTTGACGGCACAGTTACCGGTGAGGTGTACCTTCAGAAGCTTCAGACATCCATTTTACCTGCCATCTGAGACTTGCATGGAGACGGAAGAGTTTACTGTCAACAAGATGATGCCCCAGCCCACTACAAAAATCGTGTTAGGACGTATCTCGACGAAAATCTTCCAGGAAGATGGATAGGCCGTAGAGGTGCTGCGGAGTATCCACCACGCTCCACAGACCTAACTCCTCTGGACTTTAACCTGTGGGGAACACCAAAGGACGTCGTTTATCGACAAAAGCCACGCACGTTAGATGAAAGGAGGGTGTGGGCAAAGAAAGGCAGATGGGGAAAATAGCGGGGGAGGGAATGTGGGTAGGGGAGCAAAAGAAATCCCTGGTAAGGTATATGGAGTGGGATGGACCTACAACTGGTAGGATGGGTAAATGTCGAGGAGGAGTTCATAACCTGCGAGGGGGAGAAGTCGGAAGTTTCGTTGGAAGAACACGTGTAAGTGCAGGGTTGGTGGGACGTATTGGTAAAGGCGAGGTCGCGTATGAGGATTGGAAGGTAGAGAGGAAACAGTGTAATTAGTGGAATCGAGTTCGCGAATGGCATCGATTTTTCAGAGTTGTTCATTGTGAGAGAGGAGAGGTGGGAATGTGATGAGACGGTAGAGGATCCCTGAAAGGGGGTAAAAGGATACAAAACGCGAGGCGGAGTGCATGGCGTTCGAGGATAAGAATGGACTTACAGAACTTGGGAAGGGCAACATTTGCATTGGAAAGGATGGGGCATATTAGGGGATTGTACGCGTGATGAATAGTGGAGGAGTATAGTCGCCATGTTCGGCCGGTTAGTAACTTTAGTAGTCCCAGTCTATTGTGGACTTTCTTCTTTATATACAGGGTGGTCAAAAAGTCAGTATAAATTTGAAAACTTAATAAACCATGGAATAATGTAGATAGAGAGGTAAACATGACACACATGCTTGGAATGACATGGGGTTTATTAGAACCCAAAAAAAACAAAGTTCACTAAATGTCCGACAGATTGCGCGTGAAAGATCTCTTGCGCGCGTCTTTTTGGTGATGATCAAGTGCTCAGCCGCCACTTTCGTCATGCTAGACCTCCCAGGTCCCCAGACCTCAGTCTGTGCGATTATTGGCTTTGGGGTTACCTGAAGTCGCAAGTGTATCGTGATCGACCGACACCTCTAGGGATGCTGAAAGACAACATCCGACGCCAATGCCCCACCATAACTCCGGACATGCTTTACAGTGCTGTTCACAACATTATTGCTCGACTATAGCTATTGTTGAGGAATAATGGTGGACATAATGAGTATTTCCTGTAAAGAACATCATCTTTGTCCTACTTTGTTATGCTAATTATTGCTAGATGAAGCGCCATCTGTCGGACATTTTTTGAACTTTTGTATTTTTTTTTTTTGGTTCTAATAAAACCCCATGTCATTCCAAGCATGTGTGTCAATTTGTACCTCTCTGTCTACATTATTCCGTGATTTATTCAGTTTTCAAATTTTTACTGATTTTTTTATCACCCGGTATTATCCAAATTATGTTATACATTTCATCACAATGATGTAATTATTTCCTTCAGCATATGTTATAACTAATAAAAAGTGTTCCTTCTAAACGACGATCAAGTACAACACGTTTGTTTAACCTACAGTAATAAATGTTTGTCAGCACATTATTAAGATAAAACAAGTAATTAAATACAAGAGGTAGAACTACTGTTCCAAATAACACTTTACATTTATTTTATACTGTCTAGTGACTACGTAATGTGTAATCCATATGTGCCAGAAATTGTCGGAATTTCATTGAAATTTTTTGACATTAAAGTTTTATCGTTAGTCTCTTAACGTTTCCTGATTGTAATAATGTAGCCAGATTTATTTAAAACATTTTATTTAAAGAAATATAAAACTTCAGCTCTATAAGCTTAGGTTACTCTGGCCCTTTGCGGCTAACTTCGGCCCACTGGGCGGAGTTTTAAAATTTCTTCCACCCTAAAATTACAACATTAGCATGGCGTTTACGGCTAACGCTCGTTTCACAACTCCCGCAAAATGTGACGTCATTATAAGGTCACGCGCAATATGCACGACCACTGATCGGCTGTCGACTTTGCGAGAAGGAAGAATATTTATATTATTGCTCCTCGATTCACTCGCAGCAATTTAAGCTGTCCTCTCAGGCTCCTTCCTAACCACGCACTCGAAAGGCGGCACATTTTCTGAAATAGAGCCAAATATTTGTGAGAGGGATAAATATAAATTTTACTGTTGCTCGTTTCAGTCGCAGCAATTTAAGCTGTCCTCTTACGTTCCTGCCTAACCACATACTCGGTAATCGCTGAATATTTACTTCATCCTTCGTTCTCAGCTAAGACTGAATGGAAATAACATCCAGTATGCAAGAACATACATGTATCACATTCATAAGAAAGTGACAGAACGTGTTAACAACGGTAAATGGAAAAAATTATTGCTCGTTACGGGATGACAACCAGCCATTTCCGAGTCCACAAATCGCAAAGTTACTCATTACTCTAGGATTTTAGTGTATGTGGTTTAACTCAGGTATTGGTTATCATTGTCTGACTTGAATGCTTGTATCACTGATACGTTATTAAGTGAGATGTAATGGTAATGGTGATGTTTGGTGATAAATATTCAGTTCTCCGTTATACTGAAACGGCGTACTGCAAGTTATACAACAAGTGTGTTTCATTCTTCATATGTAAATAATGGACGATAATAACTCACTCATAAGAAAGCACTAATATATGAAGGCGCTAACCGTCGATAAATGATTAAGTGACATTTTATTAGAGCAATAATTACAATAAATCATTCCGAGAATGATGTGTTTTTGTAAATCTCCGGTAAGCACGCATGAAATCTTGTGAAAGACCCGTAACGAAAGCTAACGGTAGTCGATAGCTGATCATGCGGTCGTCGATTTTGCGTATGACGGCAACATGACGTCACATTTGCAGGGAACTGTGTAACGAGCGTTACCCTTGCTATATACTGACAAACTGCCTACAGCAACAGATTCTGACCCTTCTGTTATCACACGTTAATAAAACTGTTCAGACCTATTCTCAGCGTGTGACTGAGCACTTAGTAAGTACGGGCAGAACTACACGATCTAGTATCGCCATCAATGGTGACAACGACCTGATCAGCTCTAAGATGGGTAGTCCGCAATAATATTAACATGCCACTAAATTTGTTCTGATAATGGTTCTGCTCGATATACGCTACACTTCCGAATTTCAGGATGTAACCACCACTTCACCGGTGGAGAACTCCTATGAAAGATTAAAGATCAAGCTTATTCGTAGAGTCGCAACATCGCAGGAAGACAATATGTCAAAAGAAGTAATGTCACATTAAATAACATATCTATACAACTAACTATGAAAACCATACCATGGAATATGTAAAATTAATTGTTGGAAATAAAAAAGTATTACATTGGACAAACAGGACGTAGCTCCTATACCAGAGGTAGAGAACACACAAGAGGTTCTGACAATACCCCATTCACTTCGTTTCAGGGTATTAAAATCCCAATCATAAAACAGAAGACATAGAAACAGCAATATAGTTACTACATAATTTTTCAAACGAAATCACCATGAATAAGAAGAAATGATAATTTATCTACACCTAAAAATCAACCTGCAAGATATTCGAAATGTACAAGCAGATATAAAACACAAACAATATTTAGAAAACATTATTAGCACTTTGGAAGGTACACAAATGATTGCACAAACGACATCCCAAACTTCAATATCTATAGCGATAGTAATAATAATAATAATAATAATAATAATAATAACATCATGACAAAGGCTGTTGCTCACATTGACATACATGACCTTAACTGAATTTGATAGACCTTGGTGATGATATGGTTGTAGAGACTAGTTAGGCAATCTTTACTGCATCTGTATTGTGACCCTTTTAAATAAGTGATCATACTATTTGACTATTAGTGCATTCAACTGAAACAATTCTAACATGTAACAATTCTAACATGTATCTGTCTCGTTATGATTACCAAAGAACTATTAGAGAATGACTACACTTAACAACTTCATACAATGGCTTGCTTAATGCTATTCTATGTCCTAACATAAATTCTATGAATGGAACATTATCTAACAGAGGTGTTTCACCACAGATTGAATGTTTGCCAACAGAAAAACACGTCGATCCAGTGTTCGCTTCTGATAGGGATGATAGTTTGCTACAGTCCCTCTCCGCAGCCATGTCCCTCCCCCCTTTCCTGGTTTCACGTGCTGTATCCCCCAGTTTGGCGTGAAAAGGATTGTTATGAGTTATGTAATAATAACAATTTACATCTACATCAACATACATGCTCTGCAAGCCACTGCGCGTAGTACAGCGCAGTGTATCATGTACACCTACCACCCATTTCCTTTCCTGTTCCACAAGCAAATAGAGAGTAGAGAAAAGTCTATATGCCTCTATGCAAGCCGAAAGTTCTCTTATCTTATCACTCTGGTCCTCAGGCGAAATGTACGTTGGCGGCGGTATGATCATTCTGCAGTCAGCTTCAAACACCAGTTCTCCAGATTTTCTCAGTAGTGTTCCTCCAAAAGAACATCGGCTCCCCGCCAGGTATTCCCGTTTGAGTTCCCGAAAAATCTCTGCAATACTTGCGTATTGTTCGAACTAGTTGATAACAAGTCTAGCAGCCCGCCTCAGAATTGTGTCGATATCTTCCTTGGATCCGTCGTGGTGCGGATCCCAAACACTCGAGCAGTACTGAAGAATCGGTCGTACTAGCGTCCTATATGCGCTATCATTTCCTGAAATTCTCCCAATAAACCATTCACCTTCTCTACTAATATATTTACATGCTCGTTCCACTTCATATCGCTTTGCAACATTACGACTAGATGTTTAGTCGATGTGACTGTGTCAAAGACCACGTTACTACAGCTGTATTCGAACATCATGGGTTCGGTCTTCCTACTCAACTGCATTAATGTGCATCTTTCTACTGTTAGAACTAGCTACCAGTCATGACACCAACTTCAAATGTTGTCTTAGTAGACTTGTATCCTCGTACAAACATTCATCGACGACACCTTCCCTTACACCACAGCACCGGCCAGAGTGGCCGAGCGCTTCTAGGCGCTACAGTCTGGAACCACGCCACCGCTGCGGTCGCAGGTTCGAATCCTGCCTCGGGCATGGTTGCTTGTGATGTCCTTAGGTTGGTTAGGTTTAAGTAGTTCTAAGTTCTAGGGAACTGATGACCACAGCAGTTAAGTCCCATAGTGCTCAGAGCCATTTGAACCATTTTTACACCACAGCATCATCAACAAACAGCTGCAGACTGCACTCGCTCTGTCCACGAGATCATTTACGCATACAGAAAATAACAGCAGTCTTGTCCCACTTCCCTGTGGCACTCATGACGAAACTCATGAATATCCACTTTGTACAGGTGTGTGTATTTTAAATTATAATAATAGCAATAACAATAATAATTATTATTATTTATGTAAATCAGTCTTGGCACATCCATCCAGCATAAATTTTCCAGGAAAATGCAGGATATGAAAAGCATTTGTCAGAAAATGAGAGAAATAAGAGTGCAGTCATCTGATTTAGGAACTATTTTAGCCACATAGTCTCATTAGTTCGACAATATTACACGATATACAGTCGAAATGATCATTCGTTGATGCCAATATTTCATTGATCACTACGACTGTGAACACAGGTCTCCAGACTATGGCTGTATGAGTGTGTAAGTCATATCTGCTACAGGAAATCAGTGTTTCTGGGTTATTTTTCTCAGTATTTTTGCTTGTGTAGGAGAGGTGATGGGGATGGATTGTCTTGCCATTTAAAACGTTTGCCCATGCTGTGATTTACCAGGGCTAACTGCAAACCCACAAGCCATATTACATTTGTTGTTGTTAGTAAGTATGGTTAGTCGGCCCCCCCAGTTAGCTGGGGACCGAACCGCACAATAACCCTGGGTTCGGTGTGGGACAGCGGTGGGGTGAGTGGACTGCTGTAGCCTGTTGTGGGGTTGTGAACCACTGAGGGCTATGGCAGGGACGAAGACTCTCTTTCTAGGTCCCCAGTTCAATACAACAAAGTACAATACAAGGTTAGTCGGTGCCTTTAGATGGCAGGAATGTTATTCACAAGCGCTCAGGATGCTAATCGATTCACATGGACTAAAAACTGAAAAGTATCCTGTGTGAAACATAGTCTATAATTTTCGTTACTTCATTACCGAATTCGTAGATTTTATGTTACTTTATTCTCGGAAAAGTAATTAGTATGCTAGGAAGTGAATGTAGGCACAAATACACTCCTGGAAATGGAAAAAAGAACACATTGACACCGGTGTGTCAGACCCACCATACTTGCTCCGGACACTGCGAGAGGGCTGTACAAGCAATGATCACACGCACGGCACAGCGGACACACCAGGAACCGCGGTGTTGCCGTCGAATGACGCTAGCTGCGCAGCATTTGTGCACCGCCGCCGTCAGTGTCAGCCAGTTTGCCGTGGCATACGGAGCTCCATCGCAGTCTTTAACACTGGTAGCATGCCGCGACAGCGTGGACGTGAACCGTATGTGCAGTTGACGGACTTTGAGCGAGGGCGTATAGTGGGCATGCGGGAGGCCGGGTGGACGTACCGCCGAATTGCTCAACACGTGGGGCGTGAGGTCTCCACAGTACATCGATGTTGTCGCCAGTGGTCGGCGGAAGGTGCACGTGCCCGTCGACCTGGGACCGGACCGCAGCGACGCACGGATGCACGCCAAGACCGTAGGATCCTACGCAGTGCCGTAGGGGACCGCACCGCCACTTCCCAGCAAATTAGGGACACTGTTGCTCCTGGGGTATCGGCGAGGACCATTCGCAACCGTCTCCATGAAGCTGGGCTACGGTCCCGCACACCGTTAGGCCGTCTTCCGCTCACGCCCCAACATCGTGCAGCCCGCCTCCAGTGGTGTCGCGACAGGCGTGAATGGAGGGACGAATGGAGACGTGTCGTCTTCAGCGATGAGAGTCGCTTCTGCCTTGGTGCCAATGATGGTCGTATGCGTGTTTGGCACCGTGCAGGTGAGCGCCACAATCAGGACTGCATACGACCGAGGCACACAGGGCCAACACCCGGCATCATGGTGTGGGGAGCGATCTCCTACACTGGCCGTACACCACTGGTGATCGTCGAGGGGACACTGAATAGTGCACGGTACATCCAAACCGTCATCGAACCCATCGTTCTACCATTCCTAGACCGGCAAGGGAACTTGCTGTTCCAACAGGACAATGCACGTCCGCATGTATCCCGTGCCACCCAACGTGCTCTAGAAGGTGTAAGTCAACTACCCTGGCCAGCAAGATCTCCGGATCTGTCCCCCATTGAGCATGTTTGGGACTGGATGAAGCGTCGTCTCACGCGGTCTGCACGTCCAGCACGAACGCTGGTCCAACTGAGGCGCCAGGTGGAAATGGCATGGCAAGCCGTTCCACAGGACTACATCCAGCATCTCTACGATCGTCTCCATGGGAGAATAGCAGCCTGCATTGCTGCGAAAGGTGGATATACACTGTACTAGTGCCGACATTGTGCATGCTCTGTTGCCTGTGTCTATGTGCCTGTGGTTCTGTCAGTGTGATCATGTGATGTATCTGACCCCAGGAATGTGTCAATAAAGTTTCCCCTTCCTGGGACAATGAATTCACGGTGTTCTTATTTCAATTTCCAGGAGTGTATATTTCCCTTTTAATCATACAATTTCGTCTCAGTTATCTTCTGTTATAAATCTCAATAATCAGATTACAATTATTCAAACCGAGCTCAGGCTAATCGGCACGAAGACAATCTCGGAAGCTTTTTTTCTAACAACCACCAGAGAGAATACTACAAAGAATAATTATGCGCTCATGGCATAGCTATTGTATGAAACTATTTTGCGCATGGATTCTGCGAGTATGGTGATAGAAAATTAGTAAACGTCATTCAAGGGTAGAATTGTATCAGAATAATTCATGGAATATAAAGAGATATTACAATTGCCCCTCGCAGCGAGCAAAGTTAATGATAATACACTATGCGAGCTAAAAGGAAAAATTTGTTGGGTTGTTTATTCAAAAGAGGAATATTTTGAATTAATAGAATTTTACTGTAGAGAGTATGGGTAACATGTTCAGACAGTAAGTTACGAGAATACCTAAGCTGTAGCTTTTACATGTATCAGGGGATACCCGCATCCCGAGTACATAACCAGGGAATATGTAGATTGGTGTAATTACGAAAAAGGCATACCTATTTGGGAACTGGCCTTCACAGGGAAACCCTGGAAAACCCGGAAGAATAGACTCCAGCTCAGGTATTAAAGAAGATAGGAAAGCCTAAATCCAGTAATTTTGAAATATATAGAAGCTCCATAGATTAGATCGAAGGAAAAGTGCCTCATAGCCAAAAAAATTTTACAATATTGCTCAAAACAATTTTCGAAATTCTTTTTTCGACGATGTAGCCGGCGATCTCGTTGTGAAGTCGATGGAGTAGGAACACTGGGTACGGACAGCGGGTAGGTGACGTACAGCGTTTGGTGGAGGCGGCACGGAGGACAGGCGATGGCTTATGGTACAGGATAGAAGCTGGTAATGTGGCGTAGAAACAGCAAGATGATCTCAGAAACAGATGGTCAGGGATGTGAACATGGAACAGGTTTAAAGTGGAATAAGAAAAGGTTCTGACTGAATAAATCCCTGGAAGAGAGTGGATTAAGGCAACGAAGTCCATATTTCATCGTTGAACTCAAAATCGGAGTGGATTCTTATATTCTTCCATCTGTACTAGACTGGAACATCCATCAGTCCTGATAATAGCGAATTTTTTTGTAGTCCTCAACACCAAAGTTGTTTTGCATTACAACTGCTGATTGTCCAAAACATTGCAAATAGACTGTGGACATGTAAATTTTGTTGTAGCTCATATCGAATGTATTCCTCTCAATTTTTTTTCTATCTTCGTTTTGTTATAGTGCAGGTGGAAGTAGAGCCTTGAATCTGTCCGAGGTTTGCTTTCAATTACGAAATTATGGATAAAATTTAAGTTTACACCTGATGAAAAATTTTAAACATAGGTATATGACACTGACTCCACAAAAGGAATAACTTCTAGAAAAAAAAAATTCTCTGAATAATTTTCATTATTCTTATAATTAATTGATTTATAGATCCACCTGCAAATAAATATCATTAATGATGATGTATGTTCATTTAACAAATCATCCACTCGCAGAATCTTCTTCATTCTCTCATGAACATTTATGGAAATATATTTCAACAATTATGTCCATAATATGAAACACACAAACTGCTATTCTTAAAATGTTAATTAAAATTCTTAAATTAATTCTCCTGGTAGAGAAGGCATAATGAAAAATCTAAAAATTATAATAATTTTCTCTCGCGCAACCAGAGAGTTTCTTCAATTGTTTGCAGCAGTGACATTATCGACTGTTGCTCCATTTCACAGTTCATTTGTTTTCTCCCGCAGACAGCGCACATCATACACACAGCGTATTTGCCTACATATCCCGCACTGTTCAAGTTTCACGCGCAATTCTCACCTAAGTGCCGTGTCTTGAGGAAATGTATATGCACTTTAATTGTATATCACTATGGCTTCTGCTCATAGTCCACACTTACAAACACTAATAATTAACAATTTCTTCTACCTATCTTAAAATTTTGTGCTAAACTATCACAGGAGTAACCTCACTGTCTCTTAACCTATCACAGGAGTAATCTCACCGTCTCTTAATGTATCACAGGAGTAATCTCACTGTCTCTTACCGTCTAGACAACATAAACATCTTGATATTTATATACACATTCGACTCATAGTCAAATTCCACTCTAAATTCTTCTCCAAATTTGATATCGGAGATCTACGATCCTTAAAAAATTTCATAATATCATTATGCGGGAATAATCCCTTTATTCTTTTCGATTCGGGATATGCCAACAAGGATGATCCAGGATTTGGTATATTTACAATAACATATGGTCCCGTATAAATAAGATTCCATTTCTTTATATTCTTCATCAGTTTCGAGGAATGGAGGTGTCGCCTCAATAAAACCTTTTCTCCAAGATGAAACGTCTGAATCCGGTGAAACCGTTTATCATATGTCAATTTCCGTTGTATTGCCTTTTTAGTTAAATTGACAAGTGCGAGTCGAATCTTTTCCTCCCATTTTAAATTCTGGTCTTCATACTTTTCTTATATTGCCTCCAGGTTTTGGAACGACTTAGAGTGGAGAACAATATAGACTAGTTGATGGCTCAATCAAGTTCCATTCTAACATTCTCTTTATCTCCCTTTGAACAGATTGTTTTAAACGCCAGGGGATCGGATAGTGCGTGTAACAGTAAGTCTGATGTGGCTTCACTTGTAGGTGACAAATATACCCTTTAATAATTCCTGGTTTCTCATCAAAAATCTCTTCATATGCCTCTAACAAATAATGATGCTGCTGCCTTTGTTCTCCGGTAAGCTGATTTGATTCACTAGCTTTTATCATTGTTGTTTGGTTAAAGCCCCCCTGTTGTATCAAATCCTTTGAAAGCTCCTTCCAACGACCGTTTGTAGTGTCAATTAATTGAACTATGGCACCGCGACAATATTTCTCATGCACCGTTTCTTTTCTATTTAAATCCAGTGCTATCTCTTCTCCATTTACTCTAAATTTAACTATTCCTCCCAAAAAATCAATCTGACAATCGTACTCCTGTATACTCCCAATACCAAGAATACAGTCCACTAATAATTTCTCCACTACAAGGAACATGCATTTTATCGCTACATTTGCCATTTTCATCTCTAATTGTGTTTGTATTTTGACATTGGGAGAGCGTGCTCCAACAGCTCCGATGATTTTGGAGCTCTGTACCGGCAAAATTGGTACCTTCTTCTTCCTAATAATTCTCCTAAAAAGAGCGCCTGAGATGACGTTGGCGGAAGCGGCGGTGTCTAATATCACATTCGTTGGAACTTCCTCTGTTTCAACAAATACTTCCGATACCGGAACACTCGATCTGTCATTATGACACGTTATTAAATCCTTTGTTAACTCTTCAGTCAACAGCTCACCATCATTATATCTTAACAATTGTAATTTTACTGTTTCGCCCCTAACAGATCCCCTGACCGCTCCTCTGGGGCACGATGTGGTCATGTTTAGTTTGACTGATTGTTGGTCCGATTGGTATTTGTCTCTTCAGCTACTTCAGTGATTATCGGTTGTTGTGGTGAATTCGGTCTATATTGTCTTGCTTGATTCGTGTAATTATTGTTGTTGTTCTGCTGGTGTTGGTAGAACTGTCCTGTGTTGCCATACATTGGATTATATCGATTAAAATTCCTATTGTTCCTAAAATAGCCACTCGCTGCACCATTACTAAAGATTCCATTATGGTAATAATTATTGTTTGCATTTTGTCCATTTCTAAGTCTCCTCGGAGAGTGTAGTTGGTTAAGATTATTGTTACTGCTACCATTATTGCCATTCCCATTCGAGTTGCAGCTCGGATTCGCTTCTATTACTCTTCTTTGATATGACATTTCTCTTGCGCTTTTATTGTCCTCCTCAGTTATATCAATATGATCAAGTGCAGTCATAAATGAGTCTATATCCTTATCATTTATATATAACAGCTGAATCCTTATACTGTTGGGCAGTCTGGACTTGAGTATCCTAAGTATATCCGGCAAAGGAATCGGTATATCCCAATACAAAGATTTATTAATGTATTTCTCAAAATATCTCTTTAGAGATCCTCTAGAAAATGAGAAAGGCTCAGGATATAATACTTCCTGCCTAAGTCTTTCTTGTATTCCAGCAGACCAATATTTTGCTAGAAAAGCCTGCTCAAATTCTTTGTAACATTTACAAAAAGATGTTTGTTCGGATGCCCACATTCTCCTGATCCTTGTAGATATCCAGATACAAAACTAATCTTTTCCCATTCTGTCCAAGATCGTGGAAATAGACCTCTGAAACTTCGAATAAAGACCACAGGATGAACATTCTTTTCGTAAGGGTTAAAGATTTGAAATTGTCTCTGTTTAATCATCTTTTCCTCAACGGTACTACGATTCCAAAAATCGTCCTGTTCGTACTTTTCCCTGTGGCTATCCGTTATATCGAATCTAACTTGTGACGTTCCAGTTCTGTCTACATCGGATCTTGACGTGGACGGAATATCACGCGCAGATTGAGAATTTTGTTTCCTACTTCTCGCTGTTTCTAAATCCGCCAGCGAGAGATTTAGTGATCTTTCGATATTTCATTTCCAACGCGAGAATTCTTCGCCAAGTTGTTCACGAACTTCCTTTAACCCTTTGTTGAAAAAATTCTCCTCGGAACTCTCTGGAATTGACTGTAAAGCTACTTTCACAGTTTCTTCTATGGTTTCCGAAGGAAAATTTTGCCGCTCTAATGTCATTTCTGAAAACTTTCCCGCAAGTACATTCATTCTATGTTCCACTGTCTCCTGTTTTTCCTTCACTTCGTCAAATTGCTTCTTTAGATTATCTTGAGATTCTATAATTTCTGGTATCATAGCTACGGAACACTGTATGTCCTCTTGAGCTTGTATTACTTGAGGAAACAATTCTACTTGTTTTTGTATCGTGTCAATTTTGACGGATACATATTCGGTTAGTTCCGCTTTTAATTTACTATTGTTTTCTTGGCATTGTTGGTGGACCTGCTCAATTTGAGCAATAAAATTCTGTTCGGTCCTTTCTGCCTGTTCTTTTATTTCCTGTGTCTGGGTATTTAATCTCTGATCTAATTCGGTAAAGGTTGCTCTTAATTGATTTTGTAATTCTGTTTGGTTATCGGCTAATTGATTTTGGAGTTCGTTTTGTGTAACGGATAAGTCTCGTTTTACCTCCGCTTGGCCCTTGGCTAATAGAGACAACTGTTGCATAATAACAACCAATGTGTCAACAACCCTCTGATCAGCTGTTGTGTGAATGTTTTCTGAACCAGCGGGATTATTTATATTGCTACCGCTAGCCACAACAGTCTCAGAATTGCTATCGGTGGCCTCTGCTTCTGCGCAAACAGCTGAAGACTGTTGCACGTCTCGTTGCTGATTCAATGACATTTTAAATGCCGCTCTAGTCAATACCATTAAATAACTGTCAATATCAGGTTCTAATCACTAAATACAGTTTCAAATTTACTGTCGTAGACACACATAACTTTAAAATTACTTCACAGATGGTATATAGTTCAATGCCCAGACACGAAAATCACACAATATACAGTTCTACAATCTAACTGCTATCTGGAAAAAAGTTCTTTCTAAATTGATTTCAAACTATTTTACCTACAGGATAAAAAATTTAGATTTCTCTGCCCTTGTTCTGTAGTCTTGGTGTTGTCCAATAGTTGAAATCGTTTCTTGGTATCAGCAATCTTTTACTATGGGCATCGTATCTCACTTCAGATTAGTTACCTCTCGTTCTGGTTGGTTTTCATGAAACAAAAAAATACATATATTATATAACAATCCAAGAGAGTCTTGTCACACTGGCGCCACTGTAATTTTTCCTCCTATCTATGTAGTTCTCAATTCGTTCGAGCAATCAGTCATTCATAATATGAAACACAGTCATAGCTCATTCACTCAAAATAATTCAGAAATTTTACTTGTTAGAATGAAATCAGGCGATGATTCTTCTTCTCTGGAGGCTCGTACTTTACGGCAGTCTGCTAATCTGTACAAATAAAATGCCTCGTAATTTTTGGGAGCGTTGTATAATCAGTCGGGAAACCTCAGATCAAGCGGATATTAGGCTTTGATGAAGTTTAACCTTCCGAAGAAGTAATGGAGCTCTTGGATTATTAAATGCAGGTTCGTATCCAGTCTTTCGGAAGTCCCCTTCTGATTAACAACTACGCAATATATCGATAATTCTCAATTGTCAAATACACACTTTTGTATAAAGGAGCAATATATATATATATATATATATATATATATATATATATATATATATATATATATATATATCCCTTTTAATCGAACAATTTCGTCTCAGTTACCTTCTGTCATAAATCTCAATAATCAGATTACAATTCTTCAAACCAAACTCAGGCTAATCGGCACGAAGACAATCTCGGAAGCTTTTTTTCTAACAACCACCAGAGAGAATACTACAAAGAATAATTATGCGCTCATGGCATAGCTATTGTATGAAACTATTTTGCGCATGGATTCTGCGAGTATGGTGATAGAGAATTAGTAAACGTCATTCAAGGGTAGAATTGTATCAGAATAATTCATCGAATATAAAGAGATATTACAAAATGATAACCGAGTTATCACTTTTTTTTGTCATGAGTCTTCTGACTGGTTTGATGCGGCCCGCCACAGATTCGTGTCCTGTTCGAACCTATTCACCTTAGAGTACCACCTGAAACCTACGTCCACAATTATTCTCTGTGTTCCTCTACAGTTCTTTATCTCTACAACTCCCTCTAGTACCATGGACGACATTCCCCGATGTCTTAACAGATGTCCTACCATCCTGTCCCTTCTCCTTGTAAGTGTTTCCCACGTATTCCTTTCCTCCCCACTCAGAACCTTCTCATTCGTTACCTTATCAGTCCACCTAATTTTCAACATTCGTCTGTAGCTCCACATCTCAAATGCTTCGATTCTCCTCTGTTCCGGTTTTCCCATAGTCCATGTTTCACTACCACACAAGGCTGTGCTCCGAGAGTACATTCTCCGAAATTTCTTCCTCAAATAAAGTCCTAAGATTGATACTACCAGACTACTCTTCTCCAGGAATGCCCTTTTTGTGAGTGGTAGTCTGCTTTTGATGTCCTCCTTGCTCCGTTCATCATTGGTTATTTTGCTGCCTACGTAGCTGAATTCCTTAACCTCATTTGCTTCGTCACCATTAATCCTAATCTTAAGTTTCTCGCTGTTCGTATTTCTGCTACTTCGACTTACTCTCAATCCATTTTCTGTACTCATTAGACAATTCATTCTATTCAGAAGATCCTGTAATTCTCCACTTTCACTCAGGATTGCTATGTCATCAGTGAATCCGATTACTGATATCATTTCACCTTGAATTTTAATTCCACTCCTGATAATTTCTTTTATATCGATCATTGGTTCTTCGATGTACAGATTGAACAGTAGGGGCGAAAGACTACAGCCCTGCGTTACACCCTTTTTAATCTGAGCACTTCGTTCCTGGTCGTCCACTATTATTACTTCCTCTTGGTTCTGGTACATATTGTATATTACCCGTCTCTGCCTATAACTTAACCCTATTTTTCTCACAACTTCGAACATCTTGCACCATTGTCGAAAGCTTTTTTCAGGTCGACAAATCCTACGAACGTGTCTGATTTTTCTCTGGTGTTGTTTCCATTTTCAACCACAACGTCAGAATTGCCACTCCTAAAGCGGAACTAATCATGATCATTCTTACATTATCGTTTCTTTTTTGAGTCATCTCTCTTCTGACTACATCGATGCATCTCACGTCAATAGTTACATGCTGGATGTCTTCCGGTATATGTGTTTCCAGTTTTTCTCCTATATATTACTCAGTAGATTAGTCCTTCATGTCTTAACACGTGTCTCATCATTATGCCTCTTCTTCCTGCCAGTTCCTTCTTCGCTGTTTCACAACCATACAATGCTGTTCTCCAAACGTACACTCTCAGAAATTACACCAGTATTTAGGAAGGGTAAAAGGAAGGACCGTCAAAATTACAGACCAATATCCGTAACTTCTGTTTGCTGCAGAATTCCTGAACATTTTCTTAGTTCGACTATAATAAACTTTCTTGAAACTGAGAGGCTTATGTCCACGAATCGGCATGGTTTTAGAAAGCATCGCTCGTGCGAAACTCAGCTTGCGCTTTTCTCACGTAGTACTCTGCGAGCTATGGATGATGGGCAACTGGCAGATTCCATGTTTAGAGATTTCCGTAAAGCATTTGACACGGTGCTCCATTGCAGGCTGATAAGGAAGATACGAGCATATGGAATAAATTTACAGATATGTGCGTGGCTCGAAGTGGCAGTACGTTGTTCTCAACGGCGAGAGTTCATCAGAGACAAGAGTACCGTCAGGAGTACCGCAGGGAATTGTGATAGGACCGCTGTTCTTCACTAAACACATAAATGATTTGCCCGACGTGGTGGCAGCAATCCGCGGTTGTTTCCTGATGTTGCCGTGGCCTACGGTAAGGTATCGAATTTAGTGAGTCTAGGATGATACAAGATGACTTAGACAAAACTTCCAGTTGGTACGATGAACGGCAGGTAGCCTTAAATGTGGAGAAATGTAAGTTAGTATGGACGAGTAGGAAGACCACACCTGTAATCAAGTCGTTTAAATATCTGGGCGTAACGTTGCAACCCGATATGAGATCGAACGAGCATGTGAGTCCTGTGGTAGGAAAGGCGAGTGGTGGACTTCGGTTAACTGGGAGAGTTTTGGGAAAGAATGGCTGACTTATACGGGCGACCGCATATAGGACCCTGATGGATTTATTCTTGAGCACTGCTCGAGTGTTTGGGATCATTACAAGGACGGATTGAAGGAAAAAATGGAAACAGTTTAGATGCGAGCTGCTAAATTTGTTACCTGTTGGTTCTAACAACACGTAAGTGTTACGGAGATGCTTCGGGAACTCAAATGGAAATCCCTGGGGGGAAACTCTATTGAGAAAGAGAACCAGCAACTGAAGCTGACTGCCGATCGATTCTACTGCCGCCAACATACATTTCGCTAGCTCTGTTTGGGAGTGGAACGGGAAAGGAAATGACAAGGGGTTAAACAGGGTACCATCCACCACTGACCTTACTGTGGCTTGCGGAGTATCTACATAGAAGAAGATGCAGACGTAGATGTATACTATTCTTGATACATGAACTGTTAAATGTGCAGAAGATTTCAGGCTTATCAGCTCTTGCTACCTTCGAAATTTTGTTGAATGTCTGATGGTTTGTTACCAGTCTCATAAATGCTGCACATCTGTATATTTTTCCTGCGGCCATTTACTTCATTTCTAAGTTATTTATATTGCTGTATTTTTGTACTTCCGTCTTTGTCGATCAACTGAAGTACTTCTTCCGCTGTCCAACGTTTCTTCGCAGTCAGTTTCCTTGTACCAGTGTTTGTCCGTCAGTCGTTATTGATCTTCTTAGATATCGCCACATCTCTTCCACTGAACTGCTTACAGTATTTCATTGTTGCGGGATCCACAACTTTAGCGAATTTTTATTGTGTCTCAACATTCTTCGCAACGGCCTTGCCGCAGTGGATACACCGGTTCCCGTGAGATCACCGAAGTTAAGCGCTGTCGGTCGTGGTCGGCAATCGGATGGGTGACCATCCGGGCCGCCATGCGCTGTTGCCATTTTTCGTGGTGCACTCAGCCTCGTGATGCCACTTGAGGAGCTACTCGACCGAATAGTAGCGGCTTCGATCAAGAATACCATCGTAACGACCGGGAGAGCGTTGTGCTGATACCGCATCCCTCCTATCCGCATCCTCAACTGAGGATGACACGGCGGTCGGATGGTCCCGGTAGGCCACTCGTGGCCTGAAGACAGAGTGCTCAACATTCTTCACTATTGAAGTGCCAATTTCCTTCCACACCGATTCTTCCGGACGATTCTCTCCAACTTCAGTCTACTCTTCATCATACTAAGCTGTCATATGAGTCTATATCTGGTCCTGGTACACCTCACAATACAATATCTGATTTCGGAATGATGTAAACCAACTTGAAACTTTCCGCATCTCTGGGCCTTTTCCAGTATACCTTCCCCTCTTGTGGTTCTTGAATAGAATATTCGCCATTAGGACCCAAAATTTATTACAGAAGTCGTCTTTCTCCTCTCTCTTTCCTATTACAAAACTCATATTCCCCCATAACAATTTCTTACATGCTGAGGTGACAAAAGTCATGGGATAGCGAATGCATATACAGGGTGAGTCATCTAACGTTACCGCTGGATATATTTCGTAAACCACATCAAATACTGACGAACCGATTCCACAGGCCGAACGTGAGGAGAGGGGCTAGTGTAACTGTTTAATACAAACCATACAAAAATGCACGGAAGTATGTTTTTTAACACAAACCTACGTTTTTTTAAAAATGGAACCACGTTAGTTTTGTTAGCACATCTGAACATATAAACAAATACGTAATCAGTGCCGTTTGTTGCATTGTAAAATGGTAATTACATCGGGAGATATTGTAACCTAAAGTTGACGCTTGAAACCGCCGACGTTCAGTTGCGTGTTGTAACAAACACGGGCCACAGTCGGCGAGCAGCAACTGCAGGGAAATGTTTATGATGACGACTGTGTTTACGAATGTGGCAGTAGTGCACTGTTGTGGTTTGGTCTAGCTGTCGCAGTGTCCGCATGTAGCGCTTGCTGCTATTGTTATTCTGCATTCGTCTCCTCACGCAGACCAACTGTAGTACACCGTGTTACCAGACGTCTGTAATAGTGTAGTGTTGTAGGAACTGTGACCATGGTGTATTCGAACTCTGAAAAGGCGGAGATGATACTCATCTATGGCGAGTGTCGACGAAATGCAGCTGAAGCCTGCAGGGTGTATGCAGAACGGTACCCAGACAGAAAGCATCCAACGTGCCGCACATTGCAAAACATCTACCGCCAACTGTATGCAACATTTATGGTCGTAGCACGCAAACGGGTCCGTAACAGGCCCGTCGCAGGAGAAGCGGGTGCTGTTGGTGTGTTAGCTGCTGTTGCCATGAACCCACACATGAGTACACGGGACATTGCAAGTGCCGGTGGACTGAGTCAAAGTAGTGTCATGCGCATACTGCATTGTCACCGCTTTCACCCGTTTCAGGTGTCGGTACATCAGCAAATACATGGTGATGACTTTAATCATCAAGTGCAATTCTGTCAATGGGCATTAACAGAGAATGCGTTGCAGTTCTACCTGTTTACCGATGAAGCGGGTTTCACAAACCACTGGGCAGTGAATCTACGGAACACGCATAACTGGTCCGTGGACAATCCTCGCTGGCTCAGACAGGTAGAGCGACAGCGACCGTGGACTGTAAATGTATGGTGCGGAATCATTGGCGACCACCTCATTGGTCCTCACTTCACTTCAGAGGCCCAAACAGCTACAACATACATCGAGTTTCTACAGAATGATCTGCCAACGTTGCTCGAAAATGTCCCACTGGAAACGCGTCGACGTATGTGGTATCAGCATGATGGTGCACCTGCACAGTCCGCAATTAACACTAGGCTGACCCTTGACAGGTTGTTCGACGGGCGTTTCATAGGACGTGGAGGACGCATAAATTGGCTAGCCCGTTCTCCTGATCTTACACCTCTGGACTTAATTCTGTGGGGTACGTTAAAGGAAAATGTTTACCGTGATGTGCCTACAACCCCAGAGGATATGAAACAACGTATTGTGGCAACCTGCGGCGACATTACACCAGATGTACTGCGGCGTGTACGACATTCATTACGCCAGAGATTGAAATTGTGTGCAGAAAATGATGGCCACCACATTGAACATCTATTGGCCTGACATGTCGGGACACAGTCTATTCCACTCCGTAATTGAAAACGGAAACCACGTGTGTACGTGTACCTCGCCCCTCATGGTAATGTACATGTGTGTCAGTGAAAAAGACCAATGAAAAGGTGTTAGCATGTGGACGTAATATGCTGTTCCAGTCTCTTCTGTACCTAAGGTCCATCACCGTTCCCTTTGGATCCCTACGTAATTCGGTGCTCTCCGATACACACGATCGATCAGCGGAGGAGTGGTACTCAAGCGTCAACTTTAGGTTACAATTAATATTTTACAATGCAACAAACTGCACTGATTACGTATTTGTTTATATGTTCAGATGTACTAACACTAACGGGGTTCCATTTAAAAAAACGTAGGTTTGTGTTAAAAAACATAGTTCCGTGTATTTTTTTTATGGTTTGTATTAACCAATTACACTAGCCCCTCTCCTCACGTTCGGTCTGTGGAATCGATTCGTCAGTATTTGATGTGGTTTACGAAATATATCCAGCGGTAATGTTAGATGACTCACTCTATATATATATGGGCAGTGCACTGGCGGTGCTGTCTTTTGTACTCAGGTGGTTCATGTGAAAAGGTTACCAACCTGACTGCGTCCGCCCGACGGGAATTTACAGACTTTTAATGCGGAAAGGTATTGGAGCTAGACGCGTGCGACATTTATTTAGGAATTTGTTAGGGAATTCTGCATTGAGACAGACACACTCTCAAAAGCGTGCCGAGAATACGGAATTTCAGGCGTTACCTCTCACCACGGACAACGCGGTCATCGACGTATTCACTTAACGACCGAGGGCAGTGGCGTTTGCCTAGAGTTTTCAGAAAGGAAACAATGAGTGGAATAATCGAAGAAACCAATGTGAGACGTAGGACAAATGTACCCGTTAGGACAGTGCGGCGATATTTGGTGTTAAAGGGCTGTGCCAGCAGACGACCGACGCGAGTGCCTTTGCTAAGAACACGACATCTCCTGCAGCGCCTCCCATGGGCTCGTGACCATATCGGTTGGACCCTAGACGTCCGGAAAACCGTGGTCAGATGAGATGAGTCCCTATTTCAGTAGGTAAGAGGTGATGATAGGGTTCGAGTGTGCTGCAGACCGCACGAAGACATGAACCCAAGTTGCCAACAAGGCGCTGTACGCCCTGGCTGTGGTTCCACAATCGTATGGGCAATTTATATGGAATGGACTGGGTCCTCTGGTCCCACTGAACCGATAATTGACTGGAAATTGTAATGGTCGGCTTCTTGGAGAACATTTGCAGCTATTCCTGAGCTTCATATTCACAAACAACGATGGAACCTTTATGGATGGCAATGTGCCATGTCAGTGAGTCACAATTGTTCGCGATTTGTTTAAAGAAAATTTCGGACAATTAGTGCGAATGATTTGTCCACCCAGATCGCCCGATATAGATGCCATCGAAAATTTATTGAACATAACCGGGAGGTCAGTTCGTGCGCAAAATACGGCACTGGTACCACTTTTGCAGTTATGAAAGGCTGTAGAACAGTTTGGCTCAATATTTATGCAGGGGATTTCCAACGACTTGCTGAGTCCATGTCACGTTAAGCTGCTATACTACGCCGGGCAAAAGAAGGTTACGATCATTAGATTTTCATTTCTCTACAAATACTGAATTACATATTCAGTAACTTTATCAGCATAACAAGTGTGATTAATTGACTAAGTCTATTATTGAAGAATTTTGCGGCCGCTATTTTCCCCATCTGTTTTTCTTTCCCCACACTCTCCTTTCCCATCCCAACAACTATTAAAGTCATAAAATCGCCCCCCCCCCGACCGCCCCCCCCCTCCCCCTGCTACAGCCGGCCAGTGGGGCCGAGTGGTTCTAGTCGCTTCAACCGGAACCGCACTGCTGCTACGGTCGCAGGTTCGAATTCTGACTTGTCACGGATGTGTTTGATTTCCTTAGGTTAGTCAGGTTTAAGTAGTTCTAAGTCTACGGGACTGGTTACCTCAGACGTTAAGTCCCATAGTGCTCAGAGCCATTTGAATAATTTTGATGAATTTTACTAACTCTGAATCTGGATTTGCGGTTACACAAAACACAGCTAGTAGTAATTAAACAGGAAGTGGGATAACGTGATACCTGGTCTCCTGAATGTTCACTATTGATGATGGAGTTAAGCAAGCGAAAAACTCGTCACTTGTGTGCGGTAACGTTAGAGGTCACATGACGGTATCAAAAGAGGAACCGGTTGATGTATTCAGGTGCAGGTAAGACGTTTTCTAGACCTCTCCGGCTGCTACTGGCGTCTTTGGGTTGAGCACCAGCTGCGGACCAGGCAGGTGTGAGACGCCGGCAGGCAGACACGGCCACCGCCACTGCCGGCGCAGCGGTAATGGCGGCCCGGTGGCAGAGGCGGCATCTGGAGGGCCCTCCAACGACTCCCATGCCAGCCGGTGGTGGCTGGCTGCCTGCAGCGCGCCTCATACACAGCAACACCAAATAGTCCGTCCTGCTGCCGGGCTAACAGGTGCGGGGACCGTTCCCCGTGACGCACGTTGCTACTGAGGCACGTTCCCACACGAGTGTTTTATTTCTCCTGCATGAAAAATGTGGGGAAGACCGCGGCAGGTTGCCACAGTTTATGACTTTTAATTTCTTAAGAGGTACTGTCTACAATTCCCCTGTCTCGTAATCGGTATATACGAGGCGTGTTTTTTAAGTAAGTACTGTTTTGAAATTTAAAAAAAGACGTGCTAAGATATCTCAATAATTTTATTTTTACATGAAAGCCTGTACCTTAATCTGCTTTTCATAATTTCCGTCAATACTGAGGCACTTGTCATAACGTTGTACCAGTTTTTGAATACCCTCTTCATAGAAGTCTGCCGCTTGACTTGTTAACCACTGCATCACCACTGGTTTGACTTCGTCGTCGTCTTGAAGACGCTGACCGCCCAGGTGTTTCTTTAAGCGCAGGAACAGATGGTAGTCACTGGGCGCAAGATCGTGGCTGTACGGAGGATGATCTACTTTCCTATCGAAAAGATGTGATGAGATCTTTGGTCTGATTCGCCGCATGCGGACGGGCATTGTCTTGCAGCAAAACGACGCCCTTGCTCAGCTTGCCTCGTCTTTTGTTCTGAATTGAAAGGCGCAGATTGTGCAATGCCTTACAGTAAGCTGCTGCATTGATTGTCTCCTTACGAGGCAGAAATTCCACAAGCAATACTCCTTTTCTGTCCCGAAAAAGTGTGCACATGATTTTCCGAGCAGAAATTGTTTGCTTAAGGGGCTCCGGAAAGGCTCAAAATCATGAAAAGTTCAATTTTTACTTTTTTGCGTTTTCTGAATCTGCAGACTATTACCTTTTAATAGATATATAATTTATTCAATTCCGAAGACTACAACTATTTTTAAATTTTTTTTGAAATGTGTTCTACATGGGCGTGACCCACTGTGGCGCTGTTAAACTGCTGTCAAATGGTGTTATTATTAACGTCCGTGTTCATCAGGTACATTTTAGTGATGTGAGATAAAGTATAAAACCTATTTTCAGAGACTTAGCAGCACCTGAAATGTTGAAAAAGTGTATTCACGGAAAAGCTCAAAACCCCAATGAAAGTGTAAATAGTGTTATATGGTCGAGAATCCCCAAGACTGTATTTGTTGGAATAGAAACACTTCACTTTGGTGTGTATGATGCTGTTGCGACTTTCAATGATGGCAACATTGTAAGGTGCAAGGTATTTAGAAATATGGGAATGAAGATACGTTCTATCATGGTACGAGCGATGCTTGCTTTAGACAAGGAACGCCTTCGGGCTGCAGACAGGGCTGTAAAGAGTCTATAAATACAAGCAAGAGTAAACAGGAGGAGGAACAAGAGGAAGCTGGAGGAGGAGTTTGCAGAGGATGAAGATAATCCATCCTATGGACCTGGAATGCACTAGAAAGTTAATCCAATCTTTGTCGCTCGATTCCCAAAGCTTTTATTGTCTCATACTAATTACATGTTTTCTAAGGATCTTCCAAACATATTTGTTTCAAACTTTCAGTAAATGTTACACAGTACCTTCTGCATAATTTAACACAGCCTTTTTCCAAAAAACTGTATATTTTTGAATATATAAATAAAAAATTGCAAAAAAATGTTGTGAATTTTCATTACAATTGAAAAAAATCATCTTTAATAACTGAACTAAAATTTTGTAAAAACCCTGTGTTAAGTTGTAGCCCATATTCCAATAAATAATCTGTAAAAAGTTCAACTTCCTACCTCAAATACTTTGTGAGGAAAGATGTAATTTATAAGCGTTATTTTAACATTGCAAGTATAGGGCGTTCCGGAGCCCCTTAAGCTTCACTCTTCTGGGTGAATCTGAATGCCGCAATTCCTTAGACTGTTGCTTTGATTCTGGTGTGATGTAGGCCACCCGTGTTTCATCGCTCATAACAGTTTGGCTTAAGAAATCATCAACGTCGTTATGGTACCGCTCAAGGGAAGTCAATGCACTGTATAAACGTTTGGTTTTGTTTACATCCTTCAACATTTTCGGTACCCAACGTGTACACAATTTCTGGTAATTTAAGTGCTCGGTCACAATGCCATACAAAACACTATGAGAAACATCAGGAAAGTCATCCCGCAAGGAGGAAATCGTAAAGCGTCTGTTTTCTCTCACCTTATTGTCCACTTCTTGAACAAAACTTTCATTAACGATAGAAGGACACCCACTCCGTTGTTTATCATGCACATTTGTGCGGCCATCTTTAAATGCTCTCACCCACTTTCTTACCATTCCATCACTCATAATGTTTTCTTTGTAAATTTCACAGATCTCACGATGAATATCAATTGCTTTTAAGCCTTTAGCTCTAAGAAATCTTATAACAGCCCCTACTTCACAGTCGCCGGGACTCACGATCATCGGAAACAAGGAAGAATCAGATTGTAATGGCGTCAGTGTGTAGACAACAGATGTACGTACCCAGTGCGCATGTGCAGAACGCAGCGCTGCGGCCGCGCTGCAGCAAAACGGTACTTACTTAAAAAACTCGCCTCGTGTTAGTGATGGGAAAACTCGTTCATCCTTGGGAACTTGTTCACTGGTGATCACTTTTTTTTTTGGGGGGGGGGGGGGGGCGGAACCGCTCATTTTTACTCGTTCACCGTTCATTTGTGCATGGTATACGGTTCCTACAAAAAACTGAAAATTGGTAGCATATGTGACTGAAGGATGGAAGGAGCGAGCGAAGAGGAAGCACTTGCCCCCCCCCCCCCCAAATCCCCTGATGTACAGAGATTTTATTCATTTCAGAATTCTCACACACGTGTAGAAGAAATTTCCGTGATTCTGTAAAACTTTTCGTTTAGTCAACTGTAGCGTCATGTGGCTGATGCCAGTGAATATATAATATATAATAAAATCATTGGGGGAAGTGGCAACAAAACGACTATTCACGTTGATGTGTAGAATATATGAGTCTGGCGACATACCATCTGACTTTCGGAAAAGCATCATCCACACAATTCCGAAGACGGCAAGAGCTGACGAGTGCGAGAATTATCGCACAATCAGCTTAACAGCTCATGCATCGAAGCTGCTTACAAGAATAATAGAAGAATGGAAAAGAAAATTGAGAATGCGCTAGGTGACGATCAGTTTGGCTTTAGGAAAAGTAAAGGGACGAGAGAGGCAATTCTGACGTTCCGGCTAATAATGGAAGCAAGGCTAAAGAAAAATCAAGACACTTTCATAGGATTTGTCGACCTGAAAAAAGCGTTCGACAATATAAAAAGGTGCAAGCTGTTCGAGATTCTGAAAAAAGTAGGGGTAAGCTATAGGGAGAGACGGGTCATATACAACACGTACAACAACCAAGAGGGAATAATAAGAGTGAAAGATCAGGAACGAAGTGCTCGTATTAAGAAGGGTGTTAGACAAGGCTGTAGCCTTTCGCCCCTACTCTTCAATCTGTACATCGAGGAAGCAATGATGGAAATAAAAGAAAGGTTCAGGAGTGGAATTAAAATACAAGGTGAAAAGATACCAATGATACGATTCGCTGATGACATTGCTATCCTGAGCGAAAGTGAAGAAGAATTAAATGATCTGCTGAACGGAATGAACAGTCTAATGAGTACACAGTATGGTTTGAGAGTAAATCGGACAAAGACGAAGGTAATGAGAAGTAGTAGAAATGAGAACAGCGAGAAACTTAACATCAGGATTGATGGTCACGAAGTCAATGAAGTTAAGGAATTCTGCTACCTAGGCAGTAAAATAACCAATGACGGACGGAGCAAGGAGGACATCAAAAGCAGACTCGCTATGGCAAAAAAGGCCTTTCTGCGCAAGAGAAGTCTACTAATATCAAATACCGGCCTTAATTTGAGGAAGAAATTTCTGAGGATGTACGTCTGGAGTACAGCATTGTATGGTAGTGAACCATGGACTGTGGAAAAACCGGAACAGAAGAGAATCGAAGCATTTGAGATGTGGTGCTATAGACGAATGTTGAAAATTAGGTGGACTGATAAGGTAAGGAATGAGGAGGTTGTACGCCGAATCGGAGAGGAAAGGAATATGTGGAAAACACTGATAAGGAGAAGGGACAGGATGATAGGACATCTGCTAAGACATGAGGGAATGACTTCCATGGTACTAGAGAGAGCTGTAGAGGGCAAAAACTGTAGAGGAAGACAGAGATTGGAATACGTCAAGCAAACAATTGAAGACGTAGGTTGCAAGTGCTACTCTGAGATGAAGAGGTTAGCACAGGAAAGGAATTCGTGGAGGGCCGCATCAAACCAGTCAGTAGACTGATGACAAAAAAAAATAGTAATTATAATATAAGGTGGCGCAAAAAACGCCGCCTCCGAGTACAGACTGCTCGCCAGTTACGCACGATTTGTTGACTACTGCGAGCAGAATAGATAAACGTGTAAAAGTTAGGCAGTAAAGAAATAACAAATAAGCTAAAGCTAACATCAACTTCGAAACAATGGATGACGACTGGCGGGTGACAACGAGCAGTCCAATTACCTGGGCCGGTATTTCGTGCGCCACCGTGTGCCACTGAATTAATATTGCAGAAGATATCATGAAACCAGACACTTGATTATGTAGCGCAGCTTCATTCGATTGTAAGTCGCTCTGCCTTCTTTAACAATGAACATGCTGTTTTATCTTGGATCATAAAGGACGGAAAATGGCCACGCGTGTGTGCAGTGCCGATTTCCTTTGCATGAGGAATAACAAAAAAATTTGCCTTTTCATGTCTTCTGCTGTTAATCTAAATAATGAAGGAAGCTGATATGCTCTATTGTTGCCTGAAAAGATCTATGTATTACATACAACGTAATTTTATGTAATTTACGCAGTTATAAAGTACATTTAATTACCGATCGTGGACGCTGAATAGAATACGAGAAGAAGCAGGAGTCTAGAGCTCAAGAAAGGTTTGAAACAGATCTAGAATGGCCGTGCTCAGTGAACGAAACGGAAAACAAATCGATACTAAACTAACTAGGAGCAGTCGGCAGTGGAACTGCGACGAGTGGCCACGCGAAGGACCAGTCCGGCCGCAGGAGACGATGACAGAGAAGGGAACGGGACCGAGGCTGGAACGAGATCGGCCGACGTGCCGTTGCGGGAACGAGACCGACCGTTTCCCGTTCCCGGGAACTATAGATAGAAAGAAGCGACCGAAGTGAACTATGAAAGATCGGTGCTTAGAATTCGTTCCTCGCCTTGGTGAACCGTTCCTTTGGACCCGTTAGTTAGCGAACAACCCATCTCTAGCATGTATGCGACAGAACGCGTACCTGATATGTTCCAAAACGCTGCTCATAGAAAAGGGATTTTCCGCTGCTTGTACTTCAGGCTCTATCGGTAAGAAATAGGTAGGGCAAAATACTCTGGATAACCCTTTGGATAAGGACCATTCGTATCCCCAGCACAAGGATCTTGTTCGTGTCACTATCCCACAGTTCAGGATCAAAGTATGAATAATACACACTTCCTCTTGCTTAGGAAAATGGAGCAAATCTATTGGTTCTTTTGCATTTGATACCGTCTACGGTGATCTTCATGAGAGTTACGGAGGCACCATTACTTCATGGTTCTATGATGTTTTCGACGTCACCAGCGGACGAGAACCTAGACGGGGATTCCGAGACGGCTATGCCCAGTGAATGGCTGAAATTTTTACGATTTATTTCGAAGAATCTAGTCTGGAACAGCTTTGAAAATTTTCTTGATGTCTTTAGGCTCTATCGGTAAGAGATAGGTAGGGCAAAATACTCTGGATAACCCTTTGGATAAGGACCATTTGTATCCCCAGCACAAGGATCTTGTTCGTGTCACTATCCCACAGTTCAGGATCAAAGTATGAATAATACACACTTCCTCTTGCTTAGGAAAATGGAGCAAATCGATTGGTTCTTTTGCATTTGATACTGTCTACGGTGATCTTCATGAGAGTTACGGAGGCACCATTACTTCATGGTTCTATGATGTTTTCGACGTCACCAGCGGACGAGAACCTAGACGGGGATTCCGAGACGGCTATGCCCAATGAATGGCTGAAATTTTTACGATTTATTTCGAGCAAACCAGTCTGGAACAGCTTTGAAAATTTTCTTGATGTCTTTATGTCGTTAAAAGATACGGAGGTTAAAAGTTGTACTAGTTCTACACGTAAAATACGATGTGGGGCGAAATCTAAATAATAAACAATTGGAGCAAGTTGTTAAAATTTAACGGTATATTTTCTAGGCTTTTATCTAGAAGAGCCACCTCCCCGTTTTCAAAAATCTTTATGCATTATCGAGAAACACCCCAAAAACATGTTTCTTTGGTACCAAAACCGAGCCGCGGATTCAGTGACGATTATGCACAGTAAATGGCTGCTATATTTACTCTGTATTCCTAAACTTCCCGATCTTCAGCAATCTTGAAAATTGTTACCATATCTTTATCCGCTTTCAAACTAGAGAGGTCCAAAGATATCCTACCTGTACACCTAAAATAAACACATAAAATCCGGTGTGAGGCGAAAACGTAGTTTATGAAGTACCGTCGCACGGAGAAAAATGGTTCCAATGGCTCTGAGCACTATGGGACTTAACATCTATGGTCATCAGTCCCCTAGAACTTAGAACTACTTAAACGTAACTAACCTAAGGACATCACACACATCCATGCCCGAGGCAGGATTCGAACCTGCGACCGTAGCAGTTGCGCGGTTCCGGACTGAGCGCCTAGAACCGCTAGACCACCGCGGCCGGCGGAGAAAAATGCTGTAAGGTGTTTCCGTTATTAACTGCGGACCCTATGGTGCAGTACTGAAACACATACAAGATTTTTTCGCACGTAAAATCTGGTCTGATTTGTAAAATTAGTTTTGTGTTACTTTAATTTCACAAAAGTAAGCTATCTACATTTACTGTCCAACAAATTTCGTTTCATATGCAGCAGGGAAAGAACCAAACCAGCGGAAAAACTCTCCTAATGGAGCACAAGTAATTCGACTATGTCTCTGTTTATTTAAAAGACTATGATTGAAACATGGGTTCCAGCTGCCTCATTATACCTTCCTCAGACCTCTAAAAATTTTCGGAAATATTTTATCATGAGATGGTATTAGCACATTTATATGCAGAGATACGGAATAATAATAAACACTGCAAGGCAGCAGATCGTGGTTGTGTTATAGAAAGAACGAAGGGGACAATGTCAGAGTGAGACAAAGAGAGGGACACAGAAGCAATGGAACACAGCTGACAGTGACGGATCAGTGCTAGGTAAAGAGAGAAGGAGAGAGTGTTCAAAAAATGTTCGAATGTGTGTGAAATCTTATGGGACTTAACTGCTAAGGTCATCAGTCCCTAAGCTTACACGCTACTTAACCTAAATTATCCTCAGGGCAAACACACACACACACACCCATGCCCGAGGGAGGAGTCGAACCTCCGCCGGGACCAACCGCACAGTCCATGACAGCAGCGCCCAAGACCGCTCGGCTAATCCTGCGCGGCAAGGAGAGTGCCTGGACGAGGGTGGGGGGGGGGGGAATCAGGAAAGGAATAAGGGAAAAGTGGGAGTGTCAGTGATGAGACACAGTATATATGACAACGAGGAAGAGAGAGTAGGTGACAGTGAGAAGACACACCAGCAATGGGAAAGAAGGAATGAGAGATAAACGTTAAGAGGGACACAGTGACAGTGAGAGCGACTGTAGGAGTAGAACAGATTGTAGTTGACTGTGGCTATGACACAGGAGGCAATGACAGTTAGACATAAAGAGATAATGGAAATGAGGCGAGCTGAAAGGCTGAGTGAAAAAGGGCAACTGGGAGTGGATAGGTATGAGCGACTTTACGTTATGGGTTAATGAATTTCAGTTAGGAGTGCTTGA